>NC_081355.1:52477908-53078741 GCF_030684315.1 Stegostoma tigrinum
GTGAGAGTAAGGGTTTAGAAACAATCAGAGAAAGTTAACACATGCTTGGGGAGGTTTAGTTAACTAAGGAGTGCCATCTTGGATTTAAAAGGGCAAATTATGTCTGTCTGACTGAAATTTTTAAAGGAGTAACACAAATTGATGAATGGAATGCAATGGATGTTGTCCATGTGCATTATAAGAAAGCATTTAACAAAATACAGTGTAAATAGTTGATTATCAAAATTGTAGCTCATGGAAGAGAAGTTCAGTGTCAGTTTAGATTTTAAAAAATACTGGCTTAAGGGCAGAAAACGGTAAGCCATGTTAAATGGGTGACTTTAGAGAGTAATGTTCTCTAAGGGTCAGTGCTAGGAGCGCTGCTATTTTTGATACACAAATGACTTAGGGAGTGAAATATTGAAATATCAAGTCTTGCCAGTGAATACCAAACTTGGAAGAGTGGCTAGCAGTTGGAAAAATACTTATCAAATGCATTAGGACATAGATTAGTAGAATGGACAAACTAGTGGCACATAGAATTTAATACAGAGACTGTGAGGTTTGCTTTCTGACAGAAAGGAAGGAGAGACAATAACAGGAATGGCAGGGAGATGCAGTAGGTATGCATGTAACTAGAACTTTGAAGGTAGCAGGATGTATCTGGCATATGGTTATTAAAGTATATGGGTTTAAAGAATTCAAAAATAGATACATTGATTTCAAATACTGGGAAATTATCCTGAACCTTTGAAGCTCTGCTTAGGCAGACTATACCGAGAGTATTGCATCCAGTCTTGCCATCTCCAGAATCTTTTCAGGAAGGGGATTTTTAACCAGAAGAGTAGATTAGCGAAGCTAGGATTATTCTCCATAGAGAAAAAGGCATTGAAGTGAGATTTGATTGATTGCCTATACACAGATTTATGACAGATTTGGATAAAGTAGACAAGGAAAAACTGTTCTCAGAAGTTTATGTACAGGAATGGGGAACACTGATTTGAGATTTCGGCAAGAACTACAGGAGAAACATACAGAGAGCATTTTTATGCAGGAAGTGGTAATGGCCTGAAACCTGCTTCCAATGAGGGTGATGGAAGCAGATCAATGATCTCAAAAGGATGGTGGGTGCTCCTTGAAGACAACAAACCAGCAAGAGTCTGGGGTATTGTGGTGGCCTGAGACTGACTGGATTGTTTCATGGAGAACTGACTTGATAGGACAAATAGCTTCCCCCGTGCCATAAACTACTGAAACTGAATGATTTGAAAACCAATTCATTGGCTGTGAAGCACATTGTAACAGCTTAACGTCACAAAAGGCACCATATGAATGTAAATTTTTTATTTGGTATGGTTTTTCCCTCTTAAAATGGAGAATAATGCTAAATTCCTCATACTTGTCCCCCCCACTTGTTTTTTTTTGTTCCTAAGTTGCAGTCTTCATTGCACGCTGTTTTCAACTGAATAAACGGCAACAGTGCATTGCTAAATCACACCATTGTTAATCTGTGACCTAGTGAACTGTAATGACTAAAGCAGAAAATAAACTAGAACAAGAACCTAGATTTTAAAAAAACCTGGACATATATTTGTCAACAGTGTGGAGCTGGAGAAACACACCAGGTCAGGTGGCATCAGGAGTAGGAAAGTTGACGTTTCAGGTCTTCAGAAATGGGGAAGGCAGAAGGGAGCTAGGAAATAGTGGGAGGAGAAGTGGGATGGTGATAGGTGAATGCAGGTAACAAGAGTTGGGGATTTGTCAGTGGGATGGGTGCGGCAGATAGGTGGGAAGAAGATGGACAGGTTGTGTCAGGTCAAGGAGGTGGGGTTGAGAAGGGGGCTTGGATGTGGGATGAGGCCAGGGGTGGGGAGATTTTAAAACTGGTGAATTCTATGTTCAGGCCTTCAGACTGTAGCTCCCAAGGCAGAATGTGAGATGTTGCTCCTCCAGTTTGCTTGTGGTGTCATTGTGGCACTGGTGGAGGCCCAGGCTCGATGTGTCATAAGGGGGTGGGGTTCAAATGGTTGGTGACCGAGAGGTGTTGTCAGTTTATTATGAACAGAGCACAGATGTTCCACGAAACAGTCGCCAAGCCTGCGCTTGGTCTCACCAATGTAGAGGAGACCACATTGGGAGCAACGGATACAGTAGACCAGGTTGGAGGATGTACAGGTGAACCCCTGTTAGATATGGAATGTTTGTTTTGGGCCTTGGATGGAGATGAGGGGGGAGGTGCAGGGGCAGATGTAGAACTTCCTGCGGTTATTGGGAAAGGTGCTGGGTGTGGTGGTGTTAGCAGGGAGTGTGGAGTGGATGAAGGAGTCATGGAGTGAGTGTTCCTTACGAAAGGCAGATAAGGGTGGGGAGTGAAATAGCTCTTGGTTGTGGAGTTGGATTGTAGGTGGAGGAAGTGGCTGAGAATGATATGCTGGAAGCGGAGGTTGGTGGGGTGGTATGTGAGGACCGGGCGATTCTCTCTATTTTTGAGGAGAGGAGCTTTGAGGGCAGAAATGTGGAAAATGCAAGAAAAGTGGTTGAGGGCATTTTTGATCATCAGAGAGGGGTGAGTTGTGATCCTTGAAATAGGAGGACATCTGGGATGCCCCAGAGTGGCACACTCCATCTTCGGAGTAGGTGCAGCGAAGGTGGAGGAATTGGGAGTGACGAATCACTTTTTTGCAGAATGACGGGTGAGAGAAGTTGTAGTCCAGGTAGCTATGGCAGTTGGTGAGTTTGAAATAGATGTCAGTGTTGAGGCAGTTACAAGACACTGAGACTGAGAAGTCCAGAAAGAGGAGGGAGGTATTGGAGATGGTCCAGGTGAATTTGAGGTTGGTCTGAAACATCTTAGTAAAGTTGATGAACTGTTCAAACTCCATTTGGGAGCACGAGGCAGACGAGACATTCATCAATGTAACGAAGGAAGAGGTGAGGGATGGTGCCGGTGCAACAGCAGAAAAGGCTACGAAGAGGCAGGCATAGCTCGGACCCATACAGGTGCCCATAGCTAATGGGCTCAGTTAATAGGAAATGGGAGGAGTTAAAGGAGAAGTTGTTCAGAGTAGGACAAGTTCCATTAGACAGATAAGGGTGTCGGCAGAGGGGACTGGTTGGACATGTGGGAGAGGAAGAAGCGGAGGGTTTTGAGACCATCTATTTGCAGGATACAAGTGTACAGGGATTGGATGCCCTTGGTGAAGATGAGGTTTTGGGGGCCAGGGAATTGGAAGTCTTGTAAGAGGTAGAGAGCATGGGTGGTGTTCTGAACATAGGTGGGGAGTTCCTGAACTGGTGGAAAAGACAGAGTCAAGGTACAGGGAGATGAGTTCAGTGGGGCAGGAGCAAGCAGAGACAGTGGATTGGCTGGGACAGTCAGGTTTTTGGATTTTGGGGAGGAGATAGAAACAGGCGATGCAGGTTTAGGAAACGATGAGGTGGGAATTTTCCTGAGGTGATAAGGTCATGGATGATTTGAGAGATGATGGTTCGGTGATCAGAAGTGGGGTCTGATTGAGGCACTGGTTGCAGAAGGTGTCAGAGAGTTACTGCCTGACCTCCGTGATGTAGAGGCCAGTGTCCCATGCCAGTACCCCTTTTGTCCATGGGTTTGATGGTGAGATTGGGGTTGGAGCGGAGGATTGTGCATTCCAAGGGGGGAGGTTGAAGTGAGTGAAAGGGGTGGAGTTGGCCTCCTTGGAAACAGCCCTCCCTCTCGTCCCCGCCTCCTTGGAAACAGCCCTCCCTCTCGTCCCCGCCTCCTTGACCTGATGTAACTGTCCATCTTCTTCCCCCAGCCCCATCCCTCGTCCCTGTCAACTCCTTGACCTGACACAGCCTGTCCATCTTCTCTCCTACCTATCTGCCCCATCCTTCTCACTGTTCAATCCCCACCTGCATCCACCTATTACCATCCCACCCCCAGTCCCACCTCGTTCTTCTGTGTATTTCCCGGCTCTGTTCCACCTTCCCAGTTCTGATGAAGGGTCCTGACCCAAAACGTCAATTTTCCTACTCTCTGATGCTGCCTGATCTGCTGTGTCCCTCAAGCTCCATACTGTGTTCACTTCTGATTCCAGCATTTTCTGTTCTTGGTGTCTTCACATGATATTTGGTCTTTTTGCATTCTTACTAGCTTCTTTTAAACATGAGTTTCAAATTATATCAAGTATACTTCAAATCAGATGGCTGTTTAACTCAATTGAAGGTCAGTGTTTGGGGTTTGAGAGTGGAGAAACAAAAATTAGGACAAGCATGCGTGAACCATAAACATTGTTTTCTAGCTGTGGATTGTCATTATGGAAGTACCTCTACCAGCCAGAGCCCACTTCCCAACCAAACAGCACTCTGTTCTCATACGGTATAAAAACTGTTGGTTTTCCCTTATGTCGGTATTTCTTGGGAATTGTCCTGATGACAATAAATCGAAAAACTTTGACAAAATCTGACCCTTTACAGCAATTCTCAAGTTCTTTAATACCAAGTGACTATTATCATTATTGTTTGTAGTACAGTAAATGTAATATCAACAGATGGTAATATGATAAATACAGTTAAATTTGTCTATTTTCTGCAGGCAGCTATATGCAGGAGGACAGGGAATAATGGGATGCCACGTCATTATGCCAAGTTGATTGCATTTCTAACTATAAGTTACAGGGCAGCTTCTTTGTGTATAAAGCATTGGTACTTTGTTATTTTTGAGGTTGGTAATTTTTGTTTCAAATCAACAGGAAAAGTTGATACTTCAGCAGAAGAATGGTGTAAAAGGTAAATTCCACTTTTTTTTATTGTGATGACTTTTTTTGCTAATTGTGCACAAGTGCATGTTTTTACAATTTGTGCAATATGATGTCTTCTAGTTCTAAAAGATGCTCAGACACAGAATGCCCTGCAGGATGTTGCAACACGAATTGACACAAGTAAGCTAGTCAGCATTCTAACACTCTATAAACGTTGTGCACTTTTAATTTTCTGATTTTCTAATCAATCTGTTCAGAGATGTTATTACATGCCCCGGAGCAAGTGGGACTTGAACCCATGCTTCCTGGTCCAGGGTTAAGGACACTACTACTGAGACACAAGAGGCCTGCCCGTCCCCCCTTTTTTAAGGGAGATAGAGTTTATTTATTATATTTAGTTATATGTTGTTGAATATGCCATGTTTTAACTGGACATTTGGGAAATGTTTGGGATATTTTGATGCATCAGATGATATTTGGGAAGTGACAAGGATGTGTATTTAAATGGATGCTGTATAAAAATAAAGGAATTGAATTGGGGTGTTGTTTTGGCTGTTCTCTTTATATGTCAAAAAAATGATTGAAACATTTGGTTCACTAATGTCTTTTGGAGAAGGACATCTTACCTAGTCTGGCCTATGTGTGATTCCAGATCTGCCCTCTAGGCAATAAATACTGACTGAGCCAGTGAGGCCCTCATCCTACAAATGAGTATTTTTTTTAAAAAGTTATTGAAGTGAATTTCTTTACTGTTTTTTTCCCCAAAATGCAATAATTGCCCCCTCTGGAAGCACAGGTTCGGATCCCTATCAGCAGATGAAATATAAAGTTAGATTAATAGATGTAATAACAAAATCTAGAATTGAATGAAGGCAATCAGTAATGAACATTTTATTAAGTGCTATTTGCTCAGCTGAAGTTCTTCTGGGAAGGAAACTTGTCATTCTTTCTTTTTGTGGTCTATATGTGACTCCACACCACAGCAAAGTGGTTGACAGTTAGGTGCTCTTTAATATGGCCTGGCAAACCACTCGGTTGTAACAAACTGCTTCACAAAAGTCATACTACATGGACTGTAGTGGTTGAGTTAGGAAGTTCATCATCATTACCTTCAGGACTGTTGAGGATAGACAACTATTGCTGTCCTGGCCAGTGTTACCTACATCCCTTGGGGTAAAAAAAATACATACGTTGAAAATCTGTCCACTGTCAGAATTTTTTGTTAATTGTCCTATTCTAATAGTGAAACAAAGCGTCTACTTGTCTAAGTATTCACCATGTACTATCGGCAGGAAAGACCCCTACAGGGAGCAAACATTGGAAAAATTACACCAAACATTTATAAATGAATGCTTGAGTTCATCTTTACCGTTTTATAAATGCTACTTGGTGAATGTGTTTACTGTTGGTTATATCCACAGATAAAGTAAAAGTGTTACTCGAAGAAATATGGATGTGTATTGAAAAACCCAATGTACAAGAGAAGACAAACAAGAGTCCAGGTATGCTGCATCTAATTTGGATTGTTTGGCTCTGCCATCTAATGTGAAAGGAATAGTATGAACCTTTAAAGAATAGTAACAACACAGAAATAGACCGTTCAGACCCACAAACCAACATTAATTGTCTGAAAGAGCAATCCAGTAAGTCCCACTCCCTCACTCAGTCTCTGTAACCCTGCCTGCTATTGATGCTTATCCAATTCCCTTTTGAAACCACAGTTGAATCTGCCTCCACCACCCTGTCAGTGCATTGCAAGTCCAAAACACATTCAACATTAAAATTGTTTTCTTTTTGTCTTTTGTCTTTAATCTGTGTTTTTTTAATTCTTAATATGTCCATCCAAGAGAGCAGTTTTTACTCTCAGCTCTGTCAACACCCCTCATAATTTTGAATATTTGCAGCTATCAAACTACACTTCTCTTTAAGAGGAATATCATCAATCTCATCAATTGATGACCTTCATCCCTGAAATATCCATATAAATCTTTTCTTTTCCCCTCTGTAATCATCCATGAAATTCTGATTTTTATTGCCCTAACTTATCCCTTGTGAGGAGAATGTACCTGGGCTGTATCCAAACCATCTTTAATAACAGCAGAATGTTCTAATGCAGTTTTGTCTGTTCTTTTAATTCTGACTTTTCCAAGCCAGTACCATGCAAATTCAGCAGTCCATTCATCCTCATTGGGTGTGAAATGCAGTGATCAAGAAAAGTCTCCTAAGCACACAAGAAAACTCTTTCCCCTTCTGTACAGTATTGCTTTCAATCCACACAACCATCTCCAAATGCTTCATTCGCTATGATTGCGCAATGTTCAGCTATATCCAGGTTCAGGCTGACAAGTGGAAAGTAGCATCCATACCAGACAAGTGCCAAACAATTACCATTTCTAACTAGAGTGTAACCAGCATCCCTTCGCACTAAATGGCATCACCATCATTTGAATTAACATTGACCAGAAACTGAATTGAACTAGCCATTTAAATACAGTGGCTACAGAGCAGGTCAGAAGCTAGTCCACCATCCACAAGGTATAAATCAGGAGTGTGATGGAATACTCCTCACTGGCCTGGGTGAGTGCAGCTTTAACAACACTCAAAGCTTGACACTATCCAGGACAAAACAATCTACTTGATTGGCACAATATGCAAAGCATTCATTTCTTCCAGCACTGATGTTCAGTCGCAGAAGCCCCATGTACCATTTACAAGATGTGAAGTTCTGCAGTACAAAGGCTCCTTAGACAGCAAGTTCCAAGCCCACTGTCATCTCAAAGGACAAGGGCAGCTGATGCATGGGAATATCTTCACTTGCAGGTTCCCTTATAAGCTATGCCCCACCCTGACTTGGAAATGTATTGCTGTCTTCAGTGTCACTTGATCAAAATCCTGGAACTCCCCCTCTCATGGTTTTTGTGAGTGTACACAAAGCACATGAACTGCAGTGATTCAAGATTGCCTTCTCAAGGGCTGCTGGAATGGGCAGTAAATGCTGGCCCAACCAGTGACGTCCACATCCCATAAATAGATTGAACATTTTGCCATATCAGTAGTTAGAATTCTTTCTCTCCTTTCTATAATTTACCTGCAAATGTATTCCATCATATTTTCTTTTCCCATTTGTTTGCTGTTTCATAGGTGCATTCAGTTATGTCATTACTGTAAAGTAGAAAGGTTAAGTAGCAATCCGGCTCCAAATTCTTAAGGCAGTAGATTTTTAAAAGTATGTTTAACTTTTTCTCCAATCTAACCTGGCGTAGGCAAGAGAGGACCTTCACAGAAGAAAACCAAGATGCTTAGAAGTTCCTTAAGTAATCCAAGTCACAGCAGTCCATTGGAAACTTCAGAGCTGCCAACATCTTCACTCCCATGTCAACTGGAGTGCAACCAAGAAAACAATTGCTTAAAGATGGATGAGAGTCTGGCTGATGAAGGACTGAAGAGCAATGGTGACAGTGCCTTCTACGATGACAAAACAATAGAACTAACTCAACATAAAGATCCGGATGACAGTACAAATACTTCAAGCAGTGATATTGATAGCGATGACGATGATGATGAGCAAGATACTTTAAGCCAACAACTACAAGAAATACTTGATTGGACTGAACCTCTTCCTCCGCAACTGTCTCCATTGCCATGTTCTCCTTCATCTAAAAAGGCAGGTCTAAACAAAATGTTAGTTGTCATAGAACAACTAAACCTTGTTATTTTGTCAGATATTTTATTAGTATTCCATTGGTTTTGCACCTGTACTCTTGGGTCATTGTGCTATCAGCTTTCAGAACATTACAGAACAACAATAAGTATTTCATTATAGTTATCACAATTAACAGTAAGGTTAATTGGGCAGGACTCCTGAGTTACGACAGAGAATAACCACTCAGTTTGTTCTCTGTCACAGTCTGGATAAAACGTGAAAGCTGTTGAGATAATGAGTGATTATGTGTACATTTGCATGCTGTCCTTCTATTTTGATATATTAGCTTAAATCCAGCCCAGATGGAAGGGATTAAATTTTTCTTTCTCTGACCGGTTTTTGGAGAGAAGCAAACCAGAGAACAAGATGACTTCCAAACTCTGCATTCATGGGAATTAATAATTGCAAACGTAGAATCCAGAAAGGTAGTTGAATGGGAATGAATAATAATCCAGGAGAGAGTGAAGTGTTCCTTTTAAGGCCAAGTTTATGCTGGAATTGCTATGTAAGGAGCTTCACTGAATAATTGGTCAAATGCTAGTATTGTTTTCTATGTTGAGAATGCAATATGTGCAAAGATATAATGTTAATTTTCACAAAGCCATGAGAATAACATCCTTCCCATGTAGAAAAGGCATTCAAACTCTCTAGCTTATTTGACTGTTACTTTATATCACGGTTATTCTTTGTCTCAACTTCATTTTCCCTCTTTATCTCTACAATATCTCCTTACTCTTACCTAACAACTCATCTAATCTCTGAGATTTTATTTAACAAAGTACCCTCAGCATTTGGGGGAAAAGCTTTGAGATTTTCATAACCTTTCATTATCATTATTGTACATATATTCGAGAACATAGAGTTTTGGTTCACTTGCACCCAGTTGTATCCATGAAAATAATCTACCAACACTACAGCTGAATTACAGTAAAGGTATTCTAATAATGTTACAGAAAAATCAAACAACATTTGTTTCAGTGGTGTCGAATCTTAAAACAGTGCAGCCAGTATTGAAAGGTTAAAGCTGTGGAGAATATGGAATAGACACTTGCAATATTGAAAAGAGCAAAGGAGGACATGAGAGATTCATCAAGATGTTGGCTTGGATGATGCACTTTCCCTATGAAGAGAGGCTGGTTTGTCCTCTTTAGAGCAGAGAGGGCTGAGAGTGTTAAGAGCTTTTGAAAGAGGGCTTTCCAACTTTTAAGTGTGGGAGCATAGATTTCTAGAACTCGTGGGTAAGTGAGCTAGAAGGAAGAGTTTGGTATGATATGTCATGCTGTGCATCTTTCCTATCCTTAGTTGTTGAACTGCTTCTGCCATTGTATCAGTTAGCCAATGCAACACTTCTGCGGGTTACCTCGGCAGTTTCCACCCATGCTATCTTCTCCATAGCAGTCCCCTCCCATCATGAAGGAAGTCTGTTTTCCGGCAGACCAAAAGTGAAGCATTGGGACTACATAACAACAGTTCACCCCTTTGCCCACTCAGGTTCATAAGCAAATGGTCTAAATAGTTCAGATGGAGTAATCACATGCCAAAAGTAATAACACTAATTTGGGAATTCAGCTAGGTTAAGAAGCTGCCAATAGATGTACTACCGAAAACTCAGGATTCTTTGTGTAAAATCAGATGTACCACCCCACAAACCCCTCCCAAAGAGAAAAAAGCTAGCGCTGACCTACAGCAAAAATGCACAAGCCATTTTCATTTTACTTCTACAGTGTGTAACCATCAACCCTTATTCCTCATCTATTTATTTATGCCATTTGTCTATAAGAAGTAGTTAGACTGGCAGATTAGTTTAGCATCTAAAACATTGCAGCTGTTCTCTAGACACTCACAAGCAATACCTCTGAAATATAATGTTCCCTTGATTTTAGATTATCTTTAGATCTGATATTATGCAAGAAAATATTTGTGGCCATACAGGAACTGAATCCTGTTCTAATTGTGTCTTTCATCCAACATGTTTTAAAAGAGGAAATACATACATTTGATTTGTTTTCCTAACCAAGTACCAGTCCTTTTGTGCTTTGCATTAAATAAGTGGAATGCCTCCTTATCCATGTTGGCATTACTGTTAGGAGAAATCGATTACTCATCAGTTTTATTATATAACTTCATAGTATTTTGACAACCAATATTTATGTTTACTGTAATCTTCATCGATTCCCTACAGTGTGGAAACAGGCCCTTTGTCCCGACAAGTCCACACCAAGCCTCAATGCATCCCACCCAGACCCATCCCCTTTTCACCCACCTAATCTACACATCCCTGAACAGTACAGGCAATTTAGCATGGCCAATCCACCTAACCTGCACATCTTTGGACTGTGGGAGGAAACTGGAGCACCCAAAGGAAACCCACGCAGACACGGGCAGAATGTACAAACTCCACACAGACAGTCGCCCAAGGCTAGAATCGAACCCAGGTCCCTGGTGCTGTGAGGCAGCAGTGCTAACAACTGTGCCACCATGCCGCCCACAAATCTTATTAGAAGGCATGGTACTTGTATGTCATTGCATGCTCCATGTTTCACATGAATGCAGAGAACCAGTAGTTAGCACAACTGAAACAGAAAAGTGACATGTCACACTGGTTGCTGCATTGAGGGCATAAAAGTCTATTGGAATGTAGACAGCTTTTGTCAAAGAATGGCTCAAATAGTATCTGAGATTCTGAGTAAAACATTGGAAGTGGTTAAAGGGTCAAGATATGCCTAAATGAGTCAAAAATGGAAAATGAATGCTGGGAGACCGTTTATATGTGAGGAGGAGATAGATTTTTAATTAATACTGTGTTGTAGGGTCATGGGGAGCGGACAGCAAAGTGGAGTTGAAGCCAAGATGAGATCAACCATGATCATTATTAAATGGCAGAGCAAGTCAAGGGGCAGAATTGCTGAATTGCCTCTCCTATTACTAGCTATGTTCTTATGAGTGCTAGTTGTGATTTAAAATCTTGAAAGTGCCAGTGACGCAAAGAAATTTCACCTGGGGCATATACTTGCCTGAAATAGTTAAGAGTTAACTCGGTCCAGTGAGCATCCTCCAAGTCGTAGCCCAAATAACTATTTTTTGTCTTTATGCTAAGGACATGGCTGGCTCTGTTTCCACCTATGGCCACATTTCTACAACTCTCAACAACTGTAATACATGACAACATGGAAGTCTTTTATTTTTCACAACTTTGGGACATTAGTGATGTGTAGCATCCCAACTAATGTCCCAATTGAAATTTGAAGCTCTGCATTGATCTTGGGGTCTTCCTTGTCTCTAACTCAATTACTAATTAAGATATCAAGAGAGCTTGATTTATTTGACATTATTAAAAGCACTGTAAAAGTCATGTCATGCTTTGTTATTTTTTGTTCAGACAGCTGAAATGTCAAATAATGTAAATAAAATATTCTTTCTCTTATGCAGCAAATCCTGTTTGGCGATATTACAGATTCAAGTGATGACGAAGATTGTAATCTTCCTGGAAGGAACCGTAGTGAAAGTGTAGCAGAGCCTGATCAAGTGGATAATTCTAGATGCATCGAGGTGCTGACAACTAATCAGTCAACCATGATGGAGGCAGGTGTTTCTGAAAGTATGTGTGAAGAGTTATCTGCCGAGAAAATGGATTGTTCTGAGGCAGAGAATGAAGATCTGAATGAACAGTATTCAGTAAAAACTGAAGT
This sequence comes from Stegostoma tigrinum, assembly GCF_030684315.1. Classification (NCBI taxonomy): domain Eukaryota; kingdom Metazoa; phylum Chordata; class Chondrichthyes; order Orectolobiformes; family Stegostomatidae; genus Stegostoma; species Stegostoma tigrinum. The sequence continues at coordinate 52,490,022 of NC_081355.1, forward strand.
CGAGGCTGAACTTTCAGATTGTTCTTTGATTGTCAAAGCTGCTCAGTGTAGAAATGAAAACAGCACTGAAATTCAGTCCATATGTGAAGAAACTACGAAGGACTGTGATGTTGATTCTGGTCCTGGGTGCAAGAACAATGATAAAACTGACCCGACATCTCTGCAATACAATTGCAATGATGATATGAAGAGAAATAATATTACAGAAAGTTCAAAAAGCATTGTGGTTTCAGTAGAGTGTAATCTTCAAACAGTGGAACCAGAACTTGAAAAGTCTCAACCCTGCAGTAAAGAAGAATATGGTGTAGAAACTTGTGTTAAAGAGGTGGACAGGGAGGAGGTTGTGTCAAACGAAGTCAGTGCTGGTGGACAGTTAGGATCAACTTTTGAAGCAATGGAGAAGCCAGAAATTAAGTGTAGTAGTCTTACATGTGACAATCAAAGAGGTGAATGCATGGTAACTTCAGTGCTGATCCCTGATAGGGAGCATGCCATATCAGAACGCACGGCAAAGAAGCAAATTGGTGTTAGCACAGTGGAAGAAGAAATATCATTTTCAGAGCTGAACAATGTAGAAGTTGATGGTGTTGCTCATACTAACTCAGATGAATGTATTCCTACAGAGGACATGGAGGTGGAGGAAAGAAATTGCAATAGTTTTACACCTGACAGGCAAAAGAATGAATGTTCACAGGTTTTGTTGCAAGCAACTGATGTGGACCTACCTCACACAAACTCACTGACAACAGAACAAAATCTTAACGAAAGGGAGGAGAAAATCCCATCAGCTGAGATTTATTGTTCTGTAGAAACTGATGTTTCTCAGCACAAGTCCAAGAACTGCAAAACTACAGGGTGTGCAGAGGGGGAAGAAGTTATTTCTGATACCTCAGTATCTGAAAATCAAGAAGATAAATCTATACTGACTTCAGTGCCAGCCACTGATTCTGATCAAACGCACAATGAACTTGCAGCAGAAAATCAAAGAGAACATGTCAAAGTGCAGGCCATGTCATCGATAGCAGATTTTGAGTGTTCCATGGAAACCAGTATATCCCAGGATAAGGCAAACAACCTTTTTTCTACTGAGGATACAGAAATGAACATCTGTTCTGTTGGCCTAACATCAGATGATCAAAAAGATAAAGGCAATCCGATTTCTGCGTCCGGTGACACTGAAGAGTTTGATGCAAAGGAACGTAGTGGGATTGACAGAAAACAGGAGACAGCTGTACTTGGCAAGATTGACAATTCTGTCATAGCTCGGGACAGGTCCGAGAACCATGTCGGTACTGAAAATGTGGTGGTAAAAGGCTTAGATTCCAAAAGTCCTACTTTTGACAGCCCCAACGATGAACATGTGGTACCTTCAGAATCTGAATTTATTCAACAGGCTGAATCAGCCTTTATAATAAAGGACAAAGATGGTTTCAACAAACTCAGTGAGGTGTCTTCACGTGAGTCTGACTGTTCTGATGTCGTTCAGGACAGTTCCATTTGCAGTACAGATATGGAGATGGAGGAAGTAGAATTGAATAGTTCTACATCTGATGCAGCAAACAATGCATGTATATCAACCCTGATACCATTCACTACTGAGATGACTGAAGTGGAATCCACAGCAAAAGGTCAAGATAATCTTAACAAGAGAGAGCTGCCTTCGCCATTTTTTGATTTTGACAGTTCTGAGATATCTGGTGCTATACAGAATCAACACAAAGACTATGTTTCAACACACATTGTGGATATGGACGAAGGTAGTTCCAATGGATCTGCATTTATTGAATGCACATTGATTTCAGTGCAGTCTTCCATTGAGGAATCCGAAACCAAATCCACAATAGAGGAAGACAACATGATTACCAAAACAAATGAACCGCCTTCATTTCTTGAGTCAGATTGTTCTTTTGCCATAACCGATCTTGCTCAGGACAAATCCTCAGATTGTATTTCTGTTATGGGAATCTCTAGCAAATCTGAACGTGTGAGTTTCCTTTCCACAGAATCGGAACCAACTGAAGATACTGAAAAAGTAAAAGACCTGGTTTGTGAAAGCCCATTTGACCAGTGGAATGAAGAAAAAGATAAAGTTGTGGACAATGAAGAAGAAGAATGTCATATAGGAGAGATAAGCAATCAAGAATCTGCCACAGACTCAACTCAAATTTGCGAGATGAATCCACAGAACTCTGAAGTAGAAGTCTCCATGTTGGTTAGAAAAATCAAAAGAAAGCAATGGCACGCAAAGATTCTAACTCCTGAGGAAGAAATGCAGGATACCACTAATCAAAATGGAGTTGAAGTAGCCACCACAGCTGATGTTTACATGCCTGAAAGCTCGTCTCAAGAGGTCAAAGCTCAGACTGGGGATCAGAAGCTTGAAGCTGAACAGCACACCTTTTCTGTTAATGGCCATGTTACAGTACAATTTGACAAAGTGCCTTTTGCTTCTAACTGTGTACCAGAAGCTAACGAAACTGTTTGTAAAATTGCAAACATGATAAATGTTAAGGAAGATCAAGTGGCTGTTCATCCTGACTCTATTGAGAATAAAATTGAGCCAGTAACTTTGGATAATGAATTTTCACAAGACATCTGTCGTACTCCAGCATTCAAAGCAACTGATATGAATTCTGAAGATGCCAAACATGGGGACAACGCTATGTCAAGAAAATATGGAGTTTCAACTCTAGATTTAGATATCCCTGCTTTAAAAATTTGTGACAATGAGCCTCTTTCAGAATCGAGCACTAACACTGACACGATGTTAGGATGTGCACATATAGAAAATAAATGTTTGGAAAACAATTATCTGCAAAATGAACTAGATAATGTGGTGAAATTGCAAAACTCTTCTGACATTTGTTTCAACCAAGACAGCAACATAAAAGAGAAAGATGGCGTGCAAACTAGAAAGAGTACCATTGGAGTTGTACAGGAAATGTCCAGTTGCATCTCAAGTGTAAAAAAAGTGAATAATTCTACAAATACACCAATAGAGGGCATTTCCAGTCATATACGTTTTGTACAAACAGTGGACAATTCAACACAAACTGAAATAATGTGTGTTGGTCCAGAAACTGTGCTTTACACTGGCAGTGATCTTAAGGCTGTTTCTCAGATAGATATTGTTGAAAAATGTAAATTAGGAACACCAAATGCAAAACAACATTCTGGTTATTGTGATTTGTGGAATCCATCACTTCCAGATGTTCCTTCAGATCATCGAAGACCCATTTACTCAGTAGCTTTACATGATAATGAAGCATTATTTGAAAGTACAGTTGACAATTCAGTGGCTGTGGAATCATTTGGAACTTCAGAATGTGAGCATACCTCCAAAAAGACTACAAAAACCAAAAAAGTACAATTATGTAGCAGATTACCATGCAGTTTGGCTGAAGGTGATGGAGATCTGCAACCAGAAGGCACTTTACAAAAGTCTAATTTACAGTCCACCTGCAAAAGTCGTGCTGTTTTAAGAAGAAACAGAAGAAATTCAAATTTGAACAATCCACCTGTACAAGCCAATGCTGACACTCCCACTCCAGCATTGTGTACACAAGAAATTCATCAAGTAATGTTAGAAATGGGACAACCTTTACCACCACTACTGCCGCCACTCGTAGCTACACCACCAAGAGCTGTAAGAGGTACAAAACCAATATCCCCTGTTATTACAACATCTAATACAGTCTTGATATGTTCTCCTGTGGATGATTTGGCTTCACCTTCTAAGGACACCACAATGGCTGCTTCGGTTTCTCCTCCTTTGGATTATACTCAACAAAAGTCTCCTTCGATGCAGTCACCATCCCCATTAGAATTTGCAAGAAATGAACGAATCCAGTCTTCCCCATTACAGTTTTGCACTGCAACCCCAAAACATGCCGTTCCTGTACCTGGGAGACTACCTCAATCTGCATCGACATCCGGGGGTTCAGCTTTACCTCAAGAAAACTCTGTAAAAATATTGGATGCTATGTATCCTAACCTCTCTGCCCGTGCAAGAACTTTAAACATCCTCCGTGGAAACGTTCAACTCAGTATTCGTGGCCCCACAGACAATGAGAACCAATCTGGATCAGTGAATCAAATCATGGGGTTCAAAGCAATCAATTCTGCTGCAACTGCATTTGTTAAAGCAGGAAGCAATTCCAGATCAGAAGGCTCAAAAACTGATGGGTATGAAAAAGATTTAGAGCAACAACAGACAGCTATTGCTAGCACGTTAAGTACTGTGAATAGATCTAAAAAAGATCAAAAGGGTGCCAAAAGAATTGCAGATGATGATGGAGCAGGAAATGCTAAAAGGATGAAAGTAGAAAACAGATGTCAAAATGGAGATAATACTACTGATTTAATCTCACCACAAGAGTCTTCAAATGTAAACATTATTGACACCACTGAACCACTTTGCAATGGGCTAATAGAACAGGAAGCTGGATATAAAGCTCAACATTTCTCGCAGCCTCTTGAATCTCTTCATTCAAGTGAACAGGCTTTAGCTAGTGCCTTAATGAAAATTACCAAGTCCAGCTTTGACCTACTGCCTGTTATTCGCAGTCATGTATTTGTTGGGAATATTCCTCATATTCCGGTATTGCGTGATGAAGAAAAAGAGGTGATTTGTGAATTGAGTGGCAATAAGGTAAGCGTGTCTATTTAATTCTCTTTTGGTGCTGTAGGACTCTGTTTCTTTGGTAGTCATTTAATATTTGGTAAATATTTAAACATACCTGAATGACTATCAATTATGCAGAAAGGGAAGGATATAGAAAAGTACCACTGAAGTGTAAATTTAATGTACTGAGAAGTAGTAACTACCTACATCGCAAATAATTCACTATATTATTGCTAAAAGCAATCGGCTGGTAATTTATTTCACTTGCTGTTTGTGGAATCTTGTACATAAATTGACTATTATTTTTGTTTGTATCACAGCACCTACATTTCAAACATAGTTTGTTGTTTGAAATGCTTCATCATATTCTGAGGATGTGATTGTGCTATAAAAGCTCTCTTTACTTTCATACAATTTATTTTTCTTTGACTCATTCTCTGTCTTTCTAAAATTAAAATCCTCCCTGGAAATGCTTTAAGGTGCCATCTAGATCAATCCATGCCAACTAAAATAGCATGTTTTTATTTATTATGGTTTTATCTCAAAATACATCAATGATTCTGTTGCAAGGCTGAATAATTAACTCCTGACATGTGCCTAACACATTTTCATGTATTTTCTTCCTTCGATAAGTAGTAATACAGGTGTATCTCAAATTCTCAGCCATTCCCAAATTTAAAATTTTACTTTTAGCTTGTTCAAATGCACAGAAAATAAAGCTTGCACTTTAACTAAAAAAGGAATATTTTATTTCAAAAAATCAAATCCTAGAAGCAAGCAGGAAACATTTTGAAACAGACAAACTAGCTAATCAATCATCTATAAATGTTTCTTAAATTTTCAGTTACTAAATAGCAATTCACATGTTTAATGATCACAGTAGGAGAGATTGCTATTGAATTTGTTTGAGGAGATGCTGACTATGGGAGTGATCGCAGGCTGAACCAACCATTGTAGGAGTATGGATCATTGAAATGACCAAGAGTAATATTATTGTCAAATCAGTAGAGTACAGTTCTAAGACTATCATGCTGAAGTTTCAGCTAGCCCAGATCAAATGGCACTTTGTGCACCACATAGTCTTCTGGTCAGAAAAGCACACAGGAAACTCTGAGCACAATGCAATACAGCTGATCTCAAGTGCCAATATTGCGAGGATCAGGAGGAAATTATTAGAAAATTTCAGCAACTTCGACACTTCAGCAAAGTTTTTAAAATATTTAATTCAGAGCAAGTTAGATTTATTGATGGGATTTCTGTGGAAAATTGAGCCAAACAGGCTAATTGACTTCAGTGAACAGACTTGTTTGCTTAATCTAGTGAGTCCTTGAACTATACAAAGCAGATGATTCTGCTGATGGCATATCAAGACTCAAAGTTGAATTATGACTGCCTGGAAAGATATCGAAAGATAAATGATCAAACTTCAGGGAGAAGCGACTTCTTAATAACAGAAGGATTAGGTGAAAAAATGTGAAAATAAACCAAAGCACAAAATAAAATCATTAATAGCTTTCAATTGAAGGATTATATTTCTCTCGCATAAACTGCTAATAAATAAAACTACAACAGAGATAACTCCATATCTAAGTCATAACTGTTCCAGCAGATGGCAGCTGGCCTAAAGAGATTGAAGCTTACCAAATGGGCATAATTTTCCAATAGAAAAAACTGCAAATGCTAGAATTCAGAAACAAATACCGAACGTATTGACAGTTAACATTTCATTTGATGATCTAGATTTCACCAGTAGCATGGGATGTTTATAAAACTTAAACTCGCTAAACTTAACTGTATCATAAGCTCATTCAGTGAGATCACAATCTAATATCTTTTATATAGGTTTAACCTGATTGCATTTGCTTTCCCATAAAACTTGTTTAGTTAACATCTAACCCTATAAAGCTCCTGTTTCTTTCTGGTCAATAAAACTAGGCTTTTACCAGTTTTAAGGAAATTTATCTGTGGTAATAAATTTAGGGTGCCACTGGTAAGTCAAAAATTCTGAAACTTAGATATTTTCAATTGCTGGAAGTCTGCCCAAGTTAATACTTTTAGATGGTGGAATCAGGATGAAAACTAAGAGTTTGTAAGTGGAGCAAAAAGTAGGTCTGCTAGCATCTTTAAAATGAAAAAGCAGGTTAGCATCTTAGCTGAATACCTATGATTAAAACTAAAAACAGAGGCAAGCTCCTTCAAAGAATTGAACAAAGTGGCAATTTAGAATGTTAAAGAAAAGCAGTAAGATTGATAATGTACAAATAAGGAATGAGCCTAGACCATCTATTACTTCAAGCCTGCTTCAAGCCTGTCTACCATTCAATAAGATCGCAATTGATCTGATTTTAACCTCAACTCCATGTTCCTGTGTATACCAATAATCTTTCATCCCCTTTGTAATAAAGAATATCTCTACCCCTCCCTTAAAAATATGTAACGATTCTGAATCCATTGAGTTTTGAGGAACAGAATTCCAAAGACTGTCAGCCTTCTGAGAGAAACAGTGTTACCTCAGCCCTTTTTTTTTTAAATGGGCATCCCCTTATTATTTAGAGTATGATCCCTAGTTGTAGATTCTTCCATGAGAGAAAGTGCAATTTTAACATCCACCTAGTCGAATCCCCTCAGGATCTTATGTTTCACTTTAAAGACTCATCTAAACTCCTGAGGATACAGGCCTAGCCTGTCTACCCTCTCCTTATAAGACAGTCCATTGATTCCACATGTTAGTCAAGTAAACCTTCGTTGATCTGTTTCCAATGCATTAACTTCCTTCCCTAACTACACTGACCAATACTGTATACAGTACTCCAGACACAGTCTAACTAATGCCCTGTATAACAGCAGCACAATATCCCTAGTCTTGACTTTAGGTTCCCTCATAATAAAGCATAACATTTTATTAGCTTTCCTGGTTACCTGCATGCTAACCTCCTGTGATTCATGCACTGGGACACTCAGATCTCTCTGTATCTCAGAACGCTGCAACTTATCACCATTTAAAGCGACTTCTTTATTCCTTCTGCTAAAATGGACATATTCACACTTTGCCACATTATATTCTATTTGCCAGTTCTTTGCCCACTCACTTAACCTATCTAATACCCTTTTGTAGGCTTCTTATATCCTCTTACTAGCTGACTTTTGTATCCATTTGTATTGGATTTTGTATCAAGTGCAAATTTAACCATTATGCCTTCAAATCCCTTCATCTCAATCATTTATCTGATTTGTAAAGAGCTGGGGCCTGTGCACCAACCTGTATCGCGCATCACTTAACATCCTAATAGCCTGAAAATAACCCATTCATTCCTGAAGAAGTATAATACCTGAAATGTTGACTTCCTTTCCTTCAGATGCTGCCTGGTTTGCTGTGTTCTTCCAGCCTTCAGTTTGTCTACCTTGGATTCCAGCATCTGCAGTTTCCTTTTGTCTCTATTCCTATGTTCTGCTTTGTTAGCAAGCAAGCCAGCCTTCTCCCCTTCGCCAATATATTACCCTCTACATTGAGTTTTATTTTCTACAATAATCTTAAATGTACACCTTGTCAAATGCCTTCTGGAACTCTAAATACAGTACATCCACTGGTTCACCTTTATCGACAGCACAAGTTACTTCTTCAAAGAACCCCAGTAAATTAGTTAAACATGATTTCTCTGAAAAAGCCATCTTCGCTCTGCCTGATTACCTCAAACTTAACAAAATGCCCTGTTATAACATCTTTAGTAATAGCTTCTAACATTTTCATTATGACTGATGTTAAGCTAACTGGCCTGTAATTTCCTGTTTTCTGCCTCCTTCTGTTTTTGAGTAAAGGAGTTAATATTAATTATATCCAAAAGGACCTCCCCTGAATTTACTGAGTATTCGAAAATTAAAGCTAATGGTTTCACTAGCCTACAAGGTCTAGAGCTGGATGAACACAGCAGGCCAAGCAGCATCAGAGGAGCAGGAAAGCTGACATCTAGGCCCGAAACATCAGCTTTCCTGCTCCTCTGATGCTGCTTGGTCTGCTGTGTTCATCCAGCTCTAGGCTTTGTTACTCAGATTCTCAGCATCTGCAGTTCCTACTGTCTCAAAAATATCTTATTTGGTTTGCCTACCATCTCTTTATCTTCTGTTACTAATTCTCACACTCTAGCGGACGAATACTTCAACAACTATGTTTGTTATTTTATGTATGTGAAGAAATTTTTTTTTGCCTAACTTTCAAACTCTAGATTTTTTTCCCTCATTAATCTTTTACCAATTCCTTCCTTTATTCTGCCCAGGTTATTGATCTTCTACATATTTTTGCATAATTATTGTCTTTTCTTTGAAGGTGAATTAACCTCTCTTAGTTAACCACGGATGGTGTGCCTGTCCCTTAGAATTTTCACTGTTTGTTAGAATGAATTTGTTCTGCACTCTGAAATATCCGTTTGAAAGTTTCCTATTTTATCTCAACTGATTTATCCCTCAGTCACAATTCCCAATTACTTTTGTTAGGTCTGCTTTCATGCCCTCATAATTGCCCTTATTTAAATTCAAAATAGATATTTGCTGTAAACTTTTGACAAGTTGCCATGATTTCGCTTGAAAACCTACCACATGGTTACCGTTAAAAAGCCTAGACACAATTCCCACAACTATCTACTTGCTTTTATCATTCCTCATTTCTAGCTAGACTGCTTCTGTGTCCTGGTTTCCTGAATTACGTTCATTCCTTTCTATTTCTATGTATTAATATGATCTTTAATGTACAGAGTTACTCCTCCATCCATTCCTAAATGTCCCACACCATTCTATATTCAGGCCTCAATCTAGGTTTATTTACGGCCACTTGATCAAACTTCGTGATCTCAATTTCTTACTGTTAGTTCATCTGTTTTGTTTCAGATGCTGAATAAACTCAAATATAATGCCTTAAGCTTTCTTCTTGTGTATTTTTGTAATCACTAGTCATATATGTCGATTAGCTGTTAGAACAGCATTCTTGGTATCTTCCTGTCATTGTCTGTTGTTCACTTCCCACATTAATTCCTTCCTCTGTTGCATTTTCCCATTCTTCAATTTGGCCCTTTAACCCCATTATTTAGTTTAAAGCCCTCCCTAATCCCTAGTTACATGGTTCACAAGAATGCCAGACCTGTTACTGTTCAGGTGTGGACTGCCCACAGGTACAGATCCCACTTTACCCAGTATTAGTGCCAGGAACAAGAACTCGCTTCTCTCAATGAGCCGAATGGCCTAATTTCTGCTCCTATACCTTATGGCCATACAGCAGTGTTTCAGCCACATGTTCCTCTCTCTAAGCTGCAGTATTTCTGCCCTCAGGCTCCCTGTTGCCTGTTTCACCTGCAGTTATAGCTTCCTGTCCCTAACCACTGACCGTAAAAGGCCACAGCGTGCTGTGAGGTGTGACTGCTACAAAGAATCCAGGTAACCTTCACCCTCCCTTAGGCATCAGTGTCTGTAGTTCAGCCTCCAGCTCATAATCTCCAAGCTCATGCTGCTAAAACTAGCTCGTCACTGAAGTCAATAAAATGGACGCCATGGAACCTTATTATAATGGTAAACACGAAACATGATATTGTGAAGGAAGGGAGTGTATACTTACAGAAGGTTAGCTACATTGCTGCTGAGGTGAGTCTTCTAGCAATATCTGAATGGCATGGGGGCAGGCTACAACACATGTATATGATTCAAAGGTTTGAAAATAGACTAGTAAAAAGAACGTGTTTCGGACTATCCCATTGGAAGCTGTCAGTGCCCTCTTCACCTCCAGGAGTGTCTACGTGATTTGGAAGAGCATGGAGTATTGGGGTTTGTTCACTAGTAATGGCTTGAAAATTGGAATTCTGAGGGCTGGTAAGAATGGCATCTTTTTGTTCTTGCTAACTTCCATAAAAATCAACTATGTCAGTAAAAGAGCATTTGAAGTGAAATGTATATGAAGGCAGCAAGTACAATCCTTTCTTTACAAATTTCACAACCCAGGTATTCAGTTCATTCCGTTGAAATCAACACTGCTGCTCCCAGTACTCGATTATCATATTGCATCATATGGTTTTTTTTTGCTGAGATGTTGTTAATTTGACTATCAATTTTAGAAAAAGCTTTCAATCATTACAGTTTTAAATACTAATATTTTAACTCCAATGTGAGGCTCAAATTTCCTCTACCTTCGGTGGAGGCAAGCTAATGCCTTAGAAGTGGGACTCCAGCTACCATTGTAATTATCCAGCAACTCAGCAATAGTACAGAGAAGCAACCAGTTATATGGAAGGAGATAAATCAATTTATGTCAGAATCTGAATTTAAGGAAACAAACAGCTTGCATGTTTAAAATGTATGACTTGCAGTTTTAATGATTGCTAAATACACCTTTTAGCTCCGTGTATGTGCCTGTTTGGATTTCCAAAGAGCCAGACAGAGTTGTAATCTCACAATGAATTATTCCTCCTCAATTTTACCTGCTCTACTGTGAGAAAATAGAGAATCAATCACATCGATTAAGGTGTGTAGCGGGGAAAAAAAGTTGATTATTTTGCGACTGTAGTTTTCTTTCAAGGAAATGTTCATAATCTTTAAGGATGACCCCTGTAAATATATTTCTACCAAAAAAAATTGTGAACAAAGACTATATCTAAACTATCAGGAAAAACAGTTAATGTTTAGTCCATAATCTGTACTGAGAGCAGTTGACCTCTGTTGGGCTGGGTGACAGAGATCCTGCAGATACCCTCAGTGCTCTAAATTTGCAATCCTGTTTGCTTCCCAGCAATACCTGTTCTAAATCTGTATGGATCCTATGTTGTAGTTGAGAACTCTTCATAAAATGAGTATGTTCTCCTTGGGAGAGGTACCAAAGGCAACACCTTTCCAACATTCTGCTGAATCTTGAGCCTCATAGAGGAAGATACTGGGTGACTTTAATATAGATTAAAATGGTGTTGTCTGGTTAGCATAATTATTCAGCAAACATAGTTCAGTCATTCCTTATTTCAATGATGGAAGTTATTGAGCCACTGTTAGAACTCCTGTGATATTGCACACAGAGGCCAAAACCAAATGCATTATTGGAGAAGAGTACCTTTTCAGGATGGCCGAGTAAGTAGACAGGAAGGTAGGTAGATGGCAATGCATATGGGAGAACAACAACACTGGACAAGAGGAGGGGTGTGGAAGGTGACCAGGGAGAGGATCGTGGAAGAAGTGATAATTGGGTGGGCGAGCAGAATGAGCTGAGCTAAGAAGAGTAGGAGGCAAGGAAAGGAAATATGGAGGGTAGACAAAAGGTTAGGGGGTGTTCACCTTCCAGAGCAAAAGGCTGATTTTTCAATTTTTCAATTGGGAAGTGAAAACATTTCCAATTGTGAGAGTGGGGGGACAAAAAAAGTTCAAGTCCAATTTTGTTTTTGTTGAAGAGTTTTTTATCCCAATTTTTTTTAGGTGCCAGAGCTGCTACCAAGCCTGAAGATTTTTTATATATGCACAAGGTTGACAGATATACTCAAAAGGGATGTTTTCTAATGATTATATAAACATTTTCTTGCATATTGTGGGACGTTAGCAGTTGGTGCAAGTATTTGTAGTCTGCAAAGAGGCAGTTTGAGATTTATTCTTTAGTAGTGGTAGGGAATCCAATTGTCCTGTTTGGGGATAACTGAGGCTAGGTGTTCACTTTAGGCTGTCAAGATACTGTGATAGGGTCATACCTGCATATTCTTCTATTGTTGGACCAGATTGCATGATTTTGATTCTGATCAAGAATGATGTTACCTCTTAGCTACTAGGCTGTGCAGCAACCCCTAAGTTTATGAACATAGTGGCTGCATAAAACCGTTTAATGCATGTAATCTGCCTGTGCATGCCAATGGAAACAAAAGGCTATGTTAACTCAGAGGTAGTCCAAATAAAAGAGGGCTTTTGTAGAGTATGTATAATGCCATTTACCAATTAGGACAAATGACTGTTGCAGGATCTCTGAAATGTAGTTTATTGGTGGTTATTGATGCAGTAATCTCTTCCCTTGTGTTGTTGACGATAGGATTTAACAGAAGCTTTAATGATGGCTATCCTCAAGAAGCTAAAGGTTGAGCAAATGACACTTGATAATAACTGTCTTCAGGCACTTTCTCGAGTTTACGTTGCAATCTGCCGACAGCAAGGAGATCTTGAAAGAGCTCGTCTCCTCTCCTATAATATCTTAAAGGAAGGTAAGTTTGAGCCTAAATTGCATAATGATATTGATACAAAATAAACCAATGGAACATGTTGTCATGGATCCCGTAGTGAAATCGTAGTTCATGATATTTATCAGATAGCATTCACTAAATAAAATTTTAACTTATTAAATGCATTTTTATTTCCTCCTTGAGATGCAGACTCTGCTGACAAGGCTTGCATTTATTGCCTATTCAAAGATTTTACCCAAACAACTGTGTAGGGAATGGCAATATAGTTCCATGTCATTTTGCTGAGTGAATTGGAGGGGGTGTCTGGTGCTACTGTTTCCAAGCACTTTGCTGTTTGAGGCAGTAAATGTTGCAAGTCCTGCAGGTCACACTGATGTTGGTAACCAACCAGTTGCTTTCACAGTTCATAGTTTTGTGGTCTGATTGACGTTCTCTTGTCCCAAGTAGTTTTTTTTTTAAACTGGCTTGTATCACTATGAGTTAGAGAAGGTTTTCCTCTTGTCTGGTAACTGGCTGGCTGACTTATATCATTGAGCAAGAAAGGATCTTATTGGGTGACTAAGTTCTTCAACTGTGACCTTCACAGCACACTAACTCTCAAACGCAGGCTGGTCCGCATGTGAATGTTCAGTCCCACTAGCATCGCCCCAGTAAAGTTGAAACTGACTTTTTAACGCCTGACTTTGTGTATTCTTCAAAATTCAAAATGCAAAATGTGCCTGCAGGTTGGAACAAAATCTGCAGGGGGTTGCTTGCAGTTGAGAAGGGCTTTGAAGTCCTCTTTGAATCTGTAGGTCTGAAATTCCATGGATCCCTATCTAAATAGCCGTTGAATTTATATATGCCATTTTTGGCTGATTTCAGCCCCCTTCTTAGAAAAAATACATTTTGGAAGTACAGATGAAAAGTTCCCTTGGTACTTGGGGTTCTGACTCATGGTCATGACATCCGACAAGAACATGCTACATTGTGTGCTGATATGTCACCAAATTTTGGCGAGCATGAGCCGACCAGCATCGAAGTCAAAAGACAACATTGCAACAACATTGATGTTGGTTGAAATTTATGAATGCTAACTTGCTTTCCTTGTAGCAAACACAAGCAACCTTCACATGCAAGTGAGTAACTGAACCAGAAGCAGAATTCTTTGCACGCTCAAAGACAGAAATTTTGAAGTTTATTTTAACCAGGCACCTCAGTCTTTCATATATTGACACGACAGTACATTTCAAACGGTATCAAAAATAATTTCACGAAGAAGCATTCATTTTTTAAAACAACTGGAATTATTCAATTTTATAAAGTATGAAACTAGTGTTGAAAATTATGCATCTTCAAATGCCTCATTGCACTGAATTTTGCAGTATGCAATTTTGTTTGGTTTCTTCCCATCTGAAAGTATTCCTCTTCATTGCAACTCTGCATTTCATGTGTGGTTAGGTCACAGATTTATATTGTAGCATATTCTAGTCTTTCTATTTGATAAAGGTACTTTTTTTCAGATTTCCCAGATTCAAGCAAATTGTTGCTGCTCATTTTGAGTGTTTGGCAGAACATATTTTCTACACAAGGACCAGTCAATAAAGCTATGCAAGCTGTTGCCAAGCAACGTGCCAAAGGAGATGTTCTCACTTGTTTGAGTGCATACCTCAATTGGGAAAAGGTACAGTTACTTTATCATATTTTGTAGCAGTCACAGTCTGAATGGAGTTGGGGGAGGGGGTGGTGTAAGGGTGGCTTGTTTTGAAGACAAACATTTTTGTCATGTGTTGAGATCAGTCAGACTGTAACTGTTTTTAAATTTCAGGGTTTGATGAGAAGATTCCATCATATGATACTTGCTGTTTTCCCTTACACATTACAAAAAAAAATTAGCTGCTGTAAGAAATCGAGGCACATCTCATCTCCCTTTCTTTCCCATTTCTCCAGTTAGTCTGTGTCCTTCTGAAGACTAGTTACTGCATCTTTACTGTATTACTGAACTTCATGTCATCTGTAAACATTGAAAAATATGCTATGTATATCCAAGTGTAGCTCATTATATCAAAAAGAGCTGTGATCCTACTTTTCTAAATGACTGTTTGCTATGTTGCCAATTATTGCCTCCCAAAATTTCTTCCCCGTTGATGTTAAGCTAATTGGTTCATTGTTGATAGGTATACATGCCTCCTATTTTTGAAGAGGGATGTAACATTTGGAATCCACTAGTTCTTTAGTACCAGTCCTAGATCTAAAGAGATTTTGATTAGACCTCCACAAATTGGATGCATCCCATCTGGTGCAGATGACTTTTCCCTTTTGAAGGTGACCAATCTTTTAAGTGCCTTATTTTTATCCTATCCAATATCACCGTTGCCACCTCCTTTATTCCCACATTGGCAACAGTCTTGTCTAGTGAGTGCAGATATCAATTACTCTTTCCCCAAAATTATAACCAGCATTTCTTCCTTGCTTGCTGAGGTGGAAATGGTTTGGTAAAGAAAGTTCCTAGTACATACTATATGAGCTCCTCCTCTTTTTCCTTCACCAGGTTACAATGTCATTTTTATAATTAAAACAGAGGGAATCCACAAATGATCTTTAAATGTTCTCATAACAGAAAATGAAAATTTTACCTAATTTGTTTGTTAGAATTCAGTTGAGAGCTGAAGTCATAATGATTTGTTCACTGCTTGCTTATTTTTTTTTGTAGAGATCGTCGATGAAGTTATAGCTTCTACATAAGGAGATATTCATTTTTCATGTGTAATTATTTGATTTTCAGAATCCACCTCTAGACATTAGTTCTTTGGTTTCAAGTTTCCTTATTGCCATGCAGCAGAGTCCTAAAGTGGGATTCCGAAAAAGTAATGAATATGGAATGGATTTTAATGGTGATATGTGGGAACTGATTTATGCCATAGATTTGCTGTGTTCTCAACAACCATGGTCATGGACGCACAACTCCTTCATAAGGTAATTCAGAGATACGTTTGGACTAATCTGTTCATTCTAAAATTACCATGTGTCTATTTAAATGATTCAAATATGTAATGTTTCTCATATATACAAAATACCATACAAAGACTGAGAGAAACGTTACATAGGCCAAACTGGAAGAAAACTGACAATTGGGATACACAAACATCAAGTAGCCACCAACAGACACGACCAATTCTCACTAGTCTCAACACACAGACAAAGAAGGACACAAATTGGGACAACACATCCATAATAGCGCAAGCCAAACAGAGACATGTCAGCAAATTCCTGGAGGCCTGGCATTCCAACGGCACTCCAACAAACACATTGAACTGGACCTGATATATAAGCTACTGAAAAACAGAACCAGAATTGATGCCAACCACACCAGCAAACCAAGGTGCATAAACAGCAAGTGGGACAGAACACCAATGCTTCACAGTAGGTCCACTGATGATGTTACCTAGCAGGGTAACAAAACATTTGCAATCAAACACACCGGCTCAGCGAGCAAGCCTGCAACCTGGTATATTCTCCTTTGATTATTCCAAGACAACAAAATGTGAGGCTGGATGAACACAGCAGGCCAAGCAGCATCCCAGGAGCACAAAAGCTGACGTTTCGGGCCTAGACCCTTCATCAGAGAGGGGGTTGGGGAGAGGGAACTGGAATAAATAGGGAGAGAGGGGGAGGCGGATCGAAGATGGAGAGTGAAGAAGATAGGTGGAGAGAGTATAGGTGGGGAGGTAGGGAGGGGATAGGTCAGTCCAGGGAAGACGGACAGGTCAAGGAGGTGGGATGACGTTAGTAGATAGATGGGGGTGCGGCTTGGGGTGGGAGGAAGGGATGGGTGAGAGGAAGAACCGGTTAGGGAGGCAGAGACAGGTTGGACTGGTTTTGGGATGCAGTGGGTGGGTGGGTGGGTGGGTGGGGGGGGAAGAGCTGGGCTGGTTGTGTGGTGCGGTGGGGGGAGGGGACGAACTGGGCTGGTTTAGGGATGCAGTAGGGGAAGGGGAGATTTTGAAACTGGTGAAGTCCACATTGATACCATTAGGCTGCAGGGTTCCCAGGCGGAATATGAGTTGCTGTTCCTGCAACCTTCGGGTGGCATCATTGTGGCAGTGCAGGAGGCCCATGATGGACACGTCATCTAGAGAATGGCAGGGGCAGTGGAAATGGTTTGCGACTGGGAGGTGCAGTTGTTTGTTGCGAACTGAGCGGAGGTGTTCTGCAAAGCGGTCTCCAAGGCTCCGCTTGGTTTCCCCAATGTAGAGGAAGCCACACTGGGTACAGTGGATGCAGTATACCACATTGGCAGATGTGCAGGTGAACCTCTGCTTAATGAGGAATGTCGTCTTGGGGCCTGGGATAGGGGTGAGGGAGGAGGTGTGGGGGCAAGTGTAGCATTTCCTGCAGTTGCAGGGGAAGGTGCCGGGTGTGGTGGGGTTGGAGGGCAGTGTGGAGCGAACAAGGGAGTCACGGAGAGAGTGGTCTCTCCGGAAAGCAGACAGGGGTGGGGATGGAAAAATGTCTTGGGTGGTGGGGTCGGATTGTAAATGGCGGAAGTGTCGGAGGATGATGCGTTGTATCAGGAGGTTGGTAGGGTGGTGTGTGAGAACGAGGGGGATCCTCTTAGGGCGGTTGTGGCGGGGGCAGGGTGTAAGGGATGTGTTGCAGGAAATACGGGAGACGCGGTCAAGGGCGTTCTCGATCACTGTGGGGGGAAAGTTGCGGTCCTTAAAGAACTTGGACATCTGGGATGTGCGGGAGTGGAATGTCTTATCGTGGGAGCAGATGCGGCGGAGGCGGAGGAATTGGGAATAGGCGATGGAATTTTTGCAGGAGGGTGGGTGGGAGGAGGTGTATTCTAGGTAGCTGTGGGAGTCGGTGGGCTTGAAATGGACATCAGTGGAGTCTATTAACCGCCTCAACCTCTCCACCCCTCTCACTCACTCCAACCTCTCCCCCACAGAACGGGCAGCCCTCCGCTCCCTTCGCTCCAACCCCAACCTCACCATCAAACCCGCAGACAAGGGTGGCGCAGTGGTAGTATGGCACACTGACCTCTACATCGCCGAGGCCAGGCTCCAACTCTCCGACACCACCTCCTACCGCCCCCTTGATCATGACCCCACACCCGAGCACCAAACCATCATCTCCAACACCATTCACGACCTCATCATCTCAGGGGACCTCCCATCCACAGCCTCCAACCTCACTGTTCCCCAACCCCGCACGGCCCGTTTCTATCTCCTTCCCAAAATCCACAAACCTGCCTGCCCCGGTCGACCCATCGTCTCAGCCTGCTCCTGCCTCACCGAACTCATCTCCACCTATCTGGACTCCATTTTCTCCCCTTTGGTCCAGGAACTCCCCACCTACGTCCGTGACACCACCCACGCCCTCCACCTCCTCCAGGACTTCCAATTCCCTGGCCCCCAATACTTCACATTCACCATGGACGTCCAGTCCCTATACACCTGCATTCCGCATGCAGATGGCCTCAAGGCCCTCCACTTCTTCCTGTCCCGCAGGCCCGACCAGTCCCCCTCCACCGACACTCTCATCCGCCTAGCTGAACTCGTCCTCACCCTCAACAACTTCTCTTTTGACTCCTCCCACTTCCTACAGACTATGGGGGTGGCCATGGGCACCCGCATGGGCCCCAGCTATGCCTGCCTCTTTGTAGGTTACGTGGAACAGTCCCTCTTCCGCACCTACACAGGCCCCAAACCCCACCTCTTCCGCCGGTACATTGATGACTGTATCGGCGCCGCCTCTTGCTCCCCAGAGGAGCTCGAACAGTTCATCCACTTCACCAACACCTTCCACCCCAACCTTCAGTTCACCTGGGCCATCTCCAGCACATCCCTCACCTTCCTGGACCTCTCAGTCTCCATCTCAGGCAACCAGCTTGTAACTGATGTCCGTTTCAAGCCCACCGACTCCCACAGCTACCTAGAATACACCTCCTCCACCGCTACCTAGAATACACCTCCTCCCACCCACCCTCCTGCAAAAATTCCATCCCCTATTCCCAATTCCTCCGCCTCCGCCGCATCTGCTCCCACGATAAGACATTCCACTCCTGCACATCCCAGATGCCCAAGTTCTTTGAAGGACCGCAACTTTCCCCCCACAGTGATCGAGAACGCCCTTGACCGCGTCTCCCGTATTTTCCGCAACACATCCCTCACACCCTGCCCCCGCCACAACCGCCCTAAGAGGATCCCCCTCGTTCTCACACACCACCCTACCAACCTCCTGATACAACGCATCATCCTCCGACACTTCCGCCATTTACAATCCGACCCCACCACCCAAGACATTTTTCCATCCCCACCCCTGTCTGCTTTCCGGAGAGACCACTCTCTCCGTGACTCCCTTGTTCGCTCCACACTGCCCTCCAACCCCACCACACCCGGCACCTTCCCCTGCAACTGCAGGAAATGCTACACTTGCCCCCACACCTCCTCCCTCACCCCTATCCCAGGCCCCAAGACGACATTCCTCATTAAGCAGAGGTTCACCTGCACATCTGCCAATGTGGTATACTGCATCCACTGTACCCAGTGTGGCTTCCTCTACATTGGGGAAACCAAGCGGAAGCTTGGAGACCGCTTTGCAGAACACCTCCGCTCAGTTCACAACAAACAACTGCACCTCCCAGTCGCAAACCATTTCCACTGCCCCTGCCATTCTCTAGATGACGTGTCCATCATGGGCCTCCTGCACTGCCACAATGATGCCACCCGAAGGTTGCAGGAACAGCAACTCATATTCCGCCTGGGAACCCTGCAGCCTAATGGTATCAATGTGGACTTCACCAGTTTCAAAATCTCCCCTTCCCCTACTGCATCCCTAAACCAGCCCAGTTCGTCCCCTCCCCCCACCGCACCACACAACCAGCCCAGCTCTTCCCCCCCCACCCACTGCATCCCAAAACCAGTCCAACCTGTCTCTGCCTCCCTAACCGGTTCTTCCTCTCACCCATCCCTTCCTCCCACCCCAAGCCGCACCCCCACCTACCTACTAACGTCATCCCACCTCCTTGACCTGTCCGTCTTCCCTGGACTGACCTATCCCCTCCCTACCTCCCCACCTATACTCTCTCTACCTATCTTCTTTACTCTCCATCTTCGGTCCGCCTCCCCCTCTCTCCCTATTTATTCCAGTTCCCTCCCCCCATCCCCCTCTCTGATGAAGGGTCTAGGCCCGAAACGTCAGCTTTTGTGCTCCTGGGATACTGCTTGGCCTGCTGTGTTCATCCAGCCTCACATTTTGTTGTCTTGGAATTCTCCAGCATCTGCAGTTCCCATTGTCTCTCTCTCTCCTTTGATTTTTGTTGACTTTTCTGCTTTTTGTTTTGTTTTAGGACAGAGGTATGGCCTGTAATGGATAAATGGATGAAGCGCAGAAGAGGCCAGGCAAATATTCCAAATATTCCAGATGCCACGGTTGCAGGCGTCATGAGACTTATTGGTAATTAACTTGATTATAGCAAACTATACTTGGCTGAAGATCCGGTGAAGTATGAAGTACAGATAATACCACATGTAGCATTTACTTTTTAAACCTCTGATTTTGTAAGGAAAACATTGTGTTAAATTGAAAGCAACCCTTCACCCCTGTTTTGTTTTGCAACATATATCTTGTTTGCACATTAACTCTATTTTGTGGGACGGTAGGTTATGGAAGTGTGTTTAATCTTTTAGAAAATTCGTTGGGTAGCTTTTTCAACAAAAAATAACATCCGAACCAATTTTCAAAAGATGTTATTACATGCAAAGGAACTTTTTTTCTCAAATGTAAAGAAAAGAAAATCATTTGAGTAATACAACAAAAAATGTCTATCAGTGTTGTGCTGTAAGTGTCACACGATCATGAAGAAAAATCACATGCAGCATGAGAAGTTGGTGCAGAGGGCAAGGGGTGCTTTTGCTTGCATTTTTAGCTCGTAGTTTTTAAGCATTTTTTAACACGATTAGTTAAAGGCCAGGATTAGGGGCCCAGCACAAAAGAATAACATCACAGGTAAACTGTAAGTTCATTATTGGCAACAGCTACAAATTTGACTGTCTATGACAGGTTTCTTTAGTTGAAGGTAAATTGGGAAAATAATTACAAGCTGCAAACTAAGAAGCCATTAAAAAATGTTTAAAAATCAACTTAAGAATGATACAATAGAGAGCCACGTCGGGCAATCTGTTCTACCTGCACACTGTGGAACCTGGTGGGCCCATTGTGGTTCCGACTGACCATATTGGTTGCAAGTGTTACTTCATTGAGGAACTCTGGCTCAGACATGGTGAGCTGGAGTCTGAGCTTCCAACACCGTAACATGTCAGGGAGTGGGAGAGTTACCTGGGCGCTGTGTAATTCGGTCAGGGACAAGAGGGTGTGACTGTGTGTGAGGCAGGTGGAGGAGTCCAGGAGATAGTGCTGAAAGAGCTTCAGCCTCGGAGCTTGCCCAAAAGATTTGAGATTATTGCTCCCTATGTGATTGGGAATGGGGCCGTAGGAACAAATTGATCATAACACTATGGTACAGGGAGCTGTTCAAGAGGAGAGAGAAAAGAGAAATGTAAATGTATTCAAGGATAGTATACTCAGGGGAATAGACACTGTTCTCTGTGGCCAGAATCGATCGGCCGAAGGCTGTGTTGCTTGCCTGGGTTCAGGAAGTCTCGTCTGGGCTGCAGAGGAACTTTCGAATGGTTGGGGGAAGACACAGTAGGCTTGGTCCATGTAGGTATCAATGATAAAAGTAGAAAGTGGAAAGGGGTTCTGCTGAGGGCATATGAGCAGTTGGGGGCTAAATTAGAAAGCAGAACTAAAAAGATGGTAACCTCTGGAGTACCAAATGAGCCAAGAGCAAATTGGCATAGGTCAACAAGATTAAAGAGTCAGTTGCATACAAAATTATGGAAATAGTTAAAGGGGGAAAGGGCTTAGCAGAGGTTATTACAGTTTCCAGAACAAGTAATAGGACAGAGAAGATGGAAGGGTTCAGAAATCTAATTTCAGGCAATTTCACAGCAGGTAAGGGGACAATTATAAGCAGGGGGACAGTCAACGCAGAGCTGAGGGTATTGTACCTTAACACACAGAGTAAATGAAACATGGTAAATGGGGTTGTAGTGCAGATTCAAGGTGGCAGGTGCCATGTATGGGGATCACTCAGATGTGGCTGCAAGGGGATCAGGGCTGGGAACTAAATATCCAAGGATCTTTGGATATTTAGTTCCACTCAACAAGAACAGGCATAGAGTCATAAAGATATATAGCACAGAAACAGGCCCTTTGGTCCAACTTGTCTGTGCCGACTAGATATCCTAAATAAATCTGGTCCCATTTGCCAGCATTTAGCTCATATTCCTCTAAACCCTTCCTATTTGTTTACCCATCCAGATACCTTTTAAATGTTGTAATTCTACGAGCTTCCAGCATTCCATACAGTAACCACCCTCTGCATAAAAACATTGCCCCTTAGATCCCTTTTAAATCTTTCCTTTCTCACCTTAAACCTATGCCCTGTACTTTTGGACTCCCCGCACCCCCAAATCAGAGAAAAGACCTTGTGTATTTACCCTATCCATTCCCCTCATAATTTTATAAACCTCTATAAGGTCATCCCTCTGCCTCTGACACTCTAGGGAAAATAGCCCCAGTCTATTCAGCGCCTCCCTAAAGCTCAAACCCTCCAACCCTGCAACATCTTTGTAAATCTTTTCTAAACCCTTTCAAGTTTCACAACATCCATCCTATAGCAGGGAGACCAGAATGACACACAGTTTTCCAGTAGTGGCCTAAGCAATGTTCTGAACAGCTGTAACATGACCTCCCAACTCCTATACTTAATGCACTGACCAATAATGACAAGCATACCAAATGCCGCCTTCAGTGTCCTATCTACCTGTGACTCCATTTTCAAGGAGCTATGAACCTGCACTCCAGAGTCTGTTGTTCAGCACAATCTAAGGACAAATGGGACGATGTTGCCTTGTTAGTAAGAAATAAAATTTAATCAATGACGAGAAGTGATATAGAATTAGAAAGTATATAATCTGTGTGGGTAGAGTTGAGGAACCGTAAAGGAGAAAAGACGCTGACAGGAATTGTGTACAGGCCTCCCAACATTAGTCAGGACGTGGAGAAGAAAATAAATCAAGACATGGAAAAGCTGTATAAGAAAGGCACTGTTTCAATAATCGTGGGGCATTTCAGCATGCAGGTAAACTGGCAAAACCAGGTTGGTAGCAGAACCCAAGAAAAATAATCTGTTGACTGTTCATGAGATGGTACTTTGGAGCAGCTTGTTGTAGACCACTCTAGGGAATAAACAGTTCTGTATTTCGTGATGTGTACTGAGGCAGTCTTGATTAGGGGCCTGAAGATAAAGGAGCCCCTAGGGGCAGTGATCATAATATGATAGAATTCACCCTGAAGTTTGAGAGGAAGAAGCTGCAATCAGTTGTGACAGTATTACAATTGATTAAAGTTAACTACAAAGACATGAGGGAGGAGCTAACCAGAGTTGATTTGAAGGGAAGCCCAGCAAGATAGATGGTAGAGCGGCAATGGCAGAAGTTTCCGAGTGTGATTCGGGAGGCCCAGTAGAAATCCAACCAAAGGAAGAAGATTCTAAGGGAAGGATGAGGTAACCATGGCTGACAAGCGAAGTCAGGGATGGCAAAAAAGCAAGAGAAAAAGCATACAATATAGTGAGGATTAGTGGATAGTCAAGGGATTGGGAAGCCTTTAAAAACCAGCAGAAGATAATTAAAAGTTCAATGGGAGAGCGGAAGGGGACAAGATGAAATACGCTAGCTAGTAATACACAAGAACGTTGCAAGAGTTTTTCTCGGTGTCTAAAATGTAACAGAGAGGCAGGTTGGACCACTGGAAAGTGTGGATGGGGAACCAAGAAGTGGCAGAAGAAATGAAAGAGATACTTTGCATCAGTTTTCATGATAGACACCAGCAGCATATCAGAACTTAAGGACAGTCAGGGGAAGAGAGTAAGCATGGTGTCCATCATTAAGGAGAAGGTGTGGGAAGCTGAGAGTTCTGAAGGTGGATAAATAATCTGGACCAGATGGACTACATCCCAGAGTTCTGAAGGAAATAGCTGAGGAGACTGTCGAGGTGAAGATTTTTTAGAAATCACTGGAGTCCAGGAGAATTCCAGAGAATTGGAAAATGACTAATGTAACACCCCTGTTTAAGAAGGAAGAGAGTCAGAAGACTGGAAACTATAGGCCAGTCAGCCTAACCTTGATTAAGATTTCAGAGTCCATTATTAAGGGTGCGATTGCAGACTACTTGAAAGTACATGGTAAAATAGGACTGAGTCAGCACAACTTGTCATGGGGAGCCTGACATCTGTTAGAATTCTTTGAGGAAGTAACAAGCGAGTTAGACAAAGGACATGCCGTGGACATGATCTGTTTGGATTTTCAATTGCCGTTTGGCAAGGTGCCTCGTAGGAGGCTCTTATTTAAGAGACGAGCCTTGTGGTTTGGGGGCAATGTACTTGGAGGGGTCACTCGACCCAAAACGTTAACTTGTAAACTGCCAGACCTCCCGAGCTTTTCCAGCAATTTCCATTTTTGTTTCTGATTTACAGCATCTGCAGCTCTTGCTGGTTTGTGTTTTTATAGAGGCTCTTGATTGGTAAGGGATTCAAGGGTTATAGGAAGAAGGCAGGAGAATGGGAATATCATCTGTGGTTGAATGGAGGAGCAGACTCAATGGGCCAGATGGCCTAATTTTGCTCCAATGTCTATAGTCTTATATACTTTCCATTGACGACTTCCACTATTGAGAATAATAAACAAGGAGCTTTGAATATTTATTTCTGTAAAAAGAGCACTTGAACTTTCATCATTTTTATTAAACCTAAAGTTTCCATTTTCTTTAACACAATCTGGAATATACTTGTGGATGTTTTTTTTGGGATATCCTAACAAGACTGCAATTAGCAGCTGTGTTCTGCTGCTCTTAAAGCAACAGTGGAAATACTGGAAAGTCTAAACGCATCAGGTTACAGATGTTGAGGGAGATGACATTTTATTGAAACTGGATGAACTTAGTGGTATAACAGATTAGAGGCAGTTGAAGTATGGGAGATGTCGAGAAAGGAAGGAACAAAAGCAACGCCTGTGTAATGGGATGTGGGACAAAAGTGATTGTAAAGTCATAACCTTCAGACCTCAGCATTGAGTTTAGCATCATTATTGCTGTGTCAAGCAGGTGTTGGCAATTAATCTGGTATTGCCTTCACAATTTCTTCCAGACCTACCTTTTTGTTTATTTTCCATTATGACCCCTTTTTCCTTGCACTACAACCTTTCTTGTAAGTTACCCTGTCCTGATTTCAACGGCCTCCCCTTAGGTTACTTCCTCCTGTCACTCTTTCTTTTCTTCCCATGTTTTTCCATTTGCATAATGGAAACTGCTAAATCTCTAACTTTTTGCTGATGAACTGTATTGCTCTTTACTGATAAAGATCATAACCTGAAATTTACACTCCTTCTCCAAGGATGCTGCCTGTTCTGAGTACTTGCAGCATTCACATTTCTGTCCACATTTCCAGCATTCTTAGTATTTTCTTGCACTTTATAGCAACGAACATTTATATCTACTTTATTGCTGTGGAACTACATTTGTGGTCCATTTAAAGAATGTTTTAGATAACAAAAAAATCCCCTCATGGGTTATTGCATAAGGTTCCGGTGAGTAAAGAAAAAGTGTTAACTGTCATTGTTGACATTTATTTCTGAACATTTCAGTATGAATAACTAAGAGTAGACGATTTTGTTTTATTTTGGTACTTTTATATTGTTCTTCTGTTATCGTGTTCTTGCAGCAATACGGCAAAGTACGTAGTGTATATTTAGAGCTGGCAATTCAGTGCCACTGGTAGGTTGTTATTGTGAATGATGGCCCTGTGTTGAAGCTTTGCACTCTTTCATTCACTTCGTCACTATTGGTGTGGACCAGCCATTACTGTGTGTCTGCTGGCTCTGCGTGCAAACTGATACACATCTTCTTTGCTGAGGGGGAGTTGCAATGTTGACATTCTGTAAGTCAGAAATAGGACCCGTGTTTTCAAGAGATTCTTGGCAGGGGAACAGGGTTGAAATAAGCAGTTATTCTGTTTCAGTTTTGAACATTGAATTTTTTAATGTTGTAAGCATTCTCTAAGATGGTACAGAATTGTGCTCGCAAATATTTATGTTTAACTGGGTTTTATTTAATTATAAGGATACCTGGGACAGCAAGGACTGAAGAAAGAATCTTTAGTTGCTGTGAGAAACATGGCTGCAGTGATGAACCAGTTTCTCCATCAGGCTTTTCAAGAAGGTAAGTGTACATAAATATTTCAGTCCAAGGAATATTTTGCTTAAATTATGAATTCTAAAAAACTCTTAACTCATGTGACTTTGAGCCTTTTCTTTTCTTTCTTCTGTCACGTGTCTGGCTAGGCCAGCATTTATTGCCCATCCTTAATTGGCCAGCGAGCAGTGAAGTGTTAGCCACGTTGCTGCAGGTCAGACTGTGTAAAGATGACAGATTTATTTCCCTGAAGAATATTAGTGAACAAGATTAGGTACTAATGATAATTAACAAAGGTTCCATGGTCACCAGTGGACTAGTTTTGTATATTTCCAGATTTTATATAATTCAAATTCTACCAGCTGCCGTGGTTTGGCTTCAAATCCATGCCCCAGAATAATAGCCTTGGGTTCTGGATTGCTATCACTGTTCTACCACATTTTATATTTAGTGCAAAGATCTGTTTACTAAATTGTTAATAGACAAACTTGCTTTTAAAAGTGAAGCTTTCAATGTGATCAGTACGATCAGTCATAGATTTAAATTCACTTTAATCATTTGACCTTGTTTGCTGAATTGTTGCGCAGTATTCTTTCTGGGTTGATGACAAAAGCCGACAAAATTTCACATTTTGTTTATCAAAAAAGAATTTAGGACAGAATATTTTCTAGCCCACCACTGGAAAAGTTGAGCTGACAGAAATTGTCGCTGATCAGGACTATCCCTCAGTACTTATCACCTATGTAATAATGTTCACTGGTTGGAAGTGAGGTTTTCACCATTCGCATGAGTAGGGGTACCATCACTGAAGCTGCCAGCCAATCATGTTCATTAGTAACTTCAGAGTCGGCTACTCTGTTTGGATACATGAGAACTTCAGTTGGGGCTTGGTGGGAGGCCTGTCCGAGACAACTGCTCATAAAATGGAGGGTGACAGAGAGCAGAAAATAACAGGCCAGTTAGATTCTATTGCCTTACCTATGACATTATAAACTGTTACTAAAGATGTTTATCTGGGTACTTAAAAATTTTCAAGGTAACCAAGACAAATTAATATGGCTTGATGAAAGGAAAACATGAGAACAGGACTGAGCCATTTAGCCCCACAATTCATTACAATCATGGCCAATCTAACACTTAAGTGTCTTTTATACAGCCCATCCCCATAACTCCATGTGCTCCAGTTAATCAGAAATCTATCACTCTTTACCTTAAACATACTCAAAGATTGAGCTTCCACAGCCCTCTGTTGTAGAGCATTTTGAAGATTTGCTAAAATACTTCTTCCTTATGTTGGATCAAAGTGCCATCACCTTCATTTTTAGGTTTTTTCCACTGTTTCTAGATTCATCAAAGGGGGCAAGCATATTACTTCCCATGTGGGACATGTGTGTCACTGGCTAGATCAGCATATGTTGCCTGCTGCTCGTTACCTTTGAGACGGTGTGATGGGCTGCCTTCTTGAGCCACTGCATAAACCATAACTCCATCAGGAAAGGAAGTGAAGGATTTTTAATGAGCAACAATGAAAGAACAGTGATTATGTTTCCAGCTCAGGACGGTGAATGGCATGGCAGGAACTTTGCAAGTGATGTTGCTATGTATCTGATGCCCTATTTCTTCTAAATGGTACTAGTCATAGTGGAGAGAAATATTGGGAACTACTGATGCTGGAGTATCCGAGATAACAAAGTGTAGAGCTGGATGAACACAGCAGGCGAAGCAGCATCTTAGGAGCACAAAAGCTGATGTTTTGGGCTAGACCCTTCTTCAGATGAAGGGTCTAGGCCCGAAACATCAGCTTTTGTGCTCCTAAGCTGCTGCTTGGCCTGCTGTGTTCATCCAGCTCTACACTTTGTATCTCTGGTCATAGTGGAAGTTGCTATGTCAGGACATTTGGTGAATCTCTGCAGTGCACATTGAAGATAGTACACACTAATGCTTCTGAATGTCATGGTAGAGTGAATATTCGTGGATGCGTTGCCAACCAAGTGGGCTGCTTTGTCCTGGCTTGTGTCAAGCTTCCTAAGCATTGTTCGAGCTGCAGAGTATTATTTTTCACTCCTGACAGTCAGCACTGGGTGTATTCCTGGGATACTTAAGGTACTGTTTTAAATTTCCTTCTAACATCCTGAGATGCGATTTCAGGACCTCATTCCTCTTCCTACCATGTTTGCACCAATGTGGATGAGATCGTGCAGCTAATGTCATTCTTCAAAGCCCCCAGAAGAATATCCTTGATCCTGGCGACAGTGCACCGTCTTGGAATCGCATTTTGTACCGTAGAAATGCCTGCTTGATTCTTGACTATGGAGTCTTGTATAACCAATGTTCTTCCATTTTCCTTCTTCCTCTCCTTTACTGCTGACTCTCACATCATGTCATCGGCTTGGCTTTGTTTGCGCTGCTTTGAGAAACTGTGGTCTAAACCATTTTCAAAGTAGAATAACAACCAGCAAGCAAGATAGACTCAGGAACTCCTTCACTACCTAACTAGTTTTCTTAAATTGCATCGTAGTTATCCATTCCCTCGCAACTAGTATGCTTCTAATCTACAGTGTAACCACCTCTTTATATGTTCTATCCATGTAGTCCTCTGCCTCACAGATCCACAACAGTGACTTTATCCGCTATTCAAATTCAAAAAGCTAGAGCTGAAGTAATGCAACAGTGACACTTTCTGCAGATGTTTGGTCTGGGACACATGGTATGTCCATGACTTCACGCACACCACTTGACCTTTCTGATCAACTGTCCTGAATTTTAAAAACTGTTTGTTACCCTTTAGACTCTGTATCAACTTGCTATGAAACTTAATGAACTATTTCTCAAACAAGTAGAGTGAAAACTATCTATAAATTTAAACACAAACTAAATTCCCAATATTTGAAGATTAGAAATAGTGACCAAACATTCTTGTCATCAGCTGCTTTCCCTACAATTGTGGTGTCACACCTTCTTTAGTTGTGTTGACCTCTCAATTCATGCCTTAATTCTTCTCCAGCTTCCTTCTCACGCTGGAAACTTTTTTTGCAGTATGACGTTTTTGGCACTAGGTTCTGAAGAAGAGTCATTTGGATTCAATGTTAATTCCGTTTCCCCCTACACAAATGTTGGGTGTCCACCAGTTTATTATGGAAATTGAGTACAAGCAGAATACGTGCAATATTGGTCACCTTTATTAAAGGAAGAATGCATTGGAAGCAGTTCAGAGAAGGTCTGCTGAACCTGGTATGGGCGAGTTGTCTTGTGAGGAAACATTGGACATACTGAGCTTGTATCTACAAGAGATTACAAGAGTAAGAGGTGACTTGATTGAAACATATAAGATCTTTGGGTGTTGACAATGTGGATGTAGAAAGGATGCTTCATGTTGTGGGAGAATCTAGAATTAGTGATCATTGTTTCAAAATTGGGGATTTGAAGAGAGTCTTGAGAAATCTTTTCTGCCCCAGAAAGACCTGGGTTTTTAAGCACTATTTGTTAAAAGGCATTGAAGCAGAGTCTTTGAATATTTTTAAGATGTTCATAGATTCTTTACAAGATGAGGTTGAATGCTATTGGGGTTGGTAGTGGGTGGAGTCAGAGGTGAGGGAGGTGCAGGACTGCGGAGGAACCTAATCAGCCATGTTTTCATTGGGGTACTTGTGCTCCTAATTTTTTGTATGTACTTGCCCACACTTTGTAAAATAGTGAGCAAGTCAGAAGTGGGTGTAAATTTGATAGAAGCATCATCTGGGCACCTGTACAAGCCCACTGTCCTGAAAATCCTACAGCTGGAGGCCCATTGGATTCTGTACTTTGAGCTATGGATCCAAAATACCATGCAGTTTGCCTAAGATTAGCATCTTCAATGAAGATTTCCTCCAAGAAATCAGTATTTTCTGGAATTGAAACTGTCCATAATGCCATAAGCTGTCTACCAGAATTAGCCTGTTCGGCCTATCAAGTCTGCTGTGCCATTACTGATATGTTTCTTAATCCTGTTCTCCTGCCTTCTAACCATAGCCTTCAATCCCTTTATCAATCAAGAGCCTATCTATCTCTCGTAAATACACCCAATGACTTTGGCTTCCACAACCCTCTGGCAGTGGATCCCACAGATTAACATCCTCTGGCTGAAAAAGTTCCTCCCCGTGTCCGTTCTAAAGGGTTATTTTTTCATTCTGCCTTGTCAGAAGGCAGTGAGTTGAATTTCAGTCTTCTAATTATCAATTTAGGCTGTGAGAATATCTTTGAAAGTATGCATTCATCATAAACTCCAGATTAAACTAGATTTTTCTTCTTTCTAGTGAAAAGCATTCAGTCTGATAGCAATTTGAATTAACAACAGAACATTCTGGGAAGCTTAGTCGGCCTGAACTGTCAGTAAAGTGAAGTTAAAATCTTGGATTTGACCATTGATCAGTAATAGAAACAGACAGATGAATTAACTTTCACATAATGGAATAAAAGGCAAGGTTGGGTAAAGAGAGATGATGATGGACTGAACCGGTTTCATATAAACAGGTTAAGTTTGTGTACAGGAATGTTGTAGTCATAGTAATGTCACTAAGTAGTAATCCGGAAGCCCAATCTAATTCTCTGGGGGTATGGATTTAATCTCTCAATGGTACCTGTTGAAATAGTAGTTCAGTTCATAAGTTAGTTTCACTAATTTAGACAATGAGAATTGACATCGGTTTTTTCAGCAATAAGAGCTCTGAGGAAGGGTCACCGGACCCGAAACGTTAACTCTGTTTTCTCCTTCACAGATGCCGGCCAGACCTGCTGAGGTTTTCCTGCAACTTTGTTTTTACCAATCTAGCCAAATTTGCTGATGATACAAATATAAGTAAGTCAAGAAGCCTAAAGGATGTACTGTCAGCAAAGGGAAAAAGGTTGGTTAACAAAGTTGGACAGTAGAATTGGCAGGTGTAATAAAATGTAGTAAAATTAGTGTTTGCCCCATTTGATGGAAAGATTAGTCAAACAGAATATTATTTAAATGGAGAGAAAGATTTGTGTGCCCTCACACATGAATCAAAAGATACCATGTAGATAAAGCAAGTAATTGGGAAAGCAAATGGAATGTTAGCCTTTATTGCAAGAGAACTGAGGTATAAAAGTGGGCAGGTTTAGAATATAGAATATCCTTTTATTGTCACATGTACTCCAATGCAGGAGTACAGTGAAAAGTTTTTACAATGTCTACCTCCTTGTGGTGAAATTAAGGGATTATTAAGGGATTGGACAATCTGGAGGCAGGAAGTATGTTTCCGTTGATGGGGGAGTCCAGAACCAGAGGACACAGTTTAAAAATAAGCGGTCGACCATTTAGAGCAGAGTTAGGGAGAAACCTCTTCACCCAGAGAGTGGTGGATATATGGAATGCTCAGCCCCAGAAGGCAGTGGAGGCCAAGTCTCTGGATAGTTTCAAGAAAGAGATAGATAGAGCTCTTAAAGATAGTGGAACCAAGGGTTATGGGGATAAGGCAGGAACAAGATACTGATTGTGGATGATCAGCCGTGATCATAATGAATGGTGGTGCTGGCTCGAAGGGCCGAATGGCCTACTCCTGCACCTATTGTCTATTGTCTTTTGTCTAAATCTTATTTACAAGTACCTGGTTCTTGGATTCAGCAGAATAATAAAAGTAGGTACATTACTTTACAGAGTTGAAAAATAAGTTTTAAAAATAGGTTGTCATTAAAGGGTTGACATTAAAGTAAGGTAGGAAATTTCAAATCGACATTTTATTGTAGCAGCTCAGCTTAGGGCGGCCGCATGCAGTGAGACTGCCTGCGCTAGACCCAAGTCCAACAGCCATCCCTGCTCCACTCCAAGTCCCAGTCCACTCCATACCAGCATGCAGCTGCTCTAAGGTAAGTTCGAGGATTGTTTCCACCTTTGACTCACTGGACCGGGGGCCTCACTGCTCACTCTTTTCCATGGGCTGTTTTCTTGCTGCTGCATCTATTCAAGGTATGATCCACAGGAGTGTATTATTTAAGTAGAGAAATATTTCGATTGGAAAGATTTCAGAGCAGGATCACTAGGTTTATTCCTGAGATAAAGAGTTTGTTTTGAGGGAAGGTTTGTCATGTTGATTGGAAATATTGAGGAGATCTTATTGAAGAGCATAATATTGTAAGAAGGTTCAATCGGATAGATGCTGAAAGTTTACTTTCTTCTTTGGGGGAACCTAGAACCATACAGCATTATTTCAAAATAAGGGATCTCCATTTTTAAGATGATGTGGAAAAACTTATTTCCTCACAGGACGATTAGTCTGGAATTCTGTACTCCAGAGAGCAACCAAGGCCAGATCATACATTCAAGGCTTTGTTGCTTAGACTTTTGATCTTCAAGGGAATTGACAGTTATGGGGCAAGGCAAGTTCAAGGCCACAATCAGATAAGCCATGATCAGTTTTGAATTGCAAAGCATGCCCACAGAGTAAGATAGCTTGCTCCTGTTCTTGTTTCTGATGCTGAATTTCCTTTCTTATTCATAAACTATTAAACCTAGTTAGTAGAAAACTGTATGATTTAAGGAAGATCTTTTCACCACCTAGAATGTAAATTTGACTTAATAAAGAATGTGGGACTGAGCATTGCTGAAACCAACTTTTGGTAGAGCTGATGGAGTATCTGGACATCCTGTGCCTGTATCTAATGAATATTTAACAATACTTGATTTCGTAGCATGATATGCAGGACAATGATCTTGTTCAAAGTCACTGTTCTTTCTTTCTTTCTGGAAAGAAGAAAATATGTTCTGTCTCTGATGTTTTGAACAGACAATATGTTTTCTATGTTTTGTATTGAGCAGTTTGTGGTCATGGTTTCTGATTACTATATTTTCAGGTGTTCCATGGCCTGTGCAGTTATCAGCAGTTTATGCAGTTTGTGACCTTGCTCCTAGTAATCCTAAAGGAGCCCTGGAGGCCCTACATACATGGAAGACATCAGTAACTGAACCAATCCCTCCTGAGGCAAGCAACTGCATAAAGGACCTTGAGACTTTTTGTGAAAGATTAAATTCTGAAATGAAGAATCCATAATAGTTGTATCTAGTAAGTTTGTGAAATGAAAGCAGTTGTCAACCAGAAGCAATCTCTATTGGGGAAACAAATGTTCCAAAATTGAGTTTTTACTTGGAAGTAATAAACTGTTACACCATACAATATTTGATAATTAAACCAACATCTGTAATAACAGTTCTGAATATGACATTAATATTAAAATCTAGCCCCTTTCCTTCCACCAAAAGGGTACCTTATTAGAGAGATGGGAAGCAAGTTTTGATGCATCCTGGAGTTATGATGCTGTCGTTTACCTGTGTATAAAGATACATTTACAGTATAATGTGTCATGTATCTCCAGGACAGACTTCTTTTGTTTTAAATTTTCTATATCCCACTTTTTCTTAGATTTGCCTTTGAATTTGTGCCTAAAATTGAAAAGGTCTGACCGCAAATTATAATTAAACATTTTTATTTCTATGAAATTTTCAATTTGTTGCAATAAACTTTTAAATTGTAGGAAATTCAAAGCTTGCTTTGACTGATGTGCACAGGCACATTGTGTTTTAAAATAGCTAAATGTTGAAAGTCAAATGCTTCTTAACTCCAGTAGGAAAAACTGAAAGCCTGAATCTCAAAGTAGACCTTAATTGAATCACACTCCTGAAATAAAAACTGCAAATGCTTATACGTCAGAAGAAAAGTTTTTCAGATGCTGAAGACCTGCAGTATAATTCTGCCACTTCCTGTTTTTATTTTGTTTAGCCAGTATTTGCAGTCTTTTAAATCTTAACTATTCCTCAAATGTTTTATTTTGCAGCATAAACAATGCTGAGTATGACAATAATACACATTATTATAACAGGTCATTCTTAGCCAGAATAGGGCAGGGCAGTACTATAGCAAATTGCATTGTTCAATTTCCATCTTTGAAAAAGAACAGTTGTATAGCAGGATCTAGTGTGCTGAAGCTAAACACTATCCACATTTTTCAGTTTCACTAATCCCCTATTTTGGGGTGACTGTAAATCATATCTATCTCCATTAGGATCTAAATCATCCATGGAATTACAACACAGGAAATCATTCAGCCCATTGCCTGTATGATGATTCTTTAAATAAAGTTGTCCAATGTGTCCCACTTCCCTTTGCCTTCACTATAACTATAATACTAAAATAATTTAGGTAGTCTAACAGAACAAAATTAGTCATTAAGTAATAGACAGTTGAGATGCTTGCCTTCATACTGGGAAATAGTTTCAAACTTTGGTTACCATTCTGACAGTATTTTCTTTCCTAATTTTTTGCCTTAGTCATATGCTCCTAAAATAATTGACCATTTCGTATGCAGTTTGTCTTACTGTTTGTTCGCCACATTAATGTATAGTGTTATTTGCTTTGTTATTTGCTTTTTCATTCATTAAAAGAAGATTTTTATTGCCATGAATTTCCTGAGAATGATCTTGGGCAGCATGCAGCAGTAAATTCAGTTTTTTTTTAAATTTTGGCCTTAACACTTTTCACAACCAATCCAAGCTAGATCAAATTGATGATAAAGAGCTTTCACCCACACTCCTCCCTGATGTAAAAGTCACCCAACATCAGGTTATAGTCCAACAGGTTTATTTGAAATCACAAAATTATGGAGCATGGCTACTTCATCAGGACCTAATGAATGAGCAGCGCACTGAAAGCTTGTCATTTCAACTAAACCTGTTGGACTATAACCTGGTGTCATGTGACTTCTGACTTTGTCCACCCCAGTCTAACGCTGGCATCTCCACATCATGGCTTCCTAATGTACGTACTTGTCAGTGGGAAAATGTGTTGCTTTGTTCAGTATGAGCTCTTACAGTCTAAGACAGTTCCAAGTTTCATTGCTCTTCAAATGAAAAATCTGTTAGTTTCTATATCCTTCACCCATTGCTGGTTAATGTTCAGTGAATCTAGTTAAAAATATTTTTGTTCATTGCCAATTCTAGTGTCTGGACTCATAAGAACAGCACTTGCAAGATATAACGGAATATTATCTCTAATAACTGCTGTTTTGAAAAAAGAAAATATATCAGCTGAGGGGGAAAAAAGGTTTGGGAGTGTGTGGTGCCAGTACAAAACCAATTTTTTTTTAAATTCACTCTTGTGAGCTTTCACATTTTTGTTTCTTAGCATAATTCTTTACCGCTACCTGTCTGTGTCTCTTTACTGCTACCGAACTGCCTGGTCAATTATGAAAATGTTATTCCATCTTTAATGTCAGCCTTGTGAATTAATCAAGTTCTCTGATGTGCGGTGTGCCAAGTGCAGATTGTCAGATATGCATTCTGGTCCACTGAGTGACATTTTAGAAAAGATATTTTGAGCAGACCCAATAGGACAGAGTGGGCTATGTTCTTCCTGTGTTTAAGTTATTTTCCAGTATGCCACTATTCTAAGTGATATTTCTGATTATGTTACACTTACACGTGAAAGGTGCAGTAATCACAAAACAAAACCTAGAACTTAGAATGTTTAAAATTATTTGCTGACCACAGATTCTGAATGAAAATGACCCCATTTCGCGTAATTGTTTAATGCTGAATGCTTGTGCTTATGTACCCTGATGATTCAGCTATATTTGTTTTTAAGTTGATGGATAAGCAAGTTCAAACATATACAGGAAATAAGTGTAGATATTGTGTTAAGTCTCTCAGGTCCCTGGATTGGCAGAGGTTAGCTTAAAATGAGACCTGCTTATAGCTATGTACATATGATTATTCATAGTGAAAAATGTGTTTTTTTTTTCTGTGAATGCTTGTAATTAGATGAAACTTTGTTTCTGATATTTTGTTCCATTTGGGAATGTTTATTATGTATAAAGTCACCAGGTGCAATTTAGGTTTTGGGTTATGTAAAAAGATTACTAGGTAAATATGTATAACACTTCTGTTGAGGTTTTTTAAATAACTTTTTATACAAATGCTTCTGGAATTTTCCTGTGCAACACATTTTATATTAAAGTAAAACATTGAATCATATTTGCATTTTTGTCATTGATATTCTATTAAATTGGTCAGAAGCAAAATTGGGAAGTAAAAATTGACGAAGATGTCAGTGGCAAATACATTTTTTTTATTTTCTGTGCTATATAAAGACACTTCACAGCTGGTTGGCCACCTTCATATCAGCACTTATATGATGAGAGTCGAATGTCGATGTAAAATAATACAAATTAATGGGTTCCACTCCCTAACATTTAGTTTTCCTTGCTAAGCTGTTCAGCCAAATTGATTTCTCTGCCTATCACATTCTCCTATCTGTCATTTGTTCTTGTCCTTTATTCCCTTTTCCCCTGACTCCTTGCAAAGGTTCCCATTCCCCTGCTTACCATTTCAGTTTAAAGCTTCCCCAGCCACTCTAGCAAATACTGCCACTAGGGCATCAGTTTCAGTCCTCCCTAAGTGTAACCTATTCAGTTTTCATTGGTCCCTATAACCCAGAGTTCTGAAATCCCACCCCTAGCACTGTCTCTTCAGCTATGTATTCATCTAATATATCCTGCTATTTTATGGAATCATAAAATCTTGCAATGTGGAAAGAGGCCATTCAGTGCATCCATTGAATCTGCACTGACCCTCCACAGTGCATCCCACCCTTTACCCATAACCCTGTATTTACCATGGATAATTCACCTACCCTGCGCATTTTTGGACTCACATAACCCCTTCGTCAGGTGAAGTGATGAAGGAGCAGCGCTCCAAAGACTTGTGATTTCAAATAAATGTGTTGGACTACACCTTGGTGTCAAGTGACATCTGACCTTGCCCAACCAACACTGGCACTTCCATATTATCTTTAGACTGTGGGAAGAAACTAGAGCACGTAGCAGAAACCCAAACAAACATGGAGAGAATTTGCAAACTGCACACAGTCGCCCAAGACTGGAATCTGAGCTGGATCCCTGGCACTGCGAAGCAGCAGTGCTAACCACATTGCCACTATGCTGCCCAGTCAAATCTGACTAGTACGTGGAATGGTAGTAATCTTAAAATTACCACATTTGAAGTCCTACTTTTTAATTTATTTTGTCAGTCCTTGCAATGTGCTGTTAGGACATGAACTTTTTTTAAAAAATTCTATGTTGGTACCAGTTTTTACCACAATGACTGGCTATTCACCGTCTCTCCATCTGGAGTGTCCTTTGTCTACTCAATCTCGACCCTAGCACCAGCATCCAAGAATCTCATTTGCAGCCACAGAAAAGCCTATCCATTCCCCTTACAGTTGAATTCTCTAAAATTCTTGCATTCCCAACTTGTTTCTTTCTCCTTTGTGAAGCAGAGACCACCGCGGTGCAATGAATTTGGCTGTTGTCTCTTTCCTCTGAGATATTTGGGCTATTTCCCTGTCAGTATTCAAAGTAGCATATCTATTTTACAGGGCAATAGCCAATCAAGTAATCTGCATCCCTTGCTCTGACTGACTGGTCACCTATTCCCTTCTTGCCTGTGACTACCCTCTATGTGCTGCCCATGCTACTGTCTATCTTGATGGTGCTCCACAATGTCCAAAACCTGGGGCTTCCAGGAGCTGCACCTATACATATGCTGGCCCTGTATTTCTGTCTGTCTTCTCAAATAGAGCAGAAAGATCACAACAGAGTTTCAAAGTCTCCTGCTATGACTGACTGCTGCAAATTAAACCTTTTGGAAGATCTTTAATGTAAAATGACTTCAATTACTCTAGGGCTTGGTCCCTGGTCCCCGTGACTATGGTATATAATGTATATAGTCCTTCCAAACTACAAACCAAAATGGGAACAAGCAAAAAGCACCTCTACCCCTCTGCACTGAATTCCCACTGTGCTCCAAATTCCCAGATATACAAATTCATTCTGGTGGTGTATCACTCATGGGATGTGATTTCTCCCAAGTGCACATACATGAAGCTTACTGATCTCAACCTACAGCAATGTATTTGCTTTTATTTATTTAAACACTCTCTGTAATGGCCCAGAAGACAATCAGTTGAGAAAACATTATTCATTTCCACCTTTGCAGGAACAGTTAGTTATAGTAATGAACCCCATCGGTAAAATAATGATTTTTTTTTATTGCGCCCAAATATAAAAACCAGCCATTTATCTTGGTGAACACCTGAGAAATTGGTTCAGAAGCAACAGATACTGATCCTGGAGATCAAGCTTGGAAGATACAACTAAATGTGTAAGCTTAGTCTTGATTGGTACGTCTTAGAAATAGGTATAACAGAAAGAATGTCCATAACAGCATCAGCAAGAGTGACCACTGCACAGTCTTGTAGAAACAGAAGTTCTGCCTTGACATGAGAGTACCTTACTTCATGTTGTTTAGCACTGTCATTGTGCTAAATGGGGCAAACTGAATACTCAAGACTGGGCATCCATGAGATGCTCTGGGCTATCAACAGCAGCTAAATCATAGTCCAAAGCAATTTGTAAACTCATGGCCTGGTATATACCCCACTCTAACTTTACCATCACCCCGGTTCAATGAAGAGTGCAGGAGGGCATTGCCAGGAACAGTATAATGCATAACTATAAATGTGGTGCCAACCTGATGAAGCTACCAAACAGGACTATTTGAGTATCAAACCACATAAGCAGCAAGCGATAGATGCAGCTAAGCAATCCCACAGCTAATGGATCAGCTCTAAGTGCCTCATCAAGTCGAGAATACTGGTGGACAATTAAACAACTCACCAGAACAGGAGACTTCACAGATGTCCTATCCTCAATTATAGGGGACCCCAGCACATTAATGCAAAAGGTAAGGAGGAAGCAATTGCAACAACCTTCAGCCAAAAATATCAAGTGGATGATCCATTTCGGCTTCCTCCAGAGGATGACACCAGTATTCAGCCAATTTAATTCACCCATGTATTATCAATAAATGGCTGGAGGCACTGGATACTGCAAAGGCTATGGGTCCTGACATTCTGATAATACTACTGAACACTTGTGCTGCAAAACCTTTTGCACTCCTAGCCAAGCTGTTCTCGTGCAGCTACAACACTGGCATCTACCTGACAATGTGGAAATTTGTTAGCGTACGTCCTTTCACAGAAAAACCAGAGGTGAAGCGAGTGTGACCTTGATATCAAGGCCATATTTGACCAAAGAACATAGAACAGCGCAGAACAGGGCCTTCGGCCCTCGATGGTGTGCCAACTTGTGAACTAATCTAAGCCCATCCCCCATAGAACATAGAACAATACAGCGCAGAACAGGCCCTTGAAGCCACCATATGTGGATTCAAGGAGCCCTAGCAAAACTGGAGTCAATGGCTATCAGGGAAAAATCTCTCCACTGCTGGGATTCAAATCTGGCACAAAGAAAGATGGTTGTGGTTGTTGGAGATCAGTCATCTCAGCTCCAGGACATCTTTGTAGGAGTTCCTCAGGGTAGTGTCCCAGGCCCAAACATCTTCAGCTGCTTCATCAATGACATGCCTGCTATCATAAGGTCAGAAATGAGGATTTTGCCAATGATTGCACAATGTTCAGCACTAATCACGACTCCTCAAATACTGAAGCAATCCATGTTGAAGATAAACAAGACCCTGGATAGTTTTCAGGTTTGGGTAGAAAAGTGGCAAGTAACATTTGTGCCAAACAAATGCCAGGCCATCTCCATTTAGAGTCAAGACAACCACCTCCCCTTGACATTAAATGGCATTACCATCACTAAATTCCCAACTGTCAAAATTCTGGAGATTACCATTGAGCAGAAACTCAACTGGATTTGTAGTATAAATACAGTGGCTACAAGAGCAGGTCAGAGGCTAGGAATACTGTGGTGAGTAGCTGACCTCCTGACTCCTGAAAGTTAGACCATCGCGTATTAGCCACAAGCCAAGAAAGCCTGGATGAGTGCAGTTCCAACAACATTCAAGAAGCTTTACACCACCCAGGACAAAGCAGCCCAATTGTTTGGAGCAACATCCACTCCCTCCACCATCAACATTTGGTAGTAGTGGTGTGTACCATGTACAAGATGCACTGCAGATAGCACTTTTCAAACCCATGGCCACTTCCATCTGGAAGGACAAGGGCAGCAGATGTGAGGCAACAGCACTACCTGCAAATTCCCCTCCAAGTCACCCACCATCTAACTTGGAAAAAAATCACCATTCCCTCAGTGTTGCTGAGTCAAAATCCTGGAATTCACACCCTAGAAGCATTGTGGATTCCTTACAGCAGATGGATTGCAGTAGTTCAAGAAAGCAGCTCACCACCCTCTCAGACGATAAATGCTGACCCAGCCAGCAACACCCAACAACTGAATAAAAGTACTTGAGTTTAGTTTTGTGGGAAATATAAATAAACATCAGTCTTGACTCTCTAAATGTGTTGCTTATGACAGTTTATGATCATATGTTGGAAATTATGCCATTTTATTTCAAAATGATGGCTTGTGTCATGATTGCCACACAGAAGATCAATGAGCCTGTCCAGACTACAATTCCCTGTAAGAATAATTCAGCTAGCCTTACTTCTCTCCCTATGCCCATAAGTTGCAGATTTTATTTCTTAAGGTGCTGGTCTAATTATGTTTTGAAAGCCATAATTTAGTTTGCATTCACAATCCTTTCAGAGAGTGTATTCCAGATCAAAACACCCACTCTTGTTAAAAAAAAACAGATTTCACCTTTGGTTCTTTTATCAATTATCTTATATCTGTGCCCTCTGGTTCTCAACCCTTCTGCCAAGTGTCTTTCTCTATTTCTGCTCTGCCCAGATATAACTCATTATTTCCTTGCACTTTTGTTCTCTGCCTGTGTTTATAAATCCGGGGATCATATGCATTTTTGACTGCGTTGCCAACTTATTCTGCCACCTTCGATGATTAGCATTTGTATCCCTAGATGTCTCTGTTCCTGCACTCCCTTCAGAATTGTACTATTTTGTTTTGTACCTCCTCAATCTACTTGTCAAACTGTATCACTTCACATGTTTCTGCACTAAAGTTCATCTGCTTCACATGACCCATTCAATCAGCTTATCGACAGTCACTATCACTATGTTCCTCATAATTTACAGTACTTTCAAGCTCAGTATCATCTGGAATTTTAAAATAGTATTTTGTACACACAAGTTTGCATCTCTAATAAATGTGTATTAATATTAAGAGAAACAATAGCCCTTGGGAAATACCACTATGTATTTCTTCTTTCAATTACTCTGTATTACTTCTTTCAATCTGAACTATAAATGTTTGACAAAACGCTTTCACTCAACCAACTTTCTATCCATGCTGTCTCTGTTATTTTTGTTCCATGAATTACTCTCACCAAACGTATTGGTTGGTATCTTCATGCCTTCTGCCTGTCTATTTTTAAAATATATTTTTTAAATCCTGTAAGATTAAAAGAAAAGGCCTACAAAGTATCAGAAATAGCAGTAATCCTGTGGCTCAGGAGGTTTACAGAATGCAACAAAGGCAGACTGAGAATTGATATGGAAAATGAAAATTGAATATGAATACAATCTTGCAAGAAAATATGGAAATTGACTGTAAAAACTTCAATACATTCCTAAAAAGGGAGCTTGTGATCAAAACGAATGTGGGTTCATTACAAACATAGTTAGGACATGTTTACAGTGAGCAATTGAAAAGTGGCAGAAAAGATAAATGATTTATTTATGTCTGTTTACACTGAGGATAATACAAGAAATCTCCCAAAACTAGAGATCCAAGTGACAAGAAAGATTGAGGAGTTGAAAGAAATTAGTATCAGTAACATGTTTGTACTAGAGAAATTAATGTGGCTGAAAATTGATAAATTCCCAGCACCTAACGATTTACCTCCCACAGTGTTGAAGGAGGTGGCTACAGAGATAACTGATGTATTGGTGATTATCTTCAAAATCTCTATAGATTCTGAAATGGTTCCTGCACGTTGAAAGTAGCAAATGTCATCCCACTATTTAAGAAGGGAGTGAAATAGAAAAGAAGGAAACACAGACCTGCGAACCTTACATTGTGATAGGGCGAATGATAGAATCTCAGACAAAGGATGGGATAAATAGACATCTGATTGATAATGATTTGTCTAAACATATTGAGCATGAATTTGTGAATTGGAAATTGAGTCACAGAATCATACAGTATGGTAACAAACCCTTCAGTCCAACTTGTCCATGCCAATCAATTTTCCCAAACTAAACTGGTCCCACGTGCCTGTGTTTAGCCTATAACCCTCTCAACATTTCTTTTTCATGAACCTGCCCAAATGTCTTTTAAATGTTGTAATTGTACCCGGCTCTGTGACTTCATCAGCTAGTTCATTCCGTGTACGAATCAACCACTGTGTGGAAAAAGTTGCCCCTCAAAAAAGTTGTCCCTTTTAAATCCTTCTCCTCCCAACTTGAAGTCCCCCACAGGAGGTTGGATAGGAAAATTAAAGTGCATGGAGTAGATGGTAACATACTGACATAAATTAATATTTGGCTGACAGACAGAAAATAGAGAGCAGAACTAAATGAGCCATTCTCACATTAGTAGCCTGTGACTAGTGGATTATTGCATGGTTTAGTATTTGAGGTCCTAGCTGTTGACAAAGATATCAATGATTTGAAGTTAGGGACCAAATGTAATACTTCCAAATTTATAGGTGATACAAAGCTCAGTGGGAATGGGTTTTGTGAGAAAAATATAAAGCAACTTTGGAAGATTTGGACAGGCTGAATGAATGAACAAGGATATTGAAGATGGAGTATAATGTGGAAAAATGTGAAGTTATCCATGTTGTTAGGAAAACAGGTGTGCAGCATATTTCTTAAATAATAAGAGGTAGGAAAGTGGAGGTGTACAAAGGAACCTAGATGTTGACAAGTTAAAAATCACATGACACCAGGTAATAATCCAACAGGTTTATTTTAAAACACAAGCTTTCATAGCCTTGCTCCTTCCTCAGGTATTAGTGAGAGAGGTGGTATCAGACACA
This sequence comes from Stegostoma tigrinum, assembly GCF_030684315.1. Taxonomy (NCBI): domain Eukaryota; kingdom Metazoa; phylum Chordata; class Chondrichthyes; order Orectolobiformes; family Stegostomatidae; genus Stegostoma; species Stegostoma tigrinum. The sequence continues at coordinate 52,533,097 of NC_081355.1, forward strand.
GAATTTATAAGCAAACTATCAAAGGGTCACACCATTGATGAGGATGTATAAAACAAACCTAAGATGCTGTTACATCTTTAATCAGTTAGAAGATTTTAATTGACTAATATGTACATGGCAAGATTGACCTCTGGAGAGAGATTGGACAAACTGGGCTTGTGTTCTGTGGAGTTTTGAAGAATGAGAGTTGATCTCATTGAAACTTTTAAAATATTTAAAGGTATCAACAGGGTAGATGCAGGTAAGATATTTCCCCTGGACAGGGAGTCTGGAAGCAGGGGCACAACTATATAGCAACAACAACAATCTGCAACAACACTTCAGTCAAGACTAGAAGACTTTTTATTCAAAGGGTTATGAACCTTTGGAAATTTCTACCTGAGAGGACTTGGAAGCTCAGTCTTTTATGACATTTAAGGTAAAGATCAACAGATTTCTGATTACAGGTGACATACACAGTTATGGGGTAATGAAGGTTACTGGAAATGAACTGTTCTGTCATCGTTATCATATCGAATGGCAGAGCAGGCTCGATAAGCTGAATGGCCAACTCCAATTCCTATGTCCCTATGTCTGTGTATCATAGGTATCTGACTGAACCGCTGCTTCTTGAATCTTTGAAATTTCTTGTTCATCTAAACAAATTTTAGGTTTGCAGGAATGCTATTTCTGAATTCTTACAAAATCATAATTTCCCCAATGTTTTTAAAAGTTTTCTCTAACTTCAGTGATCAAAATAACTGATCTCACAGCATTTCTTTTCCTCTTGCTGATTCTACAAATGTCTGTTTAAGTAGACTCATTGTTTAAAAATTAGAATGACAATCAGCTTCAGGGACGAGCTCATGAGAATTGAACTAATTTTAAACAGTTTCATAATCTACAGTTTGTTCTGACAAACTTGCATACACAGTCATAACGGTACTAGTCAAAACTTTATAGCATAAAGGTCTAAATGTCTTTTACCACTTTGCCCAGCTAGTTTTTCAAATCAGGAGAAATAATTTTTGACTACACCCTCAATAAATTTAGGCATTAAGCGTAGATTTTTAATTAACTCAAATTCTTAACTGAAATCAAAGTCATCCTCTGAGCTGCTACCTCTATATTCTCTCTTTGCCTTTAGGACTTTTCCTGGCCAACTTCTGTTGTCTAATTTCCTGATTTCATTTGGATTTAATCATTTTTAATTACTTAAACTGCTTTAGTTTGATGAAACTACTTTCATATGATTTCATGGGAGTAGCATACTGGTACAGGTGCACCTAAGTGATTTTAAATTCCAACTTCATGCTTTGTGACAGCATTCTGTTAGTAATAAATAAGTACTTAAATTACTCGAATCTAACTCATGTACCTTTCACATTTATACAAGATTGGAAGTATGTAATTACTTACTTATCTGTTTTATGTATCACAGAGTGAATCATTAAATTTCCCATGTCCAAGCAATATATCAGCAAGAACTATTTAATCTGAACCATGGACTCTCAGCATGAATTAAAGCTTGTTGTATTGAAATCAATTATATTCCATTATCTTCCTGCATATTCACTTGTGGATGTAAGTTTGCTCGCTGAGCTGGAAGATTAGTTTTTAGACGTTTCATCACCTTTTTATTTGAAAAAATATACTTTACTCATAGAATGTACAAAAAATAAAACATTTATACACCTACCCAGTCATGCAAGCCGCTCCGGGTTACCCGGCGGTACGTACACCAACTAAAAGGAAAAAAACGAAGCAAAGAAAATACCCCGGCAGTCGTCTCCCCACACAGTCCCCGTTGGCCCCCTGACCAGTTGGGGAAGGCGACAGCTGGGCCCAGTTACCAGATAGGGCCTGTTTTACTATTCTGGATGAGGGGTTTCATATGGTGGTATTTCCTCACCGCACCTTGGCAGCAGCTGCCCCAAGATTTAGCGTGTCCTTCAGCACGTAGTCCTGGACCTTGGAGTGCGCCAGTTTGCAACACTCGGTCGGTTCAGTTCTTTCAGCTGGCAGACCAGCAAGTTGCGGGCAGACCAAAGAGTGTCTTTCACCGCATTGATGGTCCTCCAGGTGCAGTTGATGTTGGTCTCAGTGTGCATCCCGGGAAACAGCCCGTAGAGCACGGAGTCCCGTGTCACGGAGATGCTCGGGACGAACCTTGACAAATACCACTGCATCCCCCTCCAGACCTCCTGCGCATAGGCACACTCCAGAAGGAGGTGATCGACAGTCTCGTCTCCCCAGCAGCCGCCTCGAGGGCAGCGTGCGGTGGCGCAGAGATTCTGGGCATGCATAAAAGATCTCACTGGCAGATCCCCTCTCACCGCCAGCCAAGCAATGTCCTTGTGCTTGTTTGAAAGTTCTGGCGATGAGGCATTCTGCCAAACGACTTTGGCAGTCTGCATGGGGAACCACACGACGGGATCCACCATCTCCTTTTCCCGAAGGGTCTCAAGGATACTACGTGCTGTCCACTGCCTGACGGCCTTGTGGTCAAAAGTGTTTCCTTTCAAAAATCCACGAAAGGACAGGTGGTACGGGACGGTCCAACTACGTGGAGCATTCCGTGGCAACGAGGCCAGGCCCATCCTTTGCAACACCGGGTCAGTTAGAAAGTCAGTAAGTAGTGACACTTGGTGTTTGCATACTGAGGATCTACGCACAGCTTGATGCAGCCGCACACAAAGGTAGCCATCAGGACGAGGGTGGCGTTCGGTACGTCCTTTCCCCCATTTTCCAAGTCTTTGTACATGGTGTCCCTGTGGACCCGGTCCATCCTTGACCCCTAAATGAAGTGGAAGATGGCCCGGGTGACCGCAGCGGCACAGGTCCAGGGAATAGACCAGGCCTGCGCTACATACAACAGTACCGAAAGCCACTCGCACCTGACAACCAGGTTCTTACCCACAATGGAGGGGGACCGGAGCATCCACCTGCCCAGCTTCTGCTTCAGTTTGGTGATACGCTCCTCCAAAGTCTTCGTGCATGCCCCAGCTCCACCGAACCAAACACCCAGCACCTTCAGGTAGTCTGTCCTGACGATGAAGGGGATGAAGGAGCGGTCGTCCCAGTTCCCAAATAACATGGCCTTGCTCTAACCCCTATTAACTTTGGCACCCGAGGCCAGTTCAAACTGACCGCAGATGTCCAACAGCCTACTCACCGACCGACGATTGGTGCAGAAGACGGCGTCGTCGTCCATGTACAGGGAGGTCTTGACCTGAAGGCCTCCGCTGCCTGGGATAGTCACGCCCTTCAGGCCCACGTCCTTCCTGATGGATGCGGTGAAGGGATCCATAGAGCACACAAGCAAGGCAGGAGAGAGAGTGGGCAGCCCTGCCTGACTCCAGATCTGACGGGAAAACTATCCGATTCCCACCCGTTGATCGAGACTGCGCTAACGATGTTGGTGTAGAGCAGCCGGATCCAATTGCAGATGCCCTCCTTGAACCCCAATTTGGAGAGGACGTCCCTCATGTAAGCATGAGTGACCCTGTCGAAGGCCTTCTCCTGGTCCAGGTGGACGAGGCAGGTGTCCAGCCTCCTGTCGTGCACGGAGGCGATCATATCCCTGATGAGCATGAGGCTCTCAGCGATCTTCCTGCCCGGCACAGCACAGGTTTGGTCAGGGTGAATCACCGACTCCAGGACAGACCTGACCCGGTTGTCTATGGCCTTGGCCAGGATTTTGTAGTCCACGTTCAATAGTGAACTGGGACACCAACTATTAATTTCTTCCCTCTCCCCCTTCCTCTTGTAAATGAGGGTGATGATGCCCTTCCTCATGGACTTGCACAATTTAACTGCCTGAAGCGCACTATCATACACCTCCAGCAGGTCCTGGCCGACCAGGTTCCACAGAGCGGAATACAGCTCGACCGGTAAGCCGTCGCTCCCGGGAGTCCTATTCCTCTCCAAGGACTTGAGGGGTCTAGTCAGCTCATTCAGGGATATCGGCCGGTCCAGCAACTCCCTCGTGCCGTCGTCTAAGACCTCCATGATAGACGACAGGAATGACTTGGAGGCCGTGCTGTCCGTGGGCTTCGCGTCGTACAGTCCAGCATAGAAGGATCTGCTGATTCTCAAAATGTCGGACCGAGATGACGTCACCGAGCCGTTGTCCTCCTTCAGCCGGCTAAGCACAGAGCTCTCTTTGTGCACCTTCTGAAAGAAGAAACACGAGCACGTCTCGTCCTGCTCCATGGAGCGGACCCTGGACCGGAAGATTATCCTGGAGGCCTCCGCGGCGAAGAGCGAGACTTGCTGTCCCCTCACCTCGCGGAGGTCCTCCGTGACATCGATCCCCATTGACTGCAGATGGAGCAGGTTCTGCATCCTTTTCTGGAGTCGGACAGCTTTCCCCGCTTCTCTCTCGCCTTCCGGACACCCTTGAGGACAAAGAACCTCTTGATGTTCTCCTTCACCGTCTCCCACCAGTCACCCAGAGACTCAAAGAGGGGTTTCACGGTTCTCCAACCGGCGTATTTGCTCTTAAGCTCCTTGACGTTCTCTGGGGTCAACAGAGTTGTGTTGAGCTTCCACGTCCCCTTGCCGGCCTGTTGGTCATCCTGTAAGTGTCAGTCAGCCTGCAGGAGGCAGTGGTCAGAGAAGAACACCGGCTCGACGCCGGCGGACCTGACCGAGAATGCCCGTGACACAAACAGGAAGTCTATCCTTGAGCGGATAGACCCGCCTGGCCACGACCAGGTGTATCTCCGCTGCGCTCCGTCTGCAGGGGTGCTGAAGGCGTTGAGCAGCTTGGCATCCTTCACCGTGCCCATCAGGAATCTGGACGTGACGTCGAGTTGACTCCCCCCACTCACTGTCCCCACGCCAGATCTTCCATCTGCATCAATGACGCAGTTGAAGTTTCCGCCTAGGATGACCGGCCTGGACGTAGCCAGCAGGGGTGGAAGCCGCTGCAGGATGGCCAACTGCTCACTTTGTACCGCTGGGGCGTACACGTTGATCAGCCTCAGGGGAGCGTTCCTGTAGGTGACGTCAGCCACTAGGAGGCGCCTCCCCACCACCTCCTGAACTTGAGAGATGGTGAAGTTGCGCCCCCGCAGCAGAATAGCCAGGCCCGAGGAGCGACAGTCATTACCCCCCAACCAGATCGAAGGCCCACAGGTCCAGGCGCCCGATCATTTCCTGTACCCGCTGAGGTGCGGTATCCCACACTCCTGCAGAAACAGGAGGTCTGCCTTGACGGTGGTCAGGTAGGCCAACATAGACACACATCTTGCGGTGGACTTGACGCTGTGCACATTAACGCTCGCAACTTGCACCCCCATTGTGGGCAGTGACCGCAGTACCCTCCCCAAGTCCAAGGGCCAGCCCCTCCATCTGTCCCTTCATGCCCATTGCTCGGGCTAACTGCTGGACGCTCTCCGGGCTCAGGAAACCGTCCGTGCTGCCTTCCGGGTGGCATCCCCCCATTTGGGGTACGGAGGCAGGAGAGTCTGGCTCTGGGCCAGGCTGGGGACGCGCCGTTTCCTGCTTCCTGCAGGAAGGATCTGGGGGGTCCTCCATTGCCCCAGTGGCACATGGCTGGGTGTCGGAGGGAACCTCAGGATGCCTCCCATCACCTGGAAGCGGGGTGCTGCTTTCCTTCTCCCTTGAGATCTTTAACTTCTGCTTTGGGCGGGCCTCCTCCGAATCCCCCTCGTCAGAAGAGCTCTTATAGCCCTCCTGTAGCTGCCTCTTCCCGCCCGATGGTTGCGGTGCTGGGGCCCGCCGGCGCGCATTCCTCCTCACCTTCCAGACCATCGTCCACTCCCCTGGGTCACCTGTCACCTCCTCCAACGACTCAAGGTTGTCCGAGGGGGAGCGGAGCCTGCAGGGACGCTTTGCTGGCCTCGTGTCCGTCCTGCGGGGCTGGGCCCTCCTGCACGATCTGGCCCTCCTGCACATTAGGGGGGGGTCCTTGCAGGGCCCTGGTGCCTTCCTCTTCTCCGGGGGGGCTGGCCCCGCATTGCCCCTGCTGACGACCTGGGTGTAGGTGGTCCCCCGCCGCGGGCATGCCCTGTAGAGGTGGCCCGCTTCCCCGCAAAGGTTGCAGCTATTTTCTTTTGGGCAATCCTTTGCAAGGTGTCCGTCCTTCCTGCAGATGGTGACTTTGCAGTTGGCCCGCCTCATGACCTGACCTACCACAGGCATGGCAGACTTTGGGTTGCCCTGCGTAGGTCATGTAGCCCTTGCTCCCGCAGATCGCGAAGCTGGACGGTGGGTGTATGATGTTCCTGTCCTCAGCATCACTCTGACCTGCCTCTTACTGGTCCAGATGCCAAAGGGGTCCATGATGTCAGTTAGGTCCCCTTCCACCTTCACGTACCTTCCGAGGAAGGTCAGGACATCAGCTGCTGGCACATGCTGGTTGTACGTATGTGCAGTCACCATACAGCTCCTCTGCGCTGGCATCACGAACAGCAGGACAGCGGTCAGTACAGAGAGGGGGCCCTCACCTCCTTTCTCCTTGAAAACCTCCAGGAAGCGCTTGCAAAGCTTGGCACTCCTGAAGGTTACATCGTAAAAACCTCCTCCGGGGAAATCCTGCAGGCAGTAAATGTCCGCAGCAGCGAACCCACAGCAGTCCAACAGGACCCTCTTCATGAAGAGGGTGCAGTCCACAGATGCACCTTCATCCACCTTGTTCACGGAAGCACGGATGGTGTTCCGGACCCCCTGACCCAGGGCACAAGCACTCGCTGCAGGTTGGCTGCTCCCCTGAACCAGCGTTAGGCCGAAGGCAGCATTAAAATCCATTGGTTGCGAGGGTGCACAGCCAACCCGACGTCTTCCTTTCACCTCCAACACAGCGCTCTCCTCCTGTCGGTCCACAAGAGAGTGGGTCTTTATTTTGTTCCAGATGTAAGCTGGTTCACTGGGCTTGAAGGTTTGTTCCCCGATGTTTCATCACCATTCTAGGTAACATCAACAGTGAGCCTCCGGCAAAGCGCTGGTGTTATGTCCCACTTTCTATTTATCTGTTTAGGTTTCCTTGGGTTGGTGATGTCATTGCCTGTGTTGGTGATGTCACAAAAGAACAGGAAATGACATCACCAATGCAGGAAATGACATCACCAACCCAAGGAAACCTAAACAGATAAATAGAAAGGCGGGACATAACCCCAGTGCTTCATCGGAGGCTCACTGTTGATGTTACCTAGAATGGTGACAAAACATCTGGGAACAAACCTTTAAGCTCAGTGAACCAGCTTACATCTGGAACAAAATAAAGACCCACTCTCTTGTGGACCGCGAGGAGGAGAGTGCTGTGTTGGAGGTGAAAGGAAGATGTCGAGTTGGCTGTGCACCCTTGCAACCAGTGGATCTTAATGCTGGCTTCGGCCTAACACTGGTTCAGGGGAGCAGCCAACCTGCAACGATGGCTGCGGCAAGTGCTCGTGCCCCAGGTCAGGGGGTCCGGAACACCATCCGTGTTTCCGTGAAGAAGGTGGATGAAGGTGCACCTGTGGACCGCACCTTCTTCGTGAAGAGGGTCCTGTTGGGCTGTTGCGGGTTCGCTGCTGCGGACATTTACTGCCTGCAGGTTTTCCCTGGAGGAGGTTTTTACGATGTGACCTTCAGGAGTGCCAAGCTTTGCAAGCGCTTCCTGGAGGTTTTCAAGGAGAAAGGAGGTGAGGGCCCCCTCTCTGTATTGACCGCTGTCCCACTGTTTGTGATGCCAGTGCAGAGGAGCCGTATGGTGACTGTACACATGCACAACCCGCATGTGCCAGCAGTTGATGCCCTGACCTTCCTTGGAAGGTACGTGAAGGTGGAAGGGGATCTAACTGACATCATGGACCCCTTTGGCATCTGGACCAGTAAGAGGCAGGTCAAGGTGACGCTGAGGATGGGCGCAGACGGGAACATTGTACACCCACCGTCCAGCTTCACGATCGGCGGGAGCAAGGGCTACCTGACCTATGCAGGGCAACCTAAAGTCTGCCATGCCTGTGGTAGGTCAGGTCACGTGGTGGCCGACTGCAAAGCCACCATCTGCAGGAACTGCAGGGAGGACGGACACCTTGCAAAGGATTGCCCACAAGAGAAAAGCTGCAACCTTTGCGGGGAAGCGGGCCACCTCTATAGGGCATGCCCGCGGCGGGGTACCACCTACGCCCAGGTCGCCGGCAGGGGCAATGCAGGACCAGCTCCCCCCGGAGGAGAGGCAGGCACCAGGGCCCTGTAAGGATCCCCCTAATGTGCAGGAGGGCCAGGTCGTGCAGGAGCGCCCAGCCCCGCAGGATGGGCCCGAGGCCAGCAAAGCACCCCTGCAGGCTTCGCTCCCCCCCAACAACGTGGAGTCGATGGAGGCGGCGACAGGCGACCCAGGGGAGTGGACGACGGTCTGGAAAGCGAGGAGGAAGGTGCGTCGACGGGCCCAGGAACCGCAACCATCAGGCAGGAAGAGGCAGCTACAGAGGGGCTATAAGAGCTCCTCTGTCGAGAGGGATTCGGAGAGGGCCCGCCCGAAGCAGAAGTTAAAGATCTCGAGGGAGAAGGAAAGGAGCACCCCGCTTCCAAGCCACGGGAGGCGTCCTGAGGCTCCCTCCGACACCCAGTCAAGTGCCGCTGGGGCACTGGAGGGCCCCCCGGAACTTCCAGGCGGGAAGGAGGAAACAGCGCGTCCCCAGCCTGACCCAGAGCCGGACTCTCCTGCCTCCGCACCCCTGACAGGGGGATGCCACCCGGAAGGCAGCACAGACGGTTTCCTGAGCCAGGAGAGCGTCCAGCAGTTAGCCCGGGCAATGGGCATGAAGGGACAGATGGAGGGGCTGGACCTTGGACTCGGGGAGGGTACTGCGGTCACTGCCCACAATCGGGGTACGGGTTGCGAGCATTAATGTGCGCAGTGTCAAGTCCACCGCAAGATGTGTATCCACGTTGGCCTACCTGACCACCATCAAGGCGGACCTCCTGTTTCTGCAGGAGTGCGCGATACCGCACCTCAGCAGGTACGGGAAATGGTCCGGCACCTGGACCTGTGGACCTTCGATCCGGTCGGGGGGTAACGACTGTCGCTCCTCGGGCCTGGCTATTCTGCTGCGGGGGTGCAACTTCACCATCTCTCAAGTTCAGGAGGTGGTGGGGGGGGCGCCTCCTAGTGGCTGACGTCACCTACAGGAACGCTCCCCTGAGGCTGATCAACGTGTACGCCCCAGCGGTATGGAATGAGCAGTTGGCCGTCCTGCAGCAGCTTCCACCCCTGCTGGCTACGTCCAGGCCGGTCATCCTAGGCGGAGACTTCAACTGCATCATCGATGCAGATGGAAGATCCAGCGGGTGGCGGGAATCAACTGGACGTCACGTCCAGATTCCTGATGGGCACGGTGAGGGCGCCAAGCTGCTTGACGTCTTCAGCACCCCTGCAGACGGAGCGCAGCGGAGGTACACCTGGTCGCGGCCAGACAGGTCTATTCGCTCAAGGATAGACTTCCTGTTTGTGTCACAAGCGTTTTCGGTCAGGTCCACTGGCGTCGAGCCGGTGTTCTTCTCTGACCACTGCCTCCTACTGGCCGACTGTCACTTACAGGATGACCAGCCGGCCGGCATGGGGACGTGGAAGCTCAACACGACTTTGTTGACCCCAGAGAACGTCGAGGAGCTTAAGAGGGTGTACGCCAGTTGGAGAACCGTGAAACCCCTCTTTGAGTCTCCGGGCGACTGGTGGGAGACGGTGAAGGAGAACATCAAGAGGTTCTTTGTCCTCAAGCGTGTTCGGAAGGCGAGAGAGAGGCGGGGAGACCTCCGACTCCAGAAAAGGGTGCAGAACCTGCTCCTTCTGCAGTTGATGGGGGTCGATGTCACAGAGGACCTCCGCAAGGTGAGGGGACAGCAAGCCTCTCTCTTCGCCGCGGAGGCCTCCAGGATAATCTTCCGGTCCAGGGTCCGCTCTGTGGAGCAGGACGAGACGTGCTCGCATTTCTTCTTTCAGAAGGTGCACAAAGAGAGCTCTGTGTTTAGCCGGCTGAAGGAGGTCGACAGCTCGGTGACGTCGTCTCGGCCCGACATTTTGAGGATCAGCAGATCCTTCTATGCCAGACTGTACGACACGAAGCCCACGGACAGCACTGCCTCCAAGTCATTCCTGTCGTCTATCACGGAGGTCTTAGACGATGGCACGAGGGAGTGGCTGGACCGGCCGATATCCCTGGACGAGCTGACCAGAGCCCTCAAGTCCTTGGAGAGGAATAGGACTCCCGGAAGCGACGGCTTACCGGTCGAGCTGTATTCCGCTCTGTGGGACCCGGTCGGCCAGGACCTGCTGGAGGTGTACGATAGTACGCTTCGGGCAGGGGAAATGTGCAAGTCCATGAGGAAGGGCATCATCACCCTCATTTACAAGAGGAAGGGGGAGAGGGAAGAAATTAAGAATTGGAGTCCCATTTCACTATTGAACGTGGACTACAAAATCCTGGACAAGGTCATAGACAACCGGGTCAGGTCTGCCCTGGAGTCAGTGATTCACCCTGACCAAACCTGTGCTGTGCCGGGCAGAAAGATCGCTGAGAGCCTCGCGCTCATCAGGGATACGATCGCCTACGTACAGGACAGGCGGGTGGACACCTGCCTCGTCAGCCTGGACCAGGAGAAGGCCTTCGACAGGGTCTGTCATGCTTACATGAGGGACGTCCTCTCCAAATTGGGGTTCGGGGATGGCATCCAGAATTGGATCCGACTGCTCTACACCAACATCGTTAGCGCGGTCTCGATCAACGGGTGGGAATCGGACAGTTGTCCTGTTAGATCTGGAGTCAGGCAGGGCTGCCCGCTCTCTCCTGCCTTGTTCGTGTGCTGTGTGGAGCCCTTCGCCACATCCATCAGGAAGGACGCGAGCCTGAAGGGCGTGACTATCCCAGGCAGCGGAGGCCTTCAGGTCAAGACCTCCCTGTACATGGACGATGTCTTCTGCACCGATCGTCGGTCAGTGAGTAGGCTATTGGACATCTGTGGCCAGTTTGAACTGTCCTCGGGTGCCAAAGTCAATAGGGGTAAGAGCGAGGTCATGTTCTTTGAGAACTGGGACGACCGCTCCTTCATCCCCTTCATCGTCAGGACAGACTACCTGAAGGTGCTGGGTGTTTGGTTTGGTGGAGCTGGGGCGTGCACTAAGACTTGGGAGGAGCGTATCACCAAATTGAAGCAGAAGCTGGGCAGGTGGACGCTCCGGTCCCTCTCCATCGCGGGTAAGAACCTGGTTGTCAGGGGCGATCGGCTTTCGCTACTGTTGTATGTGGCGCAGGCCTGGCCTATTCCCTGGACCTGCACCGCTGCAGTCACCCGGGCCATCTTCCACTTCATTTAGGGGTCGAGGATGGACCGGGTCCACAGGGACACCATGTACAAAGACCTGGAAAATGGGGGAAAGGGCGTACCGAACGCCACCCTCGCCCTGATGGCTACCTTTGTGTACGGCTGCATCAAGCTGTGCGTAGATCCTCAGTACGCAAACACCAAGTGTCACTACTTGCTGAGGTTCTACCTGTCCCCGGTGTTGCAAAGGATGAGCCTGGCCTCGTTGCCGCGGAATGCTCCGAGTAGTTGGACCGTTCCATACCACCTGTCCTTCGTGGAGAAATTTTTGAAAGGAAACCCCTTTGACCACAAGGCCGTCAGGCAGTGGTCAGCACGTAGTATCCTCGAGACCCTTCGGGAAAAGGAGAGGGTGGATCCCGTCGTGTGGTTCCCCACGCAGTCTGCCAAAGTATTGGCAGAATGCCTCATCGCCAGAACTTTCAAACAAGCACAAGGACATTGCTTGGCTGGCGGTGAGAGTGGCTTTGCCAGTGAGATCCTTTATGCATGCCCGGAATCTCTGCGCCACCGCACGCTGCCCTCGAGGTGGCTGCGGGGGGGACGAGACTGTCGATCACCTCCTTCTGGAGTGTGCCTATGCGCAGGAGGTCTGGAGGAGGATGCAGTGGTATTTGTCGAGGTTCGTCCCAAGCAGCTCCGTGACACGGGACTCCGTGCTCTACGGGCTGTTTCCTGGCACGCACACTGAGACCAACATCAACTGCGCCTGGAGGACCATCAATGCGGTGAAAGATGCTCTTTGGTCTGCCTGCAACTTGCTGGTCTGCCAGCTGAAAGAACTGACCCCGAAGGAATGTTGCAGACTGGCGCACTCCAAGGTCCAGGACTATGTGCTGAGGGACATGCTAAAGCTTGGGGCAGCCGCCGCCAAGGCGTGGTGGGGAAGGACCACGGTATGAAACCCCTCGTCCAGAATAGGAAAAAGGGCCCTATCTGGTACCTGGGCCCAGCTGGCGCCTTCCCCAACTGGTCAGGGGGCCAACTGGGAGTGTGCGTGGTGACGACTGCCGGGGTATTTTATTTGCTTTGTTTTTTTTTCTTGTTTGTTTGTTTTTTTTCCTTTTAGTTGGTGTACATACCCCTGGGTAACCCGGAGCGGCTTGCATGACTGGGTAGGTGTATAAATGTTTTATTTTTTGTACATCTTATGAATAAAGTATATTTTTTCAAATAAAAAAAAGGTGACCGATTGTCTGGGAACGAACTTTCCAGCTCAGTGAACCAGCTTACATCCAGAGCAAAATAAAGACTCACTCTCTTGTGGACCGAGAGGAGGAGAGTGCTGTGTTGGAGGTGGAAGGAAGACGTCGGGTAGGCTGTGCACCCTTGCAACCAGTGGATCTTAATGCTGGCTTTGGCCTAACGCTGGTTCAGGGGAGCAGCCAACCTGCAACGATGGCTGTGGCGACTGCTCGTGCCCGTGCACCAGGTCAGGGGGTCCAGAACACCAGCATTTCCGTGAAGAAGGTGGATGAAGGTGCACCTGTTGACTGCACCTTCTTTGTGAAGAGGGTCCTATTCGACTGTTGTGGGTTCGCTGCTGCGAACATTTACTGCCTGCAGGAGTTCCCTGGAGGAGGTTTCTACGATGTGACCTTCAGGAGCGCCAAGCTTTGCAAGCGCTTCCTGGAGGTTTTCAAGGAAAAAGGAAGTGAGGGCCCCCTCTCTGTACTGACCGCCGTCCCGCTGTTTGTGATGCTGGTGCAGAGGAGCTGAATGGCCACTGTACACATGTACAACCTGCATGTGCCAGCAGCTGATGTCCTGACCTTCATCAGGGATACGATCGCCTACGTGCATGACAGGAGGGTGGACACCTGCCTCGTCAGCCTGGACCAGGAGAAGGTCTTCGACAGGGTCTCTCATGCTTACATGAGGGACGTCCTCTCCAAATTGGGGTTCGGGGAGGGCATCCGCAATTGGATCCGGCTGCTCTACACCAACTTCGTTAGTGCAGTCTCGATCAACAGGTGGGAATCGGACAGTTTTCCTGTCAGATCTGGAGTCAGGCAGGGCTGCCCGCTCTCTCCTGCCTTGTTCGTGTGCTGTATGGAGCCCTTCGCCACATCCATCAGGAAGGACGTGAGCCTGAACGGCATGACTATCCCAGGCAGCGGAGGCCTTCAGGTCAAGGCCTCCCTGTACATGAACAATGTCACCGTCTTCTGCTCCGATCGTCAGTCGGTTGGTCGGTGAGTAGGCTGTTGGACATCTGCGGCCAGTTTGAACTGGCCTCGGGTGCCAAAGTCAATAGGGGTAAGAGCGAGGCCATGTTCTTCGGGAACTGGGACGACCGCTCCTTCATCCCCTTCACTGTCAGGACAGACTGCCTGAAGGTGCTGGGTGTTTGGTTCGGTGGAGCTGGGGCCTGCCCTAAGACTTGGGAGGAGCGTATCACCAAATTGAAGCAGAAGCTGGGCAGGTGGACGCTCCGGTCCCTCTCCATCGTGGGTAAGAACCTGGTTGTCAGGTGCAAGGGGCTTTCGCTACTGTTGTATGTGGCGCAGGCCTGGCCTATTCCCTGGACCACACCCGGGCCATCTTCCACTTCATTTGGGGGTCGAGGATGGACCCGGTCCGCCGGGTCACCATGTACAAAGACCTGGAAAATGGGGGAAAGGACATACCGAACGCCACCCTCAACCTTATGGCTACCTTTGTGTGGCTGCATCAAGCTGTGCCTAGATCCTCAGTACGCAAACACCAAGTGTCACTACTTATTGTGGTTCTACCTGTCCCCAGTGTTGCAAAGGATGGGCCTGGCCTCGTTGCCGCGGAACGCTCCAAGTAGTTGGACCATCCCGAACCACCTGTCCTTCGTGGAGAAATTTTTGAAAGCAAGCACCTTTGACCACAAGGCTGTCAGGCAGTTGTCAGCACGTAGTATTCTCGAGACCCTGCGGGAAAAGGAGAGGGTGGATCCCGTCGTGTGGTTCCCCACGCAGACTGCCAAAGTCGTTTGGCAGAATGCTTCATTGCCAGAACTTTCAAACAAGCACAAGGACATTGGTTGGCTGGCGGTAAGAGGCGCTCTGCCAGTGAGATCGTTTATGCATGCCCAGAATCTCTGCGCCACCGCATGCTGCCCTCGAGGCGGCTGCCGGGGGGACGAGACTGTCAGGCACACTCCAGAAGGAGGTGATAATGCGCAGGAGGTCTGGAGGGGGATGCAGTGGTATTTGTCAAGGTTCGTCCCAAGCAGCTCCGTGACACGGGACTCCGTGCTCTATGGGCTGTTTCCCGGCACGCACACTGAGACCAACATCAACTGCGCCTGGAGGACCATCAATGCGGTGAAAGATGCTCTTTGGTCTGCCCGCAACTTGCTGGTCTGCCAGCTGAAAGAACTGACCCCGAAGGAATGTTGCAGACTGGCGCACTCCAAGGTCCAGGACTATGTGCTGAGGGACGCGCTAAAGCTTGGGGCAGCCGCTGCTAAGGCACGGTGGGGAAAGACCACCATATGAAACCCCTCGTGAAGAATAGAAACAAGGGCCCTATCTGGTAACTGAGCCCAGCTGGCGCCTTCCCCAACTGGTCAGGGGGCCAACAGGGACTGTGCGGGGAGACGACTGCCGGGGTATTTTCTTTGCTTTTTTTTTTCTTTTGTTTTGTTTTTTCCTTTTAGGTGGTGTACGTACCCCATGGGTAACCCGGAGTGGCTTGCATGTCTGGATAGGTGTATAAATGTTTTATTTTTTGTACATTCTATGAATAAAGTATTTTTTTCAAATAAAAAAAGTGACGAAATGTCTGAAAACTAACCTTCCAGCTCAGCGAGCAAACTCACATCCAGAAACTCAACCTGAGCTACAAATCTTCTCAAAACTCGATATTCACTTGTCCTTGGTAGTTTCTAGCATTCAGCACTTTATTGTAAATCCTTGCTAACCTTAAGTGAATAGAGCAACAACTGACACCAAATTGCACAGTCTTTACCTCTGCAGAAGTGTTAGTGATGGGCCACAATTGTAAATCGAATAAATTAAAAATTTAGCAAGTTTCCTGTGTCACGATACAACTTCAAGAAAATTGGGTCAATATGCTTTACGATTTAAACTGGGAAGTTCAAAATTAATAGGACAATCTTTGGCTGGCTTTCTTTAACCAATCAGTATAAAAGTTGTTTATTGACTGTTGCACAAAGCCTGTGATTAGAATTCATGGATACTAAGTTCCCTGTAAGTTAACGACAACAGCTTGTATTTACATAGTGTCGTTAACAATAAAAATTAAAAGGCATTTTACAGGAACATTATGAAACCAAGCCATTCATTGAAATGACGTGTTGAATGGAGAGAAATCAATAGTAGAGAGGCAGAAGGGTATAAGGAAAGCAATTCAAGGATTTGGGGAGCTTAGGCAAGGCAAAATTATAAAGGAGCAGAACTTTGCAAATGCAAACAAGTGACCAGGTAAATTAATTTATTTTTGATTTCATTCAGTTATGACCTATTAATTGATACATAATCATTTTAGCTATGCTATTTTAATTACCACAAGTAATTCGTAAATAAATGTGCCTCCTAGCATACGTTGTTGAACTTTGATCATGATGTGGTGTGAACGCATGGGTATTAGGCTGGTCATGGGCTTCAAACTTTCTAAGTATGTATTAAACAGCCTGTGGTCCGTGATTGGCAAGGTTCCTAACCATGTGTCGGCCATTTCCCACACTTCTGCTCTCGCCCCTTCTCCTGCATCCCAGAACCATGATTACATTTTGCTTGACCTTGCCTTCCATCTGCCAAGCTCTGCGTACAATAGACCATCCTCTATCATAGTCATTACCTATAAAGTGATCTCACCACCAAACATATCTTTCTGTGCCATATTTAGCATTCCGATGGGACTGCTGCTCAAAATTCCCAGCTGCCACTCCACTTCACAGAGTACCTTCCTGTCACCTTCACCTCCTTCCTTTCCACCTTCTGAAGAAGGGTCTCGACCGGAAACATCAGCTTTCCTGCTCCTCTGATGCTGCTTGGCCTGCTGTGTTCATCCAGCTCCACACCGTGTTATCTCACATTCTCCAGCATCTGCAGTTCCTACTATTACTGGAGAATATGCTGTGAAAATTGCAACTTCTATTCTGAGGTGAGCTTATTTTGCAAACTACAATTGCACTCAGTGCTTCACAGCACTGGACTTGGCAGAGGATGACAAGCGGGAATGGAGATAGGCTGCCAGTTATGTAAGCTGACAAGCCCTTTTGAATCCTTTTGTTCTGATAGATAGTGGGTTCACAATACCAGACAATCCTACTTTGCAGGGATAGAGCAGAGGCTTCAGTTTATTCAAGGATGAATGACAGAACAGGAGGAATCACATTACAAGTTGCTAAAGAAACAATTCTTCTGTGATTGAGTGCATGCATTTCAGACATGTCTCTACTGTTGCACACATTCTGAAGATAAAGTAAATAGTTTTGTGTGGGTCAAGGGTATTTCAATGATTGATAAAACTTATAAGGATTTTGTAAGGATTCAGTGTACATATCGTCACCAACCACCAAAGTAAATTTTCTCAAGCACTCAGCACACTTCATGTTAATTAATGAAATGGACCACTTATTATGTGAAAGGAGCAAAACAGAAGGATGTCTTTCAGGGAAGTCAATGTTAATATAGGCATTCAGGGCCCAGACCACTCATGCTTCACACATTGTTGGAATGAGAGGGTCCAAAGACAAACATGCATACTTTACTTTCTGAACTATTATCAAGCACACTTTTTGAATCTTAAAGCAACACATCAAGTCCCTGATCAAAGCAGCCTTTCATCTCACTGCAGATTTCTACTCTTAATTGTCATCCACTGTACTATAATTTTGCCCTACAGGAGTTTCCAATGTGTAGAACAATAACCCAGATGAGAGTAAAAGTGCCAGTGAAGAGTTAGCAGAGCTGCCAGTAAAGCAGGAGGGAAGATGGTGCATTAAGCATTAACTTTAGAAATCTCCCAAAGGGTCACCACACTTACGCTACCCCTTAAAACGCTAATGAATGCTGCAGCGTAATTGCCTGTAAACACTTTCTACAAGATGTTCATGACCTGACTCTTTAAATATGGATTACTTTCTTCTTCTGGGTTGTTTCTACATTGTTATCAATTTTCTGCAATAGTGTGAGAAAGAGAATGCAGATGTTAGTTATTGTATAGCAATATATGTCTATCAAAACGGAATAAATGACGTGAGGTTGTTGATTTGCTTGCTGAGCTGGCTTGTTTTTTTTCAAATGTTTCATCACCACACTAGGTGATACCATCAGTGAGGCCTCTGATGAAACAATGTTGTTCTAAACCGCTTGGAATTTACACTGTCTGGTTCTTTATGATGAGTAGTGTCATTTCCGGTTTTGAGCTGTATGGGTTTGTATATGGGATCCAATTCTATACGTCTGTTGATTGCATTATGGGTGGAGAACTATACCTCTAGGAAGCATTCTTGCCTGGTACATGGTTCCACATGCTGAAAAATAACTTCATTGGCAATTTGTTCCCAACCCTTTCGGAAGGTTATCCTTGAAGGCCTGATAGCCTCCTGTAGAATCCTTGTGTTCTTCCTCCCATCCACTTCCACCACTAAGGCCTCCAATACTTCTACAGTGAACCTGGAGTCTTTTTTCTGCCTTGATGTTCATCTTTCCTTGATTAGAATTGCAACAATAGCATTCAGACCTACAGATTTCTGTAATTCAGTACGCTTTCCCTTTAAGAGGGACAGGCTACCTTTAAGAACAGAAAGTTGGCTGTATAACATAAGATACACAAACATTGCTCTGCTCTCTTTTGAGTACAGAAGCAGCAAACAGTGTGGCACATGCTTGGCCTATATTACAATCATAGAAATATGATTATAAAGAGGAGGCAATGGCCTAGTGGCATTATCGCTGGACTGTTAAACCAGACATCCAGGTAATGTTCTAGGGACCCAGGGTTGAATCTCACCACAGCAGATGGTGGAACTTGAATTCAATAAAAATCTGGAATTGAGAGTCTAATGATGACCATGAATCCATTGTCAATTGTCAGGAAAATACCATTCTGGTTCACTAATGTCCTTTAGGGAAGGAAACTTCCATCCTTACCCGCTCTCACCTATATGTGACTCCAGACCCACAGCAATATGGTTGACTCTTAACCGCCCTTTGGGTAACTAGGGTTGGGCAATAAATGCGGCCTAGCCAGTGATGCCCACATCGTGTGAATGAATAAAAAGAATCTATAATGATGAGGAGGCAATGGCCTAGTGGTATTATCACTGGACTGTTAATCCAGAGACCTGGATAACGTCTTGGCGACCAAGGTTCAAATCCTGCCATGGCAGATGGGAGAATTTGAATTTAATGAGTATCTGGAATTAAGAGTCTAATGATGACCATAAATCCATTGCCCATTGTCAGGAAAAACCCATCTGGTTCATTCATGTCCTTTAGGGAAGGAAACTGCCATCCTTACCTGGTCTGGCTACATGTGACTCCAGACCCACAGCAATGTGGTTGATTCTAAACTGCCCTCTGGGCAATTAGGGGGGATGGGCAATAAATGCTGCCTAGCCAGCAATGCCCTCATCCCATAAATGAATAAAGAAAACAAGAGATTCAAACTGTGTATCACTTATTGCATCAGAACTGGCATAAGCAGGTTCCACCCTACAAACCATATACCTAAGATCACTGCATAACAACTTTTCCCCCACTATCTCGAAGACCTTACTGATTTGGATAATCTTTTTTTGAGCAGTAGATACTAGATGATCCAAATTTCAAATTACTTTAAGTGCTCATTCTTAAACTCTAATCACATTTATTCATGTTGTTGAGAGGTTTAAGGGCACTAATACAACTAAAATGTAATTACAGTAACTAGACCCATCTCATGCAACATCTGCAGCTTTCATTAATACATTAATCTGAATTCTTTCAGCAACAGAAGGATTCAAGTTCATATTTAGTGTGAATGTGATGATCAAATAGGGAGCTTGGGAAGTTGAAGAGTTGGAAATATCTTTTACACACTACGATATTTTCTTTGAAGTAAATGTAAACTGAAACAGGATTAATAAAATATGTTTTCGAAAAACACAGTGGCTCACAACTGCCAATTTAAAAGGACTATGTTTCCATTCTAAATAACTCCAAGAAAATTACCTTGTCAAAGGTTAATGCTAAACTACATCTAAATTTATGCTTCAGCTGCTATCTAAATTCACTGTGTTAATAAGGTTAAAAGATGAAATATTGACAATTAATTATTCTAGTTTTAATACTGAATTCCTCTAATTGACTGGGAAATGAAGTTAGTACCATCTACAACCAAGTTATCCATAAGCAATCGTATATGCAGTTCATCATGTCATTTATTTTGCCTCATTCCTTTTAAGAATTTAGGTTTTTGTTAAACTATTCAATCAGCTCTTTTAAAAATGACAAACATTAGTGTAAATTGCCGAAGTCGACCACTGTTTTCTATTAAATTATAATAAACTGAATAGTTTTGTCTCTACGTTACCTGGGTTATGCTGCTTATAAGCTGAATGACTTCATTAATTCTGGGAAGGATTGTCTTCTTTCATCAATTCATGGGAAGTGGGTGTCTCTGGCTTGGCCAGCATTTATTACCCATACCTAATTGCTCTTGAAGGTGTTGAGGAGCAATCTGTTTGAATTGCTAAAGTTCACTTACTGTAGGTACACCAACAATACCATTAGAGTTCCAGCATTTGATCCAGAGGCATTGAAAGAATTGTTGTACATTTGCACATCAGGATAGTGAGTAACTCTGAGGGGTGGTGGTGTCCTCATTTATCTGCTGCCCTTGTCTTTCTAGCTGATAGTGGTCAGGGGTTTGCAAGGTGCTGTCTAATGAGCCCTGGTAAATTTCATATAATGTGTCTAGTTCATTTACGTTAACCAAACATTGAATGTCATTTCTAACAGGTTTTGTAACCAAAGCTAAAAAATGAAGTTACAATTGTGGTGTAATTTCAGTGTTAATATTATTTGAACAACTACTACACTCAAGCTGAAGGATTCTTTATAATGGATCAATTTTCTAGGAAGTTCCATGTTAAAAAACAGAAAATTAATTGAATGTAACCTGTGCAACCCTAATTGGTTGATTGATGTAAAATAGAGGAAATAGAAATTTAAACACAATAGATGTTACAGTGAACATCTTTTAGAAATTTGAAAGAAAAATTACAGTCTTCCATTTGTAGGAAGCAATTATTCAAAGGTCCTGCCTTAGTTCAATTATTAAGTATACTGAAGGTCATCCACATTTGGATACTGAGCAGGAATATGCATTCTGACAAGGTATGAACAAATCTGGTCACTATTAACCCAGCTTGATTATTTCCGCTTGTATTTGCATATTTTGCTGAATGGTATTTCTTTGTCCACCATTTTAAGAAATTAATTATTTGAAATAAATGAACTAATGCTAATGTTACTGTAATGGACTAAATGATTCATAGGAATACAATGACATTTTGTGCTAAGGTCGCACAGTATGATTTCAACTCAACAGTTTTTCCAATTAGTGAGTTCTTATGTGCCACAAGGCATCTGGTGATCAATTATAATGGGCTTATCATGACAAAATTAATGCACATAAAAAACTGACATTTTTAACTGAAGAATATTTTTAAGAGAACCGTCCTAAAGCTGAATTCCTACTTGTCAGTAGCTTACTGTCGTTATGCCACCTAATAGAATGAATGAGTAAACACGTATTAGAGAGATGGAAATGCAAGGTGGTCTGAACTGTGTTGTATATGTACATATTACGTTAGAAGTAAATGCCAAAATCCATTGTAATTTCAAGCGTTTACATGTCAAATTTAACTAGTTGAGAATATAGAAGTGTCGTTTTGTATCCGCTTAAAAATGTTTCAAAATGCATACATCAATTGAAAAATATAATGGCCAACAATTCAAAAGCAGTAACAACAAGGGAGAATTTTAATTAATTTAAATCATTTGGGGACTCTGTTTTTTTTTAAATTATTGGGAAGGACTTTTTAAGCATTTCTATCATTTGTAAAGGGAATCAATTACAATTTTTGGATGATAAATATTGCTTCATTTGACTTACAATCTGGGCAACCCCCATGACTTGGAAACAGAATCAACAGAAAGGATATTAAAATGTGGGGGCCACTTTATGGGGAGAGAAAGAAGAAAGGGAAATGTTAGGATTAGAGTAGTCAGTCAAGATGCTAAGTCAAAGAACTAGATTTCTGAGCCATCCGAGGAATATGTCTAGAATTGCTGCTGCTGTTTCATTCCTTTTCAGATCATAGAACGATCATTAATGGTCATAGTCAGTCGTTTCATGAGAAAATAAACACAGTTCTAGTGAATTGCAATACCACATATGACTCCTCCAGAGAGCAGAGTTACCATGTGAAAAACTGCACAGACAAAACCCTGCTTGCACAGAGATTGCTGCCCATGGAGAATTATCTAGTCTTTGAAGGAAGGAAGCTGGGATTCTGCACAAAGAATATCCACACTGATAAGAACTGTGGAGCTAAGACTGATGGCAGGGAGAATGGTGTGCACTGAATACCTTTGAAATCTCTTATTTCTCTTGGAGGTGTAATTTATACATCATAGCAGCTGTCAACTTACCTGTTAATTTCTGTTTACGTTGATTATCAAACTTGTAAAGTTATAAGAAGATGAAATCTTGTTCAGTTATTTCCTGAAATTTGAGGTTAATTTTCTTTTTCTGGTTAATGGATTCTCATAATAATAAAAGTATCAAGAATCATGTGCCAAAAGATATAAATATCTGATAGCAATATTAGTAGTAGTAATATTAACAAAATCACATTTTTCAATGCACACCATTCTCCCTGCTATCAGTCTTTCATCACATTTCTTTGTCTTCTACTTTATCTGAGGCTTTAACTCATTTTATTTGATCATTTATTAAATAAGAAATTATGAATATCACTTGCAATAATTTTAAGAAATAGAACTTATTAACACTGTCTTGATCCCAAACCAGAAATTTTATCTCTAATGTTTAGAAAACATTCAAACTGCAGAGAAGTATGTGAAATGAGTGCCATCATCAGGTAATTTTCAATTTCCTTAGCATTTACTGTCATGTAATCTGGTAAACATTCTCTCAAACAAGGAAAAGGAGCTTTGAGTGCTGCCAAAACGTGATGAATAAGTCGTCATCCTTGGTGAGGGATAAAGAAAAACGCTATCTATTAACAACCTCAACTGGGAATGTAATTTTAAAAATCTTGCACCTTGCATTCAGTGATGCCACTTCACAGATCAGTAAGCAATAAGAAAATCTCACAAGAAAATGGAGCACACAATCTTTTGCACAATATGAACTTCAATGCAGTGAATGAAACAAGAGTTGAGGCATAAACTAATCAGGCTTTTAAGCTCCAAACATATATCACTGTCTTTTAGTTGTAGACCTCTCATTTCAACATTTTTCTTTTTGAGGCATAGGCAGTGCATAAATTTCAGGAATACAGGACAAATTAAAATAGATTGCCTATGAAAAGAAATGTAGGGTTGCATGTTCAGATATGAGAAAGTGTGTTTGAGGATTTTTTAAATCACTTTACAGGATTCTGATTTTAAGGTCTGTTTCTAATAATGTACAGTGATTTGATTTGATTTATTGTCACGTGTACCTAAGTACAGTGAAAAGCTTTGTTTATGAGCAGCACCAGCAGATCATAGAAAGCAAGGACATACATATCATAGGATGAAAAAAAACTTAGAGGCGTACAGATTATATCACACAGGGCGTGCACTAGGCAAGATCAACATTAGCAAAAACAGCATTATTCAAAATTAGTCCGCCAATTCATCAGTCTAATAATGGCAGGGGACAAGGGGTCCCTGAACCTGCTGGTGTGTGTGTGTTCAAGCTTCTGTATCTTCTGCCTGACTGAAGAGGGTGTAGGAGAGCACTACAGGGTGTAATGGGTCTTTGATGATGTTGTCAACCTTTTCATGGCAGCGAGCCATGTAAATGCAGCCCATGAATGGAAGGTTAGCTTCTGTGATGGCCTGGGCTGTGCATACAAGCTTCTGCAGTTTCTTACAGTCCTGGGGAAAGCAGTTGTCATTCCAGGCCATTATGCACCTGGACAGTTTGCTTCCAATGGTGGATCTGTAGAATTTGGCGAGGGGCCTTACGGACATGCCAACTTTCCTGAACCACCTGAGGAATAAGAGGTGTTGTTGTGTCTTTTTGACCATTGAATGTACATGGGAAGTCCAGGACATGTTGTCAGTTATTGTCACTCTCATGAACTTGACACTATACAACTCTTAAACTCATCTCCATTGATGTAGATGGGATCATATTTTTCTCCTTTCTTTCTCAAGCCAAAGATCAGTTATTTTAGTTTTGTTGAAGTCGAGAGAGAGGTTGTTCTCATTGCACCGTGTCACCAAGACATCTATCTTCTTCTTGTATTCTGACTCATCATTGTTAGATATCCATCCTACCACAGCAAACTTGCAGATGACATCTGTTCAGAATTTTGCAACAGTCGTGCGTGTACAGGGAGTACAGTGATGGGCTGAGGATGCATCTTTGGGGGTTTCCACTGTTGAAGATTATCGCAGAGGAGGTCGGGTTGTCTACCTTCACTGATGTTAGTCTGTGGGTCAGAAAGCTGAGGATCCAATTGCAGAGAGTGGAGCCGAGACCAAAGTCTCAGAGTTTCGAGATCAGTCTGGTATGTTTGGTTGTGTTGAAGCCAGGACTGTAGTCGCTGAACTGGAGGGTGATGTAGGTGTCCTTGTTGTCCAGATGTTGCAGGAATGAGTGCAGGATTAGGGAAATGGCATCCTTTGTGGACCTGTTACATCAGTAGGCAAATAGCACGGGATCGAGGCAGGCTGGGAGACTAGAGTCGGTATGGACCATGATCAGCCTCTTGAAGCACTTCATGGTTATGGAGGTCAGACCCACTGGGCAATAGACATTAAGGCACATTGCATGCGATCTCTTAGATACTGGGATGATGGTGATCTTTTTGGAGCAGGTGAGGATTTTGGCTGTCCCCAGTGGATTGTGTGAAAAGAACATTACTTGTTGTCTTGTGCACATTTAATTAGATAAGTCAGCTGAGGGTATTGTTGAAACAAATTGTTGAACATTCTGACCTTGACCAGAAAACTGCTGAAGTGATGCAATAGAAGATGTGACTGTTCTATCATTGGAAGTGAACGGCTGGAACAATGATGACGACAGAGTAAGTCTCTGTAAGTGAATTGAGATATATTTTAAATTGTGATTTAGTATTAAAGAGCAGAAAGAAAATGTAGGTTTCATTGGAAAGAATTTTGGTTAACTGATCTGCTTACAAAAGAAAAAAGACCTGCTAATTGGTTTTAAAAGAAAAGAGATTAAAATCTATTGCTGAAGGGAAACCACAGCGCCAGGGACCTGGTTTCGATTCCAGCCTCGTGTAACTGTCTGTGCGGAGTTTGCACATTCTCCCTGTGTCTGCATGGGTTTCCTCCAGGTGCTCCGGTTTCCTCCCACAGTCCAAAGATGTGCAGGTTAGGTGGATCGGCCATGCTAAATTGCCCGTAGTGTACAGGGGTGTGTGGGTTATTGGGGGGCACGGGTCTGGGTCAGATGCCCCAAGGGGTGGTGTGGACTTGTTGAGCCGAAGGGCCTGTTTCCACACTGTAGGGAATCTAATCTAATTCAAAAAGGGATATGTCTTTAAGGACTAATCTGGAGCATCCGGATATAGGGATGAAACTGGTGTCCTTCTTGCTGTCCACTCTTCTTGAATAGAGTGGCCAAGCGGTCGAAGGTCCTGGATTCAGGTTGGGTGCTCTAAGTAAGGTTTTATAGCACAATGGTAATGTTCCTATTTCTAGATCAGAAGGTCTGAGTTCAAGAGCCACTAATCTCAAAAGTGTGTCATAACATGCCTAAAAATTATTTAATTTTTTAAAAACTGCAGTTTTAAAAGTTTTTATTTATTTTATAATTTTAATGAAACACTAACCTGTATTTAAAGATATCAATAGACAATAGGTGCTGGAGTAGGCCAGTTGGCCCTTCGAGCCAGCACCACCATTCGTTATGATCATGGCTGATCATCCACAATCAGTATCCTGTTCCTGCCTTATCCCCATAACCCTTGATTCCACTCTCTTTAAGAGCTCTATCTATCTCTTTCTTGAAAGTATCCAGAGACTTGGCCTTCACTGCCTTCTGGGGCAGAGCATTCCATATATCCACCACGCTCTGGATGAAGAAGTTTCTCCTCAACTCTGTTCTAAATAGCCTACCCCTTATTTTTAAACTGTGTCCTCTGGTTCTGGACTCCCCCATCAACGGAAACATGCTTACTGCCTCCAGAGTGTCCAATTCTTTAATTATCTTATGTCTCAATCAGATCCCCTCTCATCCTCCTAAACTCAAGTGTACACAAGTCCAGTCGCTCCAATCTTTCAACATATGATAGTCCCACCATTCCGGGAATTGACCTCGTGAACCTATGCTGCACTCCGTCAATAACCAGAATGTCCTTCCTCAAATTTGGAGACCAAAACTGCACACAATACTCTAGGCGCATTCTCACCAGGGCCCTGTACAGCTGCAGAAGGACCTCTTTGCTCCGATACTCAATTCCTCTTGTTATGAAGTCAATTTCAATCGCATCGGATTCTTACACACAATCACACATTTTTTGTCCATTATCTATAATGTTTGTTTTTCAGTTACCATCAGTTTTTTTTCTAGATGGTAAAAACAGTTGTTGTGATATTTAAGGTAAAGATAAAACTCATCATGGAAGGGAAATTTTTGTAGAAACTATAGACCAATGGGACAACACATTGTAGACTAGGCTTGATTATCAGAGTTCACAATGTCAGAACAAAAACAGGGGTTGCTGAAAAAGCTCAGCAGGTCAGGCAGCAACTGTGAAGAAAAAAAATCAGGTAATGTTTCGGGTCCAGTGAGGAATGGTCACTGGACCCGGAACATTAACTCTGATTTTTTCTTCACTGATGCTGCCTGACCTATTGAGCTTTTCCAGCAACTTCTGTTTTTGTTCCTGATTTACAGCATTCGCAGTTCTTTAGATTTTGCTTTACAATGTGTTCTTCATTGCAATATGTAACTTTAAAAATGTATCAGTGAATTTGCTGCTAATAAGTGTATTATACAACTGAAACTTACCATAAGTGTATTATGTAACTGAAAAGTTTGTTATTGATCTTCTGCCCATGTGTCCCAGTTTAAAGAGAACTCCAAAATGATGGGAAGCGATTTCCCACAATTGCTGGGTTTTGCAGATCAGTTACGTGTTTAGTGGGATTTCGATGGCCCAACAGCAGCCAAGGTCTGTTATTTTCCGGTTTATTGCTGGGCTGTCTTACCTCTGAACATAAGAAGTAGGAGTAGGAATAGGCCACTTGGCCACTTGAAACTGCTTCACCATTTCAGTAACATTATGATTCTTCAGATCACTCCAAATTTCTGCCGACCTCCAGCAACCATTGTTAACAAAGAATCTGCCTTGAAAATATTAAAAGATTGCTTCTGCCAGATTTTTAATTTGAGAATTCTGAAGACTTTCAACCCTCAGTAAGAAAAAAAAAATCTCCTCGTCTCTATCTTAAAAGAATGAGCTTTTACTTTTAAATAGCAAACCCTCTGTAGTGAAGGGTTTTAGACCCTGGGGCAATATTCCCATCAATGTTTTTGTTTGCAGTGCGAACCTCTGATGTCCATGCATGGCAGCAGCTTCCAGATGCAGAGGCTAATAATTCTGCAGCTGAGAGGAAATATTGTCCTGGGATGGTGCGATGGTATAATGGAGCCACTCCCCACTGGACATAAATAGGACAGCATATGCAGAGTTAAGTTGGAGTGAAGAGAGAAGCACATGCAGTGAATCATCTTTCAATAATACAGTAGTAAGATTATAGCCTGGTATATCTCCAGTCACCTTGTATAGTAGTTGTTAGTATAAAAATGCAACAAGCAGAGTTCAAAAGAAGCCTCAGTCTGAAAATAGCTCTTGACATTGCCTTTTCGCCAAGTCTGTCTTGAATCCAAACTCATGGTTGCAGATGTAAAACCCTGCAATGAAAGACCTGAGTTCTAGTTTCTCCTTCCAGAAGAAGCCTCCTTTCTACATCCAACCTGTCAAGACCTCAGGATCTTATATGCTTCTAGCAAGTCACATCTTACTCTTCTAAATTCTAACTTAATAACAGATACAAAACTAACTTGTCCAACCTTTCCTCTTAAGATAACCTACCATTAGTATTAGTCTAGTAAACCTTCTCTGAACTCCTCCATTTCAATTGCATCTTTCATTAACTAAGGAGACCACCATTATACACAGGATTCTTGATGTAGTCTCACCAACTTCCTTTATAATTGAACCATAAACTGCTTGCTATTGTATTCAATTTCCCTCACAATACACAATTATATTTTATTAGCTTTTTAAAGTAACTGTAGAACCTGCACCCTAGCCTTTTGTGATTCATGCACCAGATCCCTCTACATCTCAGACCTCTGCAATCTCTCATTCTTTACATAAAAAACTCACAGGGTTACATTTACTGAGACATCAAATTGGATTGAGTCTACAAGAACAGAGCAAAGAATCCTCGTCAAATCTCTGTGTTAAGGTTCATATTCTACACATGCCTTCTCCCGGTCCTTCTCGTCTAACAGCTTTGTTATTTTGCCCTTCACATGCCACTTAGTTCCCCACATAAGAAATTTCATCTCTTACTTGTATTAAAACCCTCTGCATTTTTGTGGATGTCTTTTTGAGATTCTATTCTTCTATTCTTGATTGGATTCCCTTCAGTGTGGAAGCAGGCCCTTCGGCCCAACAAGTCCACACCGCCCCTTGGAGCATCCCACCAGACCTATCCCCCGACAACCCATGCACCCCTGAACACTACGCGCAATTTAGCACGGCCGATCTACCTAGCCTGCACATCTCTTGACTGTGGGAGGAAACCAGAGCACCTGGAAGAATCCCATGCAGACGTGGGGAGAATGTGCAAACTCCACACAGACAGTTACCTGAGACTGGAATCGAACCCAGGTCCCTGGTGCTGTGAGGCTGCAATGCTGATCACTGAGCCACCACGCTGCCCCTTTCTTCTGTGAGCTCAGATATGATCTTCTATATAGAATGTTCCCATGTGGCACTTAAGCCCTCCAAATTTTGCTAACATTTTTTCTTATTGAATTTTATTGCTGTTGTAATTTAAGTGTTCAGGCCCCCCAAAAAAAGAACAGCCAGAAATACTTGTAACGGTGAGAAGCAGAGCAGCCCCTATAACACACAAATTAATGGCATCAAACCTAATTTTAAGCCTCTACAGAGGCAACAATGCAGTTGTCTGATTGTGGTTTGGCAGCAGCACCATGATGTGCTCTCTACAACTTTTGCGCATTTATCAAATCTCACTCTGGTATCTGTATCTTTGTTTCCATGGATACATTGATGCACTGCAGGGCACTCTAGCATTTGCATAGGGGCTGTTTTATGGATACATGCTGCAGACAGGAGGGTTTGAAATGGCTCGGCGAAGAGCTTTAACCACTGAAGTCCTTGAGTAGAGATCTGTGATCCACTAGTGAAAGGATGACAACTTCCAGCATGACACTCCTTTCTGGATCTGGGATCTTGATCATTTGAGATAGAAAGTTATGTTCCCATTGATCCAAACTGTATTGTGGTGACTGATGATAAAGTATTTGAATTATGAATATTTAATCATTTAATATTTGATCTTCCTATTCAGATTTTAAACATGTAACTTTATAATAAGTTAACTTTAACTTATAATAATACTTTTTACTGCTCAAGTCATACATTCTAATTTTTTTGCAGATTTGCAAATACAATTGCCAATAAAAATTTTTCCAACATATTTTTTAAACCATCAAAAAAAGCACTCCAGTTAACTGATCTGAGAAGCTTAAGCCACAAGCTTCAATTAGAACACCTATTTGCAACATGAAGTCCCTCCTCAATGCTTTTTTCAAATTTAGGCAGAAAGCCTTATTTCATTGTCCAATGCCCACTCTGTGGGTTCAGCTAACAAAGAGAAGGTAGCAATTGCAAAAACCATTGCACTGAATAATCAAAATGTCTTCTAGTCAGGGCACTGAAAGGAATTCTCTCTGCAATCAGTCAGAAGGAGCTGTCTTGGAGTAGTGCATGCTGACTCATTTTTCAGGCCTTCCCTTTAGATGTGCCTGGCTAGCAACATTTTTGAGTTTCCCTAGCACAACTGTAGAGGGAGCACTTTGCACACAAGGGCAGCAGCACTCCCTGTCACATCCATGCCAACGATGTTTCAAGTAGCTGTCTGTATGTAGAATGAGGATTAGGTTTTACTGTCACGTGTTACCAAGTAGACCGATATAGGAGTACAGCAAAAAGTTTACAATATTAGCAGCACAGCACCATCTCAAGTACAAGGTATCTAGATATAAAATCATAGGTTAAAAAGTAGAAAAATAAAGAATAAGTTAAAAGTTCACATTACAGTTCTTCTCAGTTTGAAATAGTAAGAACTAAACCAGGATGGAACCACAAATCACATGAATGTACGAACACACAAATTAAAGGTGGAAGTACGTCATCCAACCCTTCAAACCTGCTCCATCATTCAATAATATCACAGCCGATCTGTTTGTGTTCGAGTTCCATATTCCCTACGACCGTAAAAGCCTTTGATTCTCCGGCCTAACAAGAATCTATGTACCTCCATGTTAAAAACATTCACTGATCCATCTGCACTACCTTCTGAAGC
The DNA here is from genome assembly GCF_030684315.1 of Stegostoma tigrinum. NCBI lineage: Eukaryota > Metazoa > Chordata > Chondrichthyes > Orectolobiformes > Stegostomatidae > Stegostoma > Stegostoma tigrinum. Next base: position 52,563,237 of record NC_081355.1, read on the forward strand.
AGAGTTCAAAAGTCAGAAAAACCTTTGAGAGAAAAAGAAGTTCCCTCAATCCTAAAAAGGTTACCCCTAATTTTAAAATTATATGCCCTAGTTCTGATTTCACACACATGGGGAAATATCCCTCCCACATCTGCCTTGTAAAGCCCGTTCAGGACCTTGTTAACTTCAATCAAATTACTCCTTGCTCTTATAAACTCCAGTGAAAACAAACCAGCCTGTCCAATCTTTCCTCATAAGACAACCCATATATTCTAGATATGAATGTAGTAAACCTTCTTTGAACCATCATCAATGTATTTACATCCTTTCTTAAATAAGGAGACCAAAACTGCTCGCAATATTTGAGATGTGATCTCACCAATACCCTGCACAACTGAAGCACAACATCCTTACTTCTATGTTCAATGCCTCTAATAATGAAGGATACGAGCATAGCAGTTGCAACCTTATGCTGTTGCTGTGCAAGACATTAGTGAGATGACTTTTTGAGAACTGCAAGCAGTTCGGATCACCCTGCGATAAGAAGGATATTATTAAATTGGAAAGGATGCAGAAAAGATTTATGAGTGCTACCAGGATGGAGGGTTTGAATTATAAGGAAAGGTTGGATAAGCAGGGATTTTTCATTTCCCTGGAGCTTTGGAGGTTGAGGGCTGATGTTACAGAGATTTATAACATTAGGAGGGCCATAGATCAGGTGAATAGCAAAGGTTTTTTCCTTGGGCAAGGGGAGTTCAAAACTAGAGGGCATAGGTTTATTGTGAATGGGAAAAGATTTAAAAGGGACCTGAGGGACAAATTCTTCCAATAGAGGGTGGTGCATATATGGAATGAACTGTCAAAGGAAGTAGTAGAGGGAGGTAAGTTACAACATTTTAAAGACTTTGGACAAATGTGTGAATAGGAAAGGTTTAGAGGGATATGGGCCAAGCTCAAAGGGATAACAAGGTGTGTAGCTGGATGAACACAGCAGGCCAGGCAGCATCAGAAGAGCAGGAAAGCTGACGTTTTGGGCCTGGACCCTTCTTCAGAAATCCTGCTCCTCTGATGTTGCCTGGTCTGCTATGTTCATCCAGCTTCATACCTTGTTATCTCAGACTCCAGCATCAGCAGTTCCTACTATCTCAAGCAAAAGGGAATAGTTTAGTTCGTGAAACCTGGTCACCATAGACAAGTTGGACGAAAGGATCCATTCCATGCTGTATGGCTGTATGATATCACCTCATGACGTTTTTTGGTTATTTGCAATGTATGCAGACTAATATTTTGGAACTCATGCACGAGAACACCTAAATCTCTCTCAACCTTTTCAACAGTCAATCACTAATTAATTTTTTTTTTATTCTTCCTGTCAAAATGGACAATTTATCATTTTCTATCATTGGGTCAATAGGCAAAATTCTAGGATTAGCCCAATGCTTAATACTTCTCTTAGTCTTTGCTATCAACTGTCAGTGATGAAATTGCAGTTGTTTGATAAATAAAAACTCAATGTCTACCTGACTAATGCAGAACCTCCCACATCTTCCTGTAAATATTACAGCAGTGATTTTTTTAACAAGTTCAAACAAATGTTTGATCTTCACCAGCTGCAATGGAAACTGCTGTGAGCTAACATTGTGTACATCTCACTCCTCAGCTCCTGCTCAAATATGCAATTGTTTATTTCTATATATTTGTTTCCTTCTGAAGAATAATATTTTCTGGCATTTAATTTTATCAAAAATCATCTTACATTCTCTGCTGCTTAGACAGGTCATCCCATCTGGAGGGAGTAGTAAATGTAACCAAGAGATGGGAAGAAGAATCTTTTGCTGGCAGCTTCTTTATGAATTGCAAGTAAGCTGCCGAGCAGTTCAGCCTGGCCTTGGCTATTGACTAGTTCGCTGTGAAACTCAGACTTGCAGGCCTGGGAGATGGAAAGGGAGTGGGTAAGAGCCATGGGCTCCTCACCAACGCAACTTGAGGGGCACAGCTAGTGTTCAGGAGCGTAAGAACATAAACAAGTGTGTTATAATGTCTTTGCTCATGTGTGCAGATGAACTTTTGAAGGGGCATTGACAAAGAAGAAGCTGCAGTTTACAGACACAATTTTAAAACATGATTGTTGCCTTATTACATGCAAAGATTGTGTGTTTATGCAATGTCGACTTTCAATTGGTGTGAGGAGTTAGTGTTCAAATATGTAACATATTTTCCCCTTGTTTTCAAGCAGCCACTTTAGGTCATTTTTTAAAAAGTAACTGCAAGGCACTGACGCTCAAAGTCGGATCGCAATCACAAAAAAGTTGTTAGAAAGCCTTACAGCTTTAGTACTGAGATTGTGGAAAAACAATCACAAACTTTTCGCAAATTTGATGCAGTGTAGAGTCCCTACCTTTGAGGCAGCCGGCCTAGATTCAAGTCCCAAAGGTGAGTCATAGCATATCCATACAGATTGATTAAGTTTATGTAAAATGTTCAGTTCTATCCAATACACACAAAACCACAGGCACTTTCCTATCTTTGATTTTTAAATTATTTTTGACTGCAAATATTTGTAGATTGACGATACACTCAGTATACTAACATTGTAAAATTAAGACACTTGCCATTGCCTCACAGCTCAAAGAAAGGACAGAGTGGTGAGATGTTTTGTGATCTAAGTGGCATATAATGGATTGGTCTTCTTTATTTGTTCATGGGGCAAGTGCATCACTAGTTAGGTGAGCATTTATCCCCCCATCCCTAATTGCCCTAGAAAATATGGTGATAAACAGCCTTCTTGAATCCCTTGGAGTGTAGAGAGACCCATCATGCTGTTGGAAAGGGAGTTCCAGGGTTTTGATCCCTTGAGCAGTGATACAATTACAAATCAGGATGGAATGCCATTTGGTGAGGAACTTGCTGCAGTGTAACTGAGTGAGAACTAGAAGAGGCTGTGCATGTGATTTCTCCAAGCAATAATTTTCTGAGCGGGACTGGAGGAGCAGAGGCTGTGTACTTCCTAACACGGAGAAGAAAAATATTTGAGGTCAAGCCACGCCAGAAAATTCCTACACAACTTGCAACAATTTGACTTTCGGGCTTCACTGTGAACTTGATGAGTCACCTGACATTTGGGAAGAACACAGAAGTGAAATTTTTATTTTCTTTGGCGAACCAAAGGCTATTTAAAGGTGCAGAGGCGTGGTGTGGTCTTTAGGTGATATTCTTAACACTAGTGCTTCTGTTCACAGCACATATGCTGGAATCAATATCTTTCACAAGACAGTTTAGCTGCTTCATTTATGAACATTAAGTGTTTGTATCTCTGCATGCTTGTGTGTGTTTTGTACTGAGGAATTACTTTTCTGCTTGAAGGACCAAAAGTCCCCTTGTTTCAATTTTTTTTTGCAAAATTTAAGGAAATCAATTCAAAGGACTTTTCGTAATCCTTTTGTCAGTATTGAATATTTGAGATTGTGGAAATGTAATTTTACCAGGTTCGTTATGCTATAATACAAGCAATATCCAAGGAAGTGAAAAGTTCCCATAGCTAGACAAATGAGCAGACAGGACAGATGCTTCCCTGTGAAGCAGGCTTGATATCTGTACAGTCCCTTACACAACTGGCAGAAGGTAAGTTTCCAACAGGCTGAGCTCCTTTCTCTCTGAGGTCAGAGGCTCCACCTCCTCAAGCTGTTTGACCCGGCAATCCAACTGAGAAATGATTATGCCCATCAGATTACTGATTTAACTATGTTTAGTTAAGCTACCAGTCTGCTTCATCATTACAGGTTCTTTTTGTATTACTGTGTTGGATTCAAATAGGTTGCATAAAACGGTGATTACTAATACTTCATAGCAGACCCTTTATCCATCCAGCATTCTGTGAATTCTTATTCAGGTTATTCAGAGCAAATCTGCAGTAATACACTCATTATCTGCACACATATAGTGAGGAATAATTCTTGTCCTCCTGTAACATTGTAATGTGTGGACATGTAAAAAATGTTACCACAAACTGAGATGGAGAGTGTTTGCAATGGTTAGGTAAGATTTTTAACATTTTAGTTCTCTCCCTGTCTCAAATTTGGATAATGCCTGCACAAATGCAGATAAGAAATGGAGTATTTTATGCCACTTTCAAATGATGTCAGAGGTAGCTGGCTGAAATGTACTTAAATAAATTTAAAACAAATTATGTGATGTATTGACACTTATTCCTTTTAGCTAACATTGCCACCTTGTTTTTGGATAAAGGACAGCCACATAAATCAGGTACCTGGATGAAAATGCAGAGCTGACTTTAATGATCCAGCAGGTGCTTTTAAAAATAGGAATTGAATGCTTTTCACAGTGGATTACTGAAGACTGTGTCATTAATCATCCCTGTGACATGCTGTCACTAGACCTGCTCAGCTCCTGACCTGCTGGTCAGCGAGGTCAGAAACACTGAACTATAATTCCACAGAGTCATTCCAGGTGACCATAAATCACACTGGCCAACCTTGCACAGCTGTATAAGCCTTTGGTGTATTGTTTGCTTCAGCAAGTCAGTTTATCGCAGCCCTCTGCCACAGCAAGACAGGAGAATGCACTTTACAGGACTCTGCACATTTCAAGATGTATATTGCATTGACAAGTTCATCCATTATCATTCTCCTTTATTGATGTCAGCAGAAATGAAATCTTTCAAATCTCATCCTGATCAGTTTCTTTGTGATCAGTAGTACCACATAACAGAACTTATTCCGGAAGTTACCATGGTGCTTTCATCTAAAAGCAAACATAAATTCTCACTTAGGAGAGCAAGAATGTAAGTGTCTCCTCTGGGATCAAGCTATCTTCCACATAATTTACAATCCATTGTTTAAATAGACCAATTTCCAAAAGGTGTCTGTTAGTGATGTCAACACTAAATAAGTGCTCCTCCGTGATGATATTAATTCATTTGTAGGTAGGCAGGAGATGCTAGCTGCTCTTTGTGCGGGTGAGACTCCTCAGATTTAATTTGATCTGATCTGATTTGATTTATTATTGTTACATGTTCCAAGATACAGTGAAAAGTATTATTTTGAGTGTTAACCAGATAAATCATACCTCACATTAGTACATCAAGGTAATAGAATAGAACACATTTTGGGATTGAAATGGCCCTCATTTAATTATAGCTCAGTCTTTAAACAAACCTGCTGCAGGTGACTCAGTGGACTTTCTGGCACTGCCTCATGTCTGATACATATTCTAGAATCTAATTAAGAGCAGGAGAGGGCATGGAAAATCCATTCTTTATCATGCCATTTGTACTGGGGACTGGCTTTTACATGGCAATTGGGCTGCAATAAATAAGGTCTAATTACACCAAACATATCAAGGAATCCTTGAAAGGCAGTTGTTGGCAATTTATCTCCAAGGTTATTGATGTTGAAAGAAATAGCTTTCTCCACTGAGATCGCTCAGTCCAGGTGTCTTCTGAAGCTACAACATACTGTAAAACCTTTTATCAAGGTGCTTTAGCTGAGTTCAATTGACTCGACAGGGTACAGCAACCAGCTGATTAATTCATGCGAATACCTCCAGTTTCTGTAGATGAGGGTAATGTTCTCCAAGCCTCCCACCTTTCTAAAACGGATTGAGGAGTCACGTCACCCATAACTCCACTCAACAGAATCTGACTCCTTTTCCTCTGCTGTTAATCCGATCTACCCATTACATCCACCACCTCCCATCCGGAGCTTTTTTTTTGCTTTTTATTAACTGACACAAAATGGGCATCTCTGGTGAGGCCAGCATTTATTACTCAGAGTCAACCTCAGTGCTGTGGGACTGACATCGCATGTAGGTAAGGATAGCAGTTTCCTCCACTAAAGGATATTGGGGAACCAGATGGGCAATACAATGGTTCCATGGTCATCACTAGACTCTTAATTCAATCGCAGATTTTTACTGAATTCAAATTCTACCACTTACATGTGTAGGATTTGAAGCCATTTCTGTAGAACATTACCTCGGTCTCTGCATTAATAGTCTAGTGATGACACCACAAAGTCATTATCTCACCTTGATGGCAGGTTAACCTACAGGGAAAAGACTACTTCTTGTTTTCTTTCTGCTTCTTCAAATTCAGAAAGTTTGTTGACGATGGGGAGCAATAGATGAATTAAATCAAGCACTAAGTTGATATGCCACTCACAGTAGAAAGAGTAAAAACTACTGACAGGCAATGAAAGATGTGCCATAATAAAACTGTTCTGAAAATTATGTTTAGTTAATTTGTTCAAATTGCAAAAGGGAATTTGAAAAGGAATTTGCAGGGGATATCAAAGTCAACCCCAAAAGTACTTTTGTAATTACATTGGGGAAAAAAAGAATGATCTTCCCTTCTGGATGTCAAGCTTCATAGTTTCCCAAATGAAAACAACCTGCATATATCTTCTTACTAAGATCTATAAACAGCACTACCCATTTCAGGCTGTTCAGGCTGTTCCTGCTCCACTGAACAGATTTCTTTCTAATACAAATCTACGTTTCTACCTTGATTCAACTTCTTCCCCTATAACCTGGTCCTAGCCATCTCTTCACCATGGATATCCAATCCCTCACCAACTCCAACCCCTACAAGGTTAGACTCGCAGTTTCTCACTTCTTTCTTGATGGAGGAACAATCAGTCTTTACCCAATGCTGTCTTCAACCTTGTTCTCATTCTTGTTCTCATTCTGAACAACTTCTCCCCAACACCACCAAAGTAAATGGTATTATCCATCTGGATCCTGAATATCCTTTATGTAAGTTAAGTAGATCCTCTGTACTAGTCCTACACAGGCCCCCTCCTCACTCCTTTTCCATTACATTGACAACTATACTGGTTTTATTTCCTAATCCAGAACTGGAAATGTTCTTGTGTTTGCTTCCAATTTCTAACCTTCGCTGACCTAGAGATATTCTACCTTTGACTCCAACTTCACCTATTTCATTTCTCTGTTTCCATTTCTGTGTATAAGCCATCAACCAATATTCACAATAAACCACTCATAGCCACACCTACCACAAACTAAATGTCTTACATTTGCTTTTTGTAAGGATTTAATTCCAATCTCCCACTTACATGGTCTCTGGCACATCTGTTCCAAACAATCTAAACTTCTATATTGATGTTTCAGGTACGCATTTATTTTTCTTTATGCAAGACTTCTCCCTCATCATTGTTGGCAGCCAAGCACCCAGTCCACTTCCTGCACTTCTGATCTCACTCATTCCCCTCAATGCCTGAACCTTAATAGAATTCCATAGTCCTCACTTTCTACTATGCCAACCTTTGTAGCCTCCATCATTTTTGCTGCCTCTTTAAAATGCCACCATCAAACAAACCATAACACCATAAGATATAGGAGCAGAATTAGGCCATTTGGCCTATCATGCCTGCTCTGCCATTTGATCATGGCCAATATGTTTCTCAACCCCATTCTCCTACCTGGTCCCCATGACCCTTGTTCCCCTGACTAATTAGGAACGTATCTATCTATGTCTTAAATAAACTCAATGGCACCTTCTTCTTTCTTTTCAAAATTTTGAAAGGATATTCTCTCTGCAGATTCCCTTCATTCCTCAGTCACACCCAACAATGTTTATCCTTCTCAAAGCACCTTTCCAACCTATCACAGAAGATGCAATGACTGCTCATTTATCTCCTCTCTTCTCACAGGCCAAGACGTCAAAACACTCCTTCCAGATGAAACAGCAAGTTAATTATGCTCTGCTCAAGTTATTCCACCCTGTTTGCTTCTTGACATGCGGCTGGCCCTACGGTAAAGCAACCAACTACAGACTGGTTGACCACTTTGCAGAACATCATCAATGTGCAGGTATGATCCTGAGCTCCACACTCCCCTCCAGACCCACCATACCTGGCACTTTTCCCTGCAACCACAGGAAATGCTACACCTGCCCCCACACCACCTCACTCACCCCCATCCCAGGCCCCAAGAAGACCTTCCACATCAAGCAGATGTTCACCTGCACATCTACTAATGTGGAACACTGCATCCGCTGGACCCATTGTGGCCTCCTCTACATCGGGGAAACTAAGCAGAGACTTGGGAACCGCTTTGCAGAACACTTACGCTCGCTTCGCAATAAACAACTGCACCTCCCTGTCGCGAACCATTTCAACTCCCCCTCCCATTCCTCAGATGACATGTCCATCCTGGGCCTCCTGCAGTGCCACAACTATGCCACCTGAAGGTTGCAGGAACAGCACCTCATATTTCGCTTGGGAACCCTGCAACTCAATGGTATCAATGTGGATTTCACATGCTTCAAAATCTCCCCTCCCCCTCCCACATCCCAAAATCAGCCCAGCTCGTCCCTGCCTCTCTAACCCGCTCTTCTTCTCACCTATCCCCTCCTCCCACTTCAAGTCGCACCCCCATTTCCTACCTACTAACCTCATCCCGCCCCCTTGACCTGTCCGTCCTCCTTGGACTGACCTATCTCCTCCCTACCTCCCCACCTACACTCACCTTTACTGGCTCCATCCCCGCCTCTTTAACTTGTCTGTCTCCTCCCCACCTATCTTCTCTTCGATCCATTTTCAATCCGCCTCCCCCTCTCTCCCTATTTATTTCAGAACCCTCTTCTCCTTCCCCATTTTTGATGAAGTATCTAGGCCCAAAACTTCAGCTTTTGTGCTCCTAAGATGCTGCTTGGATTGCTGTGTTCATCCAGCTCTACTCCTTGTTACCTTGAATTCAACAATGGTAAATTTTGACCTCTTTCCTATATTCTTTCCTTTTCCAGTTTAGTTTCAATCTTGTTTCTTTCCTTTTTCATATTTTCATATGGCAGGTGGTTGTAATTCTGCCATTCACATCTCCTCGGAAACAATCCTTTGTTTTTTCAATAATAAATAAAGACAATATTGGAATAATTTAGCAAGTCTAGCAACATCTGCAGTGTGAGAAATAGAGCTAACATTTCTGATGTGTGAATCTTCAGCTATACTTTCTTTCTGAATGGTAAAAGGATAGAAACAATAAAAGTTGGAAGAGATCTGGCATACAAGTTAGCAGATCATTAAAAAATCATAAACAGTTACAGCAAATAATTACATGGGCTAATAGAATGCCTACCTTTATATTTAGACAAGCAGAATAAAAGGGAGTGGCAATCATGCCTCAGCTATACAAACCCATGAGTATTTTGGACGCCTCTGGCACCCACATATGGAAGGATGTTTTGGCCTTGGAGGGAGTGTGATGTGGATTTGCCCTAACTAAGCAGCAGCATGATGGCTCAGTGGTTAACACTGCTGCCTCACAGCTCCAAGTCCTGGTTGTTTTCTAGCCTGGGGTAACTGTCTTTGTGGAGTTTGTGAGTTCTCCCCTTGTCTGCATGAGTTTCTGTTGAGTGCTCTGGTTTCCTCCGGCAGTATAAAGATGTATAGGCTAGTTGGATTAACCATGGTAAGCGTGGGGTTGTGGGGTAGAGTGGGGTGCAGGGGAGTTTCTGAGATGGCCTTCGGACGGTAATTGTGGACTTAATGGGCTGAATGTCCTCTTTCGGCGCTGTCATCCTGTGAACAACACCTGGACACCAAGGTTAACTTGTGAGGAGAGCTTGTACAAACTTGGGTTGTGTTTCCAAGAATTCAGAAGGTTAATGAATGCTTTGCAGATGTCTCAAATGTACTATTGTGATTGAACCTACACCAGATGAACTGCAATAGTTCAATTGGACAGTTTACAAGTATAATTGCCGCCACTTCATGGGAAATTAGGAGTTGGTTGTAAATGCTTGCCACTGATGCCCTTTTAAAGGCACTTAAAAAAAATTCAGCACTGTGAGAGCTGACATAATTTCTGGGATTGGATTTTTTTTTGTCCACAGCAACTGAAGTTGCAAAAAACAATGTGGGAAATAATACACTGTAAGGGAGATAAAAAAAACTGAGAAGTTGAAATTTTTAAAGCATTAAAAGCATGTTACTCAATCATGGAAAGCCAGAGAGAATTAGAAGTGCTAACTTTATTAGATCTAGGTAACAAACATTAATGCATAATATGGAAAAATACCTTCATTGAATTGAATGCAGGTCCATATCCAGATCCTTGAAGACATTGAATCCCTTTATAAAAGTACCTCTTAACTGTCTTTTCCCTAAGGAGAACAATCTATCCGCAAAATGGAAATCCCTTGTCTTTAAAGCTAATCTTAGAAAACTATTCTGCAGTCTCTCTAAAGCCTGTGCACCCTTCCTAAAGTGTGGTGCAAATTAAATATGCCAATGACAGCTAAATTAGTAATGTACAAACCTCATCATAACTTCCTTATGTCTGCACTCCATGGTCCTCTGTCCCAATGTTGGAATGGAGGTGAGCAGGATAGAAAAATGGTGGGTGGGATCTGATTCCAATTCTCAGACCCAGTAGGATTGTTATGGCCCCAGAATAATATAGTTACTAGTCAGCCAGCTCGTAGCAATCCTGCCTTTGCCTACACCATTATAGGAGCAGGCATTTTCAATCCACTTCAAAGCAGTTGTGAATTGTGGGGTTAGGCCAAGTCTGGAGTCGAAAATCAATTGACAACTAAGTACTAAATGTGTTCAAAATGACACCTGTCATAACGTAATGCTGTACGATAAATGAAATATGGTTTTAATACAGAAATTAATGACACGGCTTTGTTCAAATAAAGTAAGTGACTGTTAAATTGTCGAGCATTTTTGGAAAGGTTCAGATGGATTACAATATTTAATGCAAAGGATGACATACCCTTCTGTAGTGAATAGTATTGAGATTAAATTTCAATGTGTCAATTTCTCCTTGTGATTTAATTGTTACTTTGATTAATGGTGAGTAGCTGGCCATCCTCTATTGTACTTCAAACGGATTTGACGTTTTAAGTCTGGCCATTCACTTAACTTTTGAAAGCAGTGCAACAAATGCTTGTCAGATGCATTGTTTCAAAAAGCTTTGGTGTGTCCTGCTCTACAAACTGTGACATAGCTGTGCTATGGAATGCCATTCTGGATGCTGAACTCGAGGATGCACTAATGAATTCAGCTCAACAGGAGCTGTTGATACAGCTGCTAAGGGGAATGTGAGGTATTTTTGCCTCATAGTTTTATGAGTTGTTATTGAGATTAAGGTTTTTGAAGAGGCTTCTGAATAACTGTTTGTTTATTTTGACAGCTTAATGAGCAATTAAGGGATTTCCCAAAGTGATTAGAAGTTCTCATGAGTTCTGCCTGTAATGGATACCGTATGCATGGGAGTTACAGAGAGACGATAGGGTGTGTGGAAAGGGAGTGAAGGAATATGGGGTGGTTTGGGGAAGAATGAAGAATGTGAAGGGAGTAGAGGGAGTGTGTAGTGGTTGAGAACAGAGATAAGAGCTAAAGTACCAAGTGATTATTTATAGAACAGTGTCTCAGTAAGTGGAGGAGGTCCTTCTAAGATTTTAGCCTTATCATGTATCTGCCTTCTTTCCCACATCCGGCTTACTTCAGGAGGTGGTGGCCCCCAACTCCACCCTAATTCTAGCCATCAATGAAAATAGCATGGACAGACACTGCTGGGCAAGATGTAGGATTGTAGCATTGGGAAATTTGTGATTCCCACCTCAAGAATGAAAATTTAACCCAATGCTTCTATTTATTTAGTCCAAGATCCCATACACTTCAGTTACCATTTTCACAAATTGCTCTAGTAAGAAACATTAGCAGTACTCTACCCTGGTATTATCTACTCCTTCCTCCCTCCCAATCTGTCTTTTTATGCTGGATTAACTGTCTCTTTGGACTATGTTATCTTGCTCTTTATCCTACTCAGTCTTTCTTTTTTCCTACAACCTTTTCAATTTTTAATGAATGTAAGAATTGTAAAAGATTTATACCTTGAGATTCATATTTTAAAACCAATCTTGTTGCCTAATCACTGCAGCCTGGTTTACCTTGCCTTCTCTTTTATTATTTTCAACCTTAGTGATATTTTGTACTCTTAACATTGGCCCATTTTGCTTAACACTTGGTTTCTCCTGAAAAGGTTATGTCATCCATGCTATTCCTGTCAACAATCCATTACTGTAGAGGTAGCTTACGATATAGAAAAGTGCCATATAGCATACAAAATTGACAGGTTCTCGAAGGAAGAACATGAGTCTGAACAAGTGGTATTATGTAGATGATTCATATTAAAATAAACCCAAATGACCAAGCAATGAGTCAAAATTTGAATTATATTCATCAGTCAGTTTTTTAAAACTATTTTGCTAGTGTTACAGCCCAGGAATTTGACAGTTTCTCTCGTGAAAATTACAGTGCTATTTAACTGAGCGTAATTGTCACTTGACACTTCATTTTACATAATGCATCCAAAAGCTAACATTGGAATTCTAATAAGTTGAAACTGTAAATTGCCATTACAACTATTCTTTCCTTCTTTATAAAACTAAGAGTTCTGAGTTAGTTTCTCAGCCTGGCATTTCAGTTAATATATCGCAGCGGGAGATTTTGTAACAGAACTACAATCAGCACACAATTAGAACCTCTCTGATCTTGTTGATTGCTGTTTCAATGTTAAAACAAACTCTTTTCTGCATGCTCATTGCTGAGGCAAACCATTAAGTCTACCAGATCTATTCGTCCAGTTTAACAAATTAGCCTTTTCTCAACTGGGCATCTAGATGTTGCAAAGTGCATCAGTTGAGGAAGCAATGGTTCTTACTGCTGATTGCTGCTCTTTGACCTCAACTAGAAAATCCATGCATGAAAGAGTAAAAGCTTTTGAAATGGCTTGTTTATTTTCTTTAAAAGACTTTTTAATCTAATGTAATTTTCACAGGGAGCACAATTAAACAGTGCAGCGATCTCTTGTACGACATGATTAACAAACACCAAACAGTCATTTCTTTTTCATGATATGGGTTGAGGGAAGGATGCTGGTCAGCATCATTGAGAGAACCATGGGCTAATATTCAGTCATCAAATCAAGAGTCACAGCAGCTTTGAAAATAAAGTCATTACCTCATCTCAATATTCTCAGAAGGGGCCAAATGATAGACAAGAAATAATGTAACAGGCAGAATCTCAACAAACCAAACCCACATACAAGACAGTAAAGGTTCAGCAACAAACAGGAAAATGCTGGAGAAAATCAACAGGTCTGGCAGCATCTGTGGTGAAAAGAAATAGAGTTAATGTTTTCGCTCTTCTTCAGAGCTCAAGCCACTAAATGGTTTGATAACTCATTTTTAATAGAAATGTACTTTGCTGTAGTACTTTGACTCAGCCACAGTATCAACATTCAACTTCCAGAACCAACAGAGTGGTTTGATGACATATCAAACCTGTCAAAAGTCAAAGAAGCATTTCTTCATAAACAGAGTCAGGCAATATTCAGGATGGTTGAACTATACTTTCAGCGGAACTTTCCCAGGCCCTGAACAACACAAATAATGGTGACTCAGTTGGGAAAATGTAGCAAGATCAGAAAAATGATGTTCCAGGCAATAAGGAAAAGAAGTCCAATTTCCAGACAAAGTTTGACCAGTGAGACTAAAATCTTGCTAATGAATGGTGAAGGCCTGTTTATGTGCATTTACATCTCATTATTGGCTATCCCTACCTCATTTATATACAATTTGTTATTTTCCCATATGGCAAAGTGACGTTAGAGAGCAGCAATACCTGACATGAAAATCAGATTGGGTTCCTGACACCTCCACCTTGGCACTTGCTGTCCCCCCATCTTGATCAGCATTTCCCACATAATCCATGGGCAGCAACAACACACATTGTTTATCCATGGAGGTTAGCATTGGACATGTACCAGCCTTACCACATCATCATGGCACAGCATCAAGTCACTTCTAATGTAGTTCACCATATCAATGCCACACTACGGAGCTTACTGACACCTTGCATTGTAATGCTGATGCCAGATCACTTTGTGTTCAGGGACATGACACTCATCAGACCAGGGTGCACCTCAGGGCTCTCACTTTTCTCTCATAGTGCCCACTTAATTTGCACCTTCTCAGATGTACACAGCAAATCTCCCTTACATTTTTGCACATATGCTGCCTCATTCAGAATTTACAGCTTCCCAGTATTTCTGCCTTTGTCTTTTAGCACAGGCAATGAGCCATAGCCTGTCATGGTTGTTAGCAGCGATCAGTCAATGGGGTGGACATAGATAATGGGAACTGCAGATGCTGGAGAATCCAAGATAAGAAAGTGTGTAGCTGGATGAACACAGCAGGCCAAGCAGCATCTCAGGAGCACAAAAGCTGATGTTTCGGGCCCAGACCCTTCATCAGAGCGGAGGATAGGGACAGGGTTCTGAAATAAATAGGGAGAGAGGGGGAGGCGGACCGAAGATGAATAGAGGAGAAGATAGGTGGAGAGGAGAGTATAGGTGGGAAGGTGGGGAGGGGATAGGTCAGTCCGGGGAGGACAGACAGATCAAGGAGGCGGGATGAGGTTGGTAGGTGGGAAGTGGAGGTGCGGCCTGAGGTGGGAGGAGGGGATAGGTGAGAGGAAGAACAGGTTGGGGAGGTGGGGGACAAGCTGGGCTGGTTTTGTGATGCAGTGGGGGGAGGGGGAGATTTTGAAGCTTGTGAAGACCACATTGATGATCCCCCTCCCCCACTGCATCCCAAAACCAGCCCAGCTCGTCCCCTCCCCCACTGCATCACAAAACCAGCCCAGCTCGTTCCCCCACCTTCCTAACCTCATCCCGCATCCTTGACCTGTCCGTCCTCCCCGGACTGACCTATCCCCTCCCCACTTTCCCACCTATACTCTCCTCTCCACCTATCTTCTCCTCTATTCATCTTCGGTCCGCCTCCCCCTCTCTCCCTATTTATTTCAGAACCCTCTCCCCATCCCCCTCTCTGATGAAGGGTCTGGGTGCCAAATGAGGCAAGCAGTAAACATCTGAATCAGGTCAATAATGTGCAAGGTCCATGTGGCGACATCCTAATGCCAAAACCTGTCACAGGCCACTATTTCCCAATGTTCTGAGAATGCTGTTCAAACATTATTTGTGTGAATGCTGCGACTGCTGACTGATCACATTTCAGTGGAGCCACCTTGTTTCTGACATTGCCCACAAAGATTTATTGGAACTGTGGATCCTGGCATGGAAGCTGCAGTTGTCTCATGTGTCTGCCTCACTAAGATTGTTCTTATGAATCTTAGAATCATAGATTCCTTTCAGTGTGAAAGCAGGCCATTCGGCCCATCTTTGTTAGGAGTAATGAATGGCAGTGTACTGCTTAAATGTTGATAGATTGGCAAATATTCATGTGGAAAAGCATGTAAAAAAGGTTAAAAACATAAAAGGGTGCCCTTTGGCCATTAATTTCTCCAGTACATTTCTTTTACACTGATACTAATTTTCTTCATTTCTTCCTTTCCCAAACATGCTTGCTTCCCTAGCACTTCTGGGGAGTTATTTCTGCTATGAAGGAGGACAAAAATAGTAGTTAAAATGTACTTCTATTTCATTGTTCTCTATTATCAATTCTCGTGTTTCAGACTGTAAGGGGCCTACTTTTGTCATTACTTTTTCTTTTAAAAGCTCTTACGATCTGCTTTTATGGAAAACATCAAGAGTCATTCGGCTAAAATGAGGCCTAACACATTTGCAGTGATCTTATCATCTAATATTGGAGCCTCTAATGATGGGGGAAGTAAAACTACATTGTTAGCTTAGCAACCTTGCAATTAGCCCACTGTGATGGGCCATCAGCATTGGAAATGCCTGCCCTTGTCACATGACTACAGACAGAGCTTGTTGAAATGCTTAAGTATTTTGTAAGTCCAGGTCAGCCGTTATTTGACTTCCCGAGGAAGAATAGGGCTCTGAGTGAGTTGGTAGTCTGCCTCAGATACTCCATTTCTGTCTCCAAGAAAGGAATCTTGCCTGGAAAGAAGTCAATACTTGGCTTGCAAGAAGGAAGACTACAGGTTCCAGCTCACTGAAGAAACTATCGTTCAAAGTTGATCTCCCGGAAGTTGTAACTTATGTGAATTGTTCTTTAACACCAATTTGCCAATCCTTATGATCTACAATCTATTGCCTCTTCTCTCCTATCCTGTCTTTTTTAATTGTTTTAGAGCTTTTCTATGTGGATGGAGTAGCAAAGTAATTCTTCTGAGTTTTTGAAAGTTTTACTAAGAAATCGCATCTCTGATAACATCTTAAGGTATTTTGTTGTGGGTTTAGTTCAAAAATTGGAATTCAAAAACTAGGGTTTAGGGAGATCACTTCAGCCTACCACAGTAAGGGATGAAAATGAAAAGGGAACAGAGTAAGTCAAATAATATTTCGCTGTCGTCAGTTTAAGAGACTCTATTTCCCACTGTCCATGAAAGAATTAGAAATAGATGACCAGAATTTATAGGAGACAAAATAAAAAAGGAAGTCGATCAAAAATACAAAAGATTTCACCAGAGTTCAAAATAATAAAACTTGCTTGAGTTGGATTGAAGGAAATTATTGGAAGTCAAAAGAAAGTGAAAAGCCAATGGCTGAACTTATCAGGTAATGTCAAATCCATCAAAATGCTCCAGATGCATTTTAATCTCAGTCCATAATCGAACAGCTCATTGAGCTTCGAATCTGAAACTAAGCAGCATCTCAATATCTAGCCTGATCTGGAAAGCTAAGAAAGCAGCTAGAGGTTACTAACACAGATTGAGAGAGAAAGACACAGTGTTGTCCAGCTCCAAAAGGTGGAATTGGAATTACAAAATTAGAATTTAACTAAGCAGATAGAAACTGTGAGGGGGGAAAATTCACCAGCTCCAGTCACATTGTCCTTAATCCAGAACTGAAATTCAAGCTCTTAGATGGGCCATCATGATTCAAGGTCAGTTAACTGAGAAAAATCAAAAAGTTTATTCCACACTGATCCTTGAAGTATTCCTTGATTATGATTAAATGGAAGTTGACAATTTTAGTGCATATGAGCAGGACCTGGAGACATGTCATCAGCAATTCAGGAACTCTGCAAGGAAATTCATACAGCACAATGTGGTGTTTAAAAGGTGAAAGCAAATAATTTTTGACCTGTGGGCCCATTCTGCAAAGTATAGCACTAGCAATGATGCATTACGTAAGGTCATATTGCTGGAAGAATTTAAAAATTGCCTAGCCCTCCAACTTGAGAATGCTGTTGGATCAGAGAATCCTCACAGCTAAGAGGTGTAGCGAGGTAGCGGTCAGCTACAATCATAACCATAGAACTGGGAAACTAGACAGAACCTTTCCAAACTGTTCTCATGAGGATTGGAACGAATACAGGGGGAGAGAGATAGATGAAACACTCCACTCAGAAAAGGAAACTCAATTAAGGTTGGATAAAACCATCACATAGCATGCACAGAGATTCTCCTGGAAGTCAAAGTGTTCACTTTACAATAAAGTAGGTCATGTTTAGAAAAGAAAGAGTTAAAATCTATTGTTTTTTCACCAAGTAGGAAGATGTGTCATGGCCACAGAGCATGAAGAGAAATCCCAAAAAAAAACTGTATTTATTTGACATTTTCATAGTTACATTTTATTTCCTTTAAAAGCGGTAGCCTCAGCTGGCTCAAAAATGTCTGAGATATAATACATAAATGCATTCGCCGAAGCTCTGAATTCCATGCATTGTATAGATATTTCAACTAAAGCTGACACAGAGGTCTTGGAGCTAAACAATCAGCCTCCGACTAGCTCTACACTAAGGCAAACATCAAGACCTTTATGCTAAAATGGGTGTAGATGCTTTTACAATTATCTCATCGAGTGGAAGAAGGAAGTCTGATAAGCAACCATAAATTAAAATCTATTCCTGTTCCCTCTTTGTCCGTGACATAAGTTGCAAAAGTTTGTACCGATTTTTGTTTTGAAATTCCTTTTTCTAGAAGTATGTATTATTTATATAAGGCATGATAAATATTGTGATGTCCTGCAACCTTTTAGAAAAATAAAAATATATCTGATGTGGGTATCATGTTTTCTTTAAGAACTAGATGTACTTTCTAACTCGAAACAGCTTGCTTGTAGTAAATGATCTCAGGTTGCCTGGGAGGTAAACAATAGAACAACAAAAAGTCAACCATAAGTTAATTACAAGGAATGAGTAGATTGTGACTGTGATTTTGAGTTCAAACAGCAAGTTAAAAATTTCCCTGCTGCAGAAGAGACAACACCTCTTTTTATCAGAATTTAGTTGAACCTCAGGTGGTAGCTAAAAGAGTTGAAACCTTTTGTTAACTGTAGGCCTCCTAACAGTGATTTGAACTTATGGGATACCCCAGCTGAGAAGATATCCACAGAGTATATTAGATACAAAATTCCTGACTTAAAGAACAGTGGTCATGTTTAAGATGCTGGTGAAACATGCCTTGAATAGGGAGTCTATAATCATGGAATGGCTGGGCATTTGAAGGAACTGATCGTCATGCTTGGAAGGCTCAAGAAATCTTAACCCTTATCTGAACCTTTGAAGCCGGCTCAGATGAACTGGTTTATCTTCCAATTTCAGATGAGTAATTGGTTTGAATTATTGAGGGTTTAAGTTGAAAAGAAAAAGCATGAAAGGAAATACAAGTTACAAAGTTTAAAATGCAAGTAACTTTGTACAATGAACTTTTCACATTTTTAACGTTTTTTTTAAAGAGTTAAGTTCTTAGTATTTGGTGTAAGATAATTCTTCTCCTTATGACAATGAATCTTGTGGCTTCATTCAGGAAATGCCTTAGTTTTCAAATTCTAAAAACAAATGAAAACCATGACTAGTTTATACCAAGATCATAACAACATCATCAGTTGAGGGCTTCTTGCAATTGAAGATGTTTGGATAATTACTTCCATATACTATTTATATATCAGTAATCAATAACAGATTTGATCTTTGTAAAACCCCTCTTTGTCATCTGTATTACAATGCATATTTCTAATTTCCCAATTAGAAATCATTGACCCATCACTATGGGCACGTCCATTCCTATTTCAGGTGATAAAGGGAGCCTAACTAATATAATGAAATAAAAACAAAAATTGCTGGAAAACTCAGCAGCTCGGACAGCATCTGAGAAGAGGAAACATTTTTGAGTCCAGTAAAGCTTATTCAGAATGGTCAGTTCTAAGGATGGGTCAAAGTATTAACTCTGTTTCTCCAGCAATTTCTGCTTTTGTTTCAGATCTTCAGCATTTGTAGTTCTTTTTTTTCAGTTTAATGAAAAGATGGTTTCAATGATGTTACTGGAATTTAAATGTAACTTTCTTATCAATTATCTTGGTCACTGCTGCTTCCTCATACTATGTATAAACAATGACTACCACTGTAATATTTTGTATTATTGCATAACGTTTTGCAATGCTACTTGAAGTCCCAATGTGATGGAAGCTGTGGTTTACACCATCAGTAGGAAGCACGTGCAAATGAATGTCTAAATTGATGACTAGTCAAATATTCTGTCATTTGCACTGACCCTGATTCTGAAGTATTTTCCATTGTTTGGACACTTCCACAAGTTCATGCATTAAAAACACTTTGCCTTCGCACTTTTCTTGATGAGGCAGTCAAAGGAACACAGAATTTGGTTTGCTTGATTTTATTAAGAAAATATTTCTGCTTAAAAACACTATATGAGCATTTCCAAGATTCTCACATCTTTTACTCCCTATCTCGCTGTATCCATCTGAGAAAGGATATTATCCGCAATGATCTATGTGTTTGAGCTGGGCTTTTGGAATCTCCTTCCTCTCTGGCATGGGGCTGCCTCTCCTGGACCTTTTATTGGTTATCGCACAGTATTCTGCCAGGAGTCTTATTTGCGAGTGTCAGCTAATGGGGTGGCTTCCTGATGTGCGTTTTTATCCCCCCTCGCCCCTGACTTTCCAGAATGTTCTGTGGCCTATGTCCAATGGGGTCATGAGCTGGGTTCAAAGTATCCAATGATGTCACGCCAACACTCTTCACTGTTGCCATGCCAGGAAGATGTGTGTGTACATCGTCAGGTACTGGCTGGAAATCAAGATGCCAGAAAGTCTGATCATTACTTCTCCAAAACGTAGGCCTCCAGCTGTTGATAACTGGTTCCCGCTGAACCTTTGTAATCTCATTGACCTTGCTTTCCACTGTTCTCTGCAGCCAATAGCTGCTAACTGCTGCTGATTTTAGTTTGGTGAATTTTCCGTTAGACCCTATTTCTCCAGCTGTTGGTCAATTTCCAATGTCCAGTTTTGAGTCTGTGACCAGTTGACCGTAAAAATTTGTTTTATTTTTGTTTCTTTTGTTTCATCAGACCCTAATCAAAAGAATATCTGCAATTTCAGATTGGAGTAACTGAGGTAGTAATCTTGTTTTTCTTGTGAATTAAAATGAATTGAAACCAAAGATACAGAACCATGAGTAAAATTCCAAAAAGCCCACTGCAGCAGGGCAGGCAGGCTGTGGAAGTTTGTGTTGGGGATAGGTTAAATAATTTGAAAGGTTGATCTTTATTTGGGAATAAAAGGAAAGTTGCTGTCACTGCTTCAGTGCTTTTAAAGAGTGATTAGCCATGGTTCACATTTCATTGAAACCCATGCCTGTTGGATCTGAGTTGGATCACCTGTTCAGCCAAGAATAAGTGGCTTAATCTTATGTGGAGAAAGAAACTGGAATTGTACCCAAGGAAAACAGATTCTTGAAAGACTTTGTGATTGAATATGATATCATGTATGCTTGGTTGACCGACTGACAAGCATCTGCCAATTAATATATAATTTGTAATTTACGTATATAATATATGTACGACTTAGTTTGAATTCAATTGTTAACATAAATTTTACAAAAGTGAAATCTTGTCCATTGGGTGGCAATCTAACCAGGCTTCGAGCTACAGGGGCACTGGCAAACTGTGTAGCAGAAACAAGAGAAGTGCTTGGTGAGGTTCATTATGATATTCAAATCGTCTTGCCATATCTTGTACACTTTTCGTAAGTAGCATGATGAGATTCTCACTAGGCAGCAGTGATTTCCCAATTGATGATCATTATTATTTGTTAAACGGTTTACTACCAGCCCAACTCACCACAGGTTACAATCTTAAACAAACTCACCACGCATACTAGTCATTGGTAAAACTCAACACGTAATCAGAGCACGTTCTTGGTGGGTTCATCTCGCAGCTTGCTCCAACCCATATCATGATCTGGATTAAACTGCATCTCCAGGCTATTTGCTCATTGTCATTGTGCTCACTCATTCTGAGCCTGGCTGGATGCTCACAGCATTGTTGCCTTGCATTGCTCAT
The DNA here is from genome assembly GCF_030684315.1 of Stegostoma tigrinum. NCBI lineage: Eukaryota > Metazoa > Chordata > Chondrichthyes > Orectolobiformes > Stegostomatidae > Stegostoma > Stegostoma tigrinum. The sequence continues at coordinate 52,584,500 of NC_081355.1, forward strand.
TGTGCACCTGCCCTCTCACCCAGAGACACCATGCTGTGTTCTGTGGCATTATCACAGACACAAAGCCAGGAAGCATGTCATAGCTGTCACAAACCTCAGTCAAACCCAAGATAGACAAACAAGAGGCTGGAAGAACACAGCAAGACAGGCAGTATCTGGAGGAAAGGAAGTCAACATTTTGGGCATTACTGTTCTTCAAAACCATCAGGTTAGCTTTCACTCTGGGGTTCCCAGTACAATAAGGTAAAAGCACCTTCTGATACCAGCCCATTATCTGTTTGAAACAGTCACAGTCAGGATCCTTTCATAATTAAGGGTAAAGAGCCAAATGATGGACAGCACACAGCCCATCTTTACTCTTTCTGCCCTTCTGCGAGAGAGGCAGGTTTTACAGAAGATGAAAATGATTGGCGCAGCTATTACTGTTGGTGCAGGTGAGAAGGTATCCTGAAAGAGTGAGTAGGCAGCACAGAGGGCACACAACATCATTTGTGTCAAAGATTGCAGTAGGTGAGTGTGGAGTAAAAGACTTCGCAGGCAGTGGAGAGTGACAGACTATCAGACTTGGTGGGAGGTAGATCCAGTGACAGAGATATATTCAGAGTGAACTATTGGGTCGAAGATGGGTGATACTTGCGCTAACAGAGTGGAGAAGGTACATACCTTTTCCCTACACTGCCTGGCATTCCTCTCAACAGTTTGGACTACACTGATCCTGATGGCATCCTTGGGCCAGGCTGGCATGATCTCATGGCCTCCACTGCTAATGCTGGGGAGGGATAAAGCCCTAACTGTGCACCACCCTATCTAGCAGGGCCTCCATGTCCGTGCCTACAAACCTGGGTGCCAATTTGTCCCCATCTTCTGTGTATGTGGCAATGTCAGGAACTTTGCAGGACAGTTCCAGATTAACAGATCTTATCTCAGTGCACAAAGGCCTTTTAAATTTGGTTCAGGCACATGGGATGCTGGTGAATCTTGGGACGTCCGATGAGTGCTGAGTTGCAGTGTGTGGTAAGATGGTGTTGAAATCAGACGTGATACTTAAAACAAGGTCTCAAACACAAATTATTGCAACAAGTTTGCTAAGATATGGTGCAAAAGAACTCACTCAACCTTGACACAACTTGAACGTTGCAACGAAGGCTGTAAGATTCTACCCAACACTTTTTCATAAGGGTTGTTCAGTAGATTTGGTTAGTTAAGGTAATTGATTTCCGCAGAGATTTTCACATGTGGACTTTGCGACTTGTAAGCCTTTGAGACGCTCTTCATTTCGATTTCTTGCTAATTGGTATGGCCTTGACATTTCCTGTCACTTCAGGCTTTGCTGATCCCTTAAGCCCTCCCCAGTAAAGTGCTGCTACAAACCCATTTCATGTGCTGCTTTAATGTGCTTTTCACATTCCAAATGAAGTGCTGTGCATCTGGCACTGACCACTCACCACTTATCTTTGAATGACACTCAAAAATAAAAATCATTTAGGTTTTGCACTGATGGCATCAGATGGATTTCAATATAAAACAATGGGAGCAGAATTAGGCCATTCAGCCCCTCAAGCCTCCTCATCCATACCACATTGCAGTTATTCATCAATTTCAATATTACATTCCCATGCTATCCCCATTGTGAATCTTATGTCTTTCTTTATTGTTTACTATATTTTTGATTGTGAACTGAAATGAGAAAAGAATTGTTTTAAAAACCAAAGATTGCTGAATGCTTACTGCATGAATTTTGAAGGCAAGCAACCTAATACTTATAGCAAGCATTGTTTGTACTGGTGGTGGTTCAAACAGTAGGAGGAGAAAGTGTAGATGAGCTGGAACCAAGGGTGTACACAAATAGAGATTCAGCTGGCAACAAATAGCTTATTGATCTGCGGACCAGTGACCAGTTATCAATGACAAAATTCTTCTGGCTAATCAGTGTTCAGGTAGCTGAACAACTTAGGATTGCGAACAAGATAGGGGCAAAAGCCTTCAGACATCCACTGAGGAACAATTTTCATTGTCTGCAATTAAAGCCATTTTGCATTTGAGAAAAACCATTTTCTTTCTTCAGTATAATAGATAATAAAATGTGAGGCTGGATGAACACAGCAGGCCAAGCAGCATCTCAGGAGCACAAAAGCTGACGTTTCGGGCCTAGACCCTTCATCTGCCTGATGAAGGGTCTAGGCCCGAAACGTCAGCTTTTGTGCTCCTGAGATGCTGCTTGGCCTGCTGTGTTCATCCAGCCTCACATTTTATTATCTTGGAATTCTCCAGCATCTGCAGTTCCCATTATCTCTTCTTTCTTCAGTAGTTGCTGTGAGCTGTGATTTGTAATTATTGAGGCAGAGACCTATTATAAATGTAGGTCATTCACCCTATGCTCTTGCAAACTAATGAAAAGATTCAGAGAAAGAAGACTGAGATGTAGTTTTTTGATTTGCACAATGACATCTCTGATGATCCTGTGAACAGCTACCACTGGTTTGCTTTCCCAGTTTTCTCTTCACTCATAATACCCATGTTTTTTTCTTGACTGTCCCTATTTGTGTTTATGTGTAAGGGAGAATTTACGAAGGATTAGTTTTAATTAATAGAATTATATCTGACAGTTCATAATTGTTTACCTCATTTTGTAATGAGTCATCATTTTTGTTAACAACAGATAGCTAGCCCTTGTTTTCAACCTGGGTCTAAATTGGGAATTGTGTGTATTTTTATAGAATCTTTCATTTTTACAACAACTCTGGGAGTACCAGGACTTGACTTCCAGCATTCCATCCCAGTGAGACATAACACCATATTCTTTGCTATAATTAGTGACAAAAAAATCTATCAATTTCTGTCTCTGAACTTACTGAATGATTGTGCATTCACAGTCCTCTGGGTGGATGCTTCCTCTCCCCTCACCCAAAGTATGGTGGAAACAAATATTAACCACGCTTTGTCTTTTCTGGAGGTTGTCAACCGAAGCATTCCATATTTGCATCAGGAGAACTCTAGCTTGCAAGGTAAAGCTAGCTATGCATTGGGATTCCTAAAAGATTTTTCACAGTGACTGCTGCCTACTTTGCTGTAAAATCAGATCAGTTTGCCCTCATTGATCAAAGACCCTTTGGTGTATTCAGTTTTTAAGAGCTGCTGACCCTAGCCTGATGTGGCTTTGCTCACAAAGGCACTAGATTGCTATAGATGAGGAAGGTCAGGTGGCTATTCTTACTTCATCCATCTAGAGAGATTCTAATGCTCTCTCTTACGGTACCATCTACCTTTTTGTTCCTAATGTTGATCAATCTTTGTATGAAGAAGAGCTTTCTAATGAGTACCTTTCTCTAATTGAAACCTTTGCCCCTTATTCCACTCTGGTAGTTTAGCATTCCAGGTTAACTTCCCTAACAAGTTAGGTATCTCCATAATTACCTCCATGTTATATTTATCAAGTTTACTGACAAATAATTCTATATTTTACATGAAATAGAAGAAAAACAAATGTGCACTGTGTCTTTTGTTACTCTTTTAATTAAGAGCACAACATTATGACCCAGATATACATCCCCAGTATCCTTCAGAATTTTTCCAATCTTTTTCCCTGTTTTCTGTGAAAAATATCATAAAAGTTAATGGTAATTTTTATGATAAACATGAAGATAATTCTAAGTCTATTTACCTAAACCTTTCTTTTTTTTTAAATAAAATTATTATTTTACTGGAGATTTGCTTATGTCAGCATATTGTTCATGTCTTCCCTTCTCATTACCAGGAGGATATATTCATTTGTGACACATACCTTTTTATATTAGTTCTCAGCTTCAGTTTCAGATTTGGAAGAGTCATTCCATGGATAAGAAGTTTCACAAGAACTTCAGAAACATGGAAACATTGGAGAAGCTGGGGCTGTCTTTGAAAAAGAGAAGATTCAGTGGAGAATTGTTGTATGGGTTGAGATAGGGCAGATGCAGAAAAAAAACTATTCCCATTTCAAGAAGCGTTGAGAGACAGAGGATATTGCTGTAAAGTGATTAGCAAAGGAGCTATAGCAGTTATAAGGAAAACTTCTTTGTGTAGAACTTGGTCAGGATTTGAAGTGCACTGTCCAGCAGGGTGCTGGAGGGAAGTAGAATTCTATAAATTCAAAGTGAACTTGGTGAATAAATGAGAGTAAAGATTTGCTGGGCTACAGGAAAAGGTTAGAGGATTGAGACCAGCTGGTGTGTTCTTGCTGAAGCTCAAATCAGAGATGGAAGGCCAATTGGCCTCCATCCGTGTCAACATTCTACTATGATTCTGTGATTCAAGCTTGTATGCATCATTTCTTTTTATAGCCTTGAGATAAAAGACAGTCATATATTCAGCGAATGTGCTCTTGATTGTTTCCTGTGCATATTAAGATATATATCAGTAGATTTTCATCTCCATTACTTAGTAGATGAATTCCCAACTGTTATAAAACACATCAGATTTATATTCTTTTAAATTCAATGGATTGTAATTTGAAGAGGTTCTATGATGTGTTAACAAAGAAGACAACAACCTACACTTTTCATTCTGTGGACACCAGCCTTCAACCATTCCAGGACTTTTCTATTCTGTTTATTTCTGGCCCATTTACTAATCAAGATGAGTGTTGTTTTCTATGGCATTCTTCGTATTTTGGATCAAGAAGCAGTCATGCTGTATGTCTATGTATACTAATCGTATATGCAACTGAACGCAACTGTACTTATATTTAGCCTTAGATTTCCTGATCTGTCATAAGTTGATTGAAGCAAACTGATTCTGTCCTTATGGTGACCTGAGTCTGCAGCATTATCCTAGCATTATCTTTGCCATTTTTAGCAACAATGATGTCAGTACTAGACTAATTCATTTATAGATTTCTGTAGCACAAAGGATTGACCTAAGGTACTTCCAAAATGTCCCTCACACACAGGGCAACATCACATTTGCTTTTTAGTTTACCTTGTCTTTTACAAAAAGCATCCACCATGATATTGCAATTAATTTCCACCCTGTGAACTAGAAATATGAACAAGGTGTACACTCCATAAACAATCTAGATTACATGACACTTGATCCACTACAAAACTCGAACAAAAGAATAAGATATTGCATTTCCTTTTCCAAGTATCATATATTCCTAGAATCAATTATGTATTGTTTCTGATGGAATGTTCATATATTTAGATCCGAAATGAATTTCATTTTTCTGCATTGTCCCATTATTTTATGAACATTCCTCACTTTTCTGCTGTGACTAATTATTGCTGCACACATAATTGCGTTAGTCTATCTTCCTTTAATTTTACCTTGATGTTCGAATAGTGATTTAATGAATCCCCCTCCTCACCAATACCAATTATTGTCATTCATTAATAGTTTAAACAATATTTTTAAATGGTATAATCATCTAAATAAATCTTCAAGCAGCAATTATTGGGCAAGAATTGTGGTTGATTTATTATTCAAATTGGATAGACTTTACATGTAAAGTATTTAAATAGAATTTAAAATGGGTCTAGTCTGTGGAGCTAGAATATTCAGACTCTTTGAATGCCCAAAACAGTTCTTCATATGAACAAAATCACGACCCTCGATTTCCTTTCAAGGGAGGTGGTTACTTTACTAAAGGCTCATGGACAGAAAGCTACTTTTTATTTCATTATAATGAGAATTCAACAGCAATATTTGGTCTTACATAGCAGAGAGGCTAGAGGTAGAAGAAAATAAGGAGCTGAAAGAGTCTAGGAGTTGGGTTTTCAAGGAGAAAGCAAGACAAATTTAGGTAATGTCAACACAAAGGAAGGTGCCATTGGTGAATACAGACAGGTGTTTTTGTTCTAATAATATTCAATTTATTCTGAGATTATGTCTCCAGTCCTGGACTCTCCCAAAAAGGAAGCAACATTTCAGCATCTTCCCCGTCGAACCTTCTAAGAGGCTGCTTATATCATTTCTGTTTTAATAAGACCTCCTGTCATTCCTCCAACTCCAATGACTGCAATTCCAAACTAGTCAACTTCTCCTCGTAAGAAAATTTCTGCATATCCAGGATCAGAGTAGCGAACATTCTCTAGTCTACATCCAATACCAGTTTATTTTTCCTTAGATAAGGCCAAATACTGTTTTAACAACATCTGCCTTTCTTCATACTGAATTCCCTTTGAAATAAGGGCTGACATTCCATGTGCCTTCCTTTTGCCTTCTGAACTTGGATGTTATCTTTTCATAATTCAAGTATTACGACTCCCAAATCCCTCTGTGCTTTCTGCAGTCTGTTCCTATTTTTTAAAAAATCAGCTCATCTGATATTCCTGCCAAAGTACATAATCTCACATTTTCCACATTGCATTCCATCTGCTATGTTTTTACTACTAACATAACCTATCTTTACCCCTTTGTAGAATCCTTGCACCGTCCTCACTATTTGTCTTCCCACCTATTTTTGTGCCATCTACAAAACTTTTTGTTAGTACATTCACCTCCATCATTGAAGCCGTTAATATACATTGCAAATAATTCCAGCCCCGGAACTGATCCTTGCGACACTCCACTGATGCTCAACTGAAAGTGTTCCAATTGCTTGGTATACGCTCTCCATGTACAGTTCATGTCTTGCACATGTAAACCACCTTAAGCAGGGCAATTTTGCCATGGAAGCTGTTTGATTGGAAGACTCACATGTCTTCATTCTGTAGCTGATGTTTCAAGTCTGCCAAAGGCTATATTTGCTTTAATAATTTTTGCATGTAGCATTTTGTCAGTATAGACGGCTCAAGTGAGTGTGCTATTGAGACAATTGAATTTATCTATTTCTGACAAGATCTGGACATGGATTGAAACCTTGGGTATGAAGTCAGACTTTCCAGAGCAGAGTGGAACATTACTTCAGTTTTCTTTACGCTGACTGTAAGGCTGAAGCTGTTGTATACAACTGAGTACAAGTCCATGCTACATGGCTCCTGAGTATTGAGACCATTACAGTTTTACATTTATTCTTTTCAATTTGGGTTTGGAACTGAGAACTTAAAGTAAATCGAAATTTGAGCAGCAGCTTGGTTTGAAAAGTAGGTGCGAACAAACAAACTAGCGTTTGTTTATGGGAACTGGCCTGGAGAGATAATTGCAAGTTAAGCATTGTCCTGAGGACACTGTAGATATTTTGACATTCAGATGACCTAAGCTTAGGAGCTTAAGCACAGACAACTGGTGGGATGTTGAACTGACCAGTCAAAAGTGGACTGGTATTAGCCAGCCAATTATAGGGACTGTTGCTAAAAGAGTAGGGGATAAAGATTGAACCAGTAATTTATTTTGTTTCATTTTACCAAAACCTTTTAAAAAAAGGTTGAATATTAAAGCAAAAAGCAAACACATCAGGTCTATGTTAGTGCCAATCCATCCAAAGTCCCATAGGTTTCAGCAATTGCATTGTAACCACCAGCCATTGTAAAAGGCAAGATTTGGAAATTCACTGTTCAGGTTACAATTCCATCACAAAAGTCAAACATTCCCATGTAGTTGGTCAACCTGAACATTGATGAGTTTATTTTCACAGCCTTGATGGTCTCATGCCAGGTGGAGGAGGACCTTACATTCCAGGTGGTGGCAGCTTCATCCCTGACAACATCCTTGTAAATCTTTTCTGAACCCTTCAAAATTTCAGAATTGCATGCAGTTTTCCAAAAGTTGCCTAACGAATCTCCTGTACAGCCACAACATGACCTCCCAACTCCAATACTTGTGGCATGCCATTGGTCACAGGCCTCCACCAGCCTCTGTATTCTACCTTCAAGCCAGTTCTGTATCTAAATTGCTAGTTGTCCCTGTATTTCATGTGATCTAACATTGCTAACCTGTCTACCATGAGGACCCTTGTCAAATGCCTTACTGAAGTCCATAGAGATCATATCCACCACTTTTCTCTCGTTGATCCTCTATGTTACTTCTTCAAAAAATTCAATCAAGTTAGTGAGACGTTATTTCCCACATAAAGCTGTGTTGACCATCCCTAAGTCCCTACCTTTCCAAATGCATGTAAACACTATCCCTCAGGATTCCTTCCAACAAGCTGAAGGGTTTAAGCTGTAGGGAGAGGCTGAATAGACTGGGGCCATTTTCCCTGGAGCATTGGAAGCTGAAGGGTGACCTTACAGAGATTTTATAGAATCATGAGAGGCATGGATAGGTTAAAAAGACAAACTCTTTTTCTTGGGGTGGGGAAGTCGAAAACTAGAGGACATTGGTTGAAGGTAAGAGGGGAAAAATTTAAAAGGGATCTAAAGGGCAACTTTTACAATCAGACAGTGTATGTATACAGAATGAGCTGCCAGAGGATGTAGTGGAGGCTGCTACAATTACAACATTTAAAAGCCATCTGGATGGGTATATGAACAGAGGAAGAGTTTAGAGGGATATGAGCCAAATGCTGACAAATGTGACTAAATTTATTTAGGATACCTGGTTGGTATGGACAAGTTGGACCGAAGGGTCTGTTTCCGTGCTGTATATCTCTATGACTCTCTGTGACTCTATGACCTGGTGTCATGTAACTTCTGACCTTATTCTAAGAAGATAATGCTTAACGTTTTTAACTTTGTTTCTTTTATTACTTCATACCTATACACTTTTCACTGTACTCCTATATTTCTGTCTTTAAGTGTGTGTGACAATAAAAATCTAAATCTAAATCTAAAACATCCTGTATCATACGCTGTTGGAGGCAAGTCTCCAGCTATGCATTAGCCAGCAGCTTAATGTTCAGCAAGTGCATTTTGGCAGCATTTCGATTTCATTGCATTTGTTTGAAAATGGACTGATGAGATGGTAACTGGCTGGAATGGATTTGTCCTTTTTTTGTGGGCAGAACATACCTGGGCAATGCTCCACATCGTCAGATATATCCCAGACTGACCGCTGTAGTGGAGCAGTTTCACTAATTTTGGATCACAAATCTTTGCGTTACAACTGGGATGGTGGGGCTCATAACCTCTGCAATATTCAATTGTATACGGGCATTTTGAATCAAACTGTCGGTGGACTGTCATCTGTGATCTCAGAAACCTATGAAAGAGTCCATGAAGAATAATCCATTTAGAACTTCTGCATGGACATGATTACAGATGCTCCAGACTTGTCTTTTGCATTGATGTGCTGGGGTCGCCCACGATTGTGGTTGGAGTATGCTTATTGATTCTCTTCCACCATTGTTTAGCAGTTTAATTGTTCACCACCATTTGCTACAGAATGTCACAGAACTTTAATCTGATCTGATGATTAAATCTTATCTGATATAGCTGTATCTATAGGATGCTGCTTCTCATGTTTAAAGTGCATGCAGTCCAATAGCATAGTTCACCAGGTAGGAGCTCATTGATAGGTATGACTGTGCTGCTCCAGAGGTGTTCTCCCTCAGCCCTTATTGAACGAGGATTGGACCACTCTCTGCAGTGAGGAATATGCCAAACTAAGTGATTACAGATTGTGGTTGAATACAGCTCTACTGCTGGTAGTACTGTCATGGAAAAGTACATCTGTGATAGGTAAATTGGTGAGGATGAGGACAAGTATGTATTTCCTTTGTCTTTGTTCTCTCAGTATCTGCCCAGATTAGCAGAAGCATCCTTCTATGCTCAGGCAGTTCACTTAGTAATTGTGACAGCAAGCTACGCTTAGTGATAGGCATTAAGATCTCATACAGAGTCAATGCTATGGCTTTGCCATTTTGGGTACTTCTTCAAGGGATGTTCAGCATGGAGAAGAACTGAGTCATTGGCTCAGGAAAGGAACTCGCTGGCAATAAGCAGCAAGTCTGCCTTGACCTTGTATGCTGTGATGTTGTGAGGCTTCGTGGAATCTAGAGTCAATGTTGAAGACTCCCAGGCAACTCCCTCCTGCATATCACTGAACTGCTGCCTCTGATAAATCTATCTTGGTCTTTGAAAAATCTTGGAATGATTGATTGTTCGGCAGCCTATATTACAATAGCTAACAGAGAACCAAGGTTTGCTCAATCTTGGGAGTTGTGGGTCCACTGATGAGGCTCCAGGGAACACATTGTTTATCTTCTGGAGACCCCTGGCATGTGCAGGTCTGTTCAACTAAACTCACAACAATGAAACACCTGCTTGGCCTCACTGGGCACGGGACCTCACCCTCTCCCCTCACTGGGCAACACCGGATCAACACATCCCATATACATAAATGATCTGGAAGAAAAGTATAGATGGTCTGATTAGCAAGTTTGCAGGTGACACTAAGATTGGTGGAGCAGCAGATAGTGAAGGGGACTGTTGGAGCATGCAGCAGAATATAGAGAGATTAGAGAGTTGGACGGAGAAATGGCAGATGGAGTTCAATCCAGGCAAAGGGAAAAGCCCTGGGAAAAATTAATGCACAGAGAGATCTGGGTGTTCAGGTCCATTGTAACCCAAAGGCGGCAACGCAGGTCGACAGAGTGGTCAAGAAGGCATACGGCATGCTTTCATTCGTCGGACGGGGTGTTGAGTACAAGAGTGGGGAGGTCATGTTACAGTCGTATAGGGCTTTGGTTCGGCCACATTTAGAATACTGCATACAGTTCTGGTCGCCACATTACCAAAAGGATGTGGATGCTTTGGAGAGGGTGTAGAGGAGGTTCACCAGGATGTTGCCTGGTATGGAGGGTGCTAATTATGAAGAGAGGTCGAGTAGATTAGGATTATTTACATTAGAAAGACAGCAGTTGAGGGGGGACCTGATTGAGGTCTACAAAATCATGAGAGTTACAGACAGAGTGGATAGCAAGAAGCTTTTTTTTCCCAGAACTGGGGACTCAATTGCTAGGGGTCACAATTTCAAGGTAAGAGGGGAAAAGTTTAAGGGAGAATTGCATGGAAAGTTCTTCATGCAGAGGGTGGTGGGTGCCTGGAACGCGTTGCCAGCGGAGGTGGTAGACACAGACACAGTAGTGACTTTTAAGATGTGCCTGGACAGGTACATGGATGGGAAGGGAGCAAAGGGATACAGACCCTTAGAAAATAGATGCTAGGCTTAGGCTGAGGATCTCAATCGGCACAGGCTTGGAGGGATGAAGGGCCTGTTTCTGTGCTGTAATTTTCTTTGCTTTTACTTCTATACCTGCTACCACCAACATCCTGCCATTGCAATCCTCCTGACATCCCTCACTTTGCCTGCTCTTTACAAAAACTGATGTCAAAGAGGAGCTGCAGGTTATGGCGGGATGTAGTCAGTACAGTCAGAGAGTGGATGGGGATGTGGTGAGTACAGTCGGGAAGTGTTGGGGGTTAGGTGTGCACAGTCGGAGAGGTATTGGGGATGCTGTGAGACAGTTGGGGAGCTGATGGGGCGTGGTCAGTACAGTCAGGGAGGTGATGAGGGTGCGGTGTGCACAGTCAGGGAGGTGATGGGAATATGTCAAGTACAGTTGGGGAGGTAATGGAAGTGTGTCAAGTACAGTCAGGGAGGTGATGGGGTGTGGTCAGTACAGTCAGGGAGGTGATGGGGGTGCAGTGTGCACAGTCAGGGAGGTGATGGGGGTGCTGTGTGCACAGTCGGGGAGATGATGAGAGTGTGTCAAGTGCAATTGGGGAGGTGATGGGAGTGTGTCGAGTACAGTCGGGGAGGTGATGGGGAAAGTGGTGAGTACAGTCGGGGTGGTGATGGGGAACGTGGTAGGTACAGTCGGGGTGGATGGAGGTGAAGTCAGTATAGTTGGGGAGGTGATGGGGAATGTGGTGAGTACAGTCAGGGAGGTGATGGAGGTGCAGTGTGCACAGTCAGGGAGGTGATGGGGATGCTGTGTGCACAGTCAGGGAGGTGATGGGGAATGTGGTGACTACAGTCGGGGAGATGATGGGTGTGTGGTATACACAGTCAGGGAGCTGATGGGGTTGTGGTGTGCACAGTTGGGGAGGTGATGGGGTAATGAGTACACTTGGCGATGTGATAGAGGTGAGGTCAGTACGTCAGGGAGGTGACGGGTGTGATGATTTCAGTCAGGGATGTGATGGGGAATGTGGTGAGTATAGCCAGGGAGGTGATAGAGAAAGTGGTGAGTACAGTTGGGGAGGTGATGGGGAAAGTGATGAATACATTCAGGGAGGTGATGCGGAATATGATAAGCACAGTCAGAGAGGTGATGGAGCCCACTTGCTGCCACCATGAGGTCTGCGCTTAGCCCATTTGCTGCTGTCATGATATGGTCTTCAGTATTGACATCTTCCAAGTAGAAAGGGATTCCAGATGGGTCAGTTCACAGACACAATGGCACCCAAAGTAAAATAGCAAACAAGTATTTCACAAAACAGTTCACACTTCAGATTGTTTTATTGGACAGCCAGATCACAATAATGTCAACAGTTAAGGAAAATAAACCCCAAAGATATTGTTGCTCAGCGTTTTAAGTAGAAAATGAAGCAAACATATTTGGGGGACTTCAGTACTTAAATTGGACTGAGAGAGTTACCATCACTCAGAAGCAACTTAGGCACTGCATTTCTTTGCCAGCAGTACAATGTAATTTTAAAATACTATTTGAAGGAAATTAGAATGTTCTCCTGATGTTCCATTCCACAATCCTCCCAACTATTGCCCCTACCTCTTCCCCACCCTCCAAATGCAATCTCACCTAGATTAGATTAGTCAGTCATTTTCCTACTGCTGTTTGTGTGACCGTGCTGTGCAAAAATTGACTATAGATATAACATTCACTGCATTTCAAAGATTTTTATAGGTTCCTGAAAGAGGTGACAGGAGGCAGAGAGATACATTTTAAAACTCAAAGACAAAGCTGTGATATTTGAAGAAGTTAAGGACATACTGCTGCTTGGAACATCAACTGAACATGTCATTGCAATTACTCAACCTGCAATGCATTCTGCACAGTACCTGGATGTAAATGAATTTTTTTTTGCTTGTATTTATTTACAAAAATAAACTAATATTTCCTTTATGCTTCAACTTCTAAACTCTAGTTGAACTGAAATGTAATTTTGAACCAACTACACAATCTTTTGTAAGGCAACTCAATTATCACACACTGAATTCCATTTTATCTGTGGAGTACCATGCAGCCTACAGACAAGACTTGTTTCTTTCTGCAGTTCCATCAAACCTTCTGGAAATCAACAAGCACATTTAAAATTGGAAGATCCAGCAAGGGTTAATACAGGTGAACATATTTGTTTTGCCTGGAAGGATTTAATATTCTATTACAAATCCTATTTTATTGTTCACTATCTGGCAAAAAAAAGTGTCAAAGTGCAGCTATTTATCACAATGCACCAAGAGCAGCTAGCTTGCTGCACAAAATTGAATTCTCATTGAAGCAGGCTAGCATGAAATATTGTGCTTTGTAAGATCCTGCTTTTCTGATGGGTTACCTGGTGACAAATTTTATATACAGAGGTATGACATACCATTGTTTTGTTGTCAAACAACATGGTTACATCAGAAAAAACTTCCTTGATAAGGTATAGAAATAAGCATTCAGTGATGTGCTCCGTTTTATAACCAGCTAATAGAGAAATGTAGGGCAGTTGCATGTTTCCTCACAGCATGTTAGTGGATTAATTATTGAGGCCTTGTGAAGCCAAGTTGATGCCCTGAAACAGATAAACTCCTAATACATGTGGAAAACTTCCCAGTCTTCTCTTTCTGTTTTCAATATTTTCAGATTCCTGACCTTAAGTTGGTGTAGGTTAAATTCAACAGAGTGAATGCCTAGGTGGTTTATTACACATGCTGTTAGATTAGCTTTACTAACTACGCCTTTAAAAAGGGTCTAAACATTTTTTTGTACAGTCCGTTTTCAAATATGCTGCCTATTGACTGAGCATTCAGCAGGAGCAAGGTGTGTGCATGACTAGCATGAGTGTACAGCTTGCCTGCACATTTTAAAAAAGACAAACCATCTGTCAGAAAAATGATGATCAGAGATAATGGGAACTGCAGATGCTGGAGGATCCGAGATAACAAAGTGTGGAGCTGGATGAACGCAGCAGGCCAAGCAGCATCTTAGGAGACAAAAGCTGACGTTTCGGGTGTAGACCCTTCAGCAGATAAGCTTTTCTGATGAAGGGTCTAGACCCGAAACGTCAGCTTTTGTGCTCCTAAGATGCTGCTTGGCTGCTGTGTTCATCCAGTTCCATACTTTATTATGTCAGAAAAATGAACCCACATTGCAGCGGCTGAAGAAATGGTCACAGGAAGGCTTTAATGGAAGGAAGGAGGCTTATAACAGGACAACAACTGAATGATTTCTAGGTTCCCATTTGAAGCTTTAGTCAAGGGATCAGGACAGGGGGAGAGAACATGTTTCCATGGAGGATGAGCAGGCTCTAAGGTGCACATTGTAAATGGAATGGAACCAAACGGTCACAAGGTCAGTTCCCAAAATCTGATCCTGGCTGCAGTGTTGATAAAATGCAATGGCTTCCCAAACATATTCAAGGACACTGAGTATATATTGTTTCCTGATTTATTCATGGGATGAAGAAATTTTTGTCCACGTTAATTGACTTGGAGAAGGTGTTGTCAGTCCATATGATATGGGTACACCCACAATGATGCTTGTAAGTCAAACATTACCCCTTTTGTTGTTTAAGTTCTTCTGCCCTTTTTCTCAGACCTGCACTGTTGTTCTTCTTACCCCAATCCCTTTTACTTACTCAAAATCTGGTGTAGTTCTAACTTTTCTTAGTTCTGACGAAAGACAGACCATAAATGTTAATTCTGCCTCTTTCTCCACAGATACTGACAAATTTATTGAGTGTTTGCAATATTTTTTGTCTTTATGGCCCTCTGTTCTGCTTTAATCTGTACAGTTAAAGCTGTGAATCAGTAGCCATAAAGATGGAAACATATCTATTAAATTTTCATTCAGTTATGAAATGATTCAAGGATTACATGGCAGTTTTTCAAATCTGATTTCAATCGTGTTCTGCTCTTAGACATGAAAAGTAAGTGCCGATGGTTTGATCATGGTGCCTTTCATGCCCATTTCACCCCATCCCTCACTCCAACCCTCCCCTTCTACAAGTACAATGATCTAAATGGTCACTGAAACTCACCTTGCTGCCTGAGAGGAGGCTCTGTTCCTGAAGGTGGGACGGCTCAGTAAATATTTACTTGATGAGACATAGCTGTGCCAGACATATCTCCAGGCTGGAAGCAGGGAAACTGCTCTCTGTAAATCTTTGGTAAGTATGACCTTCTATTGATTGTCACCTCATCCTTTTGCAGACAGTTTCTTTTCGGCTTCCTATTCAAGAACAACTGCAATTATAGTTCCCTTCACTGAAACAAAGCTTTCTCCCAATAACCCTTCTAACTCTTCCCACCTTCCTGACAGAGTCCAGGTTACTTCTTGCAAACCCAGATCCTCTTCTGAACTCCTCCAAAAACAAAGACTTCCACTTTTCTGTAGTAGTAAAAGAAAGTCAGAAGCTACACCGTCATGCCCACCCACCCCTGGCTCCCCAAACTTCCCACTCCCTTAGAAGTTTAAATCCTCCCAAGCAGCTCCAGCAAATCTCCCTGCCAGTATATTAGTCCCCTTCCAATTCAGGTGCAATCCGTCTTTCTTGTATAGGTCACTTCCACCACAAAAAAACATTCTAATGATTCAAAAATGTGAATCCTCCTCCACTGCATTAACTCCTCAGCAAAGCATTCATCTGCTCTATCCTCCTATTCCTGCCCTCACTAGCTCGTGGCATTGGGAGTAATCCAGATGTTACTAACCTTGAGGACCCACTTTTTAAATTCTTGTCTAACTTCCTATATTGTCTCCTCAGAATCCAATTACTTCCAATGTGGACAATGACCTCCTGTTGGTCCCATTCCCCTCGAGAATATTCTGCACCCTCTCCAAGGTATCTTTGATCCTGGCTCTAGAGAAAAAACACAACATTCTGATGTGTCACTGTCAGATACAGAATGGTTTGCCTGTGCCTCTAATTAGAGTGTTCCCTGTCACAATCAATCACTTGGAACCTGATGCACTCTTCATTACATCTCAGTACCAGAAACCTGGCTGTCAGTGCCACATTCCCCTAAGAGTCCATCACGCCCTACATTTTCCATATTTGTTCCAGATTGGAATAGCCAAAAGAGATTCCTGCCCTACCTGCCTACCCCTCTTACCTACCTTTCCTGGAGCGTCACCCATCTACATGACTCTGTCTTCCGTTTATCTCCCTCATCACATGTCCAAACTCCTGTAAATTCCTTATTGCCTCTAATTGCTGCTCCGACCCATCCATGCAATCAAACAGCAAACACACTTCCTGCAGACATAATCATCAGTAACATGGAAAATCCTCCTAATCTCCCACATCCGACAGGAAGAACACATCACACTACTAAAGGCCATCCTCACACCTTAACAATTAACAGACCCTGAAAACTGCACAGTGTTGCTACTTTAAAAACACTGTTCCAGGTTAACTTAGTATCAATGTTTTATATTTTTAAAATTTAATCAAGAGACAGATCTCAATAACAACACTCATTCTACTCACTATTGTGGATTTACAAAAGAAAACCAGTAAGTTTATACTTTAAAAAGCCACTTATTTGCTCCCCTGCTGTGAACTCCCACACATAGGTTTCTCTAAGGTCAGCTGTGAATTTCACTGTTTGTTTATCTTTCTTAGAATGAACTCTGATGTCCAGAGATACTTGAAAACAGACAGCTGCTACAGGGTCAGACCGCTCTGTAGGTTTCTTTCTGTTGGAATTCTAATGAAGATGTAGCTAGTAGAGTTGACCGGGGGAGCCAGTAAATGTAGTATATTTGGGCTTTTAAAAAGTATTTGACAAAGTCCCACATAAGAGATTAATATGCAAGAATAAAGTGCATGGGATTGGGGTAAGTGTATTGCGATGGATAGAAAACAGGTTGTAAGAGAGGAAACAAAGAGTAGGAATTAATGGGTCCTTTTCAATTTGGCTGTCAGTAACTAATGGGGTGCCACTGAGATCGGTGGTCGGACCCCAGCTATTCATAATATATATAAAATATAGGGGCGGCACGGTGGCTCAGTGGTTGGCACTGCAGCCTCATAGCACCAGGAACCTGGGTTCATTTCCAGTCTCAGGTAACTGTCCGTGCGGAGTTTGCACATTCTCCCCATGTCTGTGTGGGTTTTCTCCTGGTGCTCCGGTTTCCTCCCACAGTCCAAAGATGTGCAGGCTAGGTGGATCGGCCATGCTAAATTGTCTGTAGTGTTCGGGGTGTGTAGGTTGTAGGGGGATAGGTTTGGGTGGGATGCTCCAAAGGGCGGTGTGGACTTGTTGGGCTGAAGGGCCTGTTTCCACACTGTAGGGATTCTAATTCTAATTCTAATTAATGACTTGGATGAGAGAACAAAATGTAACATCTCAAAGTTTGCAGATGATTCCAAGCTGGGTGGGAGGGTGAACTGTGATGATGATGCAGAGATCCTTCAGCATGATCTGAACTGGTTGGACCAGTGGGAAAATCAATGGCAGATGTAGTATAATTTGGATAAATGTGAGGTTATTCACTTCCAAACCAAAAACAAGAAAGCAGATTACTACATGAATGGCTGTAAATTGGGAGGGGGTGTGTGCAGTGAGGCATGGGGGTGTGTCCTTGTGCACCAGTTGCCATAGATAATCATGCAGATGCAGCAGGAGGTAAATAAGGTAGATAGTATGTTGGCTTCATTGCAAGAGTTGCAAGTACAGGAACAGGGATGTGTTGTTGTAGTTATACGGGGTCTTGGTGAGGCCAGACCTAGAATATTGTGTGCTGTTTTGGTCTCCTTTTCTGAGGAAGGATGCTCTTGCTCTCGAGGGAGTGCAGCAAAAATATATCAGGCTGGTTCTAGGGATGGCAGGACTGACATATGAGGAGAGATTGACTAGGTTAGGATGGTTTTCCGTGGAGTTCAGACAAATGAGGGGGAATCTCATAGAGACATATAAAATTCTAACAGGGCTAGACAGGGTAGATACTGGGAGGATATTCCTGATGGCTAGTGTGTCCAGAGCCAAGGGTCACGGTCTGAGGATTCGGGTACCCGATTTAGGACGGAGATGAGGAGACATTTCTTCGCCCAAACAATGGCGAGCTTGTGGAATTCACTACCACAGGAAGTAGTTGATGCCAAAACATTCAAGAGGCAGCTAGGTATAGCACTTGGGGTGAATAGGATCCAATGTTATGGGGAGAAAGCAGGATTAGACTATTGAGCTAGACGATCAAACACGATCATGATGAATGGCAGAGCAGGCTCAAAGGGCTAAATGACCTCGTCCTCCTTCTATCCTCTATGTTTCTATGTTTGAATCACTGTCCATGTGGTCACTGCCCTTTGTTTGTCTTCCTCCTTTCTAAAAGGCTGTTGTTTTTTTTTCCCCAAAGTTCCAAAACAATGCAACAGCTTGTAATGCACAATAACAAAGTGTGAAGCTAGATGAACACAGCAGGCCAAGCAGCATCTCAGGAGCACAAAAGCTGATGTTTCGGGCCTAGACCTGAAGGGTCCTGAGATGCTGCTTGGCCTGCTGTGTTCATCCAGCTTCACACTTTGTTATCTTGGATTCTCCAGCATCTGCAGTTCACATTACCTCTGATCACAGCTTATAATACAGTAATTACTGCTCCTGAAGATCAAAGAAATCAGCTCCAACACTGAAAGTACCTCAAAAAGGGAGCAAGTTTTTAAAGCCACGAATTTTTCTCATCCTCCATCTTAGATCACCCAGAATCTTTTAACAGTTTTATTTGACTCCACCTAACTGCACTTTGAAAGCTTGTGATTTCAAGTAAACCTGTTGGACTATAACCTGGTGTTGTGTGACTTCTGACCTTGTCCACGCCAGCCCAACACAGGCACCTCCACATTATGGCTTCACAGAGTATAAAGAAAAAATAATGAAATAAGTTAACAGCTAACATTAAGTCCTTCTTAATGTAAACTAGAAAATAAAGGAATAATGGTAAAGGTCCAGCAGTTTTTGACGAGTCTTCTGCTTATCTCTCTCTCCGGGAGACCTCAACTGCCTGTTCTCTATACCATCACTGTAGGTACCAGGGGGCCTCTCTCAACACTTGCTCTTCCTACATTGGACAGCAATGCCATCACTGTTTCTGCTGCCGCCTGCCCGATCTCCTCCTGCTGCCTCCAGAATATGTCCAGGGAGCACTCGCTTGCACACTGAGAAACTGCCACAGTGAGCCAAGAAATCGCCAAGGGCTACCAGTACACCGTCATGCTAGGCTGAAAGACCATCATGTACCGCAGAGAGACAGGGCCAAGAGACCACCATGGGCTGGGCTGGGACTAGAGGATGCCTCGCCACGTCCAAACTGAGTGAAGAAAAGATGAATTGAAACACTAAGGGAAAATAAAAGAGAGGAAAAAGAGAAAGAAATGAGAAAGAAACAGACAGAGCATTTGAGCTCCGGCTGAAGTGTCCCACTTACCGCCATTTTGGACATTACAATTTGGCAATGTTATGCTATCCCTCATAAGGAACTGGGTGTGTGTATCATGGTATCGAAAAATTCAACAGTTATATACAAATATTACAGTATTTAGGCATTTCAGTGTCTGGTCTAGTATTAAGCTACTAAATTAGCACAGAAAGCAGCATGCTCTCAATAGTACGTCATGTTTCAAGTGATACTTGAGGGTAAGATGGAGTAAAAGATCTTTATGCCCTCAGATCACATGCCATGAAGCAGAGATGTTATTAGGAGCATGTCTCTTAAGGTATACCAGTACACAATATGACATGCATTTATAGAAGCACTTTTAGAATTAAAGAATGCCTTTTACTCAATGAAATACTTTTGAAGTGTAGTCAGCATTGTAACAAAGGAACATTATAGCAATTTTTCCACTAAAAGATCCTACAAGAGTCATGAAATAAATAGCTGGATAATCCATTGGTGAGACATAAATATTGACAGGACATTGGGAAGAATTTCCCAGCTTTGTTCAAAAGTCTTGGAATCTTACATATCAGTTCAATGACTTATTGCAAAAATCTCAGCTCTGACCTTTATCATCACAAATTACAGTCATTAACATTCCAGCACAAGCAGTGGGAAAGACTTCATCTTGTGTTTTAATTAGCTTTCAGCCTTCTATTGCAGAGAAAAAACACTTGAATATTTACTGTTATCTCATTGTAATCCACTCGCATTTGGGTGCTATGGTTACCTGGGAGTTAATGACTCTCTGAAGGACTTTGATGTTACTGTGGTAACAATGAAGATTCCCTGAGCATATTTTACACTGGAACAAGAGACTGAAAGTCAATTAAAGCATGAGGAACAGATGAACGTTTTAATTTTCACCATCCCACTATGTCCATTCCAGCATGATTTGATACTCAGTTTTAATTTCAGTAAATAGTATGGACTGGGAACAAATAAAAAATCCTTTCAAGTTTTAGAATAGAAATATCGTTCAGTTACCCACTGAGAACAAGCTGCATATTTCTATTCCTAGAAGCACTGAGGTATCCCTGAAATGACATGACAAATAATTGGTGTAAAGTTCTTTTTCAGCTCCTGTGGTTATTGTGTGAAATGTGCATTCACCAGATAATCATATCTAGCCATTGTCCTTGAGTTGTATCAGAGATAATGGGAACTGCAGATGCTGGAGAATCCAAGATAATAAAATTTGAGGCTGGATGAACACAGCAGGCCAAGCAGCATCTCAGGAGCACAGTAATCTGTTTCCTGCTGTCAATGGTTACCCTGTAGTAGTTAAATGCATGACACCTCACTACAATAGTATCCATTGTGTAAAAAAAACTTAAATCTATTGAATACCAAGTTGGACAATTGTCTGCTGCCCCTGATATATTACTTCTCCTGGTACATTTGGGAATCTTTACTTTGGTTTTACAATTATTTACTGAATGTGTGAGATAGAACTTGGAAGATTGTTGAGATATTTTCAATAGAATTCATACAGTTTGGAAGCAGGTCATTTAGCCCAAAGAACATCCTACCCAAGGCCACCCTCTACCCATTGCCCTGCATTCCCCATGCCAAAACACCTAACCTGCACATCTTTGGACTGTGGGAGGAAAGCAGAGCACACGGAGGAAATCCACAGAGGCATGGAGAGAATGTGCAAATCCACACAGACAGTTGCCCGAAGGTAGAATCAAATAAGAATCCCTGGACCCTGCAGAAATAATTCTTTTTGTAAGAATTTAATGATTTCCATTTAGAACGTACTGTTGATTCTGCTTTCACCATCCTTTCAGGCAACTCATTCTATGAACGTAATAGTTTGCTTCATTCAAAATTCTTGTCTGTCCTCTGATTCTTTTCCTGATTATCTTAAAACATATAATTGTTGGAAATCTAAAACTAGAGGAAAACACTTGACAAATGAACTGTTTATAAAGAGAAACAGAGCCAGGAAAAAGGGTGCAAAGAGAAAGAAAATGAATGGTTAGTTGGAGAACTGGAGATGATTCAATGCAAAAATAATGGTGTAAGACAGCTGGAAGGAAATTAGAGAAAAAAATTACAACTATAACATACAGGTCATAAGAGAATAATAAGGGAGCTTGGAAATTCTGGCAAAGTAGAGAAAGCTCTCTTGGCCCATTGGGAAGAAGGAAAGAGAAAGGAACATAGACATGTGGCAACATTGTAGAAATTTATAGATAGGGTAGAGATAGGGTTAGTGGTAGGTGCCTTATTTTCTAGGATAAGGAATTTCAAGACTCAGGGACATATTTTTAAGGTCAGAGGAGAGAGATTTTAAAAAGACATGGAGGATAAGTTTTTTACACAGAGTGCAGTTCACGTGTGGAATGAACTTCCGGAGGCAGTGATAGATGTGAGTACAACTTCAATGTTTAAAAGACACTTCCATAAGTATATAAATAGGATAGGTTTGGAGGGATATGGGCCAGGAACAGGCAGGTGGGACTGGTTTAGTCTGGGATTATGTTTGCTCCTCCTGAGATGCTGCTTGGCCTGCTGTGTTCATCCAGCTTCACACTTTATTATCTTGGATTCTCCAGCATCTGCAGTTCCCATTATCTCGGATACAATTTTAACCTCACTGCGAAGCCTCTTCCAGCGATGCCAGCTTTTGTGCTCCTGAGATGCTGCTTGGCCTGCTGTGTTCATCCAGCTTCACGCTTTAGTCTGGGATTATGTTTGGCATGGACTGGTTGGACCAAAGAGCCTGTTTCTGTGCTGTATGACTCTACGACTCCAAGAGAGGTACCAAGCATATTGTTACGGCGTACCTATCGCAGATCCCGGTCTCAAGCACGCACAACCTGTTCACATTCACATAAGAATTGGTGCATCTTGTTGTGATCACCTCACAATGTGTTTAGTCCGTATACCCTGTGAAGGACTGTGAGTCAACTCTTAATAGCAATATGAAATTATCTTTATTGGTTATAACACAATTAATACTATAGTAACAATTATGCTACAAACTAACAATTAATGCTATAACTAGCGAGTTTTGAGAAGATTTGTAGCTCAGGTTGAGGTTCTGGATGTGAGTTTGCTTGCTGAGCTGGAAGGTTAGTTTTCAGACGTTTCGTCACCATTCTAGGTAACATCATCAGTGACCGTCCGATGAAGCGCTGGTGTTATGTCCCACTTTCTATTTATCTGTTTATGTTTAGAACCTAGCGGGACATAACACCAGCGCTTCATCGGAGGCTCACTGATGATGTTACCTAGAATGGTGATGAAACGTCTGAAAGCTAACCTTCCAGCTCAGCGAGCAAACTCACATCCAGAATGCTATAACTCTAACAGTTAATACTGTAAGTTTAAGTCAGTATCTTGCACTTTAATTTAACTTGGAATGATCAAGTACCACACTCAACCTTGTCCTTGACACACGTGGTGATGGTTGTCTGTTCTTCCTCTCCCGGTGATCCCAGGGACACCTCTTCTAGCCATGATTGGCCTCGAGTTATCACTCCCAAAGGTGTTGTTGTGGTGATTCTTATCCTTGGAAGCTTCCACACACTTTTGGGAAGATCTTTGATTCCTACCAATGGATTGATCAGGAATTGATTACCCTGTTCGATCAGACCCAATCAGGCAGTGCCATGTGGATGGTGAGATGGTCTTTCGTCCTCCATTTATAAAAATGTCAGGGGCATGTAACTCAAGTATGTTTCCCAGATAAGAGTGTGAGGTGTCCCTTTGTTCTGGAAACAGATTGATGTTTCCTATTGTTTCAGAGATAGTAGGAACTGTAGATGCTGTAGAATCTGAGATCACAAGATGTAGAGGTGGATGAACACAGCAGGTCAAGCAGCATCAGAGGAGCAGGAAAGCTGACGTTTCGGGCCTAGACCCTTCTTCAGAAAATTTTTCTGAAGAAGGGTCTAGGCCCGAAAAATCAGCTTTCCTGCTCCTCTGATGCTGCTTGACCTGCTGTGTTCATCCAGCTCTGCGCCTTGTTACCTCAATGTTTCCTATTGTCCTGATAAATGGGCTTAGTCAATTGTGTACTGTGCTGTCTGCAGCTGCAGTCTGCATCTGTAGTTTCAGAGATAATGGGAACTGCAGATGCTGGAGAATCCAAGACAACAAAATGTGAGGCTGGATGAACACAGCAGGCCAAGCAGCATCTCAGGAGCACAAAAGCTGACGTTTCGGGCCTAGACCCTTCTTCAGAAAATTTTCTGAAGAAGGGTCTAGGCCCGAAACGTCAGCTTTCCTGCTCCTTTGATGCTGCTTGACCTGCTGTGTTCATCCACGTCTACATCTTGTGATCTCAAATCTACAGCATCTACAGTTCCTACTATCTCTGAAACAATAGGAAACATCAATCTGTTTTTCTGAAGAAGGGTCTAGGCCCGAAACGTCAGCTTTTGTGCTCCTCCGATGCTGCTTGGCCTGCTGTGTTCATCCAGCCTCACATTTTGTTGCATCTGTAGTTTGTCCATTTCAGTATCTTCGCACAAATATTTTGGCCAATACTTGGCTTTATTTCCCAGCATGCTTAGTGTGTTATCCGATTCTGCCATTTTGAGCTTTCCTGCTCCTCTGATGCTGCCTTGCCTGCTGTGTTCCTCCAGCTCCACACTGTGTTCTCTCAGAGTCCAGCATCGGTAGTTCTTACTATCTCTAAATTTTTGCAAATGGCATGCTAGAAAATAACACCTAACTGAGATCAAGCAACAACACCAGACTTTACACAAATAGAACATCAAACTTAACAACAAATCAAGCAAGCATGGTAAACAAAGAATAAATAAAATATTAGGAATTCATAGTAACGATCAAAAAACCCTGATGATAAAATCAGGGTCGTATACATATATATCAGAAGAGATTAAACAAGGTTTGTAGCCATGAACAAATAATCCATGGGATTAAGAAATAACAGTCTTCTTATCTTTATGTTAGAGAATACTAGAGAAAGAAAAATATTAGGTTTATATGATTTAACTAAGTTGAATTATATAGGTACTTAACAACATAGAGAGAAAATATTAAACTCAGTGCCGCATCTGTGTTTTGGGATTTCACTCACAATTAAAATTGCGTGTCGCAGCTGGGTTTTGGGATTTCGATACTATCACTAATTCACTCATTCATTCATTGAGTTTCATGGAAGTGCGTTTGATAGTAGTGAAATGTCAAGACCACAGTTCTATGAATGGATGAACAGAATGCGGTAAAAGTAAAAATAGTGCGCTGTTACGTAGGTGGTAAAGTTATGAACGAACGAGAACGTGATATTAGTCGTAAATATAGAACACATGTGAATGGATGGTTAGTAAAGATTATGATGAGTAAGAACACAGTAGTAGTATTAAATATGGAATGCTTATGAATGGGTTGGTAAAAAGTACTTTTATGAAACAAAGATAAAGAAGGCCTTAATACGATATCTCACAAAACTACAGAATAGGATGCTTTAGGACAATTAGCAGATATGTAATGTATAGCAATTTGATGCAATTAAAATGCCTGGCTAATTGAATTATAAATTTGATGTAATTAGCTAACAGACTTGATGTAATCAACTGCATAGTAACAGTTAGCTTGCAATTTCAATGTAAGAAAACATAGAAGTAGCGTTGGGTTTCTTTTTGATAGGCTTGTGGAGACCATGAATTGTGTGAGGTCTCTATGCTTATTCTTTGCGACAGTCCTCTTTTCCACCAGGCGAATTCGACAGCAAGGATGATGAGCTATACCAAGGTAACCAGGATTGACAAATGTGATGTGAGATGAACTCAGGATGAATTTGTATGCTGGAGCTCCAATCCCAGAAATTCTCCCACCAAGTCATAACTTTAATTTTTTTATTCATTCTTTGACATCATTGGCCCGCTGTATTTCCTTGGTGAATGTTCTTTGGGTTGTTGTTGCACCAGAACCTTATACTATTGTTGGGGCGTACCCATAATGCACCAACCTCACATTCACCTGCATTCTGTGAGCCAAACCATAAGTATCCAGGGTATATTTATCCTGGTCTGTCAGGTGTTTCTTGTGAGTTGCTTCCAGTGATGGCGATGATCCCGATGAAGTAGACTCTAATCATGTTTTGTGTGGTCATGGTTATCCTGGGGGAACATGAATGTCGTTTGTTGTTATCCTTGTTTAACATCTGAATAATTTATAACATGTGTAATGCACACACTAACCCACCCTCCATTTTTTTGAATAAACACCCATATTTTATTCCGGTGTATACAAGCAACTGTGGTTAATCCCATAAGAATTTTCCAAGATCGTGAGTTGGTCCCATAGGACCTATAGAGAAGTGTGAATTGTGCACGAGTGCCAACCATCAGAAACAGTTATATCTTGCCTGGAGTGGCCGTCTGGAACCATTTCAGCATTTGGTTTAATAACACAGCACATTGATTGAGTAGGCACCCAACAGAGACTCATCAGTTTGTTCTGAGTCCTCAGTCTCTGTGGGCCCGATAATATTGTATACCCCGGGTTCCCATGTTTGTGTGCTGCTATTCCTCCCAAAGACGACGCCCTTAATGCTGAAGGGTTCTACCTGACAGTCCGGTTCAGTTTGTCTTTCCTTTGCCCCCCATTAGTGTCTTAGCATTGTTTCGTGTCCATGTTGTAGATATGCCATTGGGGGTCTGAGTTGTAAGGGCTTGGGGTCTTTCAATTTCATTGTCAATCAAGGAGTTATTGGAAAGTTCTATCACATCAGGGCTGTCTGTCAACATGCTCTGATCAGTTAGAGAGACAAGTCCACTAGTAAGTCAATTACATCATCCTGGGGTCCATTATTTATTAGGGCTGCAGTTAATGGTAGTGATGGGAGAGTATAAATTTTGTCAGGGGTGCAGTCCACTTGAGAGCATGTGTCAGGGGGTGTCCTTGGTCTTGTCACTTGCTCTAGGGCAGTGTCATCTGCCATGCATGTTTTAAGGTAGTGAGAGTGACTGTGTTGAGTGCCACAGGCTTTTAATTAGTTAACATGCTACCAGCAGGTCTTTCCTGTGGCTAGTAAAACCTTGTAATCCAAGGGACTTGCCTTATCGACCACAATGTGGGGGCCTGAGTATTAGGGGAAAGAAAGGAACTAGAACTGTATATCAGTAGCATCACCTGTTGTCCTAAAGAATATTCAACAGGGTTAACTTGACCGTCAAAGTAAGCTTTACTTAATTTCCTTTTGATTCCTAACCTGACAGCTGTTGCTAACTGTATGGCCTTGATGATTTTGGAGAGCTGCTGTGACACTGTTTTGTGGGTGAGGGCAGTGAGGGCGGGTTGTGTGAGGTCAAATCTGAAGAGGTAGGTGACCCCTCTCATGGATCTTCCTGTCATTAAGGTGTATGGGTTATACCCTGTGGATCGTGAGATGGCGATGCATGTCATCATAAGGACAAATGGAAGTACTGTGTCCAGATTTTTTGTTCTGCTGCATCATCTTCCTAATCATCCCTTTTAGGGAGTGATTAATCCATTCTACGATCCCATTGGATTGGGGAAGGTATGCAATGTGGAATTTCAGTTTGATAGCAAACGTAGTCATCACATCCGGCCAGTGAAATGACTTCCCTGATCTGTCTCGATACTGCAGGGTAAATCCTATCTCATAAATACATCCCGCCTCCTTGACCTGTCCATCCTCCCTGGACTGACTTATCCCTTCCCCACCTTCCCACCTATACTCTCCTCTCCACCTATCTTCTCCTCCATCCATCTTCGGTCCGCTTCCCCCTCTCTCCCTATTCCCTCTCCCCATCCCCCTCTCTGATGAAGGGTCTAGGCCTGAAACATCTTTCGTGCTCCTGAGATGCTGCTTGGCCTGCTGTGCTCATCCACCCACACAGTTTGTTATCATAAATACCTGTTGTGTTTGGATTTCTGCAGTTGTTTTGGCTGTATTTGTCCTAATGGGAAAACCTTCAACCCATATTGTGAATGTATCCATGATTACTAGAACAGATGTAAACCCATTCCTACTTCATGGAAGGGTACTTATATAATCAATTTGTAGATTCGTCCAGGGCCCTTCGACTGGATGAGTATGCCTCAGTTCTCCCCTTTGGGCATACCAGTCTGGATTATTTTGAGCACGCACCAGACAATTTTCTATGTAGTGTATCCCATCCATATGTAAATTGGGCCATTAACACAGTTCTTTCAATTGTTCAGTAGTGGCTTCAATGCCCTGGTATCTGAGTCTGTCATGGTGTTGGTTTGTGAACTGAATTCTGTCCTGAATTGGAACTACATAAACTCCTGCTTTTAGAACTAATCTGTCCCATATTTACATGGAACTTTTCCATTCATTAAAGGACCTGGATAAACCCCTCCCAAAATCAGTTTCAAGGAATCATCGTGGCATTGTGGTTGCCTAATGTCCGTTATGCTCGGTTGGCTCACAGTGATTATATTTGCCTGCTCCAATATGGGTGGCTGCCAGAAATCTCCAACATGAGCAGCTCTCCTCGCTAATGCATCTGCTGTGCGGGTACCTTCTGAGGTGGTTTTGTGGTGGCTCCTAACTTTGATTATTGCCATTCTTCCTTTCGCCAGCTGCATGTAGTATAAGTTTTGATAATGGGATGGATGGTGGAGGTTTCCCATTGGCAGAAGTAAAACCTCTAATGTCCCACAATGGTAAAAATTCTGTGAGGCTGTTGCAAACAAACACGATATCAGAGTATACACTCACGGGTGGAGGGAACAGATTGGAATGGCTGACTACATAGACAACAGCTGCTAGTTCTGCAGCTTAGACATGTAGATGGCTGGGTAATTTTAAAGCGAGTTCAATGAATGGTTGTCCCTGTGTGTCTGTCATATATATACCACAGCTGGTGGTCCGACTGCTGTCCTCCACTCTGGAGGATCCACCTACATAGATATTGACTGCAGTTTCTACCCGTTTGTATTTCTGCCTCAACTCTGACTGTCTGTCCTGTTGCTTTGGGACGAAAGGGCCAGCAGGGTGTTTTGCTGTTATTATTTGGCAGTCACATGGATCTCTGCCATAACTTAGGTTATCGGCGAGGAAGGTAGGGACCTCGGTATTTGACCGTCATGTTCCAACCTTGAAGCAGCAGAGTCCTTTGCGCAGCTTGGGTCTGGCTCACTGAGTCGTCTTTGATTCGACCGCCCAGCAGGAACTGGATTTGGATGTGCTCAGTTAAAACAGTAAGGGCACTTAAACCAATACCATAGTCAAAGTATTGGACTACCCAAAGGACTGCAAGGAGATGTCATCCAAACATGGAAAACCCTTGTTCCACAGGCTGTAGGACTCTGGGGATGTAAGCCACTGGGCCTCCATGCATTCCTGTAGCAGAACAACAGCTATTGTCCAGTCTGTGGCTGCAACTTCTAGGGTGTATGGTATGTCAGGGTTGGGAACCAGCAAGGCTGGTGCTATTGTGTGGGCATGCTTTACATCAGTTACTGCCTTTGTATGTTGGGATGTCCAATTCCAGGCAGCATTCCCTTTTCAGTAACTCTGTGAGTGGGGCCGCTTTGTTGGCAAACCCAAGGATTTGGTTCACGCAGTATCCCACTGGGCCCAAGAAAGATCAGTGTGCACTGGCATCTCAGGTAAATGGGAGTTGCGCTATGGAATCTATTCACTTTTAGCCAATCTCTCTTTTCCCAAAGGTGATGATTGTTCACAAGTATGTTATCCTATGTTGTAGAAACCGCAACTTTTTTGGGTTTATTTTACAACCTGTAGCATGCAAGAGGTTGCATAATTCATCTAGGAGTTGGATGTTTCCCTCCTTTGTTTCAGTTTGTAACAGTAGGTCGTCTACACATTAGATTAGGCAATCAGGCAGAGACAACTTTTGTAATGCCTTGGCAAATCTTCTTTTGCAAATCTATGAGATGTTATGGAACCCTTGGGGTAAACAGGCCTCGGTATACTGTTGTTCCTGGAAGGTAAACACAAATTTATACTGACAGGACCGATGTACAGGTATGGATCAGATACCATTACAAATATCAAGTACTTTGAAGTATCTTGTTTGCAGGGCTTGCTTCATTATTGTGCCTGGGCTGGTGGCTGCTGCTGGTGCAGTGAGGGGGATGATGTTATTGAGTTCCTAGTAGTCAGTAGTTAAACGCCATGAACCATCAGGCTTCCTGAGGAGCCAAACTGGGACATTATTAGTAGAGGCTGCAGGTCACAGCACTCCTTGTTATAAAAGACTGTCAATCACCTTGTTTACCCCCCCCCCCCCCCCCCCTGCCTGTCTGGGGAAACCGTATGGTCTTTGCAGTTTCAGGACTGGCCCCAAAATTATCATCTTTCCTGGTATATGCCCACAGTCATGTTGAGACTGGGCGAATACCCCTTTGTATTTCAGATTGATGTCTTGCATAGCTGGATCCTTGGTCATTATTTGGTGATTGAATCAAAACTATCCTATTGTACTGATCCAATTAACATAATTTCCTGTTGAGATGATGGATGGTGCCTTGCTAATTGGGGACATTTCCCATATTCAGGAATTCACTGGATCAACAGCAAGGTTACACCCCTAGTCATGAAATCAACTGCAGGGATGTGTCCTGAGCCCAGAGAAAGGTTAACTAAGATAGTAGGGTGGTGGCATGTAATGTTGCCAAGCTTACATTCTAAAGGTTCAGTAATGTATCCTCCTTGGCACGGCCAGTAAATCCACTTAAAACTGTGGTCTGCCAGGGTAGATCATTAAATTTTGAAGTGTTTAGGATTGAGCGGGTATCTCCGGTTTCCCAAAGAAATTCTGCACTGCAGGCTCCTGCTTCGCCACTGACTTGTCATTTACCAACACTGTCCCAATTTGTGTCACAGGCGCATACTGGGGAGGCAGGGGCTTGACATCATCATGTGGATGTTTCATAATTTGGGAATGGGGATTGGTTAGTGTCCCTGGCATGGACCAGAGGCTGCTGAGTTGGACCTTCTAATGGGAGTTGGTGCCTTGCTCTATTACTTCTTGATCCTATCACATTTGGTGGTCCCTTTGATTGCAAGTGCGACTGTGCAGGGCCTTTACATTCTTGCACATAATGTCCTGGGCGTGCGCAGTGATGGCACCGCGCTAGCTGCCATGTGTTCCTCTACTGTACCGCTCTATCTCTCCTTGTGGCTGCGCGAGATGAAACTGGGTTCCTTTGATAAGTATTATCTTTTCTTCCTTCATTCCTCCACACTGGACCCTGGCTGGGGGCTTGGAAAGCAAGCATTTTCCCTCCTTTCTCTGTTTTATTTTTGTTTAGTTCATGGGCTTTTTTCCCACGCCCAGGACGTTCTCCTCAGAACCCATGCCTCATTGTGAGTTGGCTCTGCAGGATCAAAGTTCCCACACACCTTCCTACTCTCTTCAATGGCATGTGAAACTAAAGTCCTAGCCCACTTCATAGCGTCAGCCTCGGAAAACTGATCTGTCTGAATCTCCATTGACTCCCATGAAGTGAAAGCACAAACAACCAGCGAAGGCAGTTGAATATTCCCCCTTCCTTTGCCGAAACTTATAAAGTCTATCTATAGGGTCTCCTCCATTGTACCCAATTGTTGTTGGGATTGCCTCTTTCATTGCAGCTAGCATGCCTTCCCCTACATTTACAGGGGCTGGGGTTGCAGACTGCACTGACTGGCTCAAACACACTGCAATGAGTTTTACCTCCCCTCTCTCATCAAGCCCAGTCAAAACCTTTTGTTATCTGATCCTATCGAAAAATACATATGGGTCTGTTGATGGCTCAAAATCTGGGATTTTTTTTGCAATTTCTGCTAATTGTGCTGCTATAAATGGGGTAGTGTATTTTACTGCTGGGCCATCAGAGACATCCCCAAACTGTCTTTCAGTGGTAATCGGGTTCATCACAGCATGGGATGTCTGTGGGGGCGCTAAAGGGGCTGTATCCTCTGGCAAAGGTGGTGGCAGGTCCCAATCCTCTGCACAAATGGTGTACTGCTGCGCGTTGTCCCTGAGTTCATCTGAGCCTACCTCCTGTTCTTCTTCCCTTGCAACATTCCTCCTGCAGGCACTTAGTTTGGCCTGTGGCTATCCGTTTCTTTTCCTTACCAGATTGCTGCATTACCCTTACTGCTGCTTACAGATCTGCACATTTACTTTTTAACTGGCTTACTTGGCTCTCAGCAGCCTCTTTTCCTGACACTGCGTGCTGGATGTCTTGGTGCACCTTCTTACATTGGGTTTGGTATTGCTCCGTGTGTAATAGGTTTGCCTGATTCCTTTGGTCCTACTCTGCATTTTTCTTGTTGTAACTCTGCTATTTCTTTCTTCCCATCCTCTAATTGTTTACAAACTTTTTTCTTACAAATCTATTGATCTGTCTTCTTTTCACATACTGAACAATCTTCCACTCTGGCGCATTATTCTGCTATTTCTGATTAAGCTAAGGGCTTCATGTGGTGGATCAGACAGTGCGTACATCATTCGATATGTTCCAGTCCTAATCCCACCGGGTCTCTGCTGACTTATGGTGTGTTACCTTACCTATCTCCCTAAGGATCCCGCACACATGCGTGCATGCACACACAAAAAAACACTTGTTTGCTTGATTAGGAATAAACACCTATTGGCTTTATATGTAGACCTAATGTAGGTCTAATGTAGATCTTTCCATTCCCTTCGACTTACTTGAATTCCCGGCCATCACATGGGACCTAGTCCTCTTTAATCAGGCTCGGGCAAAATTTCAGGGAATACCTGGTTCTGTGAGATTCGAACTCTGAGTGACAAAAATCATTCCTTATCAAGTCCCATGTGAGGTGCCAATTTATTTCATTCACCACACTGTGTTTAGCCTGTATGTCCCATAAAGGACGGTGAGTTGACTTTTAATAGTAATATCAAATAATCTTTCTTAGTTATAACACAATTAATACTATAATAACGACTATGCTACAAGCCAACAGTTACCACTACTAATCTGACAATTAAGACGGTAAATCTAATACAGTATCTTGTACTTTAACTTAATTGGGAATGATCAAACATCACCACACTAGACCTTGGCCTTGATCCACACGGTGATGGTTGTCTGTTATTTCTCTCCCAGTGATCCCAGGGACACCTCTTCTAACAGTGATTGAGTTACCGCTACTGAGGGTGCTTTTGCAATGATTTTATCCATGGAAGCCTCCACACGCCTTTAGGAGGATCTTCAACTGCTACCAATGGACTGATCAGGAATCGATTACCCTGACTGGTCAGACCAAATCCGGGAGTTGCATGTGGATGGTGGGATGATCTTTAGTACTCCATTTCTGAAAGTGTCCGGGGCATGTAAGTCAGCAAGTCTTTGCAGATAAGAGCGTGATGTGTCCCTTTGTTCAGGAAACAGCTCGATTTTTGCTGTTGTCCTGGTAAATGGACTTAGTCAAATGTGTACTGTGCTGTCTGCAGCTGCAGTCTGCCTGTCTATTTCAGTATCTTTGCACAGATTCATTGGCCAATGCTTGGCTTGATTTCCCAGAGTTGTTTGGTGTATGGGAGAGATGCAGTGGGAGATTGATGATGACTGTATCGGCGCACCTCTTGCTCCCAAGAGGAGCTCGAACAGTTCATCCACTTCACCAACACCTTCCACCCCAACCTCAAGTTCACCTGGGCCATCTCTAACACATCCCTCACCTTCCTGACCTCTCTGTCTCCATCTCAGGCAACCAGCTAGAAACTGATGTCCATTTCAAGCCCACCGGCTCCCACAGCTACCTAGAATAACCTCCTCCCACCCATCCCCTGCAAAAATTCCATCCCCATTTCCCAATTCCTTTGCCTCGGCCACATCTGCTCCCAGGACGAGGCATTCCACTCCCGCACATCCCAGATGGCCATGTTCTTCAAGGACCGCAACATCCCCCACGCAGTGGTCAAGAATGCCCTTGACCGGGACTCCGACATTTCCCGCAACACATCCCTCACACCCTGCCCCCGCAATAACCGCCCCAAGAGAATCCCCATTGTCCTCACATACCACTCCACCAACCTCCGGATACAACGCATCATCCTCCGACACTTCCGCCATCTACAATCCAACTCCACCACCAAAGACATTTTTCCCTCCATACCCTTGTCTGCTTTCCAGAGGGACCACTCTTTCTGTGACTCCTTGTCTGCTCCACACTCCCCTCTAACCCCACCACACCCGGCACCTTCCCCTGCAACCACAGGGAGTGCTATCCTTGTCCCCACACCTCCTCCCTCACCCCCATCCCAGGCCGCAAGATGACTTTCCATATTAAGCAGAGGTTCACCTGCACATCTGCCAATGTAGTATACTGTATCCACTGTACCCGGTGTGGCGTCCTCTACATTGGGGAAGCCAAGCAGAGGATTGGGGACTGCTTTGCAGAACACCTTCGCTCGGTTCGCAATAAACAACTGCACCTCCCAGTTGCAAACCATTTTAACTCCCCCTCCCATTCCTTAGACGACATGTCCATCATGGGCCTCCTACAGTGACACAATGATGCCACCCAAAGGTTGCAGGAACAGCAACTCATATTCCGCTTGGGAACCCTGCAGCCCAATGGTATCAATGAGAACTTCACCAGCTTCAAAATCTTCCCCTCCCCCACTGCATCCCAAAACCAGCCCAGCTCGTCCCCGCCTCCCTAACCTGTTCTTCCTCTCACCTATCCCCTCCTCCCACCTCAAGCTGCACCTCCATTTCCTACCTACTAACCTCATCCCGCCTCCTTGACCTGTCCGTCCTCCCCGGACTGACTATCCCCTCCCCACCTCCCCACCCATACACTCCTCTCCACCTATCTTCTCCTCTATCCATCTTCGGTCCGCCTTCCCCTCTCTCCCTATTTATTCCAGAACCCTCTCACCATTCCCCTCTCTGATGAAGGGTCTAGGCCCGAAACGTCAGCTTTTGTGCTCCTGAGATGCTATTGGGCCTGCTGTGTTCATCCAGCCTCACACATTGTTGTCTTTGCTTGGTGTATTTTCCCTTTCTGTGATTTTGAGTAGCTCGTCCAGCCTATAAGTCTATAAGTTACAAAGGTATAAAATAAAGAATCTTGACAATTATACTGAGTGCTGATAAGTCTAAGTCCAGAGAATTGATTGCAGTTTGGTGTTTTTATCCAAGGAAGGATATGAATGGTCTCAAAGGAATCTTTCCCATTGGAGCAACATGGAACCAGTAGACTGATTCCTTTGGTGAAAGATTGTCTAATGGGAAAAGATTGAGTTGACTCAGTTGATTTTCCTTGCAGGCGTAAAAATGAGTGCTTGATCTGATCAAAACATATAAATTTGTGAAGAGGCTTGATAGTGTCGGTATTGAGAAAATGATTTTCTAGCCTGAGGAATCGCAAAGATGATGTCACAACCTCAAATTTTGTAAGGACAACTCAGGGGACCTTTGAAAGTGATGCGTGGAAGCCAATTCTGCGTTGTCATCCTAATTCCCAATTCTAGCTATTTGCGCCTGTGTAGGGCTATGGGCATAGGTAGCCAGCTGCAGACAGCACCCCCACCCTTACTGGCTCCCACTTAGAGTGTTAGTGGAGGTGAGGCCCTTCAGTGAGCAGACATGGTTCACAGCCTCTCAGGGGAGATTTGGTTCATTGGGCGGAGTCCCAGTCACATGTGGGAAAACCGAAACAAGGCAAACTCATGCTGGACTTCATTCATTGACTGGCTTTTATAAATTAAAGGTATTATTTTCATAGTTTATTGTAAGTGAAACGAGTGATTAGGGTCTGTAGTATAATCATCTGACATAACTTAAATGTTCAGGACCTTTTTAAAATGTGAAAGAAAATCTCTATTTACTGTTAATTAGAAAAAAATTATTGCTATGTCAATTTGAATGCTGGTACATTCTGCAGCTTAAATAAAAAGCTTAACTATCTGGGTTTTGCAATTCCTTTCCATTATATTGTGAGCTAAAATGATTTTTAATGACAGATGCGGCTGTTAAAAGTGCCTGGCTAATTTTCAAAAGATCAAGAATCACTTATCTCAGCTGGACATTTTGATCGACAGTTTTCAGGAGTAACTAAAAGATTAGCTGTCTTTGTGCCAAGTGAGATAGATGTGTATTTGTTTTCACAACAGATTGACAACTTGAGGGGATATTTTAATGCCTTTTTATGGTGGAGAGAGTTTTCAATATGGTTTAATTGAATTAGCGAAAAATGTTTTAACTGCACATATCAGCAACATCTAGGGTGGATGAGTGGGTAAAGGAGATACATGGTGAGTATGGACTTGGAATGGGTGTATGAGAGGCTTTGAGGTGCTTAAGGAGGCATAGAGATATGGACAACATGGATGAGGCATGAGGATATGAGAAGGTATAATGAGGAATTGAGGCAGTATGGTGAATATGAAGGAACATGGAAGGAACATGGATGTTATGAAGGGGCAAGCATAATGTGAGGAGGCAAAATATGGCTGTGCGTGAGGGTGAGGGCCTAATGTTCATCATTAAATGTAATTCAGTGAATGGAGGTAGGCTTTCTGTCTTGCTGGGTTCACCAACCACCAACCTCTATTGCCATCTCAAGTGGTGGATACAGGTATAGTTACAATGTTTAAAAGATACTTGGATAAGTACATGAATATGAATTATTTGGAAGGATATGATCCAAGTGCAGGTAGGAGGGATTCAGTTTGGTTTGAGATTATGCAGCATGGACTGTTTGGACCAAAGGGTCTATTTCCATGTTGTATGATTACATGACTCTATAACAGAATTTTTTCACATGATCCTCGAAGGATGTTTGAGATTTTTGAAAATCAATTAACACAGGGCCTGGGAACGCAGGACCTGGAGTGGAGATGAGCCATCCGGCACTTCGACACTGCTCTATTATTAGACAAAATTCTGGCTAATCCAGTCTCCATCTCAAACTCACTCTCAATCCCAAAATATCATTTGATAAAACCAATGATTAATTTTAACTTTAATTATAAAGACAAAAATGGCAAAATAATTCTGTAACTTTTACTTCACCAAATGTTATTATTTTCTTTCTTAAAGTTTTGTCTTATTATTTTCCATTTTAATAGCATTTTCTCTCTTTACCCATGACATAGATTTACATGGTGCACCTTAATTCAGGACCATAAATTTAAGATGATATGTCTGATTCCTGTTCCCAAGAGTAATGATGGGCATTGGTAGCTAAACTCAATTCATCATAATTGCATTGAACCTGGGCCAGTTTGGCCCCTGATCTTTGATTTTGGATTCTCACATCCAAAGATGCAAGAATGTGCCAAAATTTACAGTGGTGAACTCTGCAGATAAAATTCCAAAATTGTTGACTTGCAAAACAATCGTAAATAGAGGCAAGTCTGGGCTTAGCTGGATTGTTTGTAATATTTCACATCTTGTTAGATGAATGAAAGAGCCTGTCCCAGAGTGTGCATTGTAACAGCTACTAAATTTTATTTTCTTCCTTCGATTTAGTGCTGCAAACAGTTATGGTTCATCGAGTAATATTCAGAAAATGTAGCTAGTACTAAGCATAAGAGAGAGATTTAAAATATAGGCTGCACAGTGTTTTCTAACTTGAATTGTTGCAGTCTTACCAATGCCTGTAATGCTGCATTGATTAGCAAAGGCTCAGCGAGTTTTGGCAGGAAATTGCCCATTGGTAAATAAGTTGAACAATTCTACCACATCAGCAGCACTGCCCCTTTCCCACGACTCCTATGGAACTCTATTCAGCAGACTTTTCATAATGACTAATTTGAAGAATAAAAACCTGCAAAAGTCTTTTTGGTTTCAACTTCAACTGCACGAAAATAAAAAAAAGGAAACAACTAAATTTAATGAAACTGCCAGAAAAGAAACAAAGGGCTGCCAATTTATGTCACTTTTGCCTCTGATGCCACTTACACACCTGTGAGGCCCTGTTAAACCTTGACATCCCCATGCCCTGCAATATTCTCGGTGACATGAGGGCTATTCAAACATTGCCAGCAGGCAACAAGCCAACAGTCTCTATGTCCATTACAAGCTGACTGCCTCAGTGAGGCAGCTGGCCAACAACATATCAATGAGTCCCAGAAGTTAATATTGGCTGGTTCTCCTATTCTCCCAAGTAGGGAGCCCACACTGCCTTTCCACACAGAAGTTAACATTTTCCCTTTATATACCAATAAGCAATTTCTTATAAGCAAGATTTATAACTTATTTGAAAAGCAGAATTCTGCAGAGATTGAAAATCTCAAATAAAAATAAAAGCACTGGAACTTCTCGGTAGATATGGCAGCATCTGTGGAAAGAGAAAAGTAGAGTTAATGTTTCAAGTCCAAAATTACATTTTTTTGTTATAAAAAAATGTTAACTCTATTTCTCCTTCTCCACAGATGCCACCAGACCTGCTGAGAAGTTCCAGCACTTTGTTTTTAATCCTCAATGTATTGTACACTCTAACAATCTTGTCTGTTTTGAAACATAGCTATCTTGCTATTATCTCACTGATAGCAGTTACAATGTATCTTGACTCTAAAACATGCAGCCTGAAATGTGCCAATCATAAACATTTCCATTCTTAATTCTTTACAAATACTTCAACTAAAAAGGAGGAGCAGTGGCACAGTGGTAGGGCTAGGGTTCGATTCCTGCCTCAGGCGCTTGTGTGGAGTTTACACATTCTCCCTGTGTCTGCGTGGGTTTTCTCCGGGTGGTCTGGCTCCCTCCTACAGTCTGAGAATGTGCAGGGCTTAGGTGGTTTGGCCATGCTAAGTTGCCTTGTAATGTCCAGGGATGTGCAGGGTAGGTGAGTTAGCCATGGTAAATGCAGGGATAGGATGGGATGTTTTTGGAGGGTTGGTGTTGCCTCAATGGGCTGAATGGCCTCCATCTGCACTATACGGATTTCATGATTCATTGAGCAGAGCAACATTAATAAACAGTTTGGAGTGTTGAGCAGCAGCACAGTTTCTAATGTGCCATCAATTGTCAGTTCATTTCTGTAATAACTTGTATTTTGATGTTTGCCTGGCCGTGAGATATTTCCCTCAACTAAGCAAAAGTTTTTTTTCAATGATCATCTTGTTCTAAGTGTACCCAGAAGCAACATAATTGTCGGAAACTTGTACTCTTGCCATCTTGATGTTATATTGTAAGTGCCGTAAGCAATTCCAGAATAAGGTGTGTCATTCAGTGACAACGCTGCAGTTTCTACAATTACCTGTTTAAACGCAAAATGCTGTGTTCCTATTTTTTTTCACAAGCAATCTTGGAGCCAGTGAATCTGCTAGTTTTTAATTCCTTTTTCAAGTAGTGCCCGGTTGTTGACATCTCTGAAGCAGCACTTATTGCTGTCCCTAGTTGCCAAGAGAAGGAGATAGTGAGCTAACAAAGTGTAGAGCTGGATGAACACAGCAGGCCAAGCAGCAGAGGAGCAGAAGGCTGACGTTTCGGGCCTAGACCCTTCTTCAGAAATGAGCTGTTCAGTAGTGAGTTGTTCTTTTTATTGTTTTTTTTTGATCTGCTACAATTACTCTTTCAAATATTTATGTGCGAATGAGACCATCTATAAGCTACACTGCAGAAATTCAGCAAGGCTCCGTAGATAGCACCTTCCAAGCCCATGACCACTTCCATCTAAAACAAGGGCAGCAGATACATAAGAACACCAACATCTGAAAGTTCCCCTCCAAGCCATTCTCTAACCTGACTTGGCAATATATCATTGTTTCTTCAACATCATTGGGTCAAAATGCTGGGATTCCCTCCCTACAGCATTGTGGGTCTACCTACAGCACATGGATTGCAGTGGTTCAAAAAGGCAGCTCACCACCACCTTCTCAAGGGCAACAAGGGATGGATAATAAATGCTGGTCCAGCCAGCGATGGCCGAGTCCCATCAATGAACAAGAAAATGAAAGGCTGGTTAGACTTCTTCTAAGGGCAATTAAGAGTAAATCACGTAGTGTGAAACTGGAGTCATATGTCAGGCAAACCAGGAGAGGCCTTAAGATTTTCTTCCCTACAGAATATTAGTGAACTGGTTAGGATATTATGTTTTGACAATTTTCGTGGTCACATTTACTGATTTGCATTTCATTTTTCCAAAACTGTAACAAATTGTTTACTGTGATGAATCATTTATCTTAATTACAGCTTTACATTGAAACTGAATTAGAATGTTCAGCACAGAAACTAGTAACACAGCACCATAAATAAGTTTGTGTTTATCCATTACATGAGTCTTCTTCCATTCCAGCTGCCTCAGCTCATCCTTCCATTCTATTTCTTTACCTCTCATGTCCTGATTTAGCGTCCTTTTGAAAACATCCCCAAACTATTTGCCTCAACTATTCATTTCTGTGAGTGAAGAATTTCCCCTTACTTCTTTGTTGAATGCATTAGTAAGTATCTCGTATTTCTGATCTCTAGTTTAAGATTCCTTCAGTAGAAACATTCTCACTACACCTACCCTGTCTGGATTATTTATCATCTTAAAGACCTTGAGCAGATCTTCTCTAATCTTCCTATTTTCTAAAGAGAGGACGCTCAATCTGTTCAGCCTTTCACTGGATTCGCCAATTCTGACATAATCCTTGCAAATCTTTCTTGGGCTTTCTTTGATGCTTCTACGTCCTTTTCATTGTATGGGGGCTGTTGTATAAGGGTGTTAGAGACTGAAAGGGCCCATGCTGAGGAATGCCTTAAGCACTGCTGAATAGAATGAAGTCATATGGTTTTGAGCAAGGGGTATAGCCTCGCATCCCAAAGCTGTAAAAACCTAGCATCAAGGTCTCACTCAGACCCTGAGTACCATTTTCTATCAAAACAATGTAACTAGTACCTAGTTGCTCTCATGTAATAAGTTGCATTGTGTTGAAGACAAGAGGGTCTGTTTGTCAGAATACAAGGTGCTTTCATGTGCCACATAGATAGGCCAAGTAGGCCCTGCAAATCCAAGATGTTGGGAGGTGGGGTGGACTCCATTCAGCTGCAGCAGGCAAAACTCTGGCAACCACAGAGATCTGAAAGTGAATGAGACACACTTTAAAAAGGCTGTTAGAGCAGATAGTGAGTAAGTGAAAGTTGTCAGTCCTCAACCCACAGACCTATCAAGTCCTCTAAATCTGAGGAAAACATGATCTGGGAGAATTGTTCAATCACCAAACCCCGTGAATTTGTGAAATCTGAAAGTTGGGGATGAGGAGGGGTTGAGATAGGGAAGTGGAAGATGTAATTCTATGCACATAAGTATAATGGTAACATTGAGAAAATCTTGGAAAATATGTTACAAAAGGATGTAAGAGCCCGAAAGGGTTAATGCTGAGGTGTGCCTTAAGCATCTCTCAATATAATTTCACATGTACTATTTTTTGGACAACTTTGGATCTCAAAGGAATAAGATTGTAGCCTCAATTGGAACGTATCAAGGCTTGATATTATTTCCAGATTCTGGCGAGGTTCCCTAAATGTTACAGTTCCAGACAGGCAATGGCAAGTCGTTAAACTCCCAGGTGAGGAGGGATGAACTGGCTGTCCCCTCAGCTGATTACAATAAGGTTAATTTCTAAACAGACCCTTTTCTTTATGGATATCTTTGCCCACAAGCCCAAATGAAATTCTGTTTGAAAAGGAGTTTTCTTGATTTAACAAAAATAATGAGAGTATTACTTACTAAACAAGAGGAGAAGTGGTAACACAACACATATTCACTCAGGTTAGAGCTCAGAGGTGAGCCAGAAAGATTAAAGTAAAAGAAAGATACTAAGATCTGAATTGTTTGTAAAATGCAGATAGTTGAACACTGCAGCTGTCACACTATGGGTTATTTGTAGCATTAGATATACATTTGCAATGCCAAGACATACAAGACTTTGGGCTAAATGTTGGAAAATGGAATTAGAATAGTGAGGTGATTGTTTTCAACAAGTGCATACTTGATGGGCCAAAGGATCTTTTCCTGTGCTGTGAACTTCTATGACTGTATGTCTTTGGTAGTTGAGCGGGTACTGTCACGATCCTTGGTTTTGTAGATTTGTTGAAATTCTGTCATTTTGCTTCCTGGGGATAGTTCTGTTTCCTGTGGATTGTGATATAATTCCAACATTCAGGGTTTAGAAAGACTATCAGTGAGCTAACTCTATCACAGTTAATTATGGGGGAAATTTACATTTTACCAGGAATCCATTAGTTATTGGTAGAATTTTATTGAAATTACTAGTTTCTGATGAAATCAAGATTCCACTCACTGGCACACCCCTGTAAATTCCTCTTCTGCCTCCAGTTTACCATTGTTGTGTTCGTCTTATTCTCAAAGCTACCATTGTCAAGATGCACTGTAATTCTGAACTCAGCAAGCCAATTCTGTTACAGCAGCTAAAAATCTTGTCTACCACATTTATGCCAAATAAAAATCCTCAGGTAGCCCTCTTGTGTCAACTCTGGCCAGGGACTGCCATCTTGGAAAAGACCC
Organism: Stegostoma tigrinum; assembly: GCF_030684315.1. Classification (NCBI taxonomy): domain Eukaryota; kingdom Metazoa; phylum Chordata; class Chondrichthyes; order Orectolobiformes; family Stegostomatidae; genus Stegostoma; species Stegostoma tigrinum. Next base: position 52,626,388 of record NC_081355.1, read on the forward strand.
CTTAATTCTTACTCTCTGCATTCTGTCAGTCAGCCAATCCTCTGACCACACCAGTACCTTGGGGTTTTATCTTATTTAGCATCCTCCTGTTTGACACCTTGTCAAAGGCCTTCTGGAAATCCAGATGGATCATGTCCACTGGCTCTCCTTTGTCTAACTTGTTTAATGCCTCCTCAAAGAATTCTAACAGATTTGTCAGGTATAACTGTCATTTGACAAAGCCATGCTGACTCAGCACAATTTTACCATGAACTTGCAAGCACTCCACAATCTCATCCTTAATAATGGACTCTAAAATCTTACCAATAACTGAGGTCAGGCTAATTAGTTCATAGTTTCCTGTCTTCTGCCTCCTCCCGCTTTCTAAACAGGGATCTTCCATTACTCATTTTCCAGTCCTCTGGGACCCTCCCTGACTCCAGTGATTGCTGAACGATGCCTCTATAATCTCCTCAGCTATCTCCTTCAGCACCCTGCTTGGGGGGGATTGTCCATCTGATCTGGGTATTTTATCTATCATTACACCATTCAACTTCCCTAGCATATTCTCCTTTGTAACGGCCACTACACTTATCTTTGCTCCTTGACTCTGTTGACATTCTGGTATGCTGCTGGTGTCTTCCACTGAGACAACTGATGCAAAGTACACACTCAGTTCCTCCACAGTATCTTTGCTCCCCATTACTACTTCTCCAGTCTCATTTTCCAATGTCCACCCTCGATTCTCTCCTTTATAAATGGAACCTTCTTTTATATTACTAACTCACTTACTCTCATATTTCATCTTCTCCTTTTTTTTAGATGTTCACTACTGATTTCCAAAAGATTCTCAGTCCCCTGGCTTCCCTCTAATAGTCACCGCATTGTATGCTTTTTCTTTTGCTTTTATTTTGTACCTGATTTCCCTTGTCAGCCATGGCTGACTCTCCTCAGTATGTTTCTTCTTCCTTGGGATGAATTTCTGTTGTACCTCCCAAATTACCCCGAAACACCACCATCTTCCTAGGTTCCCCTTCGAATCAACTCTGGCCAGCTCCTCCCTCAAGTCTTTGTAGTTAACTTTAATCAATTATAACATCGTTTTACACTAGCTACTCCCTGTCAAACTGCAGCATGAATCTATTATATTATAGGCACTGCCCCCCATGGGTTCCTCCACCTTAAACTCCCAAATCAAGTCTGTTTCATTACAGTTCTAAGTGCAGAATTGCCAGTTTCCTTGTAGGCTGTACCATAAGCTGCTCCAAAATTTTTCTCGTGAATAATCCACAAATTCTTCTTCTTGCAATCTGCTACTAACCTGATCTTCCCAGTCCACCTGCATGTTGAAATCCCTTATCTTCATTGTCATCGTGCCTTTATTACATGTCTTTTCTGTCTTCTGATTTATTTTCTTCTGCACGTCCTGATTACTGGTAGAATGCCTGTACACAACTCCTATCAGGGTCTTTTCTCCTTTGCGGTTCCTCAACTTACCCAAACAGAATCTATGCCTTCTGACACTACATCACCTCTTGCTATTGATTTAATTTCATTTCTTACTAGGAAGGTAGCTCCCCTCCCTCAGTTCATCTGCCTGTCCTTTTGACAGGACGTGTATTCTTGGATATTTAGTTCCCAGCCCTGACCCCCATGCGGCCATATCTCTGTGACACCCACAACATCATACCCGCCAACTTCAATCTGCACTACGAACTCATTTTCTTTTTTTATATACTACATGGCTTTAAGTACAACACTCTATAGGAAAGGTGTTGCTAAACGTGAAAAAGTTTAGAGAAGATTTACAAGGATGTTGCTAGGGTTGGAGGGTTTAAGCTATAAGGAAAGGCTGAATAGGCTGGGGCTATTTTCCCTGGACCATTGGAGGCTGAGGGGTGACCTTTATGAAGCTTATAAATTCATGAGGGGCAAGGATAGGGTGATTAGTCAGTCCTTTTTTCAGGATCCAAAACTAGAGGGCATAGGTTTAAGGTGAGAGGGAAAAATTTAAGAGGGACCCAAGAGGGCAACATTTTCATGCAGAGCTTGGTACATGTATGGAATGAGCTGCTAGAGGAAGTGGGTACAATTACAATATTCAAAAGGCACCTGGATAGGTACATGAATAGGCAGGGTTTAGAGGCATATGTTCTAAATGCTGGCAAACGGGGCTAGATTAACTTAGGCATGAACAAGTTGAACGGAATTGTTTGTTTCCATGCTGCACGACTCCATGACTGTTTGACTGCCCTTTCTCTTAATTATTCTCTTATCTACTGTGCCTGGAGTTAGATTCCTGACCCTTTTCATAATCTGTGTCGTGGTTTTTGTTTTGGAAACATTAATAACCTCGGCCGAGGACCCCCACCTTTACCTTTTCCAAAATTTTCCATGTAACTGACACCCCCATCCACCCATTATTTAGTTGAGAGCCCTGACTACAGCCCTAGTTATACAGTTTGCAAGGTCTCTGGTCCCAGCATGATTCAAGTGGAGCCTATTCCACTGGAACAACTCCCTCCTTCCCCAGTACTGATGCCAAAAATCCTAAGAATTTAAACCCATTTCTCCCACACTAGTCTTTGAGCCATGTGTTTACCTCTTTAACCTTGTTGACCTTCTGCCAATTTACTTGTGGATCAAATAGTAATCCAGAGATTACTACCTTTTTAGTTCTGCTTTTTAGTGTAGTCCCTAGCTGCACATAGTCCCTCAGCAGAATATCTTTATCCCTATCATTGGTATCTACATGGACCGCGACAACTGGCTGTCTCCCTTACCACTCCGAATTCCTCCCAGCCCAGATAAGATACCCTGCACTAAGCATCTGACAGGCAACACAGCCTCATGGACTCTTGTTCTTGTCACAGAGAACAGTGTCTATTCCCCTGACTATACTATCCCCAATTACAACTACATTTATCTTTCCTCCCCAGTCTTGAATGGCTCCTTGTACCATTGTGCCATGCTAAATTTATTCACTACTCATCCTTCCTGCAGCCCCAACTCTCATCCACACAGGGAGTTAGAATCTCAAACCTGTTAGACAAGCTCAAGGGCTGAGTCTCTTTTAACACCACTTCCTGGATTCCTCTTCCTGCCTCACAGCTTCCTGTCCCTATCCATGACCACTGACTGAATTTGAAATAGTTAATCTAAGGGGTATGAATCCCTCCTGAACCACAGTGTCCTGCATCCAGGTAACTCTCTCCCGTCCTAATACGTGTAGTGTTCGAAGCTCAGACTCTAGCTTATCATCTCTAAGCCAGAGTTCCTCAAGCAATCAGCACTTGCTTCAGTCACTATGAAGCACAATGGGGTCTAGTATGTCCCACGCCATGCAGGTACAGCACATCACTTGCCCTGCATCTCTATTTTATTTACTTAGATATTAATCAGATATTTTAAAGTTTCCTACTAGTCTTTTAGTTTGTACTCTGTAAATTTTTCCTCATGTACTACTTCCCTTATGTACCTTTCATGTTGAAAGTAACCTATCATAAAAAATTAAATAGTAGCTGTCACTAACTAATAAACTTACGGTTACCTGTGATGTCACTCTTCTGTGCTGAGCCCTTATCGTGGGCTTCAATTTATCCTGTTTAAAAAAGACCTTTACAAACTATAAGCCAAAAAAAGAGCGAGCAAAAACCACATCTTTCCCCTCTGCACTGAATTTCCACTCTGCCTCCCAATTCCCTGACCTAAATACTCACCTATGTGTGTCAGGCTCTGGATGTGATCTCTCTTTCCTGACCATGCGAAGCTTACTGATGAGAGGAGGTTTGAGGGGTGCCATCAGGGAAGGTAGATAGTTCATGAAATGAGGCAGATTTGGTAAGAAGCAGTGAGAAAACTCACTAGGCCTTGTTGTGATGTACCTTCCAAAAGGCTACACAACTGGTACTTAGCCACATGAAACAATCATTGATTGTTGTTAAATAAAAACCATTGGGTTTACTAATTGATGTTGGGGGAGGAAATCTTACGTCTTCACTTGGTCTCACGGGCAGCACGGTGGCTCAGTGGTTAACACTGCATCCTCACAGTGCCAGGGACCCGGGTTCGATTCCAGCTTCGGGTGACTGTCTGTGTGGAGCTTGTACATTCTCCCCGTGTCTGCATGGGTTTCCTCCGGGTGCTCTGGTTTCCTCCCACAGTCCAAAGATGTGCAGGCTAGGTGGATCGGCCATGCTAAACTGCCCGTAGTGTTCAGGGGTGTGGGGTTATAGGGGGATGGGTCTGGGTGGGATGCTTCAAGTGGCGGTGTGGACTTGTTGGGCCAAAGGGCCTGTTTCCACATTGGAGGGAATCTAATCCAATCTAATCTACTTGGACTCCAGATCTCCACTTTATTGTGGTTGCCTCCAAAGTGGCATGAACAAGTTCAAGGGCAATTAGGAATGGACACCAAATGCTGGCCTTGTCAGTGCACTACATATAAATGACTAAAGGGGAGAAACTTTGATGCAGTCCATGGTTAAATGATACACAACAGTTTGTGGGTTTACACACGGAGAATGACAATTTGAGCAAAATACAGAGGGTCTCCCGATGTTGCTCAGGAAGGATACTATTTTTGGAAATGTGAGCTGGAAGGGGGTTGCCATTACTACGTCATAGCACCAAGGACCTAGGTTCAATTCCACCCTCAGGAAATTGTTTGTGTGGAGTTTGTACATTTTCCCTATGTCTGCATGGGTTTCCTCTGGGTGCTCCAGATTCTTCCCACAGTTCAAAGATGCACAAGTTAGGTGGATTGGTTATCTAAATTGACCATAGTGTGCAGGGATGTGTAGATTAGGTGGATTAATCATGGGAAATGCAGGGCTAGAGAGATGGGATGAGTCTGGGGGCTGCTCTTAAAAGGGTTGGTGAGAACTCCATGGACTGAATGGCCTACTTATACAAAGTGGGGATTCTATGATTCTAGTTTTATATTCAAAGAGGCGAAACAGTAATTTTGTCATTTTTTATCTGATCTTAGTAGCAGGCTCAGTATTGATTACAATTACTAGCTAGTGTTTAAATGAAGGATGGTAAATGTTATAGATTTTGTGTCACGCTGCCAACAAAAGCAAGAGTACATTCAGAAGTAGGAAGATTCACTGACATAGAAGCTGCCATAAAGCAAACAGGAGCTGAAGGATAGGAATGGGGTACTGTAAATGTTATATGAAACTTGTCATTTCAATTCTGATGTACTGGCAATAAAATACATTATTGCAGATTCTCCAAAACTTAATTTGAACATCCTGCAAATATATATAAAAAAGACAATGAATAACTAATCATCCTCATTGGCCTGTATGTGATTAGAAATTTGAAATAAATATTTAGCATCTGTGCATCCTGCAGCTAGCAGATGAAATTTAATGAAATTAGGGTTCTATCTTTCATTGGAAATGAAGTTAAAATCAACCAACAAAAGGGATTTCTACTGGCAAGAAGAGTTTCAGAAAAGAGAAACATCAACTGCATTAGAGACCATGGGAACTGCAGATGCTGGAGAATCCAAGGGTGTGGAGCTGGATGAACACAACAGGCCAAGCGGCATCTTAGGAGCACAAAAGCTGACATTTCAGGCCTAGACCATTCATCAGAAAAGGGGGATGGGGAGAGGATTCTGAAATAAATACAGAGAGAGGGGGAGGTGGATCGAAGACAGATAGAGGAGAAGATAGGTGGAGAGGAGACAGACAAGTTAAAGGGATGGGGATGGAGCCTGCAGAGGTAAGCGTAGGTGGGGAGGTAAGGAGGGGATAGGCCAGTCCGGGGAGTACGGGGGCGGGATGAGGTTAGTAGGTAGGAAATGGAGGTGTGGTTTTAGGTGGGAGGAGGGGATAGGTGGGAGGAAGAACAGGTTAGGGAGGGGGGGAAGAGCTGGGCTGGTTTTGGGATGCAGTGGAGGGAGGGGAGATTTTGAAGCTTGTGAAATCCACATAGATACCATTAGGCTGTAGGGTTCCCAAGTGGAAAAGGAGTTGCTGTTCCTGCAACCTTCTGATGGCATCATTGTGGCACTGCAGGAGGCCCAGGATGGACATGTCATCTGAGGAATGGGAGGGGGAATTGAAATGGTTCGCGACTGGGAGGTGCTGTTGTTTATTGCGAACCGAGCAGAGGTGTTCTGCAAAGCGGTCCCCAGGCCTCCGCTTGGTTTCCCCAATGTAGAGGAGGCCACAACGAGTACAGCGGATGCAGTATACCACATTGGTGGATGTGCAGGTGAAAATCTGCTTGATGTGGAAAGTCATCTTGGGGTCTGGGATGGGGGTGAGGGAGGAGGTGTGGGGGCAAGTGTAGCACTTCCTGCAGTTGCGGGGGAAAGCACAGGATCTGGTGGGATTGGAGGGCAGTGTGGAACAGAAAAGGGAGTCACGGAGAGAGTGGTCCCTCTGGAAAGCAGACAAGGGTGGGGATGGAAAAATGCCTTTGGTGGTGGGATCGTATAGTAGATGGTGGAAGTGTCAGAGGGTGATGCGTTGTATACGGAGGTTGGTGAGGTGGTATGTGAGGATGAGGGGGATTCTCTTTTAGCGGTTATTGTGGGTACGGGGTGTGAGGGATGAGTTGCGGGAAATGCAGGAGATATGGTCAAGGGCGTTCTCGACCACTGCAGGGGAGGTGTTGCGGTCCTTGAAGAACGAGGACATCTGAGATGCACGGGAATGGAATGCCTCATCCTGGGAGCAGATGCGGTTGAGGCGAAGGAATTGGGAATAGGGGATGGAATTTTTGCAGGAAGGTGGGTGGGTGGAGGTGTATTCTAGGTAGCTGTGGGAGTCGGTGGGCTTGAAATGGATATCGGTTTCTCGGTGGTTGCCTGAGATAGAGAGAGAGAGGTCCAGGAATGTGAGGGATGTGTTGGAGATGGTTCAGGTGAACTTGAGGTTGGGGTGGAAGGTGTTGGTGAAGTGAATGAACTGTTCGAGCTCCTCTTGGGAGCACGAGGTGGCACCGATACAGTCATCAATGTAACGGAGGAAGAGGTGGGGTTTAGGGCCAGCTGTCCCCACCTACACTCACCTCTACAGACTCCATCACCCCCCCTCACCGCCTTTAACTTGTCTGTCTCCTCTCCACCTATCTTCTCCTCTATCCATCTTCAATCCGCCTCCCCTCTCTCCTTATTTATTTCAGAACCCTCTCCTCTCCCCTCTCTGATGAAGGGTCTAGACCTGAAACGTCAGCTTTTGTCCTCCTAAGATGCTGCTTGGTCTGCTGTGTTCGTCTAGCTCCATGTTTTGTTACATCAACTGCATTGTTCTATACCCTTAACGGTCGTTAGTGTGAATTATATTCTGTCTTTTTCCAGTGAAACATTTGTTTAGTAAGATCTTTGTTGCATTGATGGGCTGAATATTTATATGCAGAAGTGCAGCAGTGGGAGTGGGTGGGGTGGGTTAAAACAAATCAATTCACAGCATGTCAGGGAGCTCGACCCAACTTGCCAACTTCTACATTTAACTGATATGAATACGTTGACAAATTCATCTGTTGCCTCTTAATTACAGCAATAGTGTCACGGTTTTTGCAATTTAACTGTGTCCATGGTTTACCAAATTTTCTGAAACTTGTCAGTAAAAGCAGAGTGAAAATTAGCTCAGATGGATAAGGGGTAGATAATATTTACACCACACAAGTGTTAGACAGTGGTCATCTCAAACAAGAGGAAATCTAACTATCTCCCCTTTACAATCAATGGCATTACTATTGCTGAAAACCCAAAATGAGTATCCTGGGGTGATCCATTGGTCAGAAACTGAACTGAACCAACCATATAAATACCACACTTACAAGAGCAAGACAGGGAATTTTGCAGCAGGTAACTCAGTGCCAGTCCAGCATCCACAACATAGAACACAGAACAATACAGCACAGGAACGAATCCTTCAGCCCAAGATGTTATGCCAAACATGATGCCGTGCAAGACAGGAATAGTGATAGAATGCTCACTACTTAGCTGGAAGAGTGCAGCTCTGATAGAACTCAAGCTAGACACCATCCAGGTTAAAGCAACCGTTTCATTAATGTCATGTTTGCCTACTTCCTGCATGAAAACAGTATTTAAAATTACTGATAGAACATAGAACATAGAAAAGTACAGCACAGTACAGGCCCTTCTGCCCACAATGTTGTGCCGTGGAATATTCCTAATCCAAAAATAAAATAACCTAACCTACATTCCCCTCAGTTCACTGCTGTCCACGTGCATGTCCAGCAGTCGCTTAAATGTCACTAATGACTCCGCTTCCATGACTACCACTGGTAAACTATTCCATGCCCTCACAACTCTCTGGGTGAAGAACCTCCCTCTGATGTCTCCTCTATACCTTCCTCCTAACACCTTAAAACTATGACCCCTCATGGCAGCCAATCCTGCCCTGGGGAAAAGTCTCTGGCTATTGACTCTATCCATGCCTCTCATTACCTTGTACACCTCGATCAGGTCACCTCTCTTCCTCCTTCTCTCCAGAGAGAAAAGTCCGAGCTCAGTCAACCTCTCCTGTAAGACAAGCCCTCCAGTCCAGGCAGCATCCTGGTAAACCTCCTTTGCACCCTCTCCAAAGCCTCCACATCTTTCCGATAATAGGGCGACCAGAACTGGATACAATATTCCAAGTGTGGTCACACCAGGGTTTTGTAGAGCTGCAGCATAACCTCGCGGCTCTTAAACTCGATCCCACTGTTAATGAAAGCCAAAACACCATATGCTTTCTAAACAACCTTATCCACCTGGGTGGCAACTTTGAGGGAGCTATGCACTTGAACACCAAGATCCCGCTGTTCCTCCACACTGCCGAGAATCCTGCCCTTAATCCTGTATTCAGCATTTAAGCTCGACCTTCCAAAATGCATCACTTCGCATTTATCCAGGTTGAACTCCATCTGCCATTTCTCAGCCCAGCTCTGCATTCTGTGCCATTTCTCAGCCCAGCTCTGCATTCTGTAGACACTGATCCAGAGACATGTTTAGGCTGTGCATTTCAGCCCAATCTAACCAGCATGAAAGCTTTTACAAAAGAGTTATCACCAATGCCGATGAAAGTGGCATCATCCGTACCCAATTCGGCAACTTCTGATTAGTCTTAGAGGCATCAACCATATTCCCAGGATGGCAAACAGGATTACATTATTTTGATGGTGCGATGGCAGGTCTAAAAAGAAAAAGGCCTTACTTCTCTATCATGGCAGTGAGGATTTGGATTATATTTTTTAAACACTTACATCTGAGCAAAATTAATATGACTCAGGTACAAATGCACTAACCTCTGATTTAATGCTCAAGAAAATTATAATTATTTCTGGATACATGATGTAAGAAGCAAGTGAGACAATTTACTTTTATTTATTCAAGTGGGTCTGGAGTCACATGTAGGTCAGATGAGGTAAGGACAGGAGAATTTCTTCTCCAGAGAACATTAGTGAACCAGATGGATTTTTCTCAATAATTGACAATAGCCCCTTGGTCATCAGTAAACTCCTAATTCCAAACTTTTATTGAATTCAAGTTCCACTATGTGCCATGGCAGGATTTGAACCCAGGTCACCAAAACATTTACTAGGTCTCTGGATTAATAGTCCAGCAATAACATTACTTTAGTATTTTCTGACACACCCAAGTGTATACCCTTGCAGAATTAAAACATTTTCCTAAAATTTCATCATTGTGTAACTGCTGTGGCTTCAGCAGAGGAGGCAGACTCTTCAGACCCCTGTTGTTACTGCTGAGATGTTCTGGACTGATATCCTCTTGAGTTTGGAGTGGCCTTCTCAAAGACTATTCCACCTGCACCTGGGCAGGAGTTGACTTGGTCAATGACAAGGCAGCGAGTGGCATACTGACTAAAGACAGGGATAAAGGTGAAAAGTATAAGTGCTTTGAGCCAGATCCCTGCTTTTTTTTCCCTCCATCATTTTCCCTTTCACAACTGTTAGAGCTGCCCATGACTGGGTAGCACAAAATCGTTGACGACTGCGCCTGACAAGCTCTGCAGGACATGGCTACAGTAGCTACAGCATATGGGCAAATACTTGTTTAATATAGTGTCCGCAAGTACAACAATCACAGGGCTGTTTTAAATGAGAAAGAATGTGCAGTTGACAAATATTATCTATTCTGAAATCTTCAAGCAGAAAGATAAGAAAGTCTGTGAAAAACAACATGACCAGGGCTGGACCACCAGCCTGCCCATCCCTTTAAGATGCAGTACCAGGCAGCCAATCACAGAAGGATGACCCAATGCTGCTGACCAATAGTATCAAAGGGAGGGGGCATGTGTGCTGTAGGTTTTAACAGTATACAATCTGAAGTTTTTGTATGCCTTACAGCAAAGAAAATCTGAAGCTGCAATGAAATTGTACCAAAGTAATATTGTACCTGAATCTACCACTGGACTCAGACTCTCATTGGAAAATATGAGATCTAACATTTCGATGCTGTGAGCAGGGTTGCAGGAGGAATAAATGTCTAAATCTCAGACAACAGACCTACATTCTCCCTGGGAGTAAGAATTCCTCCTTTTAAAAGTTATCAGTTGTTTGTCTAAATTTGGTCTATACACTAAGCAATTTTGAAATTCTCTGACTGGTACACAGCTCGAGGTCCACTGACAGACGTCTAACTTAGCTGAGAAAATAATACGTCTGGCTCCCCGGCAGACAAAATAATATCTTTGGAGCCCAGCTAAAAAATAGCTGACAACTCGAAACACACTGAAACTGATAGTCAGAAGAAATAATGGCAGTGGAAAAGAAACAAGAACTCCCCACAACAATTAAGGTTGGTCAGGCCCCACCTTATACATTGGAAGATGAAATGTTACAGAACTTGAAGAAATATGTAGAACAGCAATTCAACATACCTAAAACCTCCATGGAAATAAAGCAAAAGTACAATACCTCCAGGGGACAATGGTCTCTGGATGATATCAAAAGAGTCTGGGGAAAGACCATACATATGAGAGAGAAAGAATGAGTAAGGTGGCCCCTCCTTCTAATGGGACAGATCTGACAATGGAAGGAGATAATAAAGAAGCCAAGTCTTGACAGGGAAAATAAAAACAGAGCTAAAGCCAACTAATGGCTGTCTGTGAGGAATTGAAGCACAACAATAAAATCCAGGAAGAATGGGAACAAACCTCCCAACAAAAGAATTCTGATCGCTAAACAACTCCTCCTAACCCTGCTAGCCTGGTAGAAGGCCACTCTACCCTTCGCTAAGCCAATTGGAAAGCGAAATACGAATGAGAGAGAGAGCAGAGGTGGGAGACAAAGCGAATGCTCCACTGACTACGGTGATGGCGATGATGTTTCGCCTCCTTACAGACCAAGAAATGCAAAACTTGACCCAAGCAAAAAAACCCGACGATTTAATACAAACACAAATGGACCAAATGGACATGACCCTACACCGCCAGAGATGGTGGACAAATGGTCCAAATAACTAACCCCCACCTGTAAAAGGGGAGGCTTAAAGACCCGGAAACAGCTGGAAAGGCTGAAGGGGATCTATAGTCTGCATTAATTGGACATAGTGCAGATACTAAACCATGAGGAGTTTCAGACACGTTGGCTGGAACATTTTGGATTGACTGATGGGGTCCATAATGATAAAGAGCATGCCCATTTAGGCCCCCTACAGGCAGTTTTTGTGGCGCAATTAAAGTCCGAATTAGCCAAAATATTGACTGCAATAAAACCAACTGGGAACAGATGGGAACTACATACAGAGACGTGGTGGAACAGTGTAAACGTCTGAATAGAGACATGGGTGTGAAGGTGAGGTTAATGCAAGTCACTGCAGGAGGATGCACGGCAAAAGGGAAAAATTGACCCAGCAAATGTAACTATTGCGGGAAAAAGGGGCACTGGGCCAACTTATGCCGAATGAAACAATGGGGAAAAAGTCACTGGGGAAATGAAAGGCAACCCTCAACCCAAGGTCAATCCCTGCCCTGAGCAGCGATTAATAGACCATATTGAGCAGCAGAAAGAAATGTTGAATACTACAAAAAAACTACAGGAGCCTACCCTCTCCCTCACTGTACCCCTGATAGCTCTAGTACAATGACGAGGGAATGGAATTTACATCCCTATGAGGGTGGGCAACCAATGAAATAAACCTCTCTGGATACCAGAGCGGAATTAACCTGTTTACATACATCTTTTGGAAAATTGCTGCCCTTGGAAAACACAAACAACACATGGAGTGGGAGGCGAAGTTCTCACTATTAGATTAGATTCCCTACAGTGTGGAAACAGGCCCTTCAGCCCAACAAGTCCACACTGCCCCTTGAAGCATCCCACCCAGACCCATCCTCCTATAACCCACACACCCCTGAACACTACGGGCAATTTAGCACAGCCAATCCACCTAGCATGCACATCTTTGGGCTGTGGGAGGAAACCCACGCAGACACGGGGAGAATGTGCAAACTCCACACAGACAGTCGTCCGAGGCTGGAATCGAACCGGGGTCCCTGACACTATGAGGCTGCAGTGCTAACCACTGAGCCACCGTGCCGCCCATCTGGTGCTTATTGAATTGGGCCTGCATGAATTAACGACCTTGGTTTGGGCAGGACCAGAGGAACAAATTTCTCTTGGGAATAGACATTCTGACCCAGGTAAACGCTTTCTTGCACTCTGAGAATGATAAAGTGACCTGGTCCATAAGATGCATGAAAAAGGAAGATTTAAGAGACCACCCAATCTGAACAAGAGCAATTGCAGCTTGCTCCAAATGGAACCAGCATCTCTGACCAGAGTTGCCCCTCCATACATCAAACAATACCCCATTATCCCAGCTTCAATCACAGGACTGTCTTGGCTATTGTGGACTTGGAATCAAGGTACAATGCTACTCATGTTTCAAGGAGGGTCAGAATGGAACATACCACAGGCCTCTTGAAGATGATGTTTTCGTACCTGATCTGCTGAGGTGGGATCTTGCAGTATAGCCTGAAAAGGGAGTCCCACATCGTGCTATGATGTGCTCTTCACAACTTGCGCCAACAAAGGTTGGATGTTATAGATGCTGATAAAACAGAGAGTGATAGCCACACTCTGAGGCTGAAGCTAAGGATCAGAACATAAACCATATACAAGACGAGGTTAGAGCAATGTAGCAGAGATCCTGAGTAGCCAGGGACAACTTTATAGCCATTTGCTTGAGGATGAAAAAATGGGTTCAGACTTTGATTGCTTGTTTGTGCATTTAATTGCTTATCTGGCAAGCAGCCCCTGCTTAATGTAAAAGAAATGTCTGGCATGTTTTGCTGTTTTCCTCTTCTTTTGTTACAGAGTAAATGTTGCATTCTCCATGTTAATGTATGAATGATATTTTCAGATGAGCACACGTTGAAGTAATACACATAACATGCCTTCCTGCCCTGCTAGGAAAAAAGCAAAAATGAGACAGTGCACTTATATATCTCATGACAGTAAGTTTATGTAGCTCTGAAACCATTCATGGGGACAGGGGATCTGAGTGATGAGTGATCCAGTTCCTTATGAGAGCCATCAGCTTGATACAAGTCCTTTTGATCCTTCCTCAATGTGTGTCTTTTTAATGGCTCAGTATATGCAGAGACAGTAATGTTGTTTTGATATGTCTGTGCATTCTCTATGACTGTAATTAACTTGCAAGGAGCAGCATTTTATGCAGCTTATACCTGCAGACTGCTATATAATGAGGGACAGTGGACATTTCCCTGCCTTGAATGTCACTGCATCCCTTGAAAAGCTGATACACAGGAACAAGCTTCGTCTACTGCTATAAGTGGAATCATCACTGATTTCTAACTCTTGCTAATAATGTGAGTGTTAATGATGAATAATGTGTGCAGGCCAGCCTCTGGCACATTCCCTGGATATCGTCTTTACACATAGTGTTCTCACAGTAATGCACAACACTGTGGCTACAGTCCTCAAAGTCGAGGCTCAAGGAACCCTGGTCTATGAGGCTATCTGCACTCATAAACTCAGTTGCTTGTGAGAGATGACCATCACTTGACAAGTGCAATGTCTTACATCATTGGGATGTATGAAGAGGCTCCTCACCTTTCAAATGCATATAACTTAAACAGATCCAATACCAAACAAAACACTACATCAGCCATTGTAATTCTGCAAGTGAAAACCTACTGAGAGAAGTAATTGTATGCCCTCAGTACCCTCTCCCTCACACTATGCCGAGGTGCAATTCTGATGTCCACAGCTTGGGTGGAGGGAGACTGTATGTGGTTCATCCCATTGGCATGGGTGGTCGTCCCCTGGTGCCTTTGAGTCCTGCTGTGACTCTCCTGATTTCATGCAGACACATCCACTTTGGCTGGTACTGCTGTAGGCTTTGGAATCATGGACATGGGGGTGTTAGAGGGGCTTGGTGCCACGTAGTGAACTCAGAAGAAATCTCTGGGGTACCTGCATGTGGTTCCTCCTCCCTTGGGGTGTCTGCTGGTTTCCCCTGTCTCCCTGAGAGCAAGAGGCACCTGGAATGGGGTTGAGGTCCTGAAATCCTCTCTCATCTTGTTATTAATGCTGAGCACTCATGTCTAAAGTGGTGGAGTACATAATTGAGCAACTGAGCGTTCTGCTGCACCTGGGTCTCCAAGACAGTCACTACAGTATTGAGAATGTTGTGGACTCTTCGATCTTTCCATCCAACCTCCTGCAGGAAAACTAACCAGAGTTCCTCGGGGCTGAGATAACAAGGTCTCCAATTATCACCCTGCCCCAGCCTCCAAATCAAATTCTTCCCTGTCTCCAATCTCACTTTTCATATCAAATTCCACCCAAGATGCATCTGCTCAATTAGAACAAACACTGTCTGGCCAATTAATATTCCACCGACATGCAAAGAAATATTTTCCAGTTCATTGTGGGAAATGGTTTGAGAGAATAAATGGTGAAAGATTGTTTCTGATGTTTGAGTATTTAAACACTCGGGCACTGTTTCAGGAAATGGGTCTATCATTTTAATACTGAGATGAAGATAAATACCCAAAAGGTTGTGGATGCTCCATCGTTGAATATATTTCAGGCTGCAAAAGACAGGTTTTCTGAACTCACAGGGAATCAAAAGATATGTGGGCAGGAAAGTAGAGTTCAAGTTTAAAATCAACCAGATACAAGAGGTGAACCAGGTTCAATAGGTCATATAGTCTACCCCTATTTTTCGTATTCTTGTGAAGTGCAACTGGGTTGTTGTTAGATCTCATAATTTCCAATGAGAGTTCAAGTCTAGTGGTAGATTCAGGTACAACTTTATTTCTGTACAACATTGTTACAGCTTCAGATTTTCTTCAAATAAGGCACACAAAAACTTCAGATTATATATCGTTAAAACTTAGAGCACACACACTCCTGCTCTTTTATACTATTGGTCAGCGATGTCAGTTTTTCCTTCTGTGATTGGCTGTCTGGTACAGCATCTTAAAGGGATGGAGAGACTGGTGGTCCAGCCCTGGTCATGATGTTTTCACAGACTTTTTTATCTTTCTGCTTGAAGCTTTCACAATGGATAATATTTGCCAACTGAACATCCTATCTCATTTAAGACAGACCTGCAATTGTTATACTTGTGGAGACTATATTAAGGAAGTGTTTCCCATATGCTCTAACTACTGTAGCCATGTTCTGCAACTTTGTCAGGGTCAGTTGTCAGCCATTTTGTGCTACCCAGTCATGGGCAGCACTAACAATCACCCTTAAGCAAATCACAAAGATGCAATAAGATAGTTAGGCAAGCACTCCAAATAGGTAGTTAGTAATACAATCAGTCATCCAATCTTAGGCTAAACATAACAGTTCTTAATATTTTAACTTTAACTGTTTGTGGTTCTTTTTATGTGTGAACCATGGATCCAAGCTTTCTTCCCTTGGCAAGCCTATGCTGGTCAGGACTACAGACCTAGGAAGGTGATCATTACACTAAGTGTTAGCTGGATGATTGGCTGTGTTTCATTGGGTTGGAGATGCTTCCACCCACCTGGAGAATTTGTCGATGATACCTAGGACTTCAGTATAGCCTCAGCATGGAGGGAAGGAAATATGTATTGGTGTTGTAGGTTTAGTAGCTGTTGGAATGGTCCTGCAGAGGCCGGGAGCCTCAGTTGGGTCATTGCCATGATAGGTCTGTGGTTTTTCTTCTGAAAAGTCATGCAACAGTCTGCTACCATCTGGGCATGCATTCTAAAACCCTGATCCAACCAGGTCTTCTAGAATTGTGCCATAATTTGTTGTGGAGTCCAATGTCCTCATGAGTGGATCTGTTGTGCCAAAAAGGGCATCAATGCCTATGGGGCAACAGGTTTGTCTGTTTCTCTTTGTTTCCAGATACCATTGTCATGCAGTTTAAATCCTGCCTCAGAGCAAGTCAATCTTTTTTGTTGGGAACATTGACTCTGCCTATTCTTTAGGTCTTGTGACAAAGTCCTAGGTTCAGCCAGAACATTTCCTTGGTCTTTGATGGTGTTTTCTTTGGTATGGGTCTTACATTTCACAATGGAGAATTCTTGGGGTAATTGTATGGCTTCAAGTAGATTTCGGACAGTGTTCCCATTGCACAGCTTTGTTCTGCTTCAAGCCTGCCTCCTCCCTCTTCTTGCTCTCTGGACACTGAGAGCCATGTTGTGAGGTTAACTGGGCTGGTCCAGACAGTGTGGAGATTGAAGACTTCGAAGGCTGCTGTGCAGTGTCATAACAGTGTGTTTAGCCTGTACATCCTGCAAAGGACTGTGAATTGACTCTTAATGGTAATATGAAAT
The DNA here is from genome assembly GCF_030684315.1 of Stegostoma tigrinum. Lineage (NCBI taxonomy): Eukaryota > Metazoa > Chordata > Chondrichthyes > Orectolobiformes > Stegostomatidae > Stegostoma > Stegostoma tigrinum. Next base: position 52,643,145 of record NC_081355.1, read on the forward strand.
GATCTTTCTAAGTTATAACATAATTAATACTAATACAAAAGCTGATGTTAAGATGGTTGGTAAAAGAGGCCAAAGCAATTTGAGCAGTGTCTTCATGCTCCGAGTGGTTCAGATCTGGAATGCACTGTCCAAGAGTGTGGTGGAGGTAGAATCAATTGAAACATTCAAAAGGAAATAAGACTGGCATCTGAAAAGGAAGAATGTGCAGGATTATGGGAAGAAGGCAGTAGAATAGCACTGAATGAATTAATTACTCATTTTGTTACCATAACCGGGGAGAGTGCAGGGAAGTGGAGTTGAAATGCCCATCAGTCATGATTTAATGGCGGAGTGGACTCGATGGGCCGAATGGCCTTACTTCCACTCCTATGTCTTATGGTCTTAATAACGATTATGCTACATACTAATAATTACCACTATAAATCTGACAATTAATACTGTATCTCTGAGTCAGTATCTTGTACTTTAACTTAACTTGGGATGATCAAATATTACTACACTAGACCTTGGCCTTGGCCCACGTGGTGATGGTCTTTGGTCTCCCCCTCTCGGTGGTCCTTGGAATCTTTGGGAGGATCTTCGATTCCTACCAATGGATTGATCAGGTATTGATTACCCTGATTGATCAGACCCAATCAAGCAGTGCCATGTGGATGGTGGGATGGTCTTTTGTCCTCCATTTCTGAAAATGTTTGGGGCACATAAGTCAGGTAAGTTTCCCAGATAAAAGTGTGAGGTGTCCCTTTGTTCTGGAAATAGCTCGATGCTTCCTATTGTCCTGGTAAATAGGCTTAGTCAGTGATAATGGGAACTGCAGATGCTGGAGAATCCAAGATAACAAAGTGTGGAGCTGGATGAACACAGCAGGCCAAGCAGCATCTCAGGAGCACAAAAGCTGACGTTTCAGGCCCGAAATGTCAGCTTTTGTGCTCCTGAGATGCTGCTTGGCCTGCTGTGTTCATCCAGCTCCACACTTCGTTATAATAGGCTTAGTCCTTTGTGTTATAACAAGGTGTGCAGCTGGATGAACACAGCAGGTCAAGCAGCATCAGAGAAGCAGGAAAGCTAATGTTTCGGGTCTGGGCCCTTCTTCAGAAATGGGGTAGGGGAAGGAGATTCTGAAATAATGGAGAGACAGGCGGACGCGGATAGAAGATGGATAAAGGAGCAGATAGGTGGAGAGGAGACAGCCAATCAAACTTGGCTATCCATGAGGACGGCCTCAACTGAGATCTTGGGTTCATGTTGCACTGCAGGTGACCCTACCACACTATACACCCTCACACGTGCATACAAACACACTCATTCACACACATAAACACACTCACACAACCACACACACACACACGTGAATCTGTATCTGCAGATATGTTTTATTTAGTTCAAAAAGCACTCAATTTATAGACAATCAATCAACATGGTGTTTTATATATTCCTACTTTAGAAATAAAACCAGTCTGATTCCAAACTGGAACACAAACAGATTCTAAACAAGGTCTCAAACCTAACATTCATTGTATGACCTAAAATGTCAGCTCTTCTTTACACTGATAAAACCTTTATTTCTCTCAGATGATGACTTGAAAGGAATTTGGGGATTTACATTTATATATTAATCAATTAAAACTTTCTACCTGATTAAAGATTTAACAGCATTTGAGGTTTTTTTTAAATACATCGTCATCAATGGTGTGAACTTTTGATCTTTTACTTATAAATTCTGTGTCCGATATTACCTCGCTCGCTAACACCTGAAGAAGGAGTGGGGCTCTGAAAGTTTGTGTTTTCAAATAAACCTGATGGACTGTAACCTGGTGTCGTGTGATTTCTGACCTTGTCCACCCCAATCCAACGCCAGCACCTCCACATTATATGAAATGAGAACAGCCATGATCTTTATAACTGTCAGAATGGGATTAACGTTCATTCTGTGTGAGTGCAAGTCTCATTCATTCGTTGGCGTAGCTCCGACATGATTCAACAGACATCCTGATCCTTTGGTAGCATTGCTGTTCCAACACATGCAGATTACTGCAGTGCATCATTCCTAAGTGTGTCTTTGGTGGATCTTGTCCTGCTGCCTCTCACTCTCGAGGCTGTATGACTGCCAGTGGAAGTTATTGTTCTTGCTGAAAAGATATGTTTCCACGGTCTCTTTCTCCTTTGCCTTGTTAAGATCAAAGTCACAGGAAGCCAGAAAATACATCTGCCATTTCAGCTCCATGAGCAGATATAGGGAAACAAACAGAGAGATTATACAGTGTTATTCAAGGGATGCCTAAGACCTCACGTCTTGGATGTTGTGCCCTCACACAACGTGGCATGAAGACTTTCCAAGGGTTAGTTATCATAGAACATAGAACATAGAACAGTACAGCACAGAACAGGCCCTTCAGCCCACAATGTTGTGCCGACCATTGATCCTCATGTATGCACCCTCAAATTTCTGTGACCATATGCATATCCAGCAGTCTCTTAAATGACCCCCATGACCTTGCTTCCACAACTGCTGCTGGCAACGCATTCCATGCTCTCACAACTCTCTGTGTAAAGAACCCGCCTCTGACATCCCCTCTATACTTTCCACCAACCAGCTTAAAACTATGACCCCTCGTGCTAGCCATTTCTGCCCTGGGAATATCAAGCCTCATTAAGGAACTCTGAGGTATGTGAGCTTATCACATACATGTGCATGTTCCAATTGGAGTAAACTTCTGGCAAGAAGCCCTTGAAAAGTCCTACGCTCAAAAATCCTCTTTTCTACCTCCCTGCCCATGTACTAGCAGACTTAATTTTCTGTGTGAGAAAATGGCTGCTGTGATGCATTTCTTCCAGGGCTTGCTACAGAATGTCATTGCCAAATGGGAACTTCAGGTTCTTCCTTTAATTTCCTTCTTAACATAAGACTTTTGAGTTTACATGACTTGGAGGTGATCGGTGAGTACAATGTAATAGTCACGACGGCTTGAGAACATTATTTGTTATCTGTAATCTTTGTCACTTAGTAATCTCCAGTTGAAGTGAGAATTGAGGGCGGACAGATAGCATTGTGTAAAAAGTGAAGGCATGATTATTGTCAATTATGCTTTACAGAGCCACAAAATTAAAATTACTAACTCCATTCCCATAGAGACACTTACTCCTCCCACTTCGCACATGATTCCAACCATTTTGAGATTGTATTGTGAAGTTTATTTTCAATTTGACATTGTGAGATTCCAACTTTGTGTTCACATGAATGACTACGGGCTCTACCTGAGTCCCACCAACTTCCCCCCAGTGCTTCATGTTCTGATTGAATTCACTCGAGAGTCCCTAGTCCCCTCCCATTCAATTTCCACTCTGTGATTTGCAATTGCCACCTACTACTGTGACCATTCCCTCAGTGACCCAGTATAATGAAGCCCATCCTGAGGTGTGATTTGCCCACTTTCCCCAGGGTGCTCTAGACTGCCCTTTGATAATCTCACCCCCTTGACTTTTGATGAACAAACCTCACAAGTAACCACACCAGACTCACTGCTCTGTAATCGGATAAGCCCCTTGACTGACTATGGCAATGTGCCCTGGCTGACTGGAGTCTACCTTCACCCTACCAACACCCTTTCCCATTGACTTTCATGCATCACCATTTTCTTCAAGTACATGCATTTGCAACATTACCTGTAGCATTGACATTGACATTAACATAGCACTGTGCTGTACAGTGACAAGGTGCAACTCCTGTCTGACTGAAACGTTTAATCTTCAGTTCACCTCACCTCCTCACAAGCAGTCTGCCTTTCCTCATGTTTTGAAAAACAAGCCAAACTGACCGAAGATGCCTGCCTCTAACTCAGTGCTACGATCTTACACTATAAAAGCAGGCTAAGACACAGAGATGGCTGGCTGCAAGTCAGTGCTGGAGAAGCCTGGGTTTCCCCATGTACAAAGTGACCTAGCAGAATCATGAAATTCCTAGTTACCCGTCAGCTTCAAAAGCAGTTGTATAAAGCCTTTAAGTCACTACACAGTTGGACCGAAATTAGGGGAGAGAATCTCTCTTCAGGGTCTTACATCTCCCAGCACCACATCCTGGGAGGCATCACAAAAATGAGGCCCAGTCTTTGTGCATGTTAAGTCCATTCTACTAGTTCATTACGTTCCACGGACAATTTCAAACTCCATCAATTTGCAGCATCTTGAGCATCTCTTGGAATTTTTAAGTTGATACTGTACCATATAGCTGTCAAGAGCCACTGAAGCTAATCTTTTGATAAGCCGATAAATAATATGGAAACACAATGGCTGGGTGAAAAAACCAACACATTTGCCTCATTTCTGGATTCCTTGCTACTCCCAATATATCATAGCTGTATGAATCTAAATATAATAAAAAATAAAAACATTTTTAAAAATTAGAACAATATGTAATTATTCAAAACAAATTTATTGCACGACATCCATTTTTTGATTATGTAAATGTGCAACCTAAAATATTGTTTAGGTGCCTAGTAACCATTCTAAGTATCCACTTAAAAGTGGTGTTCATCTCATTGCCAATACAAATCATCAGCCTGACTCCTGTTTCAAGCACTTTTGTGTATTAAAGTGGCAACTGAATGCAGCTTTAGATCATAAGGCCATAAGATGTTGGAGCTGCAGTAGGCCATTCAGCCCATCGAATTTGCTCCATTATTCAATGAAGTTGTGGCTGATCTGCTAATCCTCAATTCCACTTTTCTGTCTTTTCCCTGTGCTCCTTTATCTCATTACTGATTAAAACATGTCTGTCTCAGCTCATTCATTCTTAACCACCCAGCCTCAACAGCTCTCTGTGGTAAAGAATTCCTCCGATTCAATACCAACTGAAGGAAGGATTCCTCCTCTTTACTGTCTTAAATGGACAGTCCTTTACTTTGAGGTTATGCCCTTTGATCCTAGATTCTCCTACAAGGGGAAACAAACTTTTATCATCTATCCTGTCAAGCCCCCTAAGAACTATATATGTTTCAATAAGGTCATTCCTCATTCTTCAAAACATCAGTAAGTACAAGCCTAAACCACTTAAATTTTCCTCATAAGGAAACCCTTCAATACCCAGGATCATCTTAGTGAACCTTCTCTAGACTGCCTCCAATGCCAGAAATCTTTCCTTAGATTTGAGGATGAAAACCGCTCACAGTATTCTCAGTGTGGTTGGACTGGTGACGTGTATAACTTTAGCAATACTTCCCTATTTTAGCTCAATTCCAATTGAAATAAAGCCAACATTCTATTTGTCTCCCCCATTACCTGCTGAATATGTATCCAGTATTATGTGATTCATGCAAGAGGACACACAAATTCCTGTGTGCTGCAGTATTCTGCAGTCGTTCTCCATTTAATTGGTCTGTATAGTTTCATCTGGTGCAAAGCAGTCAAAACAGAGGCCCTCAATTGGACTGCTGATCTCCACTACCCAAAAGTTGATCCTTTAACATATCTGAATGTGAAGCTCCATGTTATAGAGATAGGATTTAATGAATATGCAGATGAGACTACGATTATATCTGCGACCTGTTGTAGTTATTAAATTGTATTCTGCTCGGGATTTGGAACCTGTGATGCTCAGAACCGGCTCCTACATAGTCTTGCAATCATATGCAGTATATTAACGAGTGTTGTTCAAGAGTAACTTAAGAATTAGGCCTGAGCACACAAGAAGACCCAGAGAATGCCCATTATAACAGGTATGTTCCCCAGTTCATCTCTGACAATTTCATCCCCACAATCGGTTGCATTTCATTTTCCGCTTGGGGACCCTACAGCTTTCAGGACTCAATGTTGAGTTCAATAATTTTAGAGCCTGAACACCTTCTTCCATGCCCTTTGTGCCAACCTCCACGTCCCAGGTTCTGTCATGACATGGGTGGCTGTCAGCACCTCTAACCCATTTTCACCTATTCATATATTACATTATCAACCATCTCTTCCCTGGCTTACTATCGACAATCCCTTTTGCCTAACTTCTCCCTTCTCTCGCTCTCTTGGGGGTTCATCTCCACCTATCCACCCATTCCTGTCATCAAGATATTACATTTTCCCAGATGCTATCAGTTCTGAAGAAGGATCAATGGACTCAAAACATCAACTCTGTTTCTTTATCCACAGATGCTGCCAGACATGGTGAGTTCCTCCAGCAATTTCTGTATTTATCTCAGATTTCCAGCATTCATAGTTCTTTCTTTTATCATATTGTTGCAACCAATTGATGTTACCATAACATAACTCTGCTGCACACTGCCAATATATCCAATTGTTAATATGCAAATAAGGCCAGTGGCCCAGGGCACAATCTAATTTCTCTGCATATCAAAAATATCTTGATTTCTATTTTCTTAAGGACAGTTTCTTTTGTTTTGCTTGAAATAGCAAAAGTATAGCAGCATTTGTTTAAAACTGAGTGATCATTTGGTTGAGCTTGATTTCTTCAGTTTCTCCAATTAACAGATTATTTACAGCATTTCACGCAAGGCATGTCATATCCATAACTTAAAATATAGCTCATATTCAATGTGGATATTGACTGAAGAGGCTGTTCAAAACTATGTACACAAAATGGCCACTGATTTGGTCAAAGAATTAATTCACCGCATCACAAGGACATATTCCTAAACTGAATGACTTTTGTAATTGTTTAAACCCATGGATGCCTTAATCAATAGGACACTAAACGAGAAACAGCATGCAGGATAACAAGGTGTAGAGCTGGGTGAACACAGCAAGTCAAGCAGCATCGTAGGAGCAGGAAAGGTCTAGGCCCAAAACGTCAACTTTCCTGCTCCTATGATGCTGCTTGGCCCGCTGTGTTCATCCAGCTGTATACCTTGTTATCTCGGATTCTCCAGAATCTGCAGTTCCTACTATCTCTGAAACAGCACACAGGATGTAGCACAACAATCTAAGAACACACCATGTTTGGTACAGAAACCATAGTTGTGAAGAGTAACACAGTGGAACAGTCATGTTTGTTCTTCTGAATCATTACAGAATCATAAAGTACAGAAGAGCCCCTTTAGCTCATCAAGTCAGAACCAACAAAAAAACTACTCTGAATCAACATTAATCCTGCTGTCCAGCATTTGGCCCATAGCCTTGCAAGTTATCATGTTTCAAGTGCTCATCTAAGGATTTTTTAAAGTTTCTGAGGTTTACCACCTCAACTGCCCTCCCAGGCAGTACATTCCAGACCCCTTGTGATGACCAGATTCAGTTTCTCTTGGACATTCTCAAGAGAAGTATCTACTCTACATCTACTTTGTTAAACTCTGTTGTATCATATATACTTCAGTTAGAACTCCTTTCTATTCAGCAATATCCTCATCTTATGCAGCAATCAAAGTCTAGTTTAAGTGGTAGTTTCTACTAGTAAGAGAAACTGAATCTGGTCATCACAGTGTAGAAAAGCTTTCATAGAAAATTTAACAATGAATGAAATTCACCTTTTCTCTCTAACAGTATTCTTTAAACTAATAAACATTCCCTTACATAATTTTGAAATATTTTGTAATTGTATATTTAATAAACATTTTTTTTTGAAAATATGCTTTTTGCTTTGCATCTTCCCTCAAAGCTGAAAATTAGCTATTGGTGATTGTGTGGTGCTGATTGTGATCTTTTTAAACTGTGATTGGCTTGTTTGTCTCTACCCTGTATAATTATTTCAACCTAAATAAGTTAACACACAGCAATGTGCACAGAAGTGAAACATCTCTTAAATGAAAATGAAAGAGGTTCTGTAATTATGATACAAACACATCTTTCATAATTTTTTATCAGCCCTGGTTCAGATACATTTTGAGTGAAGCTGAGTAAATAATTGTTTGAATGTGCAAATTTTACAGTCAGTGATGAAACCTTCTTTTGCCCTTTCACTTTATTTATTCGGAAGTCCAATTATCAGTTGACAAAAATATACTATTTTTAAAAATTCTAATTCACTAATTGTATCTACTTTGTTTCAGAATTCACACTCTTGGTTTTGAGCACAGCATTCTCTTGTGCAAATATGAGCAACCATCACTTGTGATTAACTCTGAATCAAATACGATCATCAAATGCTCACCTGGAGGGTTTTTATGCATGCCAAGATTAAAATCCGATACAGGAATAACACAGAAACTGGCCATTGAGCCTAATCTCACCAAGCTAGCATCTGACTTTAGCACATACAAATCATTCCAACCTCATTTATCTGCCCTGTCCATTCAGTTCACAGCACTATTTTCTTCATCCAGCAAAGCAATCTAACCCTGAATGTTGGTATATATTCTGCACCAAACTCAAGCTCTGGAATTGTCTCTCCTGGGAATGCTCATAATTGGTTTGAGTATTCGAAATGGAGCATTATTGCTGGAACCATTGAAAACTATGTCTTCTAGACGGACAAGACTGATTCTGCAATGTGTGTAAACACCTGAATGTTTGCTTTTAAACAATCGTAAGCACCAAAGATAGTGTTAACAATTATTGTACAGGGCAAGAAGCCTGTGTAAGCTGCTACAGTGCACCTTGTAGGTGGAACATTAGCTGCCACTGGACATCAATGATGGAGGGAATAAATATTGAAGATGCTGGGTGGATGCCAGTCGAGATGCTACTTTGTCCTGGATGGTGTACAGCTTAGAGTCATAGACCCATCCAACACAGAAACAGACCCTTCAGTCCAACCAGTCCACATCAAACATAAACCCAAACTAAACTAGTCCCACGTGCCTGCTGCTGGCCCATATCCTTCCAAATCTTTTCTATTCATGATGTGGAAGTGTCGGTGTTTCAGGTGGACAAGGTCAGAAGTTACACAACACCAGGTTGTAAACCAATTTCATCTTCAACTTCAACTGACAAAGGAGCAGCACTTCAAAAGCTTGTGATTTCAAATAAATTTGTTGGAATATAACTTGGTGTCTTGTGACTTCCAGAGATAACAAGGTGTAGAGCTGGATGAACACAGCAGGCCAAGCAGTATCTTAGGAGCACAAACGCTGAAATTCTAGGTCCAAAACGTCAGCTTTCCTATTATCTCGGATGCAATTTTAACCTCGTCTTGTGACTTCTGACTGTTCCTCTATTCATATACTTATCCAAATGACTTTTAAATGTTGTAATTGTACCCACATCCACCACTTCCTCAGGAAGTTCATTCCACACGTGAACCACCCACTGTGTAAAAGAATTGTCTCTCAAGTCTTCTATAAATCTCTCTCCTCTTGCCTTAAAAATGTAACCCCTAGTCTCGAAATCCCCGTGCTAGGCAAAAGACAACTGCCGTTACCTCTATCTATTCTGCTCATTATTTTATAAACTTCTATAAGATCACCTCTCAACCTCCTATGGTCCAGTGAAAAAAGCCCCAGCCAATCCGGTCTTTCTTTATAACTCAAACCTTCCATACCTGGCAACGTTCTGGTTGAATCCAAACTTATCCAGACAAATGGAGAAAAATCCGTCACAGCACTGGCTTGTGACTTGTGGGTGACTGTCAGATTTCGGAAGGAACATCTGGCTTTCTCTTGTAGCTGTATTTATATTGCTGGTTTACCTCTTTTTCTGATCAATGCTGTTAAATCTTTAATTAATTCATTTATTAATGAATTTATTCAATTTACTCATTAAGTGTATTTACTATTTATTAATTTATTTAATTAATTAATCAATTAAAACCTTCTAACTGCTTAAAAATTTAGCAGCACCTTAGGTTTGTTTAATACATCCCCATCAATGGTGTGATCCTTTGATCGTTCACTTGTAAATTCTGTGTCTAATACCACCTCACTAATACCTGAAGAAGGAGCAAGGCTCAGAATGTTTGTATTTTCAAATAAGCCTGTCGGGTTATAACCTGCCGTCATGTGATTTCTGAAGGTGACATTGGTTATAGTAGTTTCTAACTTGGTTTACCTCACTACTACCCTTAAGTAGCATCTCTAAAATTTGTGAACAGCTGGGCTCTACCATTAGATTGATCTTGATTTCAACCCAGGATTCACTGGAATCAACCCCATGATAGTTTTATGATTAAATCCCAGATCCTTAGCCTCCATTTCTCCTTTCAGTTTGTGTGACTATGAGATGCATTGGTGGAATTGATAATTCAGCATCTTTTTCCCAGTTAGAAATATTGATTACTAAGGGACATTGGTTTAACGTAAAAATGGGAAAGTTTAAAGGAGATGTGAGAGGCATACTTTTGACATAGAGGGTAGTAAATGTCTGGGAATGCATTGCCAGAGCGAGTGATAGAAGCAGCTGCAATAGCAACACTTAAGTCGTATCTTCATGAATGGGCAGGGAATAGAGGGATTTCCTGGAGGAAACATTTTTTTTAGTTAACAAAGGCATCATTTGTCAGCCCAAGCTTGGTGGGCTGAAGGACCTGTTCCTGTGCTGTAATGTTCTTTGTTCTTTGGGTCTAGGACCTCTTGAAAGAAATACCATTTCGACAACAATAAAGATTCATTGAATAAGAATTATAGTATTGCAATTTTCTGTTGAGTCTTGGCTTATAATGAGGGGCAAAATTGGAACTTGTTGCTATTAAAATGCCTTACACCTACTTTAGAACACAATCTGAAAACTTGTAACCCCTTGGTAAATCAGATTCAGGGCTTGTTGCCATTAACATTATATAAAATGTGGCCACAATCATTAAAGGAACTGCTGTAGCTGCCAAGCAAACGGTCATTTAAAAAGAGATCTTGCCTCAGTTTAGGGTTAGGTATGAGCTGCTTTGGTTTCCACACTGACACACTCATAATCCTCTTCCCATTTCAGGGCTTAGCTGAGTTCCACTACCGGCTGAGTTACACAGACCCCAGCATGAATTATCACTTCATTGCCATGGTAGCATTGTGTGTCTTGTTAAAAGGAAATGTGAAGCCTGATTTACAATGAGCCTCATGCCTACCTGTTCCTATGCACCCCTATCCCAGGCCCCAAGATGACATTCCACATTAAGCAGAGGTTCACCTGCACATCTGCCAATGTGGTATACTGCATCCACTGTACCCGGTGTGGCTTCCTCTACATTGGGGAAACCAAGCGGAGGCTTGGGGACCGCTTTGCAGAACACTTCCGCTCAGTTCGCAACAAACAACTGCACCTCCCAGTCGCAAACCATTTCCACTCCCCCTCCCATTCTTTAGATGACATGTCCATCATGGGCCTCCTGCAGTGCCACAATGATGCCACCCGAAGGTTGCAGGAACAGGAACTCATGTTCCGCCTGGGAACCCTGCAGCCTAATGGTATCAATGTGGACTTCACCAGTTTCAAAATCTCCCCTTCCCCCACCGCATCCCTAAACCAGCCCAGTTCATCCCCTCCCCCCACTGCAACACACAACCAGCCCAGCTCTTCCCCTCCACCCACTGCATCCCAAAACCAGTCCAACCTGTCTCTGCTTCCTTAACCTGTTCTTCCTCTCAAACATCCCTTCCTCCCACCCCAAGCCTCACCCCCATCTACCTACTAACCTCATCCCACCTCCTTGACCTGTCCGTCTTCCCTGGACTGACCTATCCCCTCCCTACCTCCCCACCTATACTCTCCTCTCCACCTATCTTCTTTTCTCTCCATCTTCGGTCCGCCTCCCCCTCTCTCCCTATTTATTCCAGAACCCTCACCCCATCCCCCTCTCTGATGAAGGATCTAGGCCCGAAACGTCAGCTTTTGTGCTCCTGAGATGCTGCTTGGCCTGCTGTGTTCATCCAGCCTCACATTTTATTATCTTGGATTCTCCAGCATCTGCAGTTCCCATTATCTCTGTTCCTATGCAGGGATCATTTCAATGTCTATAATCTTAGTCAATCTGTAAATAAAGGTCTGAATGTCTTTGGCTTTTAACTGTATCATATGTAATATGGAGTCCAACATTAACATCCTGCAAATGTAGCACTCATTTTCACAACTATACTGATGACACCTAGCTTTACTTCACCACCACATCCTCTGTCTGTTTCGTTATTGTAAAATTATCATGCTGCTGATCGGATATCCAGCATTGAATGCACAGAAATTTTCTTCAATTAAATATCGGGATGACAGAAGCTATTGTTTTTTGGTGCATGCTCTAAATTCCATTCCTTAGTTATCAACTCAATTGCCAGCAGTAATCTGAGATTAAGCCAGGTTTACACAACCCTGATGTCAGTTATTATTGAGATGACCTTCTGGAGTGGTAGATGCAGGTACAATTTTAACATTTAGAAGCCATTTAGACAGGTACATGAATAGGAAAGATTCAGAGGGATATGGGCCAAGCTCAGGCAAAAAGGGCTAGTTTAGCTTGAAAAACCTGGTCAGCGTGGACAAGTTGAACCAAAGGGTCTGTATGGCTCTACAACTCTATGACCTCAATTTTGAACCTTCACCATGACTACTTATTTCATCGCTGTATCACCATCCAACTTTTCCCTGCCTCAGCTTAAATGTTGAAATCCTCATTCAGGCCTTCATTCTACATTTGACAGCACACTCCTGCCTACTCTCCCAACTTCCATCCTCCATAAAATTGACATCTCCCCAAAACTCTGCTGCTGTTGGCTTATCCCACAGTAAGTCAGATACCCTTTCAGGTCCTTGCCACGAATCAGTCGAGGTCTTGCCTTTAAAATTTCATTCTTGATTTTAAATCCCTCCCTGGCCTCACCCTTGCTTTTCTCTGTACTCTCCTCTAGCCTTGCAAGTGTCTGAGATACCTGCACTCCACTAATGCTGGCCTGTCCTGCATTACCAAATTACCAGTGATCCTCCCTTGAGTGATGGCATGCTCTGACATTTTCTCCAAACATCTCTTCACCTCTCTGCCTTGTTTTCTTGCTTTAAAACCTTCCTTAATAGCTGCCTCGTTGAACAAACACTTTGATTATCTGACCACATAGCTGGGTTCTTCCAATCTGGGTCAGAATCCCTATTTCCAATCTAGATCATATTCAAAGTTGCCCACTTAACTTGCCAGGATTTTCTTACTGGGTTCCCAATGCAGTATCTTTCATAACAAACATTATCTATAACCAGAGATAATAGGGGTGCTGGAGAATCCGAGATAACAAAGTGTGGAGCTGAATGAACACAGCAAGCCAAGCAGCATCGTTTTTTCTGATGAAGCATCTAGGCCCGAAACGTCAGCTTTTGCGCTCCTAAGATGCTACTGGCCTGCTGTGTTCATCCAGCTCCACATTTTATTATCCATAACCAGGCAGGCAGCTTCAGAGTGAATCATTGCAGAAACTACATTCCATTTTTATGGCAATGCCTGTCATGTTCCGATAATTACCATATTTAAAGGTCTAAATGCAGCTTTGACAGCGAGAAGGGAAAGGTGTGTAAATGACAACTACAAAGGGAGAGGGGTGGCAGGTAGGTGTATAAGGGGAAGTGCCAGGTGGGTCAGAGGTAAAGTGCTAGATGGATAAGGGAATAGGGTGAGTTGTCAGGGTTGTAGCTCAGTGGATAGGACGTTAAATAGGTGAGGAAGTAGTAGTTGAGTGGAAAGGGTTATGGTGCCAGTTTTGTGAGGAAGTAGCATACAGAGAAGAGATGGTGAGGGGAATGGTCGTGAATAAATGAGCAAACAGACAGCTAGACAGGTGCTGGATACAGGTGACAGGTAAGAGTGTGAAAAGGTAAGGTGGGGCAAGAATCAGGAAGGGGATTGAATGCTCAGGGGAGACACAGAATGGAGGAAGAAGGTGACGCTAGGTGTCCATGGTGGTAGGTCATTTGAGTGCCTATGAGTAGGATAGACATTCCTGGCCAACAATGGTGGGGTGGACGGAATGTCGCCATCATGGTGCCATTGATCTATATAAGGGGTGGGTGAAGGCAGCGTCCATCATGGCCAGTTATCAGGTCATGTTTTTGGTGGGGGAGGTGCATCAGTGGAGGGTCATTGTGAGTTTTTGTAGGTTCAGTATGATTGATTGTAGGATGCCGGGGACGCTTCAGTTTTACTGTTGATCAGGCATTTGAGCAAATGTTAAACTTGTTACAATTTCTAGACTATTAGTAAGCCTAACTAAGTAGGAACACTCTGAAGCCCTTGACTCTAACTCAGAGATGAGGAGTCTTTCTGAAGTTTTGAGATGCTGGTTAATTTCCCATCAGAATTTTAAACTCCCCAGGCAGTTTCCAAGTAATTGGTGAGAGATTGTGTCATGCCAACCTGAAAACCTTTCATGGATCATCCTTTCATGACTTGGTGGGTTATACTTTGTTTTACTATGCTCTCTTGAGATACTTCAATGCACTCAAGGTGCTACATAAATGTAAGTGTTGTTGACTGATTGAACATTGATTCAAAAACATAAAGCAGGTCCAGTTGCCTTTCTCTGTGAGTTTCGCCACATGATAAATTGTAAAAATATTTGCTCTAATTTTGGCAGTTTTATTTGTGACAGCATCCTATTCTATTTATTACAAAGCTAGCATGAAATAGATCAATATTTTTAAATTAATCTTGTGCAAAAATCTTGTTTTATTTGTGGCAAACAAAAGGCAGGGCAAATGGGATTGCATCTGTAAATATATAAGGGTAAGTGGGGAAAAATTAAAGCAAATATTAAGACATGCGCAAACCAAATTAGTGTAAAACTTTAAAATACAATTCATTAAAAATAAGGGAGTTTTGAACTTATTTTTACAGAAACCTGAAGAAAGGCTGAAAGATTTGACCTTCACATATATTACGTGCTCCATTTGGTAAGACACATCCTTCCTTATTGAAGAGAATTCACATATTAAGGTGGTGGTTGTATTCAGAATGTTAATTCTAATGCAGGGAGTTGATTAGCTGCACTTTCTATGAAGGTTATTTGAGGACACCTGGCTTGAATGTCAAATCTCGGAGCTGTGGGTGATTCATCTATGAAAACATTAAAATACTAAAGCGTTGAGCTAATCCCACAATTGCTGGGTCAGAGAGTTACAATGCTTTCTGAATTGATACAATGAAAATACAAGAATTGCATTTTGCATTTTTAAACAAATATTGTTGTGGCTATAATAATATAGATTCATAGTTCCTTTCTGTGAAATCCTGAATTTTTAATCTTTGCAAAAAACCTGGATAAATTATGCAAGTCTGTCATTGTAAATCGCACATTTATTCTAAGGCAATTGAATGAAATTTTGGTTTGTAGGGATACACCAAGTGATCCTTTTTCTACAAAGATTGAAATATAATTCAAATTCCGTGTGCCACTAAATGGAACCCTGTTCTGCAGTAAGATTAAGACAACTATGCTCTTTATGTAAAATCAGTAGATCTCAGAACATGGCCCAGCCTAGCACTTCTTGTACTGCAAAATCCAAGCAGTTTAGTTTGAAAAGTGTAGGAAGAACAGACATCATAGTGAAAAAAATTCAGCAGCACAAATATTGAATTATGCATAGTAATATATGCAGAATATAGCATTGATAAATTACTGCTCTTGAAATATTTAATGGCAATCCCTGGTGTTAAAGGTGTAGATGAGACCAAAGAAGAAAAACTCAAACAGTGTTGTTGCTTGAAACACACAACTAATGCAAACTATACAACAAAAATTGATGCGTGCAAACACTGGCACATTATTGTTGGAAAAAATGATACTGGACAAAATGTAGTGAATGAAGTGTGACAGTGCTTCTTCAGATTGGTGAGCAATGAAAAGAAAGCTGTCTACCCCCTGACTGTATTGATTACATGGATACATTTAAATGGGCACATTAACACTCACATGATAGGCCCAGCAGAGGGGACTGTCATTAATTAATGAACAGTAACATTTCGTCAGTGCAATGGCAAAGCATTTAAATCCCTAAAATAGTGCAAAAGTAGCTCAGGGCAGCTGTAACTGAAGCAATTTTACTGAACAATGTAGTCATCCAAGCAGAGGAAGGGCTGTTTTACAGCTGAGATTAGGAAAGGTTTCCTCGAAAAAGTGAGAGGGAGGGAAAGAGAGAAAAAAGAACATACATTTTAAGGGACAGATGGGCAATTCAAAATCTTCGGGTACTCAGGCATGACAGAAAATTGTGGTAGAAATCCATACTATCTCCTGAATTAAAAATTGAAATAACTGTGGATGCTGTAAATCAAGAACAAAAACAGAAGTTGCTGGAAGCTCAACAGGTCTGATGACATCTGTAAAGAAAAAAATCAAGAGTTAACGTTACGCTGCCAGACCTACTGAGCTTCCAGCAACTTCTGTTTTTGTTTCTATCTCCTGAATTGTTGTGTTACAAAGGGAAATTCCATATGCATCTTGACATTTACAAAGGATGAGGGACACTGAGCAAACAGTACATTTGTGGTGATTTTATATGGCACAATTGTGCTGGCGGCTAAAGAGACCAATCCTCAAAAGAATCCAGGTTCTGCCACTAGCACTGTGTATGGAGCCAATGAGTGACATTGTGGCTTTGTGGCTTTCTAATGTGGAGTCCTGTTGCCAAACTGCTGTAGCCATTGGCCACCATGGTAGTGATCATCAGCCCATAGAAGATGTCAGCATTTTCTTTTATCCACCAATGTTGACTCCCAGGTGTGATAGTCAACATTTTAAGATCTTCATGACACACTTTTAAACGTATTTTCTAGTGGAACTGTGGACCCCACGCTTGCCTGGCGCTGGCTATCACAGCATACGGAAGATCCTTGTGTATGTGACTGTTTTGCAGCCTGTGGCAGAGTTGAGGCTGATGGAACTGCCTGTGTTTCCTTACTGCCAACTCACATGGGAGCTCTAGCTTTGAGATGGCTGATGCATTTATGATTCTGTCCTGCAGGATATACCCAGAGGGTGCCACAGCCTCTGAAGCTGGAAATTGCTCAGCTTCTTTACTTGCTAGCTCCAAGTCATCCACGTTTCATAACCGTACAGCAAGGTGCTGAGAATACAGGCATTATAAATTATCAGCTTGGTCCTAAAGGTTAGCTTGGTGTTACTCAATGTGAAGTTGCCTAAAGGTGGCTTTATCCAAGCATGTATCAAATGCAACATTAAGGGACACTGTGTACCTCAGGTAGTGGAATTTTCCCAACACCTCTAATGCAGTGTTATTTAGTGACATTAGCGGCAAAGATACAGCATCTTACCCCATGACTGCAGTTGTCTTGACTCTTAAAGTCAGGGAGAATTAGTAACAGATTGGTCATTGTAGCCCAAGGCCATGAGAGTAACCAGCATTGATGATCAAGATGCAATGTGTTTTTTGTCTTTACGTTCAGCCATGCTTGTAGAACTGGTTTGTCCAACAGGTAGCCTGTGGGAGAGAATGTGAGCCCACAGAGGTTGTGGTTGGGCTTCTTCAGGCCTTGTCCAAGATTTATAGAAGAATAGGGAAGTGGGGTGTTTGAGTGATGATATGGAGCTGCTTGCTCAATCAGCTGATGATAGCTCAGGAAATATAGGGAGAAAGCGGCCTGAGATTGGTAAAGAAACACAATACTGAGTTTTCAGTTTCCAGGGTGCTGGACCACAGTGGCGAATAAGCAGGAGCATGACACAGAGTCCATGTATGGGTGGGGGTGCATGTGGGGGTGAGGGTGGCATGTCAGGGCACAGTGTCAGGGGAAGACACTCTGTGCAGGCATTACCTCCCCTGATGAACAACAATCAAGCTGATAGAGTGGGCTACTTGGGCGTACAGGCCGTGTGTAAACCTGTACATAGTCTTCCTTTGTTTCCTCCCCAAAAACTAAACCTACACAGGGCTGAGGGAGGAAGACCACCCAAACTGAAAGGCAAGATAATAAAATGTGGGGCTGGGTGAACACTGCAGGCCCAGCAGCATCTCAGGAGCACAAAAGCTGACGTTTCGGGCCTAGACCCTTCATCAGAGAGGGGGATGGGGTGAGGGTTCTGGAGTAAATAGGGAGAGAGGGGGAGGCGGACCGAAGATGGAGAGAAAAGAAGATAGGTGGAGAGGAGAGTATAGGTGGGGAGGTAGGGAGGGGATAGGTCAGTCCAGGGAAGACAGACAGGTCAAGGAGGTGGGATGAGGTTAGTAGGTAGGAGATGGAGGTGCGGCTTGGGGTGGGAGGAAGGGATGTTTGAGAGGAAGAACAGGTTAGGGTAGCAGAGACAGGTTGGACTGGTTTTGGGATGCAGTGGGTGGAGGGGAAGAGCTGGGCTGGTTGTGTAGTGCAGTGGGGGGAGGGGATGAACTGGGCTGGTTTTGGGATGCGTTGGGGGAAGGGGAGATTTTGAAGCTGGTGAAGTCCACATTGATACCATTGGGCTGCAGGGTTCCCAAGCGGAATATGAGTTGCTGTTCCTGCAACCTTCGGGTGGCATCATTGTGGCACTGCAGGAGGCCCATGATGGACATGTCATCTAAAGAATGGGAGGGAGAAATGGTTTGCGACTGGGAGGTGCAGTTGTTTATTGCGAACCGAGCAAAGGTGTTCTGCAAAGCGGTCCCCAAGCCTCCGCTTGGTTTCCCCAATGTAGAGGAAGCCACACTGGGTGTAATGGATACAGTATACCACATTGGCAGATGTGCAGGTGAACGTCTGCTTAATATGGAAAGTCATCTTGGGGCCTGGGATAGGGGTGAGGGAGGAGGTGTGGGGGCAAGTGTAGCATTTCCTGCGGTTGCAGGGGAAGGTGCCGGGTGTGGTTGGGTTGGAGGGCAGTGTGGAGCGAACAAGGGAGTCACGGAGAGAGTGGTCTCTCCGGAAAGCAGACAAGGGTGGGGATGGAAAAATGTCTTGGGTGGTGTGGTCGGATTGTAGATGGCGGAAGTGTCGGAGGATGATGCATTGTATCCGGAGGTTGGTGGGGTGGTGTGTGAGAACGAGGGGGATCCTCTTTGGGCGGTTGTGGCGGGGGCGGGGTGTAAGGGATGTGTTGCGGGAAATGCGGGAGATGCAGTCAAGGGCGTTCTCGACCACTGTGGGGGGAAAGTTGCGGTCCTTGAAGAACTTGGACATCTGGGATGTGTGGGAGTGGAATGCCTCATCGTGGGAGCAGATGAGGCGGAGGCGGAGGAATTGGGAATAGGGGATGGAATTTTTGCAGGAGGGTGGGTGGGAGGAGGTCTATTCTAGGTAGCTGTGGGAGTTGGTGGGCTTGAAATGGACCATTGTACCCGGTGTGGCTTCCTCTACATTGGGGAAACCAAGCGGAGGCTTGGGGACCGCTTTGCAGAACACCTCCGATCGGTTCGCAATAAACAACTGCACCTCCCAGTCGCAAACCATTTCCACTACTCCTCCCATTCTTTAGATGACATGTCCATCATGGGCCTCCTGCAGTGCCAAAATGATGCCACCCGAAGGTTGCAGGAACAGCAACTCATATTCCGCTTGGGAACCCTGCAGCCCAATGGTATCAATGTGGACTTCACCAGCTTCAAAATCTCCCCTTCCCCCAACGCATCCCAAAACCAGCCCAGTTCATCCCCTCCCCCCACTGCACTACACAACCAGCCCAGCTCTTCCCCTCCACCCACTGCATCCCAAAACCAGCCCAACCTGTCTCTGCTTCCCTAACCTGTTCTTCCTCTCAAACATCCCTTCCTCCCACCCCAAGCCGCACCTCCATCTCCTACCTACTAACCTCATCCCACCTCCTTGACCTGTCCGTCTTCCCTGGACTGACCTATCCCCTCCCTACCTCCCCACCTATACTCTCCTCTCCACCTATCTTCTTTTCTCTCTATCTTCGGTCCGCCTCCCCCTCTCTCCCTATTTATTCCAGAACCCTCACCCCATCCCCCTCTCTGATGAAGGATCTAGGCCCGAAACATCAGCTTTTGTGCTCCTGAGATGCTGCTGGGCCTGCTGTGTTCATCCAGCCTCACATTTTATTATCTTGGATTCTCCAGCATCTCCAGTTCCCATTATCACTGATAAAAACTGAAAGGCAGTCTGCTTCTATCCCTCAAAGAAATGAGGCTCTGCAACTGGAATTTAGAAAATTAGGCAGTTGATTAAAGAGGAGGACTAGTAATGTTATTAACTCTGGAATACCTCCGATGCCACATGCTTCTGAGTACAGCAATAATATCATGGATCAGATGAATGTATGGCTAAAGTGATGGTGTAGGAGGGAGGGCTTTAGACTTTTGGATCACTGGAACAGCTTCTGAGCAGCCTCTGGGGTAGGTGCGACCTGTGCACATTGAACAGGTTGTACCTAAATCGGAACAGATCCAATATCCTTGCTAAGAGGTTTACTCATGCCGTGGGGAGATTTCAAATTGATTCAGCAGCGGTTTGGGGCAGAGAGGAGATGTAAACTTGACAGCAAGTCCAATCTGATATAGAGGAATGCTAGATCAGTCCAGCAGAGGGAGCAAACATGGGCAGGATAAGGCACATGGGAGATTTTGAAAGCTAAATTGTATACATTTTCATGCAAGGAGCTTGAGTGGTAAGGGTGAGGAACTTCAAGCATTGATCAGCACATGGAAAATGGTATTGTTGCAATCACTAAAACAAGGTTGATGGAAGGGCAAGACTGGCAGCTCAACATTCCAGGATTCAGAAGTTTCAGGTGTGATGGGGGGACAATGTATGTGTTGTGAAAGAGAGACAGTGACATTGCATTATTGATAAAGGAAACGATCACTGCAGTAATGACGGAAGATGTCTTTGAAAGGTCTTTAAATAAGGTAACCTAGGCAGATTTTAGAAATAAGAAAGGGGCAGTTACTTTACTGGGATTACACTGAAGCCTCCTGAAAGTCACAGGAAGATAGAGGAGCAAACAAGTTGGCAAATCACAAAATGGTGTGAGACAAGGTTATAGTTGTAGGGATTTCAAATTTTCTAACATTAACTGGGATCACCTCAGTAAGAAGAGAATAGACTGGCTGGAATTTTTAAAGTGTATCCAGGCGAGCTTTTTGTGCCAGATAATCCTACTAGAGATGGGGCAGTGCTAGAACTATTCCAAAGGAATGAAGCTGGTCAAGAGATTAAACTTTCAGTGGGAAAGCATTTCTGAGGATAGTGACCATAACTCTATAAGTTTCAAAGTCAGTGTGGAAATGGATAAGGATACTGCAGACATTAAGTGTCTTAATTCGGGGAAGACCAAGTTCAATATCATTAGACAGGATCTGGCAAACATAAACTGGAGCAGCTACTTGCGGATAAATTGTTATCAATTACCAATTTATTGGTTTGACATTTTTTGCTGTGGCAAGTTATGTTCTCTACATATTTCAACACATAATTTGAAATTCATGTTTAATATTGTGCAAAGCCTTATTATTACGAAATTTGCTTATTGATCCCTGGATTGAGAAACAATTAAAATGCAACTCCTCTTGTGAAAAGTTTGAGAAGCCCTTTTGTGTCTGACCTAGTGCACAAGTAAACCACTTCTATACCAGCAGGAAAGGTGAAGATCAGAAGCATGGAGAAGACCTAGCAAACAGAGTGGTGGCTCGGAGACACATTCTTCACTCTGAAAGTGTAGATATAGTGCGTGTTGTCATAGAAAAAGCAGATGAGACAGAGTAAATTTAATGGAGGTTAATTTTCCCCAAAACCTAGTCGAGCCTTACTACACTGGTGGTGTTGAATTCCTTGGGGAGGTGTCTGTAAGTAACATGAGATAAACCCTATATACTACTTCTTTCTTGCAGCTAGCAAATGGAGTGCATCATGTCCATTGTCAATTTGCCAGTATAGAAACAGCAACGTGCTTCTGGTCATATTCAGTTTGCAGGTAAATGGAGTCTTTTACATATGACCCTAACCAAGTGCTTCCTTCTATCTTCCACCAATGAGAAAGATATTTCCTGGTAGGAAATCTATTAGCAAGAAAGTGTTTTTCAACAGAGCAGCTGTATTCCATAATGGCCATTCACTAAACTTCTTCTGTCTCGCTTATGGGATGAGGGCATTGCTGGCCAGACTCACATTTATTGCCAATCCCTAATTGCCCTGGATACAGTAGTGATCAGCTGCTGCTTAAACTATTGCAGCCCCTGAGGTGGAGGTTCTCCCACAATGCCGTTAGAAAAGGAGTTCTCCGGTCTTGACTCTCCAACAGTGAAGAAATGGTGATACAGTTTCTAGTCTAGATGGTGTGAGGTTTGGAATGATAATTGCAGGTGGTGGTGCTCCCATGCATGTGCTGCCTAAGTGGTAGAGATTTCAAGTATTAAAGCTGCTGTTGAAGCAGCCTTGGTGAGTTACTGCTGTGCATCTTGTAGTTGGTCGCATTGGGTCACAAGAATGAATGTTGAAGGAAGTGAATTCAATGCCAATCCAGTAGGATATTTTGTCCTGGATGTTGTTAGGGTTGCAATCATCTGGACAAGTGGAGGTTATTCAATCATGCTCCTGACACCCCATGTCTGAGAAAGATAGGTGGAATAAAAAGTGACACTTCAAACTTTGCCTATGATATCAAACTTGAAAGTATTGGAAACAGCGAGGATGACATCTACCAACATACAACAGTTAGATTAACCAAAAGTACAACCAGTAGCAGATGGAATTCATCACATGGAAGTGTGAGATGACACATTTTGACTGATGGGGTAAAGAGGGGAAATAGAGATTTAACATTACAATCCTAAAGAGCATGTAGGGTATCTGGCAGTTAATGTGGATAGACCTTTGAATGTGGCAAGATGTATTGAGAGAATTTGTAGCATCTGGGATCTCAGGATTCATAAATAAAGATATTGAGTACAAAAGCTGGGAAGTAGCAAATCGCTTGTTAGGCCACAGCTGGAGTATTGCATCCAGTTCTGGTCACCACATTTTAGGAAGTTATGAAGGACATGCAGAGGAGATTTTCCAGTATGGATTCAGGATAAGGGATTTTAGCTACAAGTTTGGATTGGAGAAGCTAAGTTTTTTCCCCTTTGGAGCAAAGAAATTGGGGGAGAGGTTTGATAAGGTTGCGCAAGATTATGATTTAGACAAGGTATGTCAAGAAAAGCCTGACCCATTAGTTGATTACACAAGGAGAAGGAGAACACAGATTTAAGACATTGGGTAAGAGATATGGGTGGAATTGTGAGGATCAACTTTTTTGATTCAGCAAGTGTTAATAGTCTGGAACATACTACCTACAGGAACGGTGGAAGTGGAGATGATGAATCATTCTAAAAGGCAGTTGGATGGGTACTTGAAGGAAGTAACCTTGTCTGAATACATGGATAGAGGATGGGGATCTACAGTACGGTGCTGGAGGAACATAGTATATCAGGCAGCATTAAAGGAGCAGGAGAGTCAACGTTTTGGGTTAGAACACTTTGTCAGAATTGGGGGGAGGGAGAAGGGAGCTGGGAAATAAATAGAGAGGAGAGGTGGAGCTGGGGGAAGGTAGGTGGGATGGTGATAGGTAAATGCAGGTAGGGGGTAGTGTGGATTGGTCAGTGGGAAGGGTAGGGTGGATAGGTGGGAGGAAGATGTCAGTGGGAAGGGTGAGTCCTCCCTCTATTTATTTCCCAGCTAAATTTCCCCCTCCCTAGCCCTGATTATGGGTCCCAATCTGAAACATTGACATTCCTGCATTTCTGATGCTGCTGTGCTCCTCCAACACCACATCTCGAAACTTCAGAAAGACTCCTCAGCTCTGAGTTAGAGTCAAGGACTTCAGAGGGTTCCGACTTCAACTGCCTTGGCCCTAACCCCTAGGATTCCCTCCTCATGAGTTTACATCTCATTTCTACCAAGTTTCCTCCTTTAAGTTTCATTGCAAAACCATTTTTCTTTGACCTAAGCTTTTGTCATTTGACATTGTATCTTCTGATATACATGTTTTTTGCAGTATGGTGAACTTTTACCTCAATTAGCTTTAATCACATGAATAATAGATTCAGCCTGAATGAAGGTTTTCACACTGCTGTGCATAGAAACTGCTTCCCCTCAACAACCATTTGGCAGCACAAGCCAAAGAGCCTAGCACATACACTGCTCACCTACTCAGAATGATTGAGCATTAGCCCTCTGTTATCAGAGATGTTAGGGACTAGACCAATTGCTTTGGAGCTCATTTATCTGTATTCCGGAGGATTCTCCAATCAAAAAAAAATATAGATCTGCAAATATTAACACAGAATGAGAGAAAGTGCAGATATTTAGTTGTTAGGCTTTGATAAAAGAATTGTTCGAAAAATTAATGTTAGGACTTAGAAAAGGGCACATTAATTCCAAGTCTAATTGAGCTGTAGAAGTGAATGGAGGCAAAGATTGCAAAATACTGTCCAAACAATAGTGAAGAATCAAGTGCCATTACAATAATGGCTGTACTTCATATGCCACTGACTAATAGGAAATATATGGGGCAAGAAATGTGCAAGGCAATTTACACAGAAGTGTATCATAATGAGCAGGTTCAATTGATCTAGGAAGCCATTGAAAGAAACACTCAGGTTTAGAAGATTTCCCACATCTACTGCCATATGAGGTAGACCAAACAAAAGTTTGTTTCCATGGCTAGTTTTTGTTGGATGAGGTTACTCCCATACCACCAAGGGCTATGGATTGAAAGGCAGAACTATAAATCAAGCTGACCAGCAGACTTTCCCATTCTTACCACCTGTCATAAACATATTGGAAGGATTTAACCAGTCAGCAGTCAGTCTGCTTGGCTACATCATAAACAGACTTTCCATCGCTATCATATATTGGAAAGGAACTTGAACCTTGAGTTTCTGACTCAGATGCATTGACACAACTTATGAAGAGAGGTTGACTGAGCTCGGTCTCTTTTCATTGGAGAAAAGGAGGAGGAGAGGGGACCTAATTGAGGTATACAAGATAATGAGAGGCATAGATAGAGTCGATAGCCAGAGACTATTTCCCAGGGCAGAAATGGCTAGCACGAGGGGTCATAGTTTTAAGCTGGTTGGTGGAAAGTATAGAGGGGATGTCAGAGGCAGGTTCTTTACGCAGAGAGTTGTGAGAGCATGGAATGCGTTGCCAGCAGCAGTTGTGGAAGCAAGGTCATTGGGGTCATTTAAGAGACTGCTGGACATGCATATGGTCACAGAAATTTGAGGGTGGATCAATGGTCGGCACAACATTGTGGGCTGAAGGGCCTGTTCTGTGCTGTACTGTTCTATGTTCTATGTTCTATGTTCTAACTCACTTCACCACAAGACCATTTAGACACTGGATTAACTAAAAATTAATAATATGTAAATATTAGAATTGTTGGCTATACTTAAAAGTTACAAAACTCCAGGAGAATTTTTGCAGGCTTCAACAGAGTAAAACAAGCTGGTAGAATGTGTGGACATGTTGCCGATGAAATCTACTGCCAAAGACAAAAGAGATACATTTTGGTAGGAAGGAGGAAGGCATTATAAAATAATGGATACAAATTTAAACAGGGTGTAGGAACACCTTGAAGGCAGATATGCATGAATCATTGAAGATGGCAGCGTAGATTGAGAATGCTGTCAATAAAGCGCATGGAAGCCAGGCCTTTATGAACAGGGACACAGAGTACAAAAGCAAAGAAGTTATGGTGAGCCTGTATAAAACATTGGTTCAACATCAGCTAGAGTATTGAATCCAGTTCTGGGCACCACATTGGCAAAGAGGTGAATGTACGAGAGAAGGTACAGAAAATATTTTTGAGAACGGTTTCGTGAATGAGGAAGCTCATGAATTCGGTAATTTGGAGAAGCTGAGACTCCTCTTTTGAAACAAGAAGGTTGAATGTAAATTTGATAATGATGTTCACTGTTGTGCAATGTGTTATATTAAATAGTGTTGTTGGTTGGTCAATTAGAATTGTTTAAGATATTAATCATATACTGTGTTCAATGCTACAGGAACTAGATGCAGCAGCAAATGATTTGGCCTCTCTAGCAGCCTTGTGGAAGATGTAAGGCAAACCAATGATGCTGCTGTTTCACGTGTTTCTGCAAACTCTTGGGATATTTTTGTGTTAGTCTAACAATACCGAGAATATTAGATTCAGAATAATGAGGGCTCTGGAGAAAAAAGATGAGGAGACTTTCCATTGGTGGAAAAGTGAAAAATCAGAAGACACTAATTTCTGTTGATTGTCAAAAGAACCAAAGGCAAATTGAATGTAGTATTTAATACTAATTGATCTATGTTTGAATTTCTTATCCTTTCAAGGGTTGATAAGAGTATGCTTGATTGCTTGAGCTTATGGGTGAAGCCAAAGAGTTAAGCACTGACTCGACAGGAAGACGATTCCAGAAAGGATCTGGGTTCCATGCAATGACCAGACATGTTGAAATTTCTGTAGATTCTCAGATGTTTTAAAAATTCTTTAAGTAAACTGTTTAGATTTCGAACTGTGGATATTTCTGTATTGCTGTGAATGAACTCATTCAAACAGTGACCTGGTGATCAGTTTAATGCTGACCAGAATAGAGAACACGGAGGAAACCCTTTTCTGAAGGAAACACTTTTTCTGATGAAGGGTCTAGGCCCAAAACGTCAGCTTTTGTGCTCCTAAGATGCTGCTTGACCTGCTGTGTTCATCCAGCCCCACACTTCGTTATCGAGGAGGAAACCCTTTTTGTGAAACGAGTCTTTAGGATATGGAGCGTACTGCCTGAGTTTGTGGTGGATGATTCACTTGTAGTTTCAAAATGGAATTGGATAGTTACCTGAATAGAAGAAAAACTGCAGGGCTAAAGGGTAAATGTAAGAGAATGGGACAAGGTGAGTTGTTGTTGCACAGAGCCAATGATGGAGTCTTCTGGGCTACAGCCTATTTTTGATCAGGCGTGTTGTAAAGCAAAAAATTCACATCCTTCCCATTACTAATAATTTCCTACTTCTGTAAGAGCAAGTGAAAACGGGAGGCCTTTAGCACAGTGGGCACTGGAGATTGATCGAAGTCATCCATCAGTCAGTGCCAGTGTCTTCATGGGCATCAGATCGGAGCATGGCACAAGTAGAATCCGATTCAGCAGGGAAGCTAGGGCCAATGAATGCCATCTAATTAAGGAAGATGTGCAGAGACAGTTTAGCATTTACACTACACTCATAATGACAGTGAAGGTCACCATCCAACTCAAGCTTGTGCTGACTGCAGCTCAGAGACTGCTGCTAGAAAGTGCTCATGTTTGAAGCACCAACTAATGAATAAACTCTTTTCCACTTGAAATAACCCTTCAATATCTATTGTTTAGAATAATACTAGAGCATTGCTGAAACTAGAGGTGAGTTTAGTGAAGCTATAATTACAGATTTATGTCAAAGGGAACTTCCATCAGAAACAGCAAGAGGTTTCGTTTGTGAAAGTTGTATGTTGTACCAATCACAGGTGGCTTATAATTGGGCCAGATTGTTGCCAGCAAACATATTTTTGGTTTTCTAAAAATAAAACAAAACAGTCCCTGGTGGGGAACTATTTTTAAAAAAACAAAACAAAGGTGTCAACAGAAATTTACCAAACTGAAACAGAAACTTATCAGAATCAAATCAAATCAAAATCTGGGGTCATGATGCTCCCAAAGAAGTTGAGCCTGTGATTCTGGATTGCTAGTCCTGTAACATTGTCACCACATCCTACCCAAACTTCCTTTCTATTCTTTTCTAAATCAAATTGCCCCTTGTGGACACTGTCACAGAAATAAAATTTAATGGTCAATGGAAACTTACAAATCTAGAGCGTAAACTCACTAAAATCAAATCAAAATAACATTATCTGGAGGGGATGATGCACCGTGCCCCTGTGGTGCCCGCTGTCTCTACTGTGCCAGTGAACACTGCTGTTCCCTCTCCACAGAGACCTGAACGTGGACATAGCTGTGAAAAAGGGGCAGACAGTCAGGCATGATGGTCCCTTCATGGCATGTTGCCTGTCAACGATCATTTTGGCCAGCCCCATGTGGAGGTCCTACGACCTATCCACTCCCCCCTGCAGTGGATGCGAATGGATCAGGAAGCGTAGGGCTAAAGTACAACCAACAAATTGAGGAGCAGCCCCTATAGAAAGCTAAAGAAGGTGCTGAAAATGTAAACAATAGACTTAAGGTGAAAAGCAGTTTTGTTTAAGCCTCAAAAACTATATGTGGCCTTGTCTTAACAACAAGATGGAGTTTTTTTTCTGAAGAAGGGTCTAGGCCCGAAACGTCAGCCGTCCTGCTCCTCTGATGCTGCTTGGCCTGCTGTGTTCCTCCAGCTCTACACGTTGTTATCTTGGAGTTTATTCTATATTAGCAATAGATACAAGCAACATTTATAGTTAGGCGTAAGACCAAAGGAGCCAGACATGACACAGCTGCCTCCACTGGGATTTCATATTAGTCTGCTGCTTCATCTCCGAAACACCACCATATTGGCAGAACCAATACAGGTTCAGCATGAAGTGTAACAGAACATGACCTTATATGACAATCACAAGGCAAATTTTACCACATCTCTGAAAGGGTCTGATGTAATCAGGAGGGCCACTTCTGTACACGAGTCATCTGATAAATTCTCCAAAGATTAATACCCCAAATTCAGAAAATGATTCCAAAGAAGTCCTTATATCCAGCTTAAATCACTGTCAAAGAGACAAGGAGAAGCCTGACAGTTTTGGGAAGTTCAAAGGAAGGGCAATGATGTTAGTCCCTGATTGCATCACTATGAAGTTACAAGGGCAAACATATGCACAAAACACTGCGCACTTGTCTTCGAGAGTTAGTGTGTTTTGTTTTAAATCTGCCAAGCTTTTACAAATATGTTAAAAAAACTCTTCCCTAATGATGTGAATTTGTGGGTGAAATAGAAATGCTGTGTTGAGCTTTGTGCTCAAAGAGTCAAACTACAGAATGGCTATATTTCCTAACACAGTCATGTGATTTTTTTTAACCAGTTTATTTATCTTTGTGGTATTTTAGCAAATTCAAAATTCGAAATAACAGAATTTTTTGCTGAGAACTCAGGCTTGCATGGTGACAGCTATCAATTTGCTTCTCTCTAAAATTTATGCAGATGTCGGCAAAATTATTCTGGATTGGATTCAAATTCTGTTCTTTAAGGCAAAAAGATGGTATTGTAATACACTCTTCCAAACCCAAATCTGTATGCGGTGCCAATTTACTTCCACGCTTATTCTATCAGCGTTTGTTTAGTTCATTGACTTTTTAAAGAACATTTGGGAGCATTGCTTAAAAATGGAAAGTGCAGACGCCAAAGATTATTCAGTCGAAAATAACTGTGTCCCTACCTTATAATTAAAATGTAAAGCTCACTTCAGGAATACATAAATTATTAAAAAGTCACCCACATGAAAAGCTTTCTTTTTATATCTGACCTCATTGGGCATGACAATGATACACCTCAGGAGAAAATAACTGACTATAAGCCAGACACTTCAGAAAAGCTGCCATCCCTTAAGGAGACATGTGCTTATCCCTACAGAGCATGTGGCTTTCAGCAAGAGCTGAAAACCCCCTACTACACAGTCCTTGGGGGCTCGATGTTTACCGAGTCAGCTCACTGCCGCTAATGCTGGGCTCTCAACAAATCAGCACTACACCAGCTGTCAGGCACTGTAGGCTTTTGCTGAGAACATTTCAAAATTAGCTGTGATCAAAACCAAGCAGACGAATCCAGAAAAAAAGGAGCCAAGATTTTTATATATAAAAAGAACCAAAGTTATGGCATTGTAAATTTGGTGAACTGCATAATAATTCTGAAACTGAAGAGGTTGTGTGTAGCCCACTATTAACCTTTACAGAGTAATCACATATCCCCGACGTGTTTGAAACAACACTCAGTCATTCATTTCTAAAGCAACCGTAAACGTATACAGTAAAACCATTATAAGTGAACACTGTACAAAAAATAACACGGTGTACGTGATCCCTCAAGTGCACAACATACTGGCTGATTAACTGCTTTCAGCAGAGGATGAGGCAAGGTAGGAGCTTCTGCTTAAATCAATATCTTTTGCAGCCAATTATTAGCTACTTTTACGTGGTTTTGTACGGACACACCGATGAGACGAATTTTATCATTGGCAAGAACACAAAACGAGTGATAGTCAATGAGCAGCTTAAGTTACCATGGTAAATGTTATTTCCAAAATGTGAAATGTGGCAAAACAAGAATTTCATTCCTTGAAATCTGAAAGGTAACAAATCTGTTTTGTCAGTTTAAAGTGCGTACATTATTAAAGCAATCAGATTCATATTAATTATGATATTTTTCAGCTGCATTATTATCATTATTTGTTTATTCTTCAGTACATTTGTTTACTGCAATAATTTGAACTATAGACTGAAGATAATAAAATTTCTAACTTTGAAACATACTATTTGATGTTGTCAAAATATGTTCTGAACTGTTTAGATCATGGTAGACCATCAAAATATCAGTATGATAAGAATGAAGTGGAATAAGAAAAGAATGTAGTCACAAATTAATTACCTTTTAAAGGTAATCATCACAATTTTCACATTATTGAAATATCCGTCTGACAGATCTCTTGATCTTCTGGAACAGCACGGCCATACTGTCACATTAGTGGGCAGGTTATCATGACCTTGTAAGAATGTCACAGAGTTGTATATAAGTGACAGTGTGCGTAAAGTTAGAAAACACTAGAACTTTAAACGCTCAAGAAGACATAAAAGACCAGGCTGCAACATGGACACAAAAAAGATGGATTAGTCCTTGGACCTAATGTAACTATGCATGAGAGGCTAGTATTTCAATGGTTATCATGCATAGCAGTATTTAGTACAATGAATAATACAATGAATAGTTAGTTTGAACTCTAAGTATGGAGACAGTTTCTGTCTTTGCCTCCTTGTTAGCTAGGCTGGAAAGAATCCAAATTCTGTGTGATATCAAACAATATGACAAAATAAAGAAGCTAAGTTCATTTTGATAGATTTTTACAACAGACTACTGATCCACCAATTGTCAACCACCAGTGAGAATTCTATTCTGATATGCAACAAATTCAATTCATGTGGTGCAAGTTAAATCCAATTAACTGCTGCAATAGCAGAATATGTTTCTTTTAATAAAAATGCACTGATTTCAGGCAAAATCTTGGCCTAGATTCACATCATCCTTTGCATTTAAAAGTGCACCTGATTTCTTACCAGAATTGCCAACTCAGGTTTGAAGATTATGTCTTCTTGTTCTTGATTGAATGAATGTGCTGCATTGAGAAGTGTCCCTGTCTCCAAGTCAGAAGTTCTGGGGACTTGCTGGCGAAGGAAGATGTGGCCGTAAAGCAATTAAGTAAGATGAGTCTCAAAATTCCAGCAGGAGAAACAAGGAAGATTCAAGTGATGAAAAAAACATCCGAGCCTTTACCTACTTAAATGCTTATTACTCAGGACTACGATGTGCACTAAACTCAAGACTTCTTGTGAGGAGTTGATTTGCTCAGTTGGCTGAATATTTGATGTGGATCAGATGAGTGCCACCAACATGTGATTGAATTAATTTGGATGCTTGTTTTGCCTGTTGGTAATGGTCGTATTCCTAAAACTAACTGGTATTCAATGAGATCATATATTGGCTCTAAATAATCAAAAGCAGTGCCAGTTTTAATAACCATAATTGCATATAATTCTTTTTAAAGTACCAGAACTTTTGCAATGGCTTGTTTCCAATAAAACAATCAATGAATGAGAAAGCCACTGAAGTCTTGAAGTTTGTGACACTAGTGGAACTTGTTATTCAATGCTGGACATTTAACGTAGTATGTATTTCATAGCATGTAGCTAGCTACTAAGCTAAATAAAAATTAATTTAATATGTGTAAGGCTAGCTTTTGTTTTCCTCAATTCTTCAAAGATGGAGCTAAGTCAATCAGAAGCATGAACAGTTTGTGGTACACCTTGATAATAACCAGAAAGGTTTTTTTTCTGATGTGCTATTTACTATTAATTGCGTTCCTATTCTGTAGAAAGAAACAAATCAGATCATTAATCTTCCCTGAATGAATGTCAATACATGCATCAGTTTTTGTTAAAATAAAAATGTTCGTCATGGAGACGGTCCCTGCTGGGTCCCATCTTCTCGTATGAAAAGGTTTATGTTCGCTAGGGAGCTTTCATGAAAAAACATTGTTCCAATCTGCCAGACCTAAAAGACAATGAATCTCAGCATGAGATTCAACAAGCATAAAGGGCTGCACATCAGACTTTCTGGCCCTGTACGTGTAAGTGATTTAGGAGCTTCATTTGAGCTGTTTCAGGTTTGTCTGTATGCTGAAAAACATGAAAGATGAATGGATCTTTGGAGAAAATACCAACCTGAGATCCAAATTAGATTATGCATAAATTTGAACATTTTTTTCTCATCTCTAAATTTATTTGCAGGATGCATTTACCATGACTAATAAGTGATCCCATCTTAATGTATGGCACAGTTACATTTTTTCTTGGGTTCAGCAGATAAATACACCCTAACTGACACGCAAGATTATTAATGAGCAAATTTCCTTGTTCTGGAAAGGATAGGTAGTTGCTAAAAATCATGTTTGTTATCAGTTTTAAACTGTTCTATCAATTAATGGAATAATTTCACAGAACAAAATCATAACTTTGCTGCTCAAGGTAATCAATACATACCTGGTGAAATATATCATATCTTTCTATTTAGTTTTTTGAAAATCCCACAGCATGACCAGCTGGGGTGCAATACTTATCAGAAAATCTTCAACATACTACCTCTAATTTTCAGCTCTCGTCTCAATTTAAGCTTTCTAATTTTGACTTTTTACTTTTTGCACTCAGCATGAGACAAATGCCTGCTCTATATTTAAGCCCCTTTTTCTGACTTTAACATGTATTGTTTCCATTGTAAAGAGAGAGGAGTTAATTATATGTATGGAGCTCAGAAGGAGGCTGTGTGGTCTATTGTGTGCAAGCTCTTTTAAAAGAACCTGAGGTAGAGTCACTCAGATCCAGCCACAGATTTTATTTTGACCATTCATTGATTTTAATTGAGTGATAGTTGGGACTTGACCTGAACTCACAGGTAGGGAGACTAATTTTGTGCCAGAAGAGTCCTTTTACAGAATCAGAATTATTATGGTGCGGCAGGAATGCAATTGGCCCATCATGCCTGCATTGGCTCAATTATCTACTGCCAATCTCCTGCCTTTTCTCCTTATCCCTGCTCACCATTACTATCCAAAACAAATCCAATGTTCTGGCTTGAATGCCTCAGTTGAATCTGCCTCCACCACATTTCCAGGCAGTGTACTCCATACCCTATCACCCTGTGAAAAAGGTTTTTCTGACATCTTACATCTCGTTCCATTTGCGCACACTTTAGATCTAAGTACTCCCGTTCTTGCTCCTTTTACAAGCAGAAACAACTTCACCTGGTCTATGCTGCCCAGGCCACTTATGCTTTTGAAAATCTCAAATAGATCTCCTCTCCAAAGAGAACAGTCCCAACTTCTTCACTTTATCTTCATAACTGAGTTTTTCATGCCTGGAACCATTCTCCTGTGCTCTCTCCAATGCATTTGCATCTTCCTATGAAAGTAAGTAAAATCACCATAGCCCCACTCTGTCATTAGAGAGAGATAACTGGTGGTGGTTTAACCTGACGGTAACCATGCCTCAGACAAGAGCCAAGATTGAGAAGGAGGGATCTTCATTGTAACCTCAGCTGATGCAGAATTGAACCCACACTGTTGTCATTACTCTACATCACAAACCAGTCATGCAGACAACTGAACTAACTGATCCCCAACCTGTCCTGTAATGTGGTACCCACAACTGTATACAATACATGTTGTAGGTGGTCATCCAGTAATATTATCGCTAGACTATTAATCTACTTATCCAGGTAATATTCTGAGGATCATGATTCGAATCCTGCCATGGTAGGTGGTGGAATTTGAATTCAATAATAGGCTGGAAATAAGAGTCTAATGATGACTGTGAAGCCATTGCTTGGTTGTCAGGAAAAGAAACCCATTGGTTTCACTAATGTCCTATCGGGAAGTAAATCTGCATGTGACTGCAGACCCACAGTAATGTGGGTGACTCTTAAATGCCCTCTGGGCAATTAAATGCTGGTCTGCCCAGTGACACCCATATCCCATAAATGATTAAAGAAAAAAATTCCAGTCCAGCTTGTACAAGTTTAACATCACCTCTGTGCTTTTGTACACTAAGCCCCTATTAATAAAGCCAGGAACACTATGCTTTTAAGCAGATAATAACTTACACTAAACTATACCATTAAGTTTAATGGATGAATCAGTTAGGATCCTTTTTTCCTAACTGCACCATGCCAGTTATTTTAGCCTCATCAAAAAATTGGTAAATTTTGCAAATATTACAAATAAACTTGCACTGTCTTAATAATATTAAGGAATTGCAGGAAAAGCCAGTTGAGGACAGCATGGCAGTCAATTGTCAGTGTTACTCATCTAGTAATCCAGATACCTGAACTAATGCTGAACACAACAATTTAAATCCCACCAAGATAGCTGAGGGAATTTAAATTCAATCATTTAATAAATATCTAATATCATACTAGTTTAATTAACAATCGTGAAACTAGTGAATTTTCATTAAAACCCATCTGGTTCACTAATATCCTTCAGGGAAGGAAAAGTACCCTCTCAATTTGTATAGCAACATAAGACCAAACTATGTGGTTGACCCAGAATTGACTTAACAAGCCATTCAGTCATTGTAAGCTCTCCACAATGTACTCAACGACAACTAGGCACAGATACTTAATGCTGGCCTTGCTGCTGACACTCATCTGAAGAATTAATTTTTAAGAAGTAAAAAGATTTAAATTAAGTCAGCAAATGAGAATTAATTAACATGTTAACTCCCTTACAGATTCTTCTGAGAGAATATACCTGTGGTTTGAATGACAGCCTGCTTAGACGTGTCAAGACACACACCTCCAGGATTGGTGAGACACAAAGTAGGATCTTCTGGCCCAGAGATACAGACACTAATGTTGCACTGAAAGGGCCTGTGACTATTAGACCAAGGCTGAAAACTGCCTAATTTTCATACTTCATAGCATAGATTCAGATATTTTAAGCAACCCGTTGATGTGTACAATGACACACCTCTGGAATAGGTGGGATCTGAACTTGGGTCTCCAGGCTCAAAGGTAGAAAACACAACCACTGCATTACAAGAACCCAAGAGCTGTAGTAACCTGCATCCATTAAAACGCATGCATCTCTTATTAATTATTGTTAACTAATCCTGTGGCCAGAAACGCCTTTTTATTTTATTCCACTAACTCCATTAAATTCTGCATGTTGAATTGACTGGTAACTGTTGCCAACAGTCTCACATTTTGTAACATGGACTGGATTCAGTGTTCCGTTGCTGTTTTTTTAAAAGAATTCTTTCCTATATAGGTATTGGCGGAACAGATAGGGCTTTACAACAACTGATGGTGATTATATGGTTGACATTGGTCAGCCTTTAAACTGCAGATTCTTCCTTATTTTAAATTGAGTTCATATTTCACCACCCGCCATAATGGGATTTGAACTGCTGTCCCCAATAAATTAACTTTCAGCCTTCAGATTAGTCTTGCAGCATTACCTCCAGGTCATCATGCAATACCCTACAGCTTTAATGCCAGATATAACATTTAAAACATACTATTCACTCCACTGTTCTGTACAGCTCATGGTAAGGCATTATGTTGGAGACTTTTCCTGGAAATGATGAAAGATCTGTCAGAAGCGTCCAGCTGTGATAACACTGAAATATTTACCAAAGAAACTGCTATAGATTCAATCACTCAACCACAATTGCCAATGGGCATCAAATTCACTGGAACCCTTGACTGCTGTGTTTGGCTTTTTCCAAAGGTGAAAAGTGCACTTTCTATAAATATATATGAAAAGTGCATTGATTCATAGAAAGATTAGTATGGACTCAAAGCCAAAATTGTTTTGTATTGGTGCTAAACTGTGTGCATAAATTAGGTGACAATGTCCAAACTGACTCCCAGTTACTGCTTCCTGTCCATGTAGGATGGTGATCTGTTGCTTCATTGACATTAACTGCAGGGCTCATCTAAATTGTTTTACACCAATACCAATGTAATATAAATGCACCAGGGAGTTCACAGTTAAATCTTCAGCACAGCCAACAGCTTCTTCATATCACAACCTAGTAGAACAGCACAATTCTAAAAGGCCTGATGTAACTTTTACAGATTAACAAGGTACTTTCATCCTTCTGCTGTGCTAAACTATGATCTGTACACTGGCTTTTTCACAGTCATTCACAGCTTCTAGGACTCACCTGAATCCTCACTGCATAGGGATATTCAACAACTCTAACTTTTCTGAGCTGCAATCGCAGCGAGCCTATGTAGTTCAGTAGCTTATTAATTAAGTGGAGGCTTCTTTCAAGCCCTTCACAGCCCCTTGTATTTCCTTGAGAGCTCACTGGACAAAATCTGTGAAGTTTAGTTGACTATTACTTCGCAGCTCACAGCAGCCCTGCCCTAACATAGAGTCTGCTCTCTCTCTCTCAGAAACAAACACACACACACACACACACACACACACACACACAACCTTTTTGAATTTTTGAACACCTCTTCAGTGATCTGGGCAGCCTATAGAAAATCTTTCAAAAGGCTCCACTCCTTTTAAGGCAGAATTAAATATAACTAAAACTTTTGAACAGTTAAACACAGTAGGTTTGGAACTGTCTGAACTCCTGAATGATACAATATTCACCTAATGTTGGCTTCTGCAGTACAAATCGATAGAACAAAAAATGAATTTGTCACATTCTGTAAAAATCTACAGACATCTACAGTAGGTCACAAAATTGTACAGGCTAAGAACCAATAAAGAATGACTAAAAAGATAATAAAGAGGCAGAAAGTAGGATGTGAAAGAAAGCTAGCTGGTAATGTGAAGGCAGTAATAAAAGTTTCTACAAGTATTTTAAATGGAGAAGATTAACTAAAGCATTAGTTGTTCCTTGAGAGAGTGCAACTGGAGAATTAATAATAGAAAAAAATTGTGGAAGTACTGATCAGATAGTTTGTGTCTGTCTCCAACAGAGAATACTTAGTAAACCTCGTAAAGATTACTGAAAATCAAGAGGTCGTACGAAGAGATACAGTTAACACTTGTTAATGGGGGAAAAGGTATTAGGAAACCTACTGAAACTAAAGACTGATGTGTCCCCGGGACCCAAAGATCTGCATACTATGATTTTATAAGAAGTGACTACACAGACAGCAGACACTTTAGTTCCAAATTTCCTTTGATTCTAGAAACATCCTAGTGAACTAGAAAATAGCAAATGTAACAAATTTACTCAATAAAGCATGAAGGCAAAAAGTGGGAACCTATGTCCAAAGTTTTCAGATTAAGGTGGATTGGCCATGCTAAATTGTCCATAGTGCATAGGGATATGTAGGTTAGGTGGATTAGTCATGGGAAATGCAGGATTTCAGGGAATAAGGTTAAGGGTGGAGAAGTCTGGGTAGGACATTGTTTGAAGTGTTAGTGCAGATTTGATGGGCCAAATAACCTGATTCAGCATAGTAGGGAGACTATGATTCTATGTGCCATTGCCTTAATAAATATGCTGGTGAAGGTGCTAAAATTCATTACTAAGTAGGTTGGTGCAGGATAGATAGAAAATGATTTAGTCAGGCAAAGTCAACATTACTTTCTGAAAGGGAAGTTGTGTTTAACTAATTTACTGGAGAGTTTTGATTAAGTAGATTCACAGTGAGTAGAGGGGGACCAATAAAAGTAGCGCACTTGGATTTCTAAAAGACATATGATATGATACCAAGAAAGCATTTGTTGCACAAGAGAAGAGCAAATAGTGTAGGTGTAATATATTAGCATAGATAAAGGACTGGTCAGTTATCAGGGAGTAGAGAATAAGGACAACTAGGTCCTCTCATGTTGGCAGACTGTAACTTATGCGGTGCCATGAGGATTAGTGCTGCCTCATCAACTATTTACACTATATACCAATAATCTTGATGAGGGGACTAAATTTGCCAATGACATCAAGATAGATAGGATACTAAGTTACCAAGAAAAAGTGAGAGCCTGCCAAGGGATATTTATAGATTAGGTATTGGGACAAAATCTTGACAAATGGAGTATTAGGTAGGTAAATGTGAACTTATCCACTTTGACATCAAGACTAGAGAATTAGAGTGCTATTAAAATCGAGATAAATTGCAGGACTCAGTGGTACAGATAGATCTAAGGGTCCTGGTACATTGTGTGT
This sequence comes from Stegostoma tigrinum, assembly GCF_030684315.1. Taxonomy (NCBI): domain Eukaryota; kingdom Metazoa; phylum Chordata; class Chondrichthyes; order Orectolobiformes; family Stegostomatidae; genus Stegostoma; species Stegostoma tigrinum. The sequence goes on from NC_081355.1 coordinate 52,681,302, forward strand.
TGTTGTTTACTGCAAGAGAGATGGAATCTAAAAGTAGGGACGTTCTATTGCAGCTGTATAGGGCATTGTTAAGATCTGAACATCTGAGAACTGTGTGCAATTCGGTCTCCCATTTCAAACAAGATATAATTGCTTTTCAAGCAGTTCACAGAATGCTCAATCAACTCATTTCTGGCCTGCAAGGCTTAGCTTATGAAGCAAAGTTCAACAAGTTGCAAGTTACAAGAATGATATCTTATTGAAATATAAAAGATCCTGAACAGGCCAGGTAGGAGGGTGCCTGGAGGATGTTTCCTCTTGTGGGAGAGAATAAAATTGCAGTTTAGGAAAACAGAATAACATAAGGCTTAAGATATATCCATTTTAAGATCGAGAGGAAGAGACTTTTTTTTCTCTGTCAGAGAATCGCGGAATATGGAATTCTCTTCTTCAGAAGATATGGGAGGCTGGGTCTTTAAATTTATTCAAGGCTGAATCTGATAAATCTTTAATAGATAGAGCAGTCAAGGGATATGGAGTGCAGGCAGGAAAGTGGAATGAGGACTATAACCAGATCAGTCATTGTGGGATTACTTAGCTATATCTATTGCACACTGCCTATGCTACTTGCTATGCAGGAGGTCCTATGTTGTCGTTTCATCTTGTTGACATCTCATTTTTATGTGTTTCTGAAGGTGCTCCTAGCATGCCTTACTGCGCTCTTCAGTGAACTGACTCACAACAAAGTGGCTGACTCTTAACTGCCCTCTGAAATGGCCTAGCAAGCTATGCAGTTCAAAGATAATTAGCATGTGAAATAACACAATAATGACATGCTACTCTTTACCCATGTCAGTGCCAACTCATGTCTTTATCTCCCATTGTTCTTTCATGCCTGACAAAAGAGCAGACTGTGAGGAGGCCAGGAAATCTTCTGAGGAAGCATTATCACAAACCTGTCACACACTCTATTTATTCCAGTTCCCTCCCCCCATCCCCCTCTCTGATGAAGGGTCTAGGCCCGAAACGTCAGCTTTTGTGCTCCTGAGATGCTGCTTGGCCTGCTGTGTTCGTCCAGCCTCACATTTTATTATCTTGGAATCTCCAGCATCTGCAGTTCCCATTATCTCTCACACACTCTATACCAGCAGTGCCAAAAAAAATTCCGGTGAAATGCCTAAGGGAAGCACACATTGCAAGGTCAGTTGTTGGAAACAGAAACAGCAGCAGAAAGTTCCCTTTGGAGATGGCAGGTACCTCCAAACTCTGGATGTAGTTGTTATGTCAGGACAGTTCTGGAACAGAAATAGAAAAAGTGTGAAGCTCTGCCCATGCTTTCAGATCTACTTCAAACATCGAGAGAAGATTGAAGGAGACCATATCCAGCAATGTCAATGCTTGGAATAGAGGATTTGTTTCGGAATGTCTTGTGTCAGACATGTGGATGTTATGATCCACACAATGCAGCTGACTGGCTGTAAACAGTTATTTGATGCTGGGGATGTTGGACTGAGGGAGAGCATTGATTTTGGAGTGCTCATCCTGCCATTGAATTTTCAGGATTTTATGGCGAAATCGCTGGTGATATTCCTCCGGGGATTTGAGACATCCACTGAAAATGTCCAAGTTCCCAATGCATGGAGAAAGGTAGCTAACACAACTGCCTTGTATATTATGAGCTTGGTGTTGGGTTCCAGGCTTTTGTCATTAAACACTCTGGAACAGCGCAACAGGGAGTTCTAAAGCCAGATTAGCAAAAGGTGAAAAATTTTGATCCATTGTGAAATGTCATAGATTTGATGACTCACTGTGTCATTAATGTCTCAGTGAGAATTGCTGAGAAACCTGTGAGATCACGATCTCAAAGTGTGGGGCTGGATGAACACAGCAGACCAAGTAGCATCCGAGGAGCACAAAAGCTGACGTTTTGGCCTTGACCCTCCAGCCCCACACTTTGTTATCATGGATTCTCCAGCATCTGCAGTTCCCATTATCTCTGAGATCGCGATCATATTTGTTATTTAATGCGTGCAGGGAGGTGTTCAATCGCTGCATGAGAGCAGGCCTATGGTTTCGGGGGAATGGGAGAAAAGCTGAAGAGTCAGGAGCAGCGAGGATAGCACTGAAGCTGTTCAGTTACAGTGTGAGGAGAGAACATCATCATAGTCAGTAACAGCGAGAAGTAAGATGGAGTTAGCCAGTTAAAGGTAAGCAGTTACAGGTGTCCTGGCCAAAGCCCCCACCTCCTCCTTTCTCCTTCTCTTCCTCCTCCACTTAGGATACAAAACGATCCTTACTTTCCTCCTTCTGTCTGGAATTTAACATAGTGCAAGGCACAGCAGAACACTACCATTCTAGACACCTACAAATTAATGCGTGCCTCTGAATCCAAAGGCTTGCTCAATGAGTATGTTTGTGCTTATAACTCTGATTGCACCTTTCCTCTACAGCAGCAGAAAAGCTTCTAACTGGGAACAGTACAGGAACAACCTGTTCATTCTAATACAAAACAAAGAATTGTAGAAGCTGGAGACCTGAAACATAAAGAAAATTGCTGGTGAAAATGAGTAGATCTGGCAGCATCCCTACAAAGAGAGGAAGGTTAGTGTTTTGAGTGAGTTGACTGGACTCAAAACCGTTTTTTTTCCACAGATGCTGCCAGATGTGTTGAGTTTTGCCAGCAATTTCTGAACCTTTTCATTCTGCTTGTAGATGAGAAATCCTGTTGGAAATGTGACTGTCACAGAGTGAATGCCCTTCCCAGGATTGCTTACATGAATATACTGAACATAAAGGAAGAAAAATAGAATATGTTTTAAATGGCATCAAAGTTTAATTCTTCAAAATCAGAATGACTTGAGTGTAACTTGCACAACAAATGTAAATTAGTATCAAAATAAAATGGAAAATGCTGGAGAACCAGTGCAAACAGGAGGAACATTGTCTGCTCAGACACATTCCTTCCTTCAGGACGCAACACTGAGTTCAACAATTTCAGGCCGTGAACATTTCCCTCTGTTTGGATTACACCTGCTCCCTAAATGACATCCCCTCCACCCCCACACAAGCCCACAATGTGTCTTCCTTCCAATGGTTGTCATTTGATTACTACATTGAGTAATTTAGACCAATACACTCTGAAATTTAAAATAGTGAGAGATGGTCTCATTGAAACATACAAAATTCTGCTGCTTCATAAGTTAGACATTGAGAAGCTTATTTCCTTTCTCCAAGGAATTTAGTACTCAGAGGTACAGTCTCAGGATAAGGGATTGATCACTAAAGGCGGAATCTAGGAGCAATTTCTTCACTCAAGGTTTTGATTCTTTGAAATTGTTTGACTCCAGTCTGAGCAGCAAACCATTGAATCCTGCAAATATCACCAGCATATCTATGGATGGAACTGAAGATGAAGAAATTGAAGGTTGTGATGACCCAGGTCATCACGGGCGTTGCATGCCTCACTTGGACGACTGGGCAGAAGACTTTGTTGCAGGAGGCTACGGATGTGTGTAATGAAATGCCACAAAAACCTGAGCTATCAAGGGCTGCTCCATTATGTTGGGAAAGCTGATTCTCTGCCTGTACGGGGAAGTTTGTTCCTTCCAAGCTGGTGCTTCAGGGAATGCTCACTGTCGAGAATATTGTACATCAAAGTGAGTGAAATCCAAGAGAAGTGAAACTACTCCCAAATGTCTGGAAATCACCTGTAAAGCAGCATAAGGGCACTCTCCAAGCAGGTCCTGTGAGAGCACAAGCCTTTCACATAGCTAAGTCAGCAGCCATACAGTTTCACTGCTCAAAGATTTTCTAGTGTGTCAAGTTTCTCAGATCAATAGACTGCCACTGTGTTGTTGCATCGTTGATCCTGGTGGTCTCCAATCAGCTTGGAATATCTATTCTTTCACTGTTAAAGCCATGATGCTGGATTAAAATTAATTACCCGTTTACACACTGAAATTGGAGACCCTACAGCAACATGAGGGTTCCTCAGACTCCTCCAAATAAGTCCTGCTTGAAGTGAGAAATGAGCGGTGTTTGTGTCAGGTTTCTGACATGCTAGTTTTTTTTAGAGCTTTAACAGAGCCCCCCAACATGCCAGCAGCTGAACTTAGTATTTAAAGTTCTGCTCAGTGACGCTAATAGACTACCTGGGTGTTAAAGCCTGTTGGGGTTGTCTCACATTAGAACACTGTGCAGCCACCATTTCTCTTACCCCAAGGGCCTGATGGATAATTGTTTGGCTATTGCATGATTTGCAAATTATTTTGGCTGCTCAGGCTTTACCTCTTAGTGATTGTTCAGCCCTCTGAACAGCATCCCACCCAGACCCAACCCCCTACCTAATCACCATAGCCCTGCATTTTCCATGGCTAATCCACCTAGTCAGCACCTCCCTGGACACTGTGGGCAACGTAGCATGACCAATCCACCTAATTTGCACACCTTTGGGCTGTCAGAGGAAACCTATGCGGGCAGAAAAAAAATGAGAAAACTCCACACAAACAGGCATCCATGATTGATGGGCTCTGATTTAATTCTAAAGAAAAACACAAATACCTTGCAAAATCTTTATATTAAATGCAATGCATTTATTGAATTTATTGTGTAATGTGAGATTAATAGGCTTTACCAGAAGGCTACCTGATTTTGCAACTGACTTTTGCGTAGACCAGTTTCTTTTCCTATTATATTTAGGTTATGCTGAAAGTATGCTTTCTGGCTGGAGAACTTTTCAGACAACCTGATAAAATTCTGAATGCTTTATACGCCCTTGTCTGCGTGCATTACAAGCACCTTTATAACTTGTTGCCTGTAGTGTTACAGCAATTGACAGATTGTCATATGTTGATGACACATTCTATTGTTTTATTTACAAGAATGCTTGATGCACAGTTAACCACGCAATTCATGATGGAAACAGATGCTGCTTTTGGACAATCTTTGCAAATCTGTGTGAATGAGGCGTGGGAGTTAAAATAGCCAGACACTACAATTGATTCGCTTCAGGGCTAGGGGGAGGAGTGTTAAAAATTGTATACAATGCAGAACATGCTGTTAGTTAAAACTTTCCTTTACATCTTGATTCCAACTTAACTAAGGGTGGTGATGTTCCAAAAGAATTAACACGCATATTGAATGTCTGCCTTTTAAACAAATTGACTCTTCCTTTGTCTCAACAGTTGAAAGCCATTGTTCGTAAGTGAATTTTAACTTAAAACATACAAATTATTTCCAAATTCTTTGTGGATTGCTCAATACAAACATTACATGGGTAAGCAGGAGGAAATTATTACACCACAACCATAATGTCAATTGCCAGGAGCTCAAGGAGAGTCTCTGGCTACACCACATATTACATCTATGATAAGGGCTGAACTAATTTTGAGTGACTTCCTGGGCCAAATTACAGTCGAAGAATAATAAAATATACTGAAATCACAGAGAGAAAAGGTCATTAAAAATACACAAAGGCAACGTGACATAAATACATAGCTTGAAGGGGTCACTACATACAATAAATTAAAAATGTAAAATCACAGTAGTTGTGCAGTGCTCAGATTTTAGTCAATTAAGTACACCATCCCAAGAGTTTCTATTCATATAAAGCATTCTTACTTTAATTCTATTGTGGCAGAACTATATATTGTAAGAACATACAGATCCTGGAATGTTTACATTTCTGGTGCATAGTGAAATCCTTATAAAGGCCACAAAAGAGCTAAATTTACCAGCATCCTTCCAGAAACCATGTGGAAAAATGTGTTTAAAACTTGCTCAACTCTAATAGTTAATAGTAGTCTTGTCTTCTTAGATAGTACCATCAATCATCATAATGTTGAAGGATAAGCTATAAGACCATATGACAGATGAACAAAATTAGGCAATCTGTTTTTATATTACTAACTAGTTCACTCTCATTTTGCATGTTCTCCCCTCTTATTGAAGTTTTATTTATCTTCTGCTGTTTTTTTAAAAGATTCCTAATCCTCTGCCTTCCTACTAATCTTCGCCACATTGTATGCCTTCTCTTTTGGGTTTTTGCTGTCCCTGACTTCCCATGCCAGCCCTGGGTGCCTCATCGTCCGCTTAGTATGTTGCTTCTTCCCTGGGATGAATTTCTGCTGTGTCTCCCAAGTTATCCCCAGAAACGTCTGCCATTGCTGCTCCACTATCTTCCCTGCTAGGCTCCTTTTCCAATGAACTGTGGCCCAGCACCTTCCTCATATCTTCATAGTTACTTTTACTCAATTGTAATGCCATTATATCTGATTACACCTTCTCCCCCTCAAACTACAGATGAATTATATCATTATATCCACAGAGCCTCCTGCACCTTGTGCTCCCTGATCAAGTCTGCCACAATAGATTAGATTCCCTACAGAGTGGAAACACGACCTTCGGCCCAACAAGTCCATACCGCCCCTTGGAGCATCCCAACCAGGCCCATCCCCCTATAACCCACACACCCCTGAACACTACGGGCAATTTAGCATGGCCGATCCACCTAGCCTGCACATCTTTAGACTGTGGAGGAAACCAGATCACCCGGAGGTAGCCCACTTATCACAATAACCCAATCCTTATCACAAAATTGAGAATTGCCTGTTTCCTAGTATGCTGCATCAAAAGCTGCACCAAAAAAACATATGTCACAAATTCCTTTTCTTGAGATCCACTTAGCATCTTGCAAAGCTGGTAGAGACCATTGGTTAAGAGTTAGAGGGTCTATGACCATCCTGCATCTTGTAAACGGAAAGGAAAAATAGCAAGTGGAATACCCACTTGCAACGTGGTGGTTTAGTGGTTAGCACTGCTGCCTCACCGCGCCAGGGATTCAGGTTTGATTTCACCCTCGGGTGACTGTGTGGAGTTTGCACATTCTCCCCCATGTCTGTGTGGGTTTTCTCTGGGTCTTCTGGTTTCCTTCCACAGTCCAAAAATGTGCAGGTTAAATGGATCGGTCATGCTAAATTGCCCCATAGTGTCCAGGGATGTGTAATTTAGGTGGATTAGCTATGGAGCTATTCTGCTCCCACGACAAGACATTCCACTCCCGCATCTGCTCCCACGACAAGACATTCCACTCCCGCACATCCCAGGTGTCCAAATTCTTCAAGGACGCAACTTTCCCCCCGCGGTGGTCGAGAGCGCCCTTGGCCGCGTCTCCCGTATTGCCCGCAACACGTCTCTCACATCCCGCCCCCGCCACAACCGCCCCAAGAGGATCCCCCTCGTTCTCACAAACCACCCCACCAACCTCCGGATACAACGTATCATCCTCCGACACTTCCGCCATCTACAATCCGACCCCACCACCCAAGACATTTTTCCATCCCCACCCCTGTCTGCTTTCCGGGAAGACCACTCTCTCCGTGGCTCCCTTGTTCGCTCCGCACTGCTCTCCAACCCCACCACACCCGGTGCCTTCCCCTGCAGCCGCAGGAAATGCTACACTTGCCCCTGCACCTCCCCCCTTGCCCCTACCCCAGGCCCCAAGATGACATTCCACATTGAGCAGAGGTTCACTTGCACATCTGCCGATGTGGTATACTGCATCCACTGTTCCCGGTGTGGCTTCCTCTACATTGGGGAAACCAAGCGGAGGCTTGGAGAGCGCTTTGCAGAACACCTCCGCTCAGTTCGCAACAAACTACTGCACCTCCCAGTCGCAAACCATTTCCACTCCCCCTCCCATTCTTTAGATGACATGTCCATCATGGGCCTCCTGCAGTGCCACAATGATGCCACCCGAAGGTTGCAGGAACAGCAACTCATATTCCGCCTGGGAACCCTGCAGCCTAATGGTATCAATGTGGACTTCACCAGTTTCAAAATCTCCCCTTCCCCAACTGCATCCCTAAACCAGCCCAGTTCGTCCCCTCCCCCCACTGCAACACACAACCAGCCCAGCTCTTCCCCTCCACCCACTGCATCCCAAAACCAGTCCAACCTGTCTCCGCCTCCCTAACCCGTTCTTCCTCTCACCCATCCCTTCCTCCCACCCCAAGCCGCACCCCCATCTACCTACTAACCTCATCCCACCTCCTTGACCTGTCCGTCTTCCCTGGACTGACCTATCCCCTCCCTACCTCCCCACCTATACTCTCTCCACCTATCTTCTTTTCTCTCCATCTTCGGTCCGCCTCCCCCTCCCTCCCTATTTATTCCAGAACCCTCACCCCATCCCCCTCTCTGATGAAGGGTCTAGGCCCGAAACGTCAGCTTTTGTGCTCCTGAGATGCTGCTTGGCCTGCTGTGTTCATCCAGCCTCACGTTTTGTTGTCATTAGCTATGGAGAATGCAGGATTATAGGGACAGGGTAGGGGGTAGTTCTGAATGAGATGCTGTTCAGAGAATTGGTGTGGGCTCAATGGGCTAATTGGCCTGCTTCGAAACTATAAAGATTTTACAATTTAATTCATTTGCCCAGTGAAGACAGAAATTGATGAAGCAATGGTATGCAAAGAATTTTCAAATACTCAACATTTTTGGGAGGGATTGCAGCCACTGTTGTACCTTTTTACTTTCTACGACTTTGGAAATCCAAGCCCATGGTGAAAATAAATGCAAGTAGTTGAATGATTCTTTGGATCCTCAAATAATTGTTACTGCACTTGTTCATTTCTTCAGAAGTGTAAGAGGCCACTTGATCAAAATATATAAGATCCTGAGGAGTCTTAACAGAGTAGATGTGGAGAGTATATTTCTTGTTTTAGGAGAACCTAGAACTGGGTGTTACAGTTAAAAATAAGGGATCATGCATTTAAAACAAAGTTGGAGCAATTGCTTTTTTCATGGAGGATGATGGTCATTGAAGCTCTCTTCTTGAAGGTGCAGCAGAAGCAGAGTCTTTGAATATATTTAAGGATAATATGGATAGATTTTGGTCACAAAGGCATGAAATGTTACTAGGGGTTTGGGGAATGTAGATTTTTGGTCACAATCTGATCAGTCATGATCTAATGTAAAAGTAGAGCTGGTTCCGAGGGACCAAATGGCCCAGGTCTTTTTGATCATATTTACTCAACTCTTCAATAACATGGAAAGTTAGAGGAGCACATTAGGATAGGTGGCAAGTTCCTAACTACAAATTTGTCTTTTTCTCAGGAGATTGTGGCACTAACATTACTTTTTGGGGATTCCTGGTATGAGTAAGGAAGATTAAATTTACAGGAGCTACAATTCCAAAGAAGAGTCATTTGATTCAAAATATTAACTCTGTTTCTCTGTTCACAAATGCTGCCAGGCCTGTTGAGTTTCTTAAGCACTTTCTATTTTTATTAAAGCTACAGGACATTATGGTGGAAAAGAGATTGTGCATGACAGTGTCGAGTTGCTACATTCACATTTTACAAAGTTTAATAGTTTAAAATTAGAGATCAGCCATTTAAGACAGAGCTGAGGAAACATTTTCCCTCCCAGAGGATTGTATATCTTTGGAATTCTCTTCTTCAAAAGGCAGTGGATGCTGAATATTTAAATATTTTTAAGGCAAAGGCAGATAGATTTTTGACAGCCAAAAAAGGGGATGAAAAATTATCAGGGATGTACAGTTGAGGTTAAAATTAGATCAACCATTATCTTATTGCAGGGCAGACTCAAAGGGTTAAATGGTTTAGGATAACTAAGTGTGAAGCTGGATGAACACAGCAGGCCGAGCAGCATCTTCGGAGCACAAAAGCTGACATTTCGGGCCTAGACCCTTCATCAGAAAAGGGTTAGGGTTAGGGTTAGGGTTACTCTTGTTCCTTGTTCATAAAGAACAGTTTCATAAAAGAAAAGCTTGGGTTGGGAAAAATGGTAAAGATGAAAAGGACAAAGTTAGAGGCCCACAGCCAAGATTAAAACTGCTGGGAGCAGGAAAAGAAAATATCAAAATATGGATATTGTTGGCAAGTTAGTTTATTATTGTGAATCCAGAACTAAGAAAAATCTATTTGAGATTTTAAGTTAAAGTTGCTGGTGCAGATTTTGAATAAAATTTAGTCTTACAGCTATGAAAAGCACTGAACAATTTGCTTCGTAAAAGATAAGCTTTAGCCCTGAAGTCATGTTTGAAAGGATGTCTGGCAGAAATCCAATTTACAGACATTATTTGTCACAGCATGATCATGATTTGAACAAAGGGTTTGCCTTTCAAAGACCTGCCTTTTTAATCTAGTTAGGGATATTTGCTATCTTCTGAGACAAAGTGCTCAAGAACGGGAGATACAGGAGCTATTTCCAAATTAATTACCACCACTTCTGTCTCTAATATAGCAATGTAAAACTATCAAGCCTAGCTATCATAGTTCCTGATTGAACTCAATAAAGTAAATTGATATGAGTTGCTATTTTAGGTACTCAAGAAGGAAAGATTTAGCTGACATTTATGGGAATAATTAAATTTTCATTAGGAAAGACTAATAGAAACCAGTCTTGGTGGTTCCAAATAAAGCTCCATTAAGGGAAAAAAATTGATTGATAAAAGTTGTCAGTTCAGCTATCCCACAATTTGTATTTTGGGTAATTTTAGTATACTAAAATGTCAAGCATAATATAATAAGTTACTTTCGGAAAATAAAGTGGGAGAGAAAGCCAGTTTTAAACATAAAAGCAAATAATGAGAGTTTTATAGATTAATTTTAAAATAGAGTTAACAAAGTGAATATTTATTCAGTAGAAAATGAGTCTGGGGAATTAACATCAGAAATATAAGGATGTTGCAAATGAATTGAATGGGTAAACTAGAGGAACAATACCTAACATGTTGCCTTGGGAGCTTACAGCCCAATGACCTCAATATTGACTTCACCCACTGCAAAATGCCTGCCGCCCAGCCTTATCACATATCCAGCCCTTCCCCTCCTCCTCGCTGCCCTGACCTGACCTAACCTGTTCATCTTCCTACTCACCAATCCGCTCCAACCTTCCCACTGACCAATCACAATAACCCCCAACCTGCATCCACCTATCACCAACCCACCTACCCTTCCCACAGCCCCAATCACCTTAGCTTATTTACTTATGTCCCCTCCCCTGCCCTGTCCTGACAAAGGGTTTTCAGCCTGAAACATTGACTTTCCTGCTCCCCAGATGTTGCCTGACCTGCTGTGCTTTTCTAACTCTATATCAATTGATTCTGGCTTCCAACATCGGCAGTCTATAGCGTCTCCAGGCACTGATTATTTGTTGGTGGATTTCAGTGGAGGTTACCTCTTATAGGATTCCTGATAAGCCACTCACATCATAGTATTCATAACTAAACTCAAGTTGTGTCAGACTAGTGGTTTTCAGTCTGTCTTAATGATGCAATAAAATTTCAAAGATAGACTTTGTGTGTTCTGTGTAAATTCTTATACATCTCAAGTAAAACAGAATCATAAATGACTCCAGGAGTAAGGACTACCAAGGTTACGTAGTATCTTTCAACATGTAAGGATTAACATGTTAAGAGAGTAGAGTTACGATTGCATTTTCCTGTTCCAAATATTTGTCCTAAGTAACAGCCCTGATGTTTAACTATCACAAATCTTCCTTCAGACTTGATATAATGCAACCTGCATTTTTCAGTGTTCTAGGAATAGCATTAACTTTCTCCAGCAACTCTTTCCAAAACTACTGACCATCAGTCTAATGCACTCCGTTTCTCACCCCATCCACAAAGGTTTCATTGCTCTCAATGATGGACGTGTGACAGTGTGAAGCTGTAAGGAAAATCATCCAGTTTTAGAAGCATTGGCCAGTTGTTGTGAGAATCTAGCATTATATGCCACCAATGTGTTAGCCCTCAAAGAAAAGAAGAGTGAATACACAAATCATAGATATCCTCTAAGAGAACCAAAAATGGTGTTGGAAGTTCGACCCGTACGCACACAAGCACATAAGAGTGGAGGAGTGGGGACAATGTGGAGTGACAGTATTAAAATGTTTATGGTCAAACGTTAATGGCAAAAAAAGTAGAGAGTAAAAGATCTTGAGGTAGGATGTAGAGTGAAGGGAATTATACCTTTCTGCTGTGTATAGTTACTGAGCACGTGCAAAAGGAATGAGGTCAACTGTGACAAGGTTCATATGGAATTAAAGCTTGAGTTGTAGGCTTCCAGGTAAGCTATTTTCTCTTACCATCCTCTGAATGCAGTTATGCTACATAAAGCTTTTCATTATTCACCCACAAGAGTGTAGCTCCTGCTGGGTAGCTTACTGCCTCCAATAAAATCTCCAATGCAGTGTAAGAATAAATAGCATTCTTGTATTTTCTGTTGTGCCTACCATTGTCGAAAACAGTCGCAATAATCTCCAATAGACATATACCTATCTGAAAGGGAAAAAAGATGCTGTTAAATAAAAGTTTAACAAATCTTAGGAGCAAATAATGTACTTGTGGAAAAATCTTTGAAGCAATCTGCACTAAGTGACAATTAATCCACATTTTCAAGTCACTGATGACCATTTTAAGGCAAGTTCAGACTTGATTGTTAATATCATTGAATGAATGGCTGCTAACAGGACAAGAAAGAATTAGCAAATGGCTTTCCAATAAATACACGTTTCCTTTGAGGTATTAGGAACATTGTACATATAATTGATTATGCCTTAAAGCAAATGTGTTAGATTAATCATAGGAAAATCATAAAGGAAATCATGTACTTTCCCTATTTTGAATTACCTGATAAATCCAAACCATTTGGCAATGTAAGACCAATATAATTGTGCCTTTCATTTGAACCCAATAGATTTGCATTATTAAATGATTCTTCAACTCTCATTTGAAAACTACAATACTTAAATCAAATTAATATTCTCTGAATGCTCATTCTGGCATTATCTTAAACACTTTCGGATGTAATTTCAGAAACATAGCAAAAATCAAACTGTACTTTAACTTTTTAATGGGCTATTTCTCTGCGGCATCATCACATTTTTGAAATAATTTCATGGTGAATTTCACATTATTACTTGTGCTTCATGTCATGAATTGATGATTCAGTGGACTGGAAGCAACTTTGATATCGCATTTAGCTGAGGAGTCCAGAGAGAATAGAAAATGATCATCAGAGACAGGGATGTGCATGTAAAATATCCTACTGGTGATATACAATGAGACTGTTGCTTACCATTGCAAAAATACTGGTATCTCACATACATTAGATGAATTTGAGGGAAAAATAATGGCCTCGTGTTGGCTCTCTGGATACAACTTTGAAGTTGCAGGTATAACTGCATCCAGTTTGCTGATGTAAAACAACGTGCAGGTAACATCCCAATACCACTGGAATACACACAAATGTAAATTTAGCATAACTAGGATACATCAACATACAGGCATACAAAGTATGAGGACCAAGAAAATGCCAAAGTCATCTTCTTAGAGTCACACAATTTGGAATTTTAACTAATTTAATGAATCTTCCAGATACAAATGGATATCAACTTGGCTTAAGAAATTTCCACTGTGGAGAAGACTTGCAAAAATTCCCATCTCAAAGTGTTCCTTTGAAGAATGCCAGAAAAATCACCAATCTTTTTCTAACCATGTAGAAGTATGAACATAATAAATATTTTTACAAGCAAGTACGTGGCAAAATTTTCAGAAAACCCTTTGTGTCTCACTGGGATCACAAATGCAGTAAATAGCTATTTGTAAAATTTTCAAACTAATGAGATCATTAGATGGAAAATTATGGATAGTGTGCCTGGTCATTTCTCGCAAACTGTCTTCTACAAATTCAGACACCAAGAAAGCACACATTCTCAGAAAATAAAAACAGAAAATACTGGAGAAACTCAGCAGATCTGGCAGCACCTATGGGAAGAAAACAGAGTTAATGTTTCAGGCCCAGTGACCCTTCTTCAGAACATCTTAGGGTTTTGAACATAATAGATAACACATCTCCATAACAGATGTATGAGCACTGATGCCTTTTCAGTCCAACCCACGTACTCCAAGTTGAAGGTGGAGTAGCAGCATTCAGCTACTTAGTCCAGGGCTCAACTGCTTTTGTTATGTGTTTTTTTTTCTTTTTAACCTTGCTTTTTTTTTCTTTAAAGTCTTTCCTCTTACCTTTTTGCCTTGGTTGCAGCAGCACATGCAGAAACAGTCCCAATGTGGAATAGCAAATGAAGATGGCAGCACAGGCATGGGGACCAGCAAGGCTCAGTAAATGACAAAAGAGAAAACATCTGGTGGCGGCAACACCAGGATGAGGTGAGTGCAGCCCAACAACAACCCAAGATCACCCAGAAAGCAAGGAGCAGGTCCTAGGCTTAATCCACCAGGTCCAAGCACGCAGGTTGAGCCGAGGCTCCAGACCTGTGGATAGGCAGGGATGCCTGATGCGGAGGCAAGGACAGTGGTGAGTTTGGTCCCAATGCAGGACACAGCAAGGTTGGCCCAGCAGCAGTGTTGATGGAGGCAAGATGGCGTCAGAGGGTGGTGACTCTTTGTTCCGATGTTAGCAGCGTGGCAAAGTGTGGTTACTGTCGTGGTGTTGGTATAGCAGCAGGGACTCAAGGCATTAGGGTGGAGGAACCCAAATCGAGACCTATGCCTGAACTAGAAGTGGGAGCTGCTCCAAAGACTGCTTAACTTTATGGAGATAACGGTAAGACTACATGATGAATTTTACTGTTAAATCTTTCTCACTTTGCGTTTTGTGTTTTCATTTATTTTCTATGTTTTAAGATGTCACCAGAGAGCGGGAACACTAAACAACACTTTTCATTGTATTTGTAATAAATATATGTGACAATAAATCAAATCAAATCACCCAAGAAAGGCATCTCTGCATATCAGACTATGCTGGCAAATACTTAATATTCAAGTTGAGAGGAAAGCAGTTTAATGCCACTGTACCGCCTATGAGAACTTACATTATCCTTGTGTTTGGTGGCCTGCAGGTGTCACTTCTAAGGTCACCTATGATTACGTCTACTTCATAACATAACTATCTTCTACTTGCAACCATGAATTATATGGTCAAGATTGCTTATGATCAGCATTTGTACCCCATTCAATTGGAAGCATTTTGAAACAATTTATTTGGGTATGTTGCGAGATATTTCTGAAGTAGTAGGTGGGACTTGAACCTAGACATTCTGGCCCAGAGGCAGGGATATTGCCACTATGCTATAAGACACCTAAAGTCAGGAATGCAGACAAATGAAGACAAATGTTTTGGAACCTACGTGGAGAGTTCACAACAGATATTGTAAACGTTGCCTCAACTAATCAAACACATGTATGGCTTACCCTACACATATATTTTCTAAACAGCCTATTATTAAATACCTCTGGATCAGGTGAAATTGAACTAAGGCATCCATTTCAGAGGTAAGAGCATTACCATTTCACCAGAAGATCCCATTTTATACCCCACATATGTCTCTTTATTCACTCATAGGACTTGGGTATCACCGGCTGTCCAGCATTTATTGCCCTTGGTGATGAACTGCCTTCTTAAACCACTGCAGTCCACATTGTGGGTTGACCCACAATGCCCATAGGGAGGGTTTAGATCAATGCCAGGCAGTCCATCCAGTTTCATTTCTTTTTTGAAACTTCGTAGTGATTGATACAACTGACTAGCTTGCTAGATTATTTCAGAGGGTGACTGAAAGCCAACAACAATGCTATGGATGTGGAGCCACATGTGAGCTAGGAGAGGATGGCAGATTTTCTTCCTTGAAAGACATTAGTGAGCCGAAAGGGTGTTTTTTTTCCAACAACCCACAATGATTCCATGGTCATCAGTAGATATTTAAATCTATATTTTATTTTCTGTTGTATTCAAGTTCCACCATCTGCCATGGCAAACCCAGGTCCCCAGAAAATCAGTTGAGTTTCTGGATTAATAATCTAGCAGTAATACCATCGGTTGTCACCTCCCAGGTGAACACTGCATGCATTTCACATACATGAAAAAGGGCTTCACATCATTCACAAGTGGACTCATGCTCAAACAGAACAAAAAACTGACACTACCCGCCCCAGGGGTAGTTGCAGCCACTTGAAAGACTGATGATTGGCAGTTACCCCGAGTGATCACCTTGTAGCTAGCTCCTCAACTGCCTTACCATAAATCCTCTCACTGTTTGCATTGAAACCATAGGTCTCACCTTGGATCACACTTCAGACAGTAATGATAAGCATCCCTGGCCTTGACCACCTCAAGCCATTGACTCACCATGTTCAAACCTGTGGACTGGGACTGGTCAATATCATGGCTTACTGTACAGGGACCCCCTGACTGAGGAAATCCCACCTTGAGGTGATTGAGGATTGCTCCCCATAAGATTTGAGATAAGATCATTTAGTTGATGCATGTACTTCATGTTTGCCATGTAGCCTGCTGGCTCATGATGCAAGTGTGAGATTGGCACAGCATAATCCCATACAGAAATAGTGCCGCCCTTTGACTGATCACAACTGATGACCATGGCAAGCTGCCCATCTTTGTCACTGCTCTATGCAACAAGGCAACGCAAACTACTATGAGCCTTTAAGCCATTGCTGAGGGGCCATGAAGTACCAAAAGACAAGGCAAGGGAGTGTTGTTGTGCACATTGAAGTAGGCACAAACTGAACAAGCACTGAGAGAGAAAGTGAACAGCCCTGAGATGCAGCCTGGTCTCATCCATGAGATGGGAGCCTATCCCTGCACACAGTGTTGTTGCAGCAGCATTACAAAGATAGATATTAGTATGCTCCAAAGTGCATCACTGAGGCATAGAACTGTATTGTAAGTGGATTAGAGATATGACATAATGTGACAGAGAGACTGGCATATGTTTGATGTTAGTAGTTGTAGACATGGGGTGTGCGTGGCCTCTATCCATATAGGTTATCCACAGATGCTGGAGCCGAGTGTCCAAGATGGAGATCTAGTTATGCAAGCAGAGACCTTCAGTCACCGGGTATCAATCAGACTTCCATTTGGGAATTGTTACTGTCTAGTTTCTGCCTAGCAGATGGGAGAATGGGAAACTGCATATTAATGAGGCAAGATTGGAAAAGAATGAGATGTTAATACATGCTAATGCATGCAAACAGGCCTCTTACTGCTCACTGGGGAGAATCCCATATCATCATTTGATATTTGGATGGAAGATGGGGATGTTTTGTACTTGACATTGAAAAGATCCTTGCTGTTCATCACACATGATTTTCCCAAATTTCTCACCGTTGCCCGCATCACTGGGGCACTGAGATCATTTCACCCCTTATATTTTGACTCTGATCTCTACAGTCTTCTGCACTCAATATTGAATTCAGCACATTTAGATGATACCCTCTGCTGACATTTGCTTATATAAATCTTGCCCCTTTTCTCTTCCTCTTTGTTTTGTCTTGGTCTTGTTTTTATTAATCCTTTATTATTGTAATCAGACAGTTTTTACATGGCACTTCATGCCTCATTTAGATACAACTGTTGTTCCTCCAATTTATTCCATCA
Source organism: Stegostoma tigrinum (assembly GCF_030684315.1). Lineage (NCBI taxonomy): Eukaryota > Metazoa > Chordata > Chondrichthyes > Orectolobiformes > Stegostomatidae > Stegostoma > Stegostoma tigrinum. The sequence continues at coordinate 52,698,719 of NC_081355.1, forward strand.
CTGCACACTTTGGCTGTTGCATCACATAATCATTTATTACTTAATCTCACTTGGCCTCTACCCTGTCGTTGTTCTCTGTTGGATTTTCTGTCCCCAAACCTCTCACCTTTCACAGGCTTAAAAATACTTAAATTACTATTTCTATTCAGTTCTAATACAAGATTAACTCTATTTCTCTTTACAGATATAGCATGACCTGCTGAGTTCTTCCAAATTTTATGGCTTTTATATGCATTTAGTACCTTCTGGTAATGGTAATTTCCAAGTTCCCCTGGGTCCCCACATTGTATTATTAGCATGTATCATTGATAGCTTTTGTTACTGAGCTGATTGTGGGCTTTACGATGAGGACAATGTTGTAGAGCAGCAGTGGGAAGTCCTGCCTCACATCATCACGTCGTGGCACAGAACCTGATGGAATTTCAGAGCTATCACATATAATAGTTCACACAGCGATCTGTAGAGGAGAGATATGGCGAAACCTTAAAACTGTAATGCTATAATTATAGAATGAATGGTTTTATATGTTGAATTGGCTGGATACCAAACTACTTTGCCAACAATATTGCATAATATATATCATGCCCTATATGTTAAGGTGACAAAAAAATTAATAATCTGAAACACAGGCATATATGAAAGTTAAAAATCCAAACAATCTCATTATTATTGACACTTTGTCTGCTCATAAGGCCACCTGGTCTCATAAAATAAATTAAATAGCCATAGAATCTCTCTAGGGTTTATAATTTATATCATGTCAATGCATAATAATCTTACTGCCTTGCTCAGCACTTCATGCGACATTCAGCAAATGCATTCAGGATTACTGGGTACTAGACTTTGAATTAGTGAGAACCATTATGGAAAAGATCATAAATCATGCAACACTTAACTGTTTGCAGCGAATCCAGGTTATCTGCATTCCTGCTTGTAAAGGGGGCATTTTGTTTTTGGAAAATGCTACCCTGACCTCCAATACCAAGTTTCAGTTACATGGAGCCCGTGGATTAATATTTTCCTACTCTATACCAATGTTGCTGGTTTTCAGATAATGCAGCGAGTTACATGTAGCCTCACGTTACAGTCAGAATCCAGAAAGAGATGACTATGTCTATTAACTAGTGTGCATGCCTCTTATAGAATCATGCAATGTGAGCTAATATGTAACTAGCATGCACAAATCAAATTCTGTGACTATTTGAAAGTGCTTCAGGGAATGATGCAATTGCCATTTCCAGTCAGTCCTAATGAGTTCGGGTTAACTCATGAAAACAATATAGTTTACATAGAGAAGGTCACACTGTGTGACTGCAATATTGACTGGGTTGTGGCTGGCAGCGTGTATTTATCATTTTTATTGTAGGTTGGATTAATGTATTTTGCACATTTTTACTACAAAGGATATTGAATCATATATGTTGAGCCATTGTCTGACAGTGTGGAGTTGATTATGACTGTCCTTGGATGGCATCAATGATGCACTATAGGTCTGAAAATGTACTCGCTAACCCTAACACTGTTAACATCAGCAATGTGGACAGCTCATGTTATATTGCTAGACTAGTTGTAAAAAGCTGTGAACCAGTTGTTATAGAATTATAAATCTCAAGGTGACACATTCTCTGTCTCACTCCAGTCGTGTGCTAAGTAGCAAGGCATCAGGTCTATCAACTAAATGGAGGGCAGAGAGAAATAATCAATGTAGCTCCAGCATTTTGAGTCCAAGGTATGATTGTCCCCAACCTTCCAAGAAGCCAGCAATCATCACTGGATTACCACTCCACTCAAACCTTCCCCTGCCTTGACACTGCTCCACATTTCTTGTGGGGTCTTCTGAGGCTTACTTCATTGGAAATGCAGAGCTCAGCATCTGTGATCGAATTCTGGGGCAGCACTGTAGTATTGAGGCTAGTTAGAATAGGATGCTCCCTGTTTAAGTAACGTTTCAAGTAATTTTCAAAGCCCAGTGTGACTGTTAAGGAATGGATGATCGGATGAATAAGTGAAGGGATAGAGTGGAAGGGTGTGTGGGTAATATGGCAAAATGGGTGAGGTGGCAGAGTGGTAGGTGAATAAGATGGCAGGTGGGTGAAGTAGTGGATAGGTCAGGAGGCTAATTGGGAACAGTCAGAGGGGTTCTCAGGTCAGTTGAAGAGGGGGTTCATGAGGGAACAGTCAGCTGCTCAGCATTTCTTTTTATTCATTTACAGGATGATGCCATCGCTGGCAAGGCAGCATTTATTGCCCATCCCTAATTGCCCAGAGCGCATTTCAGTATCAACCACATTGCTGTGGGTCTGGAGTCACATGTAGACCAGACCAGGTAAGGATGGTAGTTTCCTTCCCTGAAGGACATTAGTAAAACAGATGGGTTTCTCCAACAGTCAACAATGGATTCATGGTCATCATTAGACTCTTAATACCAGATATTTATTAACTTCAGATTCCACCATCTGCCCCAAATTGTTATGAGTCTCTGGATTAAACAATCCAGCAAAAATACCATGAAGCCATCACCTCCCCAATGAATGAGTTAGGCAGTGGTTATAGAGTTACTCAAGCGTTAGACTAGTATTTAATTCCATTAAATATTTCCTGGGTAACAGTTCAGGCAAGTTCCAAGGAATTGACTAGCTCAGAATTAGAAACCTTTGTGGAGGGTCCAAAGCAGCAGGGGAATTGTCCATTGGAAGTTGAAATATATCTGACATTTGTCATATATATCAATGCATCAGGACCTCTGCAAGATAACAATGCACTTCTCTGGTCCATGACATTTTACAAATTAGAGGATTTAGACCATAATTACAAACCGTGAGCTCCAAAAAATAACAACTACATTTTAATTAAGGTCAACTATAGATATTTAAAGCACTGGTCCATTGTGGTTTCTGGTTTGGTTCCACTGTTGCATCCTATTTGAATGTCTCTTCAGGTAATGTGGCCAGACATATATTACTATAGTAAGTTCACCTCAGCCTAGAAGTGTGGCTATAGTAAGGCTTCTGCATTTAATTACACCTTTACATAGTTATTCATGCTGTAGTTTGAGGCAATACATTTCTGTCCTTCTCTGTTCCTTCTCTTAGAATCTAGCACATGATCGCTGAAATCACTGCTGTTACATTGTCATATAAAATACTTTATCATTGCTTCTAACATTGCCAGCAATAAACTGATCTGAAGTTTCAAGTCTAGGTATTATGAAGAGAAATGATCCAGCTTTCCAATTTATGTTAGAATGCAAACCATCATCAATTTAGTGAGCAAGAGAAGGAATTTACTAAGTTGTACTAGTTTTTGGAGGTGGAAAAAGGTGAGTTTCTGTTTGGCGCCCGACTGTCACATACTTGGATGACCCATGTAATCTGCCTTTGACTGCCTGAAATACAGGCGGTCTTGAATTTTCAACCCTGCCAGGGCTGGGTAAGGAGTTGGGAGGCAGTGACTGTGTGCCATTTAAACATCAGAGCAGTTTCTCAGTGAGGTGGAAATTGAGTGTGGTGGGGTAGGGTGCATGACAATCCATCCACATGTGGCAGATAGCCAGTCAGGCTCATTAAGCACCACTTAATGCCGATGAAGGCGGTCGGTCACCTGGGATTTTCCAGTCATGTCATGGTCTCCTGAGGTGTCATAGGGGAATTTAACTACTGAGAAGTTAGCCTCCCAGAAGGGGGATGAGCACTCCATGAAGTCCTGCCTGGGTGATGTAGCAGTAGCAGTAGCAGCTGGCTGTCCTGTTGGATGACTCCCCCAACACCGTCTGTGCCAGCTGCAAAAACAATTGTTTAATTTTAATTATAAAAATGTTGGAGGAAGTGGTAACTTTGAAATTTTCATTTTGGTTTCCACCTTGAATGCCCTCCCCTTCACTTATCTGCCATGCAGCCTGCTGCTGCTTTCAAGCTGCATGGCCTCAGATTGGCCCTCCAGTTTCAAAAGTCTCACCATCCTTAACCGGACAAGAAGCCTGCTCTCTGGCCATTAATTATTTGTTCCGGAGAAAATCACATTGTGTGGCTACTACCCACATACAGTGGCCTTTTATACACTCTGTTATGCTCAGCATACTATCGTCAACTCTATCAATCCATTTGGTGCAAATATACCTTGTAGGGTGTTCTTTTTGAAAATGACTTAATATTTGTAATTTGTGCTTCTAGTAGTTTGATTCCTGCATCGTACAAGGACGTAACAGCCTTATCTGGTGTCTTTTGAGCATTAGAGAATAGATCTCAGGAAAGTATCTGTGATGCACTCAATTACATATACATTTATTTCAGCAGATGCAAGGGATTTTGAGTATCAATCAGTTGTTGACATTTTGTTCACTACATTTGCTCACTGTAAAATGATGATAAGGTCTTACAAAATCTTATATTACCTCTCTAACTGTGCAAAATGCCATGGGAAAATTGTTTGCATTGTCTTGAACTTATTCTGACATCTTCTGCTTGTTTCTTTGTTTCCTCCTCGACAGTAAGTACTTAACTCCTGAAGTAAGACTCACTGTTGGTGGATGTTGTATACAGGTCTGAAAGGCTTAATTCTGAGGAGTGCACAGGCACCAACCAGAATGATGACACCAAATGGACTCGTGGATAGAACAGCTTAGGATCTTGAAGGAGTGAGACATAACATACGACCTTCCTCAAAGTTTTTACGCCCAGTAGCAATGCCCCCATCAAAGCAATATAATCTGGAATATGCTGATAACATACAATAAAGTGGCTTAACTTCAAGACACTCTTCCTGTTAGACCCACATTAGTAGTTTCTTACACCTAAAGCGGATGGTAGCAGCAATTTTCAAATTGAGCAACGGCACAATGAGTTGGCATGCTTATACAATAGGCTCTGTTGGAATTCCTGCCGATGTTATATGTTTGCTATTAGATTTACCTTCACAAAATTAGGTTGCATAACAACTCAAATTGCCCTAAATTTTTGGTCAAGGTAAGTTGAACTTTTAGCAGCCAGCAAGTTAAAACTGGCAGTACAGGATTGGCTCTCCTTCTGTAACTACACTGGCCCTAAACCCCACCCCTTCCTCCGTTACATTGATGACTGTATCGGTGCCGCCTTGTGCTCCCATGGGGAGCTTGAACAGTTCATTCACCTCACCAACACCTTCCACCCCAACCTCAAGTTCACCTGGACCCTCTCCAACACCTCCCTCCCCTTCCTGGACCTCTCTGTCTCCATCTCAGGCAACCACCTTGAAACCGATATCCATTTCAAGCCCACTGACTCCCACAGCTACCTAGAAAACACCTCCTCCCACCCACCTTCCTGCAAAAATTCCATCCCCTATTCCCAATTCCTTCACCTTTGCCGCATCAGCTCCCAGGATGAGGCATTCCACTCCCGTACATCCTAGGTGTCCTCGTTCTTCAAGGACCGCAACTTCCCCTCCACAGTGGTCCAGAACGCCCTCAACTGTGTCTCCTGCAACTCATCCCTCACACCCTGCCCCCGCAACAACCGCCAAAAGAGAATCCCCCTCGTCCTCACATACCACAACACCAGCCTCCAGATACAACGCATCATCCTCCGGCACTTCCGCCATCGACAATCCGACCCCACCACCAAAGGGATTTTTCCATCCCCACCCTTGTCCACCTTCTGGAGAGACCACTCTCTCCAGAAGTCCCTTGTCCGCTCCACACTCTCCTCGAACCCCACCACACCTGGCACTTTCCCCTGCAACCGCAGGAAGTGCTACACCTGCCCCCACACCTCCTCCTTCACCCCCATCCCAGGCCCCAAGATGACTTTCCACATCAAGCAGATGTTCACCTGCCCATCTGCCAATGTGGTACACTGCATCCGCTGTACCCGTTGTGGCTTCCTCTACATTGGGGAAACCAAGCGAGGCTTGGGGACTGCTTGCAGAACACCTCCGCTCAGTTCGCAATAAACAACTGCACCTCCCAGTCACGAACCATTTCAACTCCCCCTCACATTCCTTAGCAACATGTCCATCCTGGGTCTCAAGCAGTACCTCAATGATGCCACCCGAAGGTTGCAGGAACAGCAACTCATATTCCTCTTGGGAACCCTGCAGCCCAATGGTATCAACGTGGGTTTCACAAGCTTCAAAATTTCCCCTCCCCCCACTGCATCCCAAAACCAGCCCAGCCCGTCCCCACCTCCCTAACCTGTTCTTCCTCTCACCTATTCCCTCCTCCCACCTCAAACCGCACTCCCATTTCCTTTCTACTAACCTCATCCCACCCCCTTGATCTGTCCATCCTCCCCGGACTGACCTATCCCCTCCCTACCTCCCCAACTATGATCTCCTCTCCATCTATCTTCTCTATCCATCTTCAATCCGCCTCCCCTTCTCTCCCTATTTATTTCAGAACCCTCTCCCCATCCGCCTTTTCTGATGCAGTGTTTAGGCCGGAAACACCAGCTTTTGTGCTCCTCGGATACTACTTGGCCTCCTGTGCTCATCCAGCTCTACACTTTGTTACCTCGGATTCTCCAGCATCTGAAGTTCCCATTATCTCTCATTATACATTCTGTCGATTTTCCCTTTGAATTTGATACAACCAGTGTATTCCTCTCACTATTAAATGTTTGTTCATGGGATGTGGGTGTCGCTAGCTAGGCTGGCATTTATTGCTCATCCTCAATTACCCAGAAGACAGTTAAGAGTCAACAGTATCACTGTAGGTTTGGAGTCACAAGAGGCCAAACCAAGTGAAGTGGCAGATGCCCTTTCCTAAAAGATACTAGTGAACCAAATGGGTTTTTGTAAAATTCAACAGAGTTATATGTTTGCCATTCAAATTTTACCATCTGCTACTGTGGCATTCAAACCCATGTCCCTAGAAAATTAGCCTGCAATTCTGGGTCTCATGTTTTGGAACTGGTTGTTGGTGCCTGAGACAGGAAAGCCCTAATGTTTCCTTGGGCCTATGGTGATAGGAAGAAGGAAAGATAAGCAACAAAAAACTTTTGTCCTCTTTGGCCTACACTGACCTGCAAGAAAACTGCAATGATTTTCCTGCTGAAGCTTGAAATTGCAGTTGAATGCCAATGGCATCATTTTTCTCAGATGTATGTATAAGGAAGAACCCCATCACCTTTGGATGATTGTAGTGTCCCCTGCTCAGAGCAGCAGGTTAAGATTGCAGGCAGCAGAATCCTCACAGGACAGGGACACAATCAATACTTTAGTTACCAATCTGTCCAGTTTCACATAGCAATCACTCTCACGTCTCATTTCTGCAATACCAGTTTCTAACATGAGTTTTTTATCCACTGGACACCAACACACCCAAAATCCACCAAATGCTGAATCAGGGACCATATTAAAACAGGTCAAAGTCAATTGGAATGCAAATCAGATAGTAAGCATTTATTACATAATAGGTTAAGATAGTCTGAAAGGCAAAAGGTCAAGTATTCTTGTGGATAATTACGTTAATAACTACCATTTCATCATTGTAATTAAGGGACTGGAGATTCTCAAATCTGAATTAATATGAAAACATAATTATCTGCCTATCATCATGATTTCAGAAGAAAGAGGACAGGTAAAGAATTGTGCTGCCAGTTTTTAAACTGAAAGGTCTCTGTAGTGAAGCCATCCCAGACAGCTCTGTAGGGACAGAAAAACAGGAGTAGGTTATTCAACAGCTCAAGACTGCACCAGTGTTGAATAAGATTACAGCTGATCTGCATCATAATGCCATCTACCTTGCTGTACAGTTGATTTGTAAGATATTGTTGTACATTCAAAAGAATCATTCAGAGGACCAATTCTGGAAAAAAATATATGATAGAAACTACACAGAAAAAAGACAAAGGAGTAGTTTTCTTTTCTGGCAGGGAGAAGTGTAATGGCAATTGAAGAAAGGAAACTACCATGCTCTATGGAATTTTCTGTCTATCAAAATTTTTCCTATTAAAATCCATTATTTTCCTTTGTTGGTTTTTTGCAGTCCAGTCCCAAAGTCTGGCATGCCAAGAGGAATTCAGATGCAGTTCTCGAAATTTTCCTTTCAGAAACTGGATGTCTGAATTCCTGCTGTGCACTCTTAATCATGTAACGGAACTAAAAGAAATGAAAATTGACTCTCATAGAGATTGTTCAGCCACACTGGGCACATTTCTCTTTGTGATTCCAATAAACAAAATCCAGGTGGACACATAAACTGGAAAATTAGATACTGTGGTGATATTAAGTCATTAGGTGTACGCGACAAAAGAAAGCAGAGTAGGCAGATTACAACATCAATCATATTGTGTTGATTTAATGCCATCACTGCCATTTTAGACTTTGTCAAGCTAGTTAATGCTACCTCTCTACCATGCATAGATGATCGTGCATTCAACGAGAGCAGCAAGAGGAACAGCCCCCTACTAGGATTATTCAAGAGAACTATCAACAATTCTCAGGTTAGTTATGGATTAATTTCTACTTCCTCTGACTGCATAGAAAAGCTTAGTGGTTCACAGAGCTGCTTACATAAAGCTGGTGACGTGGACATGGAGTAGTATTACAAATGTTAAAGGCCCTGGTTCAAACTTGACATGGTCAAACTACTTAAACACGTTCATAGATTCTATAGTTGCCATCCCTTCGCTGCAACATGAGATGGAGATGCAGTAAAGTTGGCAGGCAAGAGAACAATTGCTGCTCACAAAACTTTGCCACATCTTACAACCAGACCATGGGCTCAGAACAGAATAACAACAACAAAATTGGCCATGGTTATGATTCTCAACATGTCAGAATCTTTCCACGCTGGGAAAGGTGAATTTGTAACATATTGCAGTTTGCCTTTCAGAATAGTTCTGGCAATGCATTAATCGGATATCTTCAGGAACCTGATCTGCTGCTACAGCTGACTATTTTTGTAGGGTTATGTAAATCATGTGAAGTTAGTGAAGGAAATCCGCCATCTTTCAATGATCTGGCTTATATGTGACACCTAACCCGCAATAATTGGATTGATTCTGAATTGCCATCTGAAATAGCCTATTAAGCCACCAAAGCCATATTCAACAAGAAAGTTTGTCACCACTTTCTCAGGGGCAATTCTGGCCGTAACAGCAATGTCCACATCCTGTAAAAGAATAAAACAGGAGTACTCCCAAAGTTTTCCAGGTAGTATTCAGTGAACTCTATAACTAAGAAATTTATCAAGATGTTAATACAATAGAAAACATAAGACCATAAGACATAGGAGTGGAAGTAAGGCCATTCGGCCCATCATGTCCACTCCGCCATTTAAATCATGGCTGATGGGCACTTCAACACCACTTCCCTGCACTCTCCCCGTAGCCCTTGATTCCTTTTGAGATCAAGAATTTGTCGATCTCTGCCTTGAAGACATCCAACATCCTGGCCTCCACTGCACTCTGCTGCAATGAATTCCACAAGCCCACCACTCTCTGGCTGAAAAAATGTCTCCTCATTTCAGTTTTAAATTAGTCCCTCTAATTTTAAGGCTGTGCCCACGGGTCCTAGTCTCCCCGCCTAACGGAAACAACTTCCTAGCGTCCACCCCTTCTAAACCATACATTATCTTGTAAGTTTCTATTAGATCCCCCCTCAACCTTCTAAACTCTAATGAGTACAATCCCAGGATCCTTAGCCATTCATCATATGCTAAACCTACCATTCCAGGGATCATCCATGTGAATCTCCGCTGGAAATGCTCCAGGGCTAGTATGTCCTTCCTGAGGTGTGGGACCCAAAATTGGACACAGTATTCTAAATGGAGCCTAACTAGAGCCTTATAAAGCCTCAGAAGCACATCACTGCTTTTATATTCCAACCCTCTTGAGATAAACGACAACATTACATTCGCTTTCTTAATTACAGACTCTACCTGCAAGTTAACCTTTAGAGAATCCTGGACCAACACTCCCAGATCCCTTTGCACTTCTGATTTGCGAATTTTCTCACCGTTTAGAAAATAGTCCATGCCTGTATTCTTTTTTCCAAAGTGCAAAATCTCACACTTACTCACGTTGAATTTCATCAGCCATTTCCTGGACCACTCTCCTCAACTGTCTAAATCTTTCTGCAGCTTCCCCACCTCCTCAGTACTACCTGCCTGTCCCACCTATCTTCATATCATCGGCAAACTTCGCCAGAATGCCCCCAGTCCCTTCATCCAGATCATTAATATATAAGGTGAACAGCCGTGGCTCCAACAGTGAACTCTGCAGGACAACACTCATCACCAGTTGCCATTCCGAGAAAGAGCCTTTTATCCCAACTCTTTGCCTTCTGTCAGACAGCCAATCCTCAATCCAAGCCAGCAGCTCACCTCGAACGCCATGGGCCCTCACCTTGCTCAGCAGCCTCCCGTGAGGCACTGTATCAAAGGCCTTTTGGAAGTCTAGATAGATAACATCTACTGGGTTTCCCTGGTCTAACATACTTGTTACCTCTTCAAAGAATTCTAACAGGTTTGTCAGGCACGACCTCCCCTTACTAAAACCATGCTGACTTGTTTTAATCTGACCCTGCACTTCCAGGAATTTAGAAATCTCATCCTTGACAATGGATTCTAGAATTTTACCAACTACCGAGGTTAGGCTAATCGGCCTATAATTTTCCATCTTTTGCCTTGATCCTTTCTTAAACAAGGGATTACATGTATTACAACATAATTACTTCTTCAATTTTCATTTACACATTTTAATTGAACACAGTTGATAGAAATATTTTTAACTGAATGTATATAATTTACTATTATTTTTAGTTAGTAGAATGTAGGGACAATAACAACAGTAACCTCACTTGTACTTGATACAATCCATATATTGATCTTATTTAATTAATTTTTATGGTTTTTGACAATCTATTCTTGAAGTTAGTGTCTGAAGTGGCTGAATCCAGAGCTATTATTTTTGACATTGGTGCAGGATATTGTTATCAGAAATTTAACAATTCCTCTATTTGGCCAATTAAGAAGTTGGATGGTTTCTGGAGACTAACAATTGATTACAGAGCATTATATAAAAGCACTCCCTGTACAGCTCCCAATGTAGCCAGCAGACCTGAGACTGTGATGGAAAGAGGAACCTAGGGCAGAGTACTTCGCTGTCCTGCGCATTGGTAATGGATTTTGGTCCATTACTTTAAAATAGTATAAATTTGCATTTACCTTCCAAGGACAACGGTATATTTGTACCTGTTTGCCACAAGGTTTCCATAATTCCCTGTCTATATTCCATTAAAGATTAGCAAAGGGATTAGAACGTCTTTCCAACCCCATCTGTTTAGCACAGTATGCATGTGATTTGTTGCTACAGACAAAGACCAAACAGGATCACCTGATCCTGCTACATAGGCTTTCAACTCTGCTCACAGATCTAGGATTGAAAGTTAACCCTAGGAAAGCACAGATGATGAAACAGAAAGTCTCTTACTTAGGTATAGTGATGGCATCTGGTAAATTGGAAATAGATAAGAAACAGATTGATTCTATCTGTAATCTGCATTCACTTAGAGATATGGGTGCCTCAAGACGGTTCTGAGGATTAGTTGGGTACTGTGGAAATCACATTGATGGCTTTGTTTCTAAAGCAGCTCCGCTGGCAGACCTGTTAAAGAAGACGGCTCTGTGGGAATGGCCAGACCAACACACATAAGCAGTCTGTGAGTTGAAACAAGCATCAGTTCAAGCTACAGCACTGCAGGCTCCAGACCCAGACCTATCCTTTGCTCTAGAAATTGTAGCCACTGAAATCACACTAGCAGCAATTCTGTTATAAAACAGACATCAGTGTCTAGGGAGATAATAAGGTATAGAGCTGGATGAACTCAGCATGCCAAGCAGCATCAGGAGAACAAGAAAGTTGACGTTTTAAGCCGAGACCCTTCATCAGAAATGGGGGAGGGGAAGTGGATTCTGAAATAAATAGGGAAAGAGGGGGAAGCAAATAGAAGATGGATAAAGGAGAAGATAGGTGGAGAGGAGACAGACACGACAAAGAGGCAGGGATAGAGCCAGTAAGGGTGAGTGTAGGTGGGGAGTTAGGGAGGGGATAGGTCAGTCCAGGGAGGATGGACAGGTCAAGGGGGAAGGATGAGCTTGTAGTAGGAGATGGTGGTGGTGCTTGAGGTGGAAGGAGGGAATAGGTGGGAGGAAGGACAGGTTAGGGAAGCAGGGACGAGCTGGGCTGGTTTTGGGATGCAGTTGGGGGAGGGGAGATTTTGAAGCTGGTGCAGTCTACATTATACCATTGGGCTGCAGGGTTTCCAAATGAAATATGAGATGCTGGTCCTGCAATCTTCTGCTGGCATCGTTATGGCACTGCAGGAGGCCCATGATGGACATGTCATCCAAGGAGTTGGGGGTGAGTTGAAATGGTTCACAACTGGGAGGTGCAGTTGTTTGTTGCGAACCGAGCGTAGGTATTCATCAAAGCAGTCCCCAAGCCTCCACTTAGTATCCCCCATGTAGAGAAGGCCACATCTGGAACAAAGGATACAGTATACCACATTAGCAGATGTGCAGGTGAACATCTGCTTGATGTGGATGTCTTCTTGGGGCCTGGAATGGGAGTGCGGGGTGAGGTGTGGGGGCAAGTGCAGCACTTCCTGCGGTTGCAGGGAAAGGTGTCGGGTGTGGTGAGGCTGGAGGGGAGTGTGGAGAGGACAAGGGAGCCACTGAGAGAGTGGTCCCTCCAGAAAGCAGATAAGGGTTGGGAGGGAAATTGTCTTTGGTGGAGGGATTGGATTGCAGATGGCAGAAGTGTCAGAGGATGATGTGTTGGATGGAGGGACAAGCTGGGCTCATATTCCACTTGGAAACCCTGCAGCCCAATGGTATCAATGTGGACTTCACAAGCTTCAAAATCTCCCCTCCCCCAACCGCATCCCAAAACCAGCCCAGCTTGTCCCCTCCTCCCTAACCTGTCCTTCCTGCCACCTATTCCCTCCTCCCACCTCAAGCCCCACTCCCATCTCCTACCTACTAGCCTCATCCAGCTCTACAGCTTTTGTGCTCCTAGATGCTGCTTGGCCTGCTGTGTTCATCCAGCTTCACACTTCGTTATTCACACCTTAACCTGTCCATCCTCCCTGGACTGACCTATCCCCTCCCTAACTCCCCACCGACACTCATCTTTACTGGCTCCACCCCTACCTCTTTGACCTGTCTGTCTCCTCCCCACCTATCCTCTGCTTTATCCATCTTCTATCCGCCTCCCCTCTCTCCCTATTAGTTTCAGAATCCCCTTCCCTTCCGCCATTTCTGAAGAGGGGCCTAGAAATGTCAGCTTTCCTGCCCCTCTGATGCTGCTTGACCTGCTGTGTTCATCCAGCTCCACACCTTGTTATCTCACATTCTCCAGCATCTGCAGTTCCTACTATCAGTGTTTAGATCCTGTCTCTTACACCTCTAGATTATTAGTGCCAGTAGAACAAGGTTTTACATTCTGTGAAAAACCATTTGTTTGGTGTTTTCTGCGCAGTACAACATTTTACACAATAATTGGTCCCAACTCTCTCACCATTTTGACAGAACACAGTTACTGCTAAATGGACATCTTAAGAATGGTAATGTCAGTCACAACAGAACAGCCCGGTGGAAACTTATGTTACAAAGTTTGCATATTAGAGTGGAAGAACAAAAAAGGACCTTTGTAACAGATAATTTGCTATATCAGGGTGAACCACATGCCTGTGCTGCAGTTGAAACAAATAATCCCAAGGGACCATTTCTTCTAAAGACAATGGAGGGAGACAATGTGGAGGGCTGACTAAAATCTTCATCAATCGCTCCTCCATGGTGGAAGATGGTGAAAGGAAAACAGGTTGCAGTATTTTGTGGAAACATCAACAGGGGAAGCATATGATTCTATCTTTTTACATTTAATAAGCAGTATGAGCGCACAAGTAGCGTAATAAGCAGCAGTTGCTAATATAGTAAGTTAGCGAGAAAAATTTCGAACGTCATTAGATCTTTACTCTGATAGCATGTATGTTTGCAATGGCCTCACAGATTTTCTCTCACTTCAGGAAGCAAGAAGTTTTGTGTCGGCAGATGAGAAGTCACTACCTTCCAACCTTTACTGAAAAATTTAAAACAGGCAGAGGATAGAGGATTTGGGATCATTAAAGTTAAAGTCATCTCCAGAAGGAAACGTCTGTACAGATGAGCCAGCAAAGTGAACAGCCCAAGAGGGCAAGCCTTGTCATGCCCAGTGGTGACTGAGACTGAGTGCAGCGAGAGTAAGTCAAATTAAAATAGAAGATCTGGTGCAAGCCCAAAGCAAAGACAAGGATTTGGTGAAAATCCAACAATGGCCTGATGAGATAAATTTCAGAAAAACAAAATTCAGATTAATGATGGAAAGCTGTGAAAAGGAGGGAAGTACGTTGCATGCCAAGGTGACAGGAATCAACTGATTTATACGGCCCATGATATGCACGGACATCAAGGAAAAGAGACTACAGGGCAACGTCTTAAGGAGTAGTGCTGATGACCAAAGTTGGAGGACAATGTGAGTCATTATGCAGGTAACTGTTTAGTGTGTGTGCAGAATAACCCAGATAGGTATGCAAATAAAGGGGAATTCAAACATACCAGGCCTGTTGAAGGCCCATGGACCAACTTGCAAATATATTATGCTGGGCCTTTGCCTCCATGCATAGAGGCATATCAATATATTCTGGTGATCATAGATACCTTTTCTAAATGGGTGGAAGTATTCCCTATCAGAACCAAATGGCCGAAGTCACAACAGACATACTATTACAATAGGTATTCACTAGGTGGGGCCACCTTAGATGTATCGAGTCAGATCAAGGGACACATTTTACTGCCCAGGTCATGCAACACATTACAGTTCTGTTAGGCATAAAACATAAATTTCACATAGCATACCACCCTCAGTCAAGAAGGCTAGTAAAAAGAACCTTAAAGGAGATAATTCAGAAAGCAGCACAACAGAAGAGTAAAAAGTGGAGTAAGATCCTCGCTTATATCTTACCGATAATAAAAAACACACCATCCAGCTCCACAGGATTTACCCCACATGTGTTGATGACAGGGCGATCCCTAAAAGGGGCTGGGGAATTGTTACAGCATGGCCTCGCCAGACCAGAGACCCAGGTTCTTACCCATGGAAACTCTAATACAGTATGTACAACCCACTGGCTTAGTAGCAGCAGTAAAAATGGGGAAGAAACAAGAACAAAGTATGGCATACTTTGAAGCCAAAGTTTGGCCTGTTAAATATGCAGTAGGAGAGGAAATAACACAGGGAAAATTCCAAGGTGGCACACTTTTGGCGCCAAAATATTTGCTAATTAATAACACGAGGCCATGAGTTTACAAAATTTTATTGACTACTGGCAAAATGGAATGGTCTCATATGAATCAGTTCAAAGCTTTTGGGCTCAAAGCAATGTACATCATCAATGCTGCGTGTTCCGTGACAGGAAAATGATGCCGTAAATTTACCGCAACAGTATGAGGTTGCTGGGGGTGCCCACTTTCTGGGGGCAGAAATCGAGCCAGACCCAATCAGCAAGTACCATCATTTCAACCAGAATGTCAGAAATTTGTGATGTCTAGGGAAGCTTATTTGATGTTTGTAAAATGATAGAGGGGAAGAGTGTGTGGTCCCTTTAAAAGATGATATGCTTTTTCTAGACTTGGAGATTAAGAAAAAATCTGCAGGCAATAGCTTGTGGTTTGCAGGTGCACAAAGAGCCCCTGAATTGAAATATTTGTATCAAAGTTATCAATCCAGGCAGCAGTTTTGTTCTGTTATCAAGACAACCAATTCAAATATCAGCCAATTAATTGAAACCAAGCACTTAGAGACCAAAAATGAATTCAATTTAGATCTGATGATTTTGACAACACAGGACCAATCTAATTATAAGAAATTGATATGTCAACAGGAGTATAAAAAAGAGGATATTTGCAAAATCGGCAGAGAGCAAAGTTCTGTCTGAAGAGAGATAGTAAGAACTGCCAATGCTGGAGAATCTGAGATAAAACAGTGTGAAGCTGGATGAACACAGCAGGCCAAGCAGCATCAGAAGAGCAGGAAAGCTGATGTTTTGGGTTGAGACCCTTCTTCAGAAAAAATATCTATGTCCTCTACTACCTGAAGAGATCAGCTATCTCAGCTCTTAGGGAAGACATCATCTAAATAAAGGTACCATGGCACTTTAGCTAATATTCCTGACACAAGAATTCAAAGGACAAGGCATTCCTGACCAAAGATAAGCAGGGAAGTCACAGAACATTCTGGAAGATGTACCCTGGCGGTATGTTCGAGGGACTTTAACCTCTAATCTTTTTATTATTTTGGTTTATAAAAGTGGGACTCATATATTGGAATAGCATTCCATTAGAATCTTGTTTTGGGCATTAAATAATAGTTAGAGGGGAACTGTTCAGTTTGTTAATAGTTAATTTGTTCACTGTTAGAGTTAGATGAAAACAATTGTTAATTGTTGATTACAGAGCGAGTGTCAGGAACTAATCGCATTTAACCACTCTTGTATGACAGCCTGGGTGTGAGAGGCAGGTTATACCATTTTTCACACTTCTTTTAACAGACTATAGGGCAAGGCAAACCTCTCTAGGTGTTTCGGTTGTAGTTATCAGAAGAGGTCGACCTCCACTTCATAAAGATGTCATATGACGATGTCTATCATAAACTGGCACCCGTAATTCCAAAATTCTCAGGTATTCAGTTACAGTCGTGGTGTCCAAAATCTTTACTCAGCATTTACAAGGAATTGGTAAGAGGTTGTTTAATCAAGAAGATTACATGATTGCAGGACAAACAGGAACCAAAGAAGTTTGATAGGAGATGCTTCAGGCATTTATGGTGCAGGTATCTCTACTGTTAACAGCATAGACAGTAGTGTTATAAGTGATCGATTAAATTAATTAACTTCTCAAGTCAAAGATATATTGGGTACAATGGATAATAACATTAAACATAGTTGCAGGTGGGGGGACATTATGAACAATGCTGCTTTTCATATTGTTGACATCGTGGAATCACACACCAGTGTGATTAATAAATTCATAAAGGAATCAGAAAAGAGCGGTCAACATCAAATAAATGTAACTTTGTGTAATTTATATGGAAATTGGATGTTGGATCAGTACAAGGAAATGTAAATCAAATGAAAAAAGAAGTTCCCACATGGGCTGATGACACTAGATGAAGGAAATTAGCTGATGGGACGAACTTTAAGTAAAATTTCTATCTGTGACCCCAGGAGATTGACAAAAGTATGGATTAATGATTCATGTATGGGGGGGAATAGATCTTGTGTTATGGGACCTATTATGTCTAAAGATGACAAACCACTAAATGTTACAACAGTGCAAAATGTTGGAGTGATCCAGAACATCATCAGGATGAGAGTTAAGGAGGTTCTACGTTATGCAGTAGAAAAGGTTGTGGGGGTTGGGGGGGTTGCGGGTGGACGGAGTGAGAATTTGTAAGGACAGTACTTAAAGAATGCCTACAGAATAATAAAATTGTTCGGCTCTGTCTCATTTATACAACTGGACAAGCCAAACATCATTTTGCATCCAGCAGTAATGAAACGGTTAACTGCACTCGCAAAATTTCAAGTATATCTTGCCACAACATGATTAGAGTTGTATATGCAGGCAAAGAAGTATACTGATGTGACATATACGGTATGCTGTACCATGATGTCTTTAAAGAAAGTCTTCGTCATAACCTATTGTATCAGAGATAATTTCACAAGCTTCCCCACCTCTCTAACCTGTTCTTCCTCTCACCTATCCCCTCCTCCCACCTCAAGCCGCACCCCTATTTCCTTCCTACTAGCCTCATCCTGCCCCCTTGACCTGTCCATCCTCCCTGGACTGACCTATCCCCTCGCTACCTCCCCACCTACACTCACCTCTACTGGCTCTTTCCCCACCTCTTTAACTTGTCTGCCTCCTCTCCACCTATCTTCTCCTCTATCCATCTTCGGTCCACCTCCCCCTCTCTCCCAATTTACTTCAGAACCCTCTCCCACTCTCCTATTTCTGATGAAGGGTCAGGCCCAACACGTCAGCTTTTCTGCTCCAAAGATGCTGCATGGCCTGTTGTGTTCATCCAGCTCTACACTTTGTTATCTCGCTATCATAACCTGCCTTGTCCCATCACTGATTCAGTATTTTGCATTTACCCTCAAATGCCCATGAGCATAGGAACAGTGGAATTGGTTAACATCAGAAAGAGAAATCTGTGAGTTTTGTTATGACTGATTCAGCTACAGAAATGGTTAAGTCTTATTAGCAAAAATATAAAGGCCATATTGACTTGCAAAGGAAACATTTGGAAGAAATAAAAGGGATTTTGAGAAAGGCACACACACTCACAGTGCTAAGGTTCAGCAGAATAGTCAGAGAATCAGGGAAGATATTAAAAACATTAAGGAACATTCTTGGTGGGATGTCATCTGAAATTGAGTAAGTAACATACACTAGGCTGTGTGGGTTCATATTATTTCAGATCTTGTTATTATTATTTTGTGTACTTGAGTTTAACTTGTTTCAATCACTATTATTGGCATCAGCAACAAATGCAGCAATTGAAATGGGAATTAGTCTTGTTAAGATGTGATAATCTTAAAAGTGTAATGTATGTTTATTACTTTTTTTTGTTTTGGTTTATTATTTATTTACTAAACATTATTTTGTACTTCATTTATTGAATATTGGTTTGCTTACATCTGTGCTTAAATGAAATGATGCATTTTAAAAAAATAATTAAGCATGGTGTAGTGAATCACCCTAGCAATGAACCAATGAACCACTCATGGTGGAAAATGAGTAATTTCTAGCATTTGTTCATCATATTGAAAATAATGAACAAAGAGGAGGAACAATGAAAACACAAACTTCAGAATTTTAATAGCTGTTGATGGCTTGGAAAAATTAACTAAGATAAACTGTTACATGGGGATTAAAAGAAGCAGTGACAACCCTTTTCAGAATAAACTGCTTCTTGAGATGAAAGATGAGAAACTGTTATAAAAGAAGTTACAGCAATATGCAAATTAACAATCCCTGAGAGGGAGTTACAGAAACAACATAAACAAGTTGTTTCTTGGGTGAGAGGAGATAACGATGTTTGATCATTTGCTGCCCTGTGACAAATGGGCAATTAGACCTGCCTGCGGAAGCAATGTTCTCAAGTAAAGGGAGTAATGGCAGGAAAAAGAAATAACAAAGTGGAACCGGATGAACACAGCAGGTCAAACAGCATCAGAGGAGCAGGAAGGCTGACGTTTCTGGTCTAGACAATAGACAATAGGTGCTGGAGTAGGCCATTCGGCCCTTCGAGCCAGCACCACAATTCATTATGATCATGGCTGTTCATCCACAATCAGTATCCTGTTCCTGCCTTATCCCCATAACCCTTGATTCCACTAGACCCTTCTTCAGTTTCTAGGCTCAAATGTCAGCCTTCCTGTTCCTCTGATGCTGCTTGGCCTGCTGTGTTCATCCAGCTCTGCACTTTGTTATCTCAGATTCTCCAGCATCTGAAATTCCTACTATCTCTGAAACAATCGCAGGAAACAGATATGTTTCAAACAGACAACTAACCACAAATGTAACAAGGACCCAAGCAGCTATTTTTGATAAGAGGACAAGCTACAAATTTGAGCTCCCCAAAAAAGTAATCAATATTGAGGATGAAAGAATCTAAAGGGTATCAATAATGCCACATTACAAACTTGAAAGACAGAAAATTGTATAAGAACCCACACTGGAAGAACTCAACAGCAGAACTCTGAAGAACAACACAGCAGAAGAATTGAACCTTGGGACACCCACCAAGAGGCAGACCACCATTAGTTGCAGTCCTGGCCAGATTTTGCCATTAATCAGGTAATGGCTAGGTCAGGTTGCAGGCGTATATTTGCTTACTTGAGGTGTCTTATATTTGGTTGCTACATTCAATAAAGTTTGAAATACTGTTGCAGTATTTGATTGTCCATGAGATTTCTTAATAAATAGCCTAATTAAATATAAATTGTGGTGACCAACACACAATTAAATCAATTGCCATTCTGAGCTCCTTTGTGCTGCCCTTACAGCTTCTGAAGTTTTCTATCACATCCTTCAATGCTGTCCACGTAAAATCTAACTTAACAGTTGGCTAAATCAGTGTGTAGCTGAGCCACAGGGACCAGAGAAATTCCCCTGGTTTCACAGTCTGTACTGTCTTCATCAATTGACAACTGTTATCAACATGCCCAGGTCACGGAAAGGTAAATCTGCCCACATTTCCACTCCTGAATTAACACTTGCTGCAAGTATTCATGTGTTGATGTCGAACAATGCCAGAAGAAATCTCAAATCTGATGTCCATTGTGATCAAATATATGGCTAACACTACTGTAGAAGCCCAGGTATAAAAGAAAGATCTCTCCTACCAGAGGCTTAAGAGTAAACTCTGTAATACTTCACGCTACATCTGTAGCAATGTGAGATCTATACTCCTGTGACTAAACAACAACGGGTTTTATTGAATATAACTATATATAAAGGATGTAAGAGAGGACAGCTTACTTGGATCCCCACAAACCCAGGCTCCAGGTCCACGTTTTGATGTCCCCATCAAGTTATTTTACAGTATCTCTTTTACCATCAACCATTAACATGTTCCACGCCACCAACATTCATTCACCACAAGACCCCTGCACTCGAGAAAATAATCTTCAACTGCATTCTTGGTTCTCTTGTACATAGTGTAAGATCTATGTGCTGTCTTGTTGTTTCATAGAATTCCTACATTGTGGAAGCAGGCCACACTGTCCCTCCAAAGAGCATCTCACCCAGACTCATCCCTGTGACCCTATATTTCCCATGGCTTATCCACACATCTTTGGATGTGAGAGGAAACTGGAGCACCAAGAGGAAACTCATGCAGACATTGGGAGATATTGAGACATTGCAAACTCCACAGGGATAGTCACCTGAGGCTGAAATTGAACCTGGGTCCCTGGCTTTGCGAGGCAGCAGCACTAACCACCGAGCCACCGTGCTGCTCACCACTTCCTTGGAGGACTAGTGCATTGGTGAAGTGAAATGTCATCTCTGACAACAGCTAGTCTTTGGGCTGTAACTCACAGGAAGACATGAATTTGGCAGCAGTGAAGACCAATCAACGAAAAACTGATTTGAGAGCAAACTCTCCGGAATGTAAATAATCATAGCCACTTGCAAAAAAAAGACAAGTGAAATTCTTTTTTTTAACTCACGGTGATATTGAATTTAGAGGTGAACGTCGTATGAACGAAAAAGAACACAGTGTTTCTGAAGATTATGCTGGAGGTAAGGAGATCAAGACTTTTCCACCACGTCTAGAACAGAAATTTCTTTTTCTTTAGCTAGAGATAACAGCACAAAACTTGCTGCATTGTGGAGCTGTTGAGTTCTAGGCAGGACCATTTCAGTTGGCATAGGGTTCAGCTATCCCGGTCTGCACATTAGTGCATTTCTGGTTGACACCTTGAAAACAGTTCCCTTTGAGGTAGGCAGGAAATGGCCTTGGTGGGGGGAGGGGAACAAGAGGAAGGGGGAGTGTTGGGATAGTGTTGTTCCAGGGGAATGCATGTTGTTCCTGTCTAATTTGTTTACATCCACTGAGCTGGTTTCCTACTGACTTTGGGTATTGACTTTGAAAAGATGAAAAGGTATTGATTTATGGTCAATTCTCTTGTCCACACTGATAAAAACACAGAAGGTGCTGCAGCTGCAAAGAGAAATCTATTTCTAATGTGAGACATTCTGGGAGTCTGTGAACTAACTTTTGAAAATCTAGTCACTTTATCTAAGACCTATTCCAGATGAAAAAGTGATTGATGTACACTTTTTCCTATTTCGTAATCTATACTGTATTCGCTGTTCGCAACATGGTCTCCTGTACACTTGGGAGACCACATAAGGATTGGAAAAAACTCCTCTCATCAGTCGACAAGCACGGCCTGACCTTCCCATATCATTTTAATTTTCCACCATGCTCTCATGTTGATATTTCTAATGGTGGCCGATTGCACCATTCTAGTGAAACTCAACATAGGTTTTTTGCAACCTTCTAAGCTCCACATTGCGTTCAATAGTTTTGGGCCAGACTTGTCCAATAGGCAGCCCACCAAAGAGTACTATCCAGCCGCTTCCAAGCACGGAAGGATTACTGAAAGATTCCGGGAGGAGATTTTCCTCCAATCGGAGGCCATTTGTCTCCTGCATTGAGACTGATAGGCTCATTTGTAAACCTAACAGCAGGAAACGTGGTACACAAAAGACCACTGGTTAGAAGATTAGAAAGATATGAAAACATGTTGAGCACTTTGCACCGCCACCAGCACCAGCATCACCATCACCAGCATCACTACCACCACCAGCACCACCACCACCACCAGCAGCATCAGCACCAGCACCACCACCCGCATCACCACCACCACCACCCGCATCACCACCACCAGCAGCATCAGCACCAGCACCACCACCAGTATCAGCACCAGCACCACCACCAGCATCACCACCAACATCATCACCACCACCACCACAACCAGCATCATCACCTCCACCCGCATCACCACCAGCATCATCACCACCACTACCAGCACCAGCATCACCACCAGCACCAGCATCGCCACCAGCACCAGCACCACCACCCGCATCACCACCACCACCACCCGCATCACCACCACCACCACCAGCATCACCACCACCAGCAGCATCAGCACCAGCACCACCACCCGCATCACCACCACCACCACCAGCATCACCACCACCAGCAGCATCAGCACCAGCACCACCACCAGTATCAGCACCAGCACCACCACCAGCATCACCACCAACATCATCACCACCACCACCACAACCAGCATCATCACCTCCACCCGCATCACCACCAGCATCATCACCACCACTACCAGCACCAGCATCACCACCAGCACCAGCATCGCCACCAGCACCAGCACCACTACCAGTATCAGCACCAGCATCACCAGCACCACCAGCACCAGCATCGCCACCAGCACCAGCACCACTACCAGTATCATCACCACCATCACCAGCACCAGCATCACCAGCACCACCACCAGCATCACCACCAGCACCAGCACCAGCATAGACGCCAGCATCAGCACCACTACCAGTATCATCACCACCATCACCAGCACCAACATCACCACCAGCACCAGCGGCATTGAAAGGGGAGTGAGGGATAGAGAATGCAAGCAATTGGACATCTGTTTGGCTACTATTTAGAAACAAGCTCCGGGTTCCTGGCAGGTGTGAGAAACAAGGTTCTGATTTGGTGGTGGAATCCATTAAAAGGCTGTGTCCTTCCCAAGCCCCCCCATCATTCCCAACCCACAGGGAAGCCATGGTAGGAAATGTGTGTGTGTTTGCAACTGAGAAGCAGAGAGACAGCGAGGGGAACAGAAGAAAGAGGGTATGAAGGAGCATGATGGTGTGAGAGAGGAAGGGTGAGAAAGATTGATGGAGGATCGGGTTGGAGAGAGATAGAGAGAGAGAGAGAGAGAGAGAGAAAGAGAGAAAGAGAAGCAGCTGAAGGTGGTTTGGCCCAGGACACTAACACAAGTAATCCTTGTGGTGATGTTCTGGGGTTGAGATGATGACCTGTAATAGCCACAACCAACTTTCTTTGTGTTAGCTACGACTCCATCCAGTGGAGAGATTTCCTCCTGATTCCCATTGACTCCAGTTTTGCTGGGGCTTCTTAATGCCACATAGAGTCAAATGCTGCTTTGTATTCAAGGGCAGCCACTCTTACGTCAGCTCTTCAGTCCATATTTCGACCAAGGCTGTAATGCAGCCAGGAGCTGAGAGGCCCTGTCAGAGCCCAAACTGGGCAGATTATTGATAAACAACACTGTTGATGACCAATTCCATTACTTTGCTGATGATCAACAGCAGACTGTTAGACTGGTTATTGGCTGAATTGAATTTTCCAGGGCGTTGCAGGCATTATATACCAGGGCAATTTTTCACATTTATGGTTAGGTGTCAGTGTTCCTGGGTCAGCTAAGCTCAGGTGCAGGTAGTGCTGAAGCCACGGCTTCAGTATTGCTAGAATATTGTCATGGCCAAGAGAATTTGCAGTATCCAGTACTCTCCCTACCAGAGGGAAACAGAGGCATTGGGAAGGAAAATCTTTTTTGGTAACCTCAGTTGGTGTGGGAATTGAACCCATACTGTTGGTATCACACCACATTATAAACCAACTGTCCAGCTGACAAAGCTAAAGCAAATCTTTTTTTTATTAGGTCAGTTGGCTGGATGGCTGTTTTGGAATGCAGAGCAAAGCCCATTGGTATGGGTTCAATTCTATTGTAGCCCTTTTGTCTGGAAAGACTATGGTAACTTTATTTATATCATATTATAGGACCAGGATTTAACAAAAAGTAAGTTCTTGTACACCCCAGGTTCTAACAAGCATGGGAACAGGAGCACTCTCCTCATGTCATAATAATCCTTAAAAATTTCCTGAATAATTATATGAGGCACTGTAAGATACATTTTCTATTGACAATGCTTTAACAATTAGAACATTATTCAGCAGATTGTGCATCTAGTCAAGACATCTTTTGGACAAAACCTTAATTCCTGTGTGTCATCTCAGGGAAAAAATGACAACATAATATTTAAAGAAAAGCCATGGATTTCTCCCCATTCTCCATGATCAGTAATTTTCTTGTAACTGACATCATTAAAAAGAAAACAGACTATGCGTTCATTACCTCATTTCTGCTTGTGAGACTGAACATTGTTTTGTGCAAATTGGCTGCTACATTTTCCACATCATAACAGTGATTACACTGTAAGTGTACTTCATTGGCTGTGAAGTGTTTTGGAAAGTGCTGAAAAGCATTTTAGAAACACAAGACTTTCTTTCTGTGGCTGCTTCTATGTGTAGTCTAATTAGACATTCACATCAAGTGCTTGGAGGGGATTTTATAGTGACAAGGAGCTCACTGATTCAGGGCTGGGAAATGCACCGGATAACGGACAGAAATTTTTTTTTCCAGCCACCAGTTTGAGAAATTTACAATCATTTGGCCAGAGGTAGCAAAGATGTTTCTGCTTCAAGAAACTGGGAAAATGAGGTTTCTCCTGCTAGACATTCTGGAACATTCTTATCACAGAGCAATCAACTATGCCTGCCAGGAAGTGACACAATGAGATCAGAATTTGATTAAGTGGGGACCAGTGAATGGCTCAACTGGAGTCGTTGATGTTCCTCAGAAGCCTGGGCAGTTCTTGCATTCGCACAAGCACAGTATCTACATAGCAAACTTAAACTTCTGTTTGTTGCTTTAACTCTGCACTAGGGGTCTGGGACCTGGTCAAGTGTATCCCAGGAAATAGTGGGAAGTTAGGGAAGAAATTGCAAAGCCCCTAGCAGAGATATTTGTGTCTTCTATAAACGCAGGAGAGATGCCAGAGGACTGGAGGGTGGCTAATGTTGTGCATTTATTTAAGAAAAACTGTATGGAGAAATATGGGAGCTATAGACCAGTGAGTCTGACAGTGGTGATGGGTACATTGTTAGAGGTGTTCTGAAAGATAGGATTTACATGCATTTGCAGAGGCAAGGACTGAATAAGGATAGTCAGCACGGTTTTGTGCAAAGGAAATCGTGCCTCACAAACCTGATTACTAAATTAGCTTGACGCGTGGAGTCAGACAGTAGTAGTGGAGGGTTGTTTTTCAGACTATAGGCCTGTTACCAGCAGTTTTCTACAGGGATTGGTACTGAATCCACTTTTGTTTGTCATACATATGAACGATTTGGATGAGAATTTAGGAGCCCTGGTTAGTAAGTTTGTAGATGACACCAAAAGTGGTGGTATAGTAAACAGTGAAGAAGTTTATCTGAATTTACTGAGACATCCTGATCAATTGGGTCAATTGACTCATGAGTAGCAGATGGAGTTTAATAAGGATAAATGTGAGGTACTGCATTTTGGTAAGACAAACCAGGGTAAATCTCATACAATTAATGGTAGGGCCCTGGGTAGTGTTATAGAGCAGAGATACGGCGGGGTTCAAGTACATAAATCATTGAAATTTGCAACACTCACAGCCGGGATGCTTAAGAAGGTGGTTAGCACGCTTGCCTTCATTGCTCAGATCTTTGAGTGTAGGAGCTGGGAAGTTGTGTTGAAGTTGTGCAGGACATTGCTGAGGCATCTTCTGGAATTCTGTGTACAGTTCTGTTGCCCTGCTATAGGAAAAATATTATTATTTTGGAAAGGGTTCAGAAAAGGTTTACCAGGATGTTGCTGAAAATGGAATGTTTGAATTATAAAAATAGGCTGGAAAGGCTCAGAATTTTTTGACTGGAGCACAGTAGGTTGAGGGGAGACCTTATAGATGTTTATAAAATCATGAGGAGTGTAGATGAGGTGAATAGCAAGTGTCTTTTCCCTAGATTGGGGATTTCAAAACTACAGTGCATATTTGTAAGGTGAGAGGAGAAAGATTTAAAAAGGACGTGAGACACAGCTTTTTCACACAGAGAATGGGTTTGTGTGTGGAACGAACTGCCAGAGAAAGTGGTAGATGCAGGTACAGTTATAACAGTTAAAAGACATTTGGATAAGTATATAAGTAGGAAAGGTTTGGAGGGATGAACTAAACTCAGGAAAGTGGGATTAGTTTGGTTTGGGAACATGGTCGGCATGGACTAGTTGGACCAAAAAGTCTGATTCCATGCTGTATAACTTTATGACTCTATGAAGCTGTCAAGGATGAAGAATGATATCCTGAAGTCAATGAAGGCATGCCAGAAGTCTACTTTCAGAAGTGACAGAAACAGCCTGTCTTCCAGGGATGTCCAATGTCCAGTGCAGACTGCACTACAATTGGTCTTCTCACACACATGAACCACTGTCTGTTTTCTGCAGCAATGATGGATCTCATTCATTTTGTGAGCACATTGTTTGCGAGATTGATATTTTAATTGATTCTTTAAAAAAAAATTGCAATTCCCTTTATCATAATTTGTAGTCGCTATGTCTGGGCTTAGAGAATTTTTGACAACACAGAGGTTCCATGCCCTAATTGTATAGGGAGCTGTGACGTTAAACATCTGAACCAAGAGAACATTTTTGTCATTGCTGCTCTCAGATGAGGATAGTGCTTTAGCGAAAAGCACATGTAGTATATACAGGTAGACTGCACAGAATTTGAGGATATATGTATCATGGAACAGTTTGCAAGGAGGTGATCGTAGATGAACAACCATTTTGTAACCCAAACAACTTGACGTGCATCATTAACTCTGATAACTTCCAAAGAACAACAGATGTTACCTTTGTAGGGGTATGATTTAGAAAGTGTGAACAAAAAATCACATTGTTCCTTACAATCATAGAGATATACAGCTTGGAAATAAACCCTTCAGTCCAATTTGTCCATGCCAACCAGATATCCTAAATTAATCTAGTTCTATTTGCTGGCATTTGCCCCATATCCCTCTAAACCCTTCCTATTCACGCACCATCCAAATGCCTTTTAAATGTTGTTATTGTACCAGCCTTCACCACTTTCCCTGGCAGCTCATTATATACATGTGCCACGCTTGTCTGAAGAAGTTTCTCCTAGGGTCCATTTTAAATCTTTCCCCTCTCACTTTAAACCTATGCCCTCTAGTTTCGGACTTCAGGGATAGTATGGGCGGGGTGGCAAATCAAAGTTGGTTGCTTTTTGGAGAGTCAGTATGGACTCAATGGGCCAAATGGCCTGCTGACGCACTGTAGTGATTCTATGATTCTAGCGCAAAAATTTTGCTCGTATATGTTGGACTTTAGGCAAAGGGAGGAAATCATGAAAAATCTCGGGCAATGCGGGGAATAGGTAATGTTCATTTGCAGACTTTTCAACTTTGGCCGTCATGAATTAATAATATGCAAGGCTTTTTCTGTGTAGCAAAATAAGAATCTGGCACATGGAAATACAACAATAGTGTGGCTCTGCTTTCAAATCATAAAATTGTTGCGCTGCAAAAGATCTTGACATTCCAAGGACGGACTGCAATGATCGTAAAACTGCTGCTTTTCCAACATGATGTGACTGATCGTTTGTCTGCACCTAAGGTTTTGCACTAACCATTTCCCTGCACTGGTTAGCAGTACCTCCTGAAGAGACATTGTGAAATTAGAGATTGCAGACAGCTGCTATGTGGCATGTTTCCCAAATCATGCAACCCTCAACTAATACCTAATTGCAATGCAATCTAATTACATCACCAACTATCCTGACATGATGCAGTTATTACAGTTCACTTTTATTGCATTGTTTGTAATGCTCAACCTGAAAAATGTGGCACCCTCGTGCTATATGCTGCCATATTGTGTAAATGGAAAATAAATTGTAAATGTTGGGAGCTTGACTGTTGGTGTGTGTATTCTCGTTGCACTGTCAGTATTGTTCAAGGTGAAAAGTTCAACAGTGTAATGCTCAATAATGTAAAACTTTTCAAACTTTTAAGAGGAGCATGTATTTTTAAAGACCTCCACATAACTGTCATATGACATTCTAATTGCACAGAAAACCAAGCTAAGTGGAACAATAAGTACGGGTGTATTAGTCACATGCACACAGGCCAGTAGCATACAGATCTTTGTTTGTAAAAATTTGCAAGATTTGGAGAATTTAAGGCCGGCAACCACTCTGTAATGCCAGTGGTATCCTCCCATGTCATTGTCATTCTGGGTTGCTGAACAATTCACTCTTCCATTCTGCCTGCTGCCTGTCTCGGCTCCTATTGTGAAGCCACATGCCAAACAGCAGCAGGAATATGGTGGTACAACTCTGCTGGTATAAATGCATGGCAGAACAGTCTCCCAGGGCAGAAAGACCCACTCCTGCTCCTTGTGCATATGTCAAGTCTGAAACGCACACAATGCACCAAAATTATGTAAGCAGCACATGGGCAACATGATAATCGCTATGCTCACAGCCTGTCAGAATTGGCTATTGGTCTGTCGCTGCCAGGCAATGTGCTCTTTTACTTTCATGCCTCCTTTGTACTAAGACAAACTTTGAGGCACAAAGGTAGAGGTTTGATGTTGAACCATGGAATTTCAGTAAGTTCAAAATCTGGCACTGACTTCTAAATAAATTTGTTGTGAACATATTTGCACTATGACAATAAATTGAAGCACAGTGATACAGAGTGTTAAATAGTGAACCTACAAATCCAAGTAAGTTCAGAATTTATAAATTACCAGCCACCAGTATGTCAACTGGCGTGTCTCTCGATATTTCAGGCCCGATTTATCTCTGGTATGAACGACTGTTCCTCTGGCAGCTGCAGATACAGACCAGTTAAAATTCTTATGTACAGTTAGATACCAACACTGATGTCAACTGGATTTTCCATCTGGGAGTCAACACTGTCAAGGAATGCAAAGATGAAGGACTGGGGCAGGGTGAGCACTGTTGGGGATAATGAGAGTGACTATTGTCAGAGGTGAGGACTGAGCACTGTCGGGGTGAGGTTGTGAAGCCTATCAGGAGTGAAGGGTATGCTCCGAACACGCATTTGTGCAACATTAACTTCAAGATCCAGCAAATTTCTCTGTCATCAATGTGAAATTTGTAAACTTGTTTTATTTTGGACTATCACTTAAAAATGGGGTAATGTAGAAATAAAAGAGTCATGTGAGCTTTTCTGATTTCTGCACAATAAGAAGTTTGGTAGTTTTGTTATTAAAGGGCCCCCCGCTTTTCTTTCTGGACAGAAGCTTGCAAAATGTCCACATTTATAAACAATGACCAGGGCAACTGTATTTACAGTGAATAGACTGTTAGTCTCCCAATTGCTGGATGGTGTTGATTTAGTTTTATGATAGAATGGAATTGTTTAGGAGACTGTTAATCAGTATTATACATGGATACAAGGTCCATGGGACTCACATTCCCATGGGACATGGGCTTTAAAAGGGAGACAGACCATAGAAGGCCATTGTCAGATCAGTTTACAAGACTGTTTTAAGTATACATGAACCTCACAGCAGGTCAGTATGCAAGAATCTGAGAATGAAAGAGCACAAAAGCAGAGAGATGACAGCAGCCAATCTATTGCTCACCTTGCAGACTTCAGGTGGGATTAAAGAGACAAAATTCAAAATAAGGAGTCCAAATTCTTGACAATCTAACCCAGGTTGGAAAATTTATCCGACTTCAGTGTGGGATCTCAACAGTAGAATTCCAACGCAAGTTGACAGAACATTAACCTGAGGACCTGAATTATTACTGACCCAGTGCATGGATAGGAAGGGTTTAGATGGATAGGGGTCAAATGCTGGCAAATGGGATCAAATCAATTTACAATATCTCGTTGTCACAGATGAGTTTGACAGAAGGGTCTGTTTCTGTACTGTACACACTATAACTCTCTGACTCACTGTAAAAGTCAGTTCAGAAATTATAAGCTTCCTGGTTGGAAAAGGAAAACAGAAAAATGTTCATCAAAAGCTAAGAATAGCTTTGAACTGGTTCCTGAAAATAAAACATCCACTAAAGAGACAGGGTAAAGTCTGACAGAAGAGAGGAACTTTTCTGTCAGTTTGAAAGTTAAATCTTTTTTATTGTTTAGAGTTTAAATTTCCTACTGTATCATGTTTAGACAATGTTGCTTTGAGGTTTATTATAAACATATCGTAAAATGTTAAATCTTATTCTGTGATGACAAGGTGTAGAGCTGGATGAACACAGCAGGCCAAGCAGCATCAGAGGAGCAGGAAAGCTGATGTTTCAGGTCTGGACTCGTCTTCAGAAATGGGGGAGGGGAAGGGGATTCTGAAATAAATAGAGAGGGGAGGCGTATGGAAGATGGATAAAAGGAGCAGATAGGTAGAGAGGAAACAGACAGGTCAAAGAGGCAGGGAGGAGTTGGTTTATACATGCTGTCTATTTATCCCTATTTAGAAATTTGAATAACTCTCTAAAGGTTATCAGACTCTGAGGGGATCACAGAGCCTTGAAGGGTCAGAAGCAAAAACAGTTGAGAGCAGTTGTAATGTTAATAACTGCTGTCCATAGACCCACTTGGCTGCAGCTCTTGTGGCAGTAGGTTGCAAATGTCTTTTCACACGGAAACAACACTGAGTCCCCTGGATCTTGCTGTTCCAACATATCCAAGAAGCTGCTGCTCTGCCAGTGGACTGGGGTGCTGGATACAGCCTCCTATAAGCTGCACTCACTATTAATTCTCTCTTTCTTGTATAATACATTGATAGGTCTCTGAACAACAGGCTAGTGCTACTTCTGCCGCTCTGCTTCAGTTGATGCGACTGCTGGTCGCAAATAAGAAAGCAGCTGTGAGATTTCAAAACTTATTGGCATATTTCTCTAATACATCTTCAGCCTTCTCAATTTATTACTAAGTTTGTCCCTTGCTTTCAGTAGCAAATTCCACAAAGCTCAGAAACCTTGATGAGTTTAATTGCAAAAGCAAGAGCAATTACAGTGATATGGTTCGGTAGTAGTGAGGTCAGTGAACCAATAATTCAGAATATAAGGCCAACAATCTCAGGATTTGTGTTCAAATCCCACCACAGCAGATGGTAAAATCTAAATTCAATAAAAGTCTGGAATAAAAAGCTAGCCTAATGATGACCGTGTAATATTGTCCATTGTTGTAAAAACCTATGTGGCTTACTAATGGTCTTAAAGGAATGAAACTTGGCATTATTACCTTGTCTGGCCTCCATGCGACTCCAGACACACAGCAATCTGATTGATTCTTAATTGCCCTCAGGGTAATTGGGATGGAGAGTTAACGTTGACCTAGCTGGTGACACTCGGATCCTGTGAACATTATAAAGTAAAGCATGTTAGCTTCACTATAATTGAGTGATTTACATATCGACAACACATCTTTTGTGAGGGGAAAATTGTTCATATACAGCTGGGCATACTGCAGTTAAATGTGGAAGTTAATGAGTGGGAGGTGGTTTATACATGCTGTCTATTTATCCCTGCGCTAGAAATTTGAATAACTCTCTAAAGGTTATCAGACTCTGAGGGGATCTGAGAGTTGATTTATACATGCTGTCAATTTATCCCTGCACTAGAAACCTCATCTCTGCTTAACTCACTCCTATTCACGTGTGTTCCTGCAAATTAAAATTTAGCCTGCTATCAAATCTGAAGAAAAAGCCAAAATCATTGAATATACCAATAAGCTATAACATTTAGTTGGGCAAAATATACTGGTAATATATTGATTCCCTGCACCCTGTTATTGCTGCTCCAAAGTTTTCAGTCTGCTGAACTGTCCTTCAAATGAAGTCTATGCATATCCTTACTGCAGTGATGCACAAGTGCTCGCTGAAATCTTAAAATAATTTGATACAAACATCACTCTGACAATATCTAGCTGCACCATACATATTCATTTTCTCACAGACAGTGGTCTAGCAATCCCTCAGATCTATTCCAATGCTGGTGCTATAAACGTTTACTTGAAGTGCAGCAATAATCTTTCCTCTACCTCTATAAGAAAAGCTTTGGGTTTGGAACGAGAGCTATTTTGAAGAAATTCTGGACCATTGACTGCTGTATGATTACTTGTTGGATGCGCTTCTGGCCATTCCTGACATTTTTACAATTCTTTAAATAAAAGAATAGGAATTATGTATAACAGACTGCAGCAGACAAAAAGTGGAGGAGATTCCCACTGACATTAAGGAGGAGGATGTTGGAAATGTATGCTTTAAGAAGGCTAAAGAACTGGAGCAGGACAAAGCCAAAAACCTATTCATAAATGAGATTTAATATCTCCATTCCCATGGAGGCATTTGCTTCTCAGGGAAACAAAACTTCAAAAAGGTAGATGCAACCAACTTCCTCACTGATTGTCCTATTTTTTTATAGGTGTTCCATGCAGGTCAGACAAAGCACAAGAATTTCATTAGAAATGGCATCACCCAACAGTAGTCTGCATGCTCCCTTCACCCAAAAAAAAATTCATATCAAGGGATTTAAGTCGTGAGCTGAGGCAAATGCCCAGTTAAAGTAGTCAACATGACTATGTATCAAAAGGTTGAAACTGGAAGTGGAGCAACGAGGTTCTGCTGCCCAGAGTGCCAATTGCAGAGTTTGAGATACTAACTTCATGGCACCTGAATTGATATCTGAGTATCACTATCTTTGCAAATCATCTGATTTTGCTTAAACCAACCTACAAGGTGTGTCAATGACTATGTTCATTCGTCAAAACAATGCAGGAGCACAAGATGAACTATTGCCACTTTAGTGCGTATTGAAGTGTCTCACAATTCAAGGGGAGTTTATAGCAAAATTCCTAACTAAAAAATGTTTTGTGTACAGACAAAGCACAAAGCCTTGAACTCCAATTAACTGAGAAACTGTCTTTTAGAGCTTGAATACAGTGAGGCATTGGATGAAAAGAGACACTTCACAGGACTTCAATGGCTATCCAAAGATTGTACATTGGGCGCTGTGAAGGTGTATTCAACAACAGGAACAGCATGAATGTTATGACCTGGACAGAATAGCAGAATCAATTCTAGAAATTAAACACACTACACAGTCACTGAACAGAGGCACTAGGATATAAATACACTGAGTACACATTGGGAACTTTTTAAGAAAATACAAATTGGTTACAGTTTATTCATTTTTTTTTCCCCAGGAAGTTTCTTTCTGGCTAGTTCAGAATGGAATGAAACATGAAAATATATATCCAATAGGATATTCAGACAGCACAGGGTGAATGTCAGAGTGATGTTTTGAAATGGCAACATAATGCCTGAATGGGTAGATCAGCAAATGGAACAGTAACATTGATCACCTTGGTGAACTTCTGCATGGACGGTTGGTGTGCCGCTCTTGCTGTCTACAGGTTTGTGTTGAGGACAATGTTTGATTTCATTTCATTTATTGTTGCCACATACATCTAAATACAGTGAAAAGTTTTGTTTTCTGTGCAGTACAGGCAGATCATGACATACAGGGACATACAGATCATAAGGTGTTTAGACCAAGCAAGGCACACAAGGTTACAGTTGCATAGGAAGTGTACAGAAGCAGGGTCACCATTACATTTGAAATTAGAGAGGTCCATTCATTAATCTAATAACACAAGGGAAGAAGCTATTCTTGCACAGTAGTTATATTTAAGCTTCTCCCTAATGGAAGATGTTGGAAGATAATATTACCAGTGTAGGAGGGGTCTTTGATGATGTTGGCTGCCTTTCCGCAGCAGTGAGAATTGTATATGGAGTCCATGGATGGGAGGTTGGCTTGTGAGATGATCTGGGCAGCGTACATAACTTTTTGGTATTTCGTATAGTCCTGGGCAGAACAGTTGGCCTACCAAGCCATCACACACCCAGACAGAAAGCTTTCAACTCTGCATCGGTAGACGTTGGTGAGGGTCCTTCTACACAAGCTGAATTTCCTAAGTCTCCTGAAGAAGAAGAGACATTATTGTGCCTTCTTGACAGTTGCATCTACTTGGGAAGTCTGGGACAAATTTTTGATTATTGTTGCTTCTAGGAACTTGATGCTGTCAACCCTCCCCACCTCTCAGCTTGACTGATGTAGGAAGGGGAGTGTACTCCTTTTTCTGCCTGAAGTCAATGGTCAGTTCTTTAGTTTTGCAGACATTGAGGTAGAGATTGTTATCTTTGCACCATGATACCAAGTATTCTATCTCCTTCCTGTATTATGACTAGTCATTTGATATCAAGCCTACAATTGTGGTGTTATCAATGAACTTGTAGATGGTAGTTGTATGAAATTTGGCCAAGGAGTCGTGAGCACGCAGGAAGTACAGTAGGAGCCTGAGTACGCATCCTTGCAGAGTGCTGGTGTTAAGGGTCATCATGGAGGAGATAGTCTTGCCTATCTTCACTGATCGTAGTCTGTGGTTCAGGAAGTCAAGGATCCAGTTGAGAAGGCAGAGCAGAGACCTAGGTCTTCGAGTTTTGAGAGGAGTTTGGTTGGGATTATAGCATTGAAAGTGGAGCTGTCATTGATAAGTAGGAGCCTGACTTGCTCATTATCCAGATGTTCCAGGAATGAGTGTAGCGGCAGAGAAAAGGCATCCACCACAGACTGCTTTGCCAATTGGCAAATTGGAAGGGATCAGGCAGGCTGGGAGGCTAGAGCTAACATCAGCCATGACTAACCTCTCAAAGTCCTTCATGATTATGAAGGTCAGAGCCACCAGGCAGTAGCCGTTGAGGCACGTTGCATGTGTTTTCTTTGTTACCGGGATGATGGTGGTCTTCTTGAAACAGGTGGGGACTTCAGATTGCAGCAAGGAGAGGTTAAAAGTGTCAGCATATACTCCTGTCAGCTGGTCCATACGAGATGTGAGTGCACATCCGGGACTCCTCTTGGGCTGGTTGCTTTCCTTGGGTTCAATCTCAAGAAGGCCAATCTGACATCTGCATCAGTGACTGAGAGAACAGGTGTGTTGGGGCTGTCGTGGCTGTTAGGGCACTGACATTCTGTTCAAACCAAACATAAAAATCATTGAGCATATCGGGGAGGGGTGTGTTTTTGTCCACTATTTTGATATGCTTCATTTTGTGTCCCATTATGTCGTGTGGGCCTTAGGCTTATTGCCAGTTTTGTCCTTTGCTGCTGATATATGTGAGGCATATGAGCACAGATTGCTGAAGATGGCAGGGTGGGTGCAGAAAGCAGTTAAAAAGGTATATGTCAACTCATCAATGGACATATAATGTGCCAAAATAAAAAAATTGTAACAAATCTTTGTGAAACTCTGTTTGGGCTGAACTGGATCATTGTCACCAGTTTTGGGCACCATTTTTTCAAAAGAATGTGAAGACTTTCAACAGAGCACTGTAAAAATTTGCAAGAATTTCTCCAGTAATGAGGGCCTCCAGTTGCAGAGATAGATTGAGAAGTTGGGTCCTGTCTTCCTGAGAGAAAGGTAAGATGAGTTTAGATAGAGATGTTCAAGATTTTCAGGGGTGTAGATCATGTATATCAAGGGTTACTGTGCACATTTGGAGAAGGATCAAGAATCTGAGTAATCATTTTAAGGTTGTCAGCAAAATAACCAAGGCCAGCTATTTTACATAATCCAAGATTAGGATCTGGAGCACACCATCTGAGACTGTGGTGAAGGCAGATACAGCTTTCAAAAATAATTTGGAAAATCACCTTAGAAGAAATAAAATTCAGGGCTACAAAAAAAGGGGAGTAAAACTAGCAAAGTCACTCTATCAGAGATAAGGCACCGAACTGAACCACTAAATTCACTGATTTTCACTGGCAGAAATTGTAGTTATGACCAATCCCAAGATGAAGTTTCTCATTCATTATAGCTCCACTTGAGATCCCTTTGCATCTAAAGATGTGCACATTAGGCAGATTGGCCACATTAAATTGCCCAGTGTCCAAGAATGTGCAGTCTAGGTGGATTAGCTATAGGAAATGCAGGGTTTCAGAGGTTTGAGTCTGAGTGGGATGCTCTTCAGAGGGGCGGTGTGGACTCAATGGGCTGAATGACCTGCTTCCACACTGTAGGGATTCTATAATTCTATGATCTCTTTCTCCCAGACCCTAATGAATTTATATTTTTAAAGGAGCCAATTTAACCAGGCTTTCTTGTACGAACAATAAAAATTAGTTGATTATTAAATGTTAGAAGAAACAGTAGCACACCCTACGTACACAGAGTCAAAAAAGAGTTGAGTCTAAAAAGAAAAAAGTTCAACAAAAATACAGATCAGATAGTTGAAGCCTTTGCAGTGGTAGTTACCAGTAGTTTGCAATTGAACGGTTTATTCCTGGCATTGTGAGTTAATTCAAACTCTTTTGTCCTGATTGCTTTTGACAGTAGCTGACTGGCAGAATTCAGAGTGGGAGAGAACCCTTTCTCTTCTTTTGTCTGTAGGGCAGGGGTGTTTTAAATGGCTGTTCACAGAGCTGTGACCCTCACAGTGCAGTAGTCTGATGGGCCACTAAAACAAAAAAATGGACACAAATAAAATCCAGCAACCTGCAGTAGCCAGTTGCAATCACCCTTTTAAAGGGAAATTGCCCTTAGAAAAGAAAGGCTGCCTGAACCATGTAGTTTCTTCACACAAGCTATTCAGATCCCTGGAGCTGCAGGGGATGCCTGCACTGAAACGGAGTTCACGGCCATGTAGGAGGAAATTCACAGCCACATAACAATGATGGAAATGATGCTGGTAGACAAATGTTCTACCAGTCTCTGTTATAATCACAGTCCCAACACCCAAAAATCATGATAAATGAATCTCACTCCCTTATTGTCTACCAATGTGAGACACATTCTACATTATAGCCAGTATATGATTAAGACATCCATGCTTTCCTTCTTCATTCAGCTTACTGTCACAATCATCATCTTTTCCAGTACAGTACCTTTCTGTCCTCATTTAATCCCTTCTAGGATGTAAACTTTCCTAATATACCATGGCCAACTCTTCACTTCGGCATCACTGAGGGCCTGTCCAGTCTCATGGTCATCATCATTTATTAGGCTTCTAGCAGCAATGGACATTGGGAGAAGTTTGGAAACACATTCTCCTCAACTTGGTTTCAGGAAAATCTCAGTTTACAAAATTTGAATCAAATGAGTTTGGTTCGCGCATTCCAAGTGCACAGAAAATTTTTGAAACACGCCGTAGGAGGAGAGGATAAAAATTGCACTAAATTTAATTAGCTAATCTGTTTTAGCTCTTTTTTTAAAAAATCAGCTCCTAGCAATTTAAATTGCAATACAGTTGTTGGAGTCAACCTTCGACAACAAATGTCACTCAAGCATGATGGAAGACTGATTTTTTTTTCTTTCATTAGCTCACAGGGGAAAAGAAAATTTCTATTTAAGCCACTGAACTGAAGATTCAGACCCTTTCTGTCAAGAAAAGGTTACATTCCTATATTTCTGCCCCACTTAAAAACCATAGCAGTTCATTTTTTCAATACAATTCATCCAATGAATAACATTTTGAAATTCCTTCAATTTTAGAGCTTTCCAAAGAAGACTGATGCCTAAAATAGAGGTACATAAAGTTCAGACAATTTCAAGCATCATTTAAACTAAAGAGCTCTGCACTTGTGCTAAAATACTTAGTACGAAATTCTGATAATTTGAGAATATTTGGCAACTCCCATTTTTGCTCTTTTCTCCAGAAGGCATTTTTATTTCGGCTACAGCAATACTGGTCTGAAAAGGCCCAATCTCTCAGTCTTGATTAGCACTTAAATGGGATTCCAAAGGATTTATTGATATTCTACAGATAATATCCATTCTTTTGTATCTCGTTTAAGAATCCACCTTTCAATGAATGGCCTGGACAGGAAAATCTTACATTTTTCCAAGCTTTGTCCAGTTTCTTCCCTTTAATCTGGGTGGTTGATCGTTGTGAGATCCAGTAAAAAATATGAATTTGCAGTCAATTGGTGACTTTCACAATCTCCAGACACCCCAAAATCCTTTACAGCCAGTTATTTATTTTTGAAAGCAGAGTTACTACTGCACTGTAAAAAAAAATGCAGCAGCTAATTTGCATACAGCGAATTCCTGCAAGCAACAATGAAATAATCTCTTTTTCAAGTAATGGTTATGTAATAAATATTGTGCAGGTATCACAAAACATCCCTGCTCTGCTTTGAATAGAGCCCTTCGATTCATAGACAGCAGGCAGGGCCTTGGTTTAATATTTCATCCAAAAGACAGCACCTTCAGCAGTGCGGCTCTCCATCAGCTCTGAACTGAAATATCAAAGTGGATTAGATTATGTGCTCAGATCCTTGAAGTGGTACTTAAATGCACGGCTTTCCAATTCAGAGGCAAAAATGATACAACCAAACCACAGCTAACGCATGAACAGATTTAATGGCCCTTGTTAGCTGTTCATACATTCCTCTGGGATCATTCCCAGAATCTCCAGCTGAGTCACTACAAAAATCAGAAGAACATCTGAAAAATATCCAGGCCTGATGTCGATTCCTGGGGAATCACAGCTAAGTTTGATTATATTCCCACTTGATATCCATATGTGAGACCTTCTTAGGAAAGATCACTGAGTTAATTAACAGGAATCCAGCGGATTTCTCCCTCACTCCTCACACATGGGTACTTTATATGATTAAAAATCTTTAACAATCCTTTTATCAATATATTTGATATTAACACTGGAGACATTTCCTTGACTGTCAATACACTTAAAACAAATATTGTCAAAAGCTGCCTTAAAAATTAATAAAAGCCCATAAGCATGGAAGTGCAAAAAAAGTGCTATAAATACACTTGTAAATCACAATATAATTTGAAAACAGAAAAGCCAGATTATTGTTTTGGGCATAGACCACTTATCAGAGTATATAAATAAAACAACTGACAATAAACTGCTACTAGAGAAATAAGTTTGATTTTTTTAGGTGCTGGACTTATGCCACTTTATAAATTAGATATGAAGTGGTTTTAATTGAATATAGTGATGCTTTCTTGTGACACAGACTAGCATCCTACAGGGCTAAAGGATGGACAGGTCCTGACATCATCTTTGTTATATTTTCATGCTGCGATAGAATCATTAAAGCGAATCATTGTGAAGATGTTGCCATGGTTACAGCTGGCAGAGTCTCAAAATTCAGATGTGATGAAGGCTCCCACCCGCAATATTAACCTATCTGTCTCTTTCAGATGCCACTGTAAAAAATACACTGAAAATGCTCAAGTCTAAAATGAAAACAGAAAATGCTGTGAATACACAGCAGATCTGTCAGTATCTTTAAAAGGGAGAGGGCTTTTTTCATTTCAAATGTACAACAGTCTACCATTTAAGTAAAATGATGACCTGTTTTTGGTTATCTTTCTGTTGCTCAGAGGTCTGATTTATATTTCCAAGCGTTCTGGGCTGAGCCTTACATTTTTTTGGCAAAGTGCAAGTTATAGAGTTTTTTAGAGGGATTCTTAATGCAAGGTCCAACAAGGTTTCTTGCTATATCTTACCAAACTGCCTTCATTAATTACCTACTTTACCCTTAGGACATCCCTCTCTTCTGATTCTCGCCCCATTTTATCAAGCACCATTCCTGGAACCGCTTGTCATTTACTGGATAGCCAAGAAAGAAGCGTCCATTGCACCAATCCTACCTTTAAAAGCCTACTGTCTGCCAGAACATGTACTGTCAGTTGGAGCTGCCTGCACCGTGCCTAACATCTTCTCTGGGCATGGCAGCCAGGGGAAATTGGTACCCCACTTTGTGGGGTATCAACCTGAAGGTCCTGGTGGATGGTGGGACATTGAGGCAGCACTCTCCAGGGATCAGCAGTATGAGCCATGATAACAGATTATGCCAGCCTGGTCTGAGCAGGCCTAGACAACTGGAGGAATTGACAGCAATGTAGGTAGACACTTACAAACAGGACAATGTTCCTGGCTTTGTGTCTCTGTTAAAAGTCATGGCAGTACAACACCACTGTGAGCTGACCACCGAGGTGCAAAAAGTCAAGGCAAGGCTAAGATAGGTACAATGGGGATGCTTTGTAGAGTCAAGTAGGCTCAAAGTGAAGGACCATAATGGAGCAAACGATCAGGCTGGAGCTGCTGCTCGTGCAGTCCATGAACTGGGTGCATGTTTCTGAGTGTACAATGTTCTAGTTGCAGCTTTACAATGATAGTTGCCAGTGCAGCCTGAGGTGCAGTGTTGAAGTTCTGCAGCATCCTGTAAGTGGATTAGAGATGTACCATAAGAGTTGTTAACTGCTGGCACATGTCATATGCCAATGTCCATGGATGTGGGGTGTACATGGCCAGCATTCAAGGATAATACCAGAGATGTTGGTGCCCAGTGTCCAGCCTGGAGGGATTTTAGAGCGTGCAGTGACTTGAATTCTCCAGGCAGCTGCTCTGACTTCCACTTTCTTGATAGCTAGCTTGTTTGGTGCATTTGGTAAGATTTGAAGCTGAAAATTAAAGAGGTAATTTGTGCTGTTAATAAGGTGTTTAACAAGCATTCATCTTCCTTAATTGGCAACTCACCACTACCTAGACAGAAACTCCCTATGTTACTTGGCAAATGCATTAAAGATGCAGCAAGATGCTTGACAGACTTCTCATCAATCCTGCCACAAATCTCACTAAATCCCATGTCATTCAGGCCCCCATAAGACTCTGCCCTCTGTCTTATTTCAGATCTTGATTCGCCTCTTTTGTGTTTTATGTTTACAATGTCAAGCAAAATCTTACATGTAACAGCGTAGGATAATGGTGGCTTAGTAATGCAACAGGAGCTACTTTTTCAGCAGGAATCGGCCTGCCAGTGATAAATGGGTAAGGCCTAAGAAAATGAAACCTGCTGACTTCTCTAGGGCTTCAATTACAACACACCTTGTCCTATTTTCAGATGTATGCTCCTGGCCAGGATGCTCTGAAGGGTGTCCAGCGACAGTTAATGTAAAATGAAATCACAAAAATGGAAATGATTGTTAAAGATAAATAGTTATTTCTTTAAAATATACGATGGTAATAAATCCATTATTTGTTTCCATTTTTGCAAGTTAAAAGAGAATTTGTATTCATGTTGGGCTTTTCATATTCTCTGGATTTTGCTAGCACTAAAGCTAATGAATTATTTTGAAGTATAGTCACTGATGTTGTGCAGACAATGGTGACAAATGTTTGACACATAGCAAGGTTACACAAACAACAATGAAATAATTGGCCAAGTGAAATATTAACAGGGATGTAAGATACAGTTTAGGACTATAGAGGAAGAAAAGTGGTGGTGGGGGGGGCAAGATTAATTGGATAGCTCTTTCAAGAGAAGGTAGAAGCATGATGGACTGAATAATCTCCTGTGCTTCCTGATTCTGGTGTTTGCTGATGGGTAATTCTTGGTTATGACACCATATCAACCCATGTCATGGAATCATAGAATTTCTACTGCGTGGACGTAGGCCATTTAGCCCATCAAGTCCTTGTAAAGAGTATCCACCCAGACCGACTGACCTACCCAATCCCTGCAACCC
The DNA here is from genome assembly GCF_030684315.1 of Stegostoma tigrinum. Taxonomy (NCBI): domain Eukaryota; kingdom Metazoa; phylum Chordata; class Chondrichthyes; order Orectolobiformes; family Stegostomatidae; genus Stegostoma; species Stegostoma tigrinum. The sequence goes on from NC_081355.1 coordinate 52,740,772, forward strand.
TGCATTTCCCATGGCTGCTCCAGCTAGCCTGCACATCCCTGGACACTATGGGCAATTTAGCACAGCCAATCCTCCTAACCTTCAAATTTTTGGTCTGCAGTAGGAAACTCATGCAAACAAAGGGTGAATGTGCAAACTGCACATAGACAGTCATCCGAGGTTGGAATCAAACCAGTACCTGGCACTGTGAGGTAGCAGTGCTAGCCACTGAGCCACTGCATCTCCCTGTGCCCTTACATCAAAACATAGAATCCCCTTATCATTTAAGTACCTCAGTTAAATCACCTAGCTATCAGCTTTCTGGACTGAAGAGAATACAAGGCATGTTTGTATGCAACCTACCCTTGTGATTTAACAATTTCTCTTCAGATTTCTTATATTTGCATAAGTAGGAGATAGAGACTCAATCAAACTCCATCATTACTGCACTGAGCTAACCAATCTACGTTTGTATAGTACATGTAGTGTGTCTTGAACAAACTAGGCCAAAGACAGGAGTTCTGACACTGAGTCGAGTGACACCAGATTGTTGAACTGGTAACCTTATAATTTACCGCTCTAATACAGATAAATGATGCAAATGTTTTCTGGATTCAAGCATTCTCTATACCATTGTGTGGTTCATCACCTGTAGTATTATTTTTATTGTAAGTGTTATTACTTCAGTCATGACCACAGATCAACAGTGAGAGAGCAAAATCTGTGCTCAGCCTTTGGATCACTACAGCCATGCTGGTAAATGTCACCTGCATTCCTTCAAGTTCCGAGTGGGCATGCATGCATAATTAGACCTCTGTACTGTAATATATGGACAGAAACCACTGGAAGACTAAGCAGAAAGAACCATATCGTAAATTCTAACCTATAATTTGAAAAATGTTTAGAATAAAACAACCATGTTAGATATGATAAGGAAATGTGTCTTTCAAGATACCAGAGAGGACACCAGTGTAATTGACACTACTTGTAAAAAGAAACTTACTCTTTACTGTTTTGAAGTTTGTTCAATGGTGTCAGTCAGATGGTGACAATAACATTGCAGAGATCAAATTAGACTATCACTTCTTGGTACAAAATTTATTTTTAAATGCTTCTTAATGTAAAATATATTTAACTTAGCTACATCTTCAAAACAGGAGCAGAATTAATAACACTAAGCATGTATCCATGAGGGCTGTGACAACTGAGGTGCTAGGGACTGTGTGAGAGCAAATTGAATATGTGTGTTGTACCCAAGTCAGGTTCAGGTTCAGTGTAAACAACTTCAAAACAAATCTATCAAACCACATATGGTATTGCCATAGCTCCTCTGCCCTGTCCCCTGTGATATAGATCACTAGATCAACAGAATGATGTCAGGTCCCTCCGGTGCATCTGCTTGTAACTAATGAGCTCAATTCCGAATCCATAGGTCATGGTCCATTGATTGCATGTCACATGATCTGTTTGAAGACTGGTTGTTGCTGCAGGCATTATAAAGTTCTGTAATTTTCCCAATTTCTCTTCCTCACTCCATTTACATGTTTTGGTGCGATATACTTTTATGAAATATAACATAAGGGCAAGACATGAGTTACATAAATACTGAAGAATTCAACAAACGTTTATTTCAGTTCCTGGCATTTACTTATGTACACTACAATCACAGGTTCTTGTGTGTCTGGGTTTAGCTCAGTAATTCCAATGTACTGTAGTACATTTTCCTCAGACGGTGCTGCTGCAAGGGGTCAGAGCGCAGTAAGAGGGAGACTGAGAGCTTTACACCATTTGGTCACATGCCATGATATGGTATTGACAGCATAAACATGTGCCTTAAAGGCATAACACACATCTGCATCGAGGCATTGTGCAACAATATCACTATTTCTGAGATGAGGAATATCCAGTGCATGGTCTCACAAATGTTGATGTTAAATTTCAAGATGTTTTATAATATTTATCATGTGAATGTTTAGTTCAAATTAGAACATTCGTTTCAGAAGCTCAGGGTTGGACTTTCATGCTTCTGTCTGTGATAGAGCAAAGACAAAAGGGATTTCAAAGGGCAGATGGGATTCTGATGCTGCAATCGTGTTTCCAGCAATGTTTGTCAGAGCAGAATAAGGATCTGAGTCAAAGCTCAAAATACACCAGGGTAGTTTAATGAATCTCACCTCTTAACAGTCCCCAAATTGCTCAGAACACTCCACCTTTGGGGAGACGCATGAAATAAATCACTCCTATAAATGGAATGGAACAGTCAGGAGCTGCAGTCAAGTGACAGGACAGTTCTCTCCATGATTGCAACTAATAGATTTACTAATGGACCTAAAAACAATAAATACTGGGGACAAGTAAATTGTCTTGATCCCTGTCAAATAATGAAGGAGCTACAAGGCAGTTTGGAAAACAAATGATAATAGTCAGAGAGTCATTGGGAGCTTGTTTAGTGGAGGCCAGGACGTGGCAGCATCTGTAAACCATGCCAGAATCAGGGCTGCCTTTTGCCAAGGCTAGAATTGGGATCCTTTTATCAGATCCATGGATTCTGTCTGCAGGGAGTATGGTGGGAGCATGTTAAGATTAGACATATGTGAAGGTGGCTGCAAACCATTTGTGGAAAGAAGAAGGGAAGAAGTAGTCAATGGAGGACTGCAGGATCGATGTGGTGAGACAAGGAGGCTGGGGAGAGAAGGAGGCTGCAAGATTGTGTTGGGGATAAGCTGCAAGGGACAATAAGGAGACTGCAATGGGAAGACAGCAGTTTTATACCCATCAACAAAGCAATGCATAGGTATTGTAAATATTATGCAAACTGTTCTAGTAGCAGACTGAAGCAATATGCAATAATCTAGAGTTACAATCAAAAGACCAAGAGGTTGTGGTGGGTGCAATTACAGGTAAAGTGGGGGTAGCAGTGAAGCGAGATAATGGGAACTGCAGATGCTGGAGAATCCGAGATAACGAAGTGTGGAGCTGGATGAACACAGCAGGCCAAGCAGCATCTCAGGAGCACAAAAGCTGACGTTTCAGGCCTAGACCCTTTTCTGATGAAGGGTCTAGGTCTGAAACGTCAGCTTTTGTGCTCCTAGGATGCTGCTTGGCCTGCTGTGCTCATCTAGCTTCACACTTTGTCATCTTGGCAGCAGTGAAGAGTTTTTTTTTACCCCACTAGAACCTGAATCTGTGTATATTTAATGATTAGCCAATTGTTATATCTCTTTTGAAGGCCTACCACTAAAGTCATCCCCTTATGTGGATACAGTCTACTTCAATCAACGATTAAAAATTCCTGTCTCATACGATAAAAAAATTGCCTTACTCCAAGTAAGAACATTTTTACAAGGCTTATCCTTTTCCATAACTATTTAAAAACTAATAGAAGTATATTCATGGGTTTTCTTTACCAAAATGCAACACCACACATTTTTATAAATTAAACTCCACCTGCCCCTCCTTGACCCATTGGCCCATCTGATCAAGGTGATGGACATTTAGCAATATCTTCTCTCCGCAAGCAGTTTAATTTGTCTGTAATCAAAATAGTTGAACATTATCTAGAAGAAACTGGTCACACACTTTGAGATCTATGTCCATTACTCAATTATACACAGGTAATTCCAAGCAGCACATCAATTAGGATTCAATTTTATGAAATTACCTATAATACCATCACATTCAAGAATTCCCATAGATTGGGAATCATGTTTGTAAGACTACAACCACCACCAGCTCCCGCTCCAATGCAATGAGATCCAACACCATATGTCACAAGATAACAAGGTGCAGAGCTGGATGAACACAGCAGGCCAAGCAGCATCAGAGGAGCAGGAACTCTGACGTTTCGGGCCTAGACCTTTCTTCAGAAACCATTCTTCATTTCTGAAGAAGGGTCCAGGCTCGAAACGTCAGCCTTCCTGCTCTTCTGCTGCTGTTTGGCCTGCTGTGTTCATCCAGTTCTACACCTTGTTATCACAGCTGCAATGTTCTTTTATCTGCTACTCGTGAACAATTCAGAGGCTAATCTATTTTACTTTCTTTGCTGTTTGGACTTGTCTCTAATTCTTAATCTCTATATTTTTGTATAGCATTGGTATTTTTATTCATGCATAGTAATGAATAAGCTAACTCTTTTGTTAATTCGAGGGAGCTTGGTTAAATTGACCCCTTTAAAAGCATAAATTCCTTTGGATCTGGGAGCAGTGTATCCACATTTGAAGGCATCCTTTTTAAATTGACTTTGCTTCAGCCAAACAAGTGGGGAAGGGTGAATGAAGAAGAGGAGCAGGCTCATCCATCCTCATCCAACACCTTAACAGCTTGGAAAATCCCATCTGAAACTAAAACAAACTGGATATCACCTGTGCTCTGGTCATAACAGTACCTTAATCTTTATTGTGTGGGGGTTATAATACGTTTAGAATGCAACTGAAAGGGTGCCAGTTGTTTGTAATGCAGTAACAGTTTGGCAATGTGACTGCTGGCAGTGTTCTAATATTTTCAAAAGAACATTTTAGTCATCTGCAGCAAATAATCTTGGGGTTTCAGGGTCTATCATATTGTTGTAGGTAACGCAGAAAAACAACTTGTAAAAGAAACTCAATTGGTAATGATATGCTTTCTTTTGTAGATTGGTCAGCAGTTCATCTATTTCAAAAGCAATGAAATCTAAAAATCACTTTACTGTTGAGCCCAAAATCCAAGTCGATATTAAGTGAATTTAATGGAAACAGATTTCTCCAAAAATTTTAAGCTTCCATCCGCTTAGTAAAAGATTACATCATGAGATAAATTAGACCATTAAATTCTGCCTAAAACAAACCTATGTAAAATAGATTTGACCAAATGTCACTCAAGTTTGAACCCTTAAAGGTGTCAGAAATCATGTGAGAAGTAATAAATTCACACGTGATACTGCAATTCTTTTGGTTTCAATGCAACTTATTTTAACAACATTACTGCCTCCATAGCAGCCAAGTACAGTTTCCTAAAATGAGAAAATAACTCCGGAAGTATATATTTTATATGTCATTGAAACTCTAGCTAATTCAATAAACTAATATTCAGGTCATTGCTAAATAGGTTTCTTGGTTGTACCAGAATCAGTAGTTTTCGAAGATGCCAGATAGCAATCGTGATTTGCTGATTGCTTACATCTCGCCGGCCACAACCACTAACAACAATTGTGTTATGATCCCAACTGATAATAATATTTGAAAAGTCACATTCCACAATTAAATCGAGCTCAGTAGAATTTTTTAATTAATGCAATGGTCAGTCATTGAGTCACATTTGCACAGGTCTGAAGATATTCTTTAATAACAGAACAGAGATTTATTGCATAAAAGAAGTAATAGAAAATAAGCTAAATATAGAACCTAGTTAGAAAGATCTTAATACACACGTCAAAACAATCTGTTTACTGACACTATAACAAAGTGTGGAGCTGGATGAACACAGCAGGCCAAGCAGCATCTCAGGAGCACAAAAGCTGACATTTCGGGCCTAGACCCTTCATCAGAGAGGGTGAAGGGTCTAGGCCCGAAATGTCAGCTTTTGTGCTCCTGAGATGCTGCTTGGCCTGCTGTTTTCATCCAGCTCCACACTTTGTTATCTTGGATTCTCCAGCATCTGCAGTTCCCATTATTACTGTTTACTGACACTACTCATTGCAGCAATTCAAAGCTGCATAAATTGCCCGTCTGCATCAAAGTCTTTAAGTTTTACTTTACTGATGCTCCCCAGTTTCTGTCCCGTGAGCTATGGAATCTTCTTACATGAAAATCTACAAAATAGAGCTTAGACTTCACCAATTTCTAATAACATGCAGGCTTCTAATCAAATGCCCCTAGTGTAGAAGCTGCACAATCTAAACCTTTCTAAAAATGGTAATTGGTTTTCCCTAACCTGCTGTAAAAATACACCTTTCAACAACAGAAACTATACTTGATTTGGACCTCAGTCACGTCCTACCCAAACGGTCCTAAACATTTTCAGTCTCTGGACTTCCTAAACTAAAGTCAATCTTTGATTATTCTGAACTAAAATAAGAGTAAATGACCTTCAACATTTACCCTAACTGTCATAAACCACCGCTGTGTAGTCAGTTTATTCCATTAACTCTCCAGGGTTTGCACTCACCTGCTTTCTGACTCATACTGGATTAGGCTATTGTTACTAAAGGACTGTCTCAACTAGTTTTTAAAATAAGTCGTAACAACTATACTGTTGCCCTCCCAAACTTTGGCCCCAGCTCTTCCCTGAGCAGCTGGCCCACCCACAGAGCCATAGTTCTGGCTGGCCTCCACAGAGGAACATCACTCTCATTGTTTTCCGAGGCCAACAAGCAGAGCAGGATACAGATAGGGCATTCCTCACTTACCCGCCCGGGTCTCCTCCTTCTGCCTGTGCAGTGACACATTCCCCTTCTGATTGTAGTTCCTGAGGCTGCAGAGTGACCACATCGTGGAATGTGTGATCCACAAACCTCTCAGGCCCATGAATGCACTGTAGTTTCCCGGGCTGCTACACAACTTCCAAAACACTGAGCGCAATAAACAGCAACCGGAGGCTCCTCCTGTACACCCAGACCTCCAGGATATCCCACATAGTGCGGGATGTGCAAATCACAGGTCGGAGATTAATTCAATAGAATTCAGGTAAAAGAAACCCTTTGAATTTATTTTACTCTGACCCCTGTTTAAGTATAGATAGAAAAATCTTGTTCCTGCTTATGTCAGATAAATAGCCAGAATCCCTTTGTTTTGATGTTCTAAAATATGAGTAATCTAAATTAATTTTAAAGCTGTACTTACCATAAATCAAAATCCAGTCGCAGGCCACAAACCAGAAATACCTATCAATTACCAACTGCTCCCCTGTGATATCACGATTCAATTTTGTTGAAGCAGCTTTAGTGTCAGTCTGTCTGCTTCTGGGATCTATCCATGCTCATTGCAAGTTTTAATCTCACTTCCACTGCTCCTAAATCCCACAGAACTCCACCACTGGTCTTTCTGTTTCTGGGACTTTTCTGGTCAGCCTTTAACCTGTCCGCTGCCACTCCCAAGCCCCAAACTGGTCCAAAACCAGTCTGTCTTCACATTTAGGTGCAGGTGTCAGTTAACATTTCAAGAATGTGATCTTTCCTTCCTCGCTCCCAGTGTTACCATCTGCAGGTCTAGAATCAAGCGCAGCCAGAAATGAATAGAAGAGAGCTACACACAACAGTTGATCTGCATTGCCACTTGCAGTATTAGATTTATGATGCATGTGTCTTTGCAATTGATGACACAGCAATGCATCTGACTCTTAGGCTCTCTGCCAATTAACACGTCGTTCACAATTGTTGTCAGATAGGTATGAAAGAAGCTGCAACTATGACTGGTGATACATTGGCCAGATCAACAAATCTCATTTTCCAAGGATCATCCCTCCAGTGATGCAGTTAAACCTCATGTTAAATTCACCAGCAGCTATTTTGCTATCATGAGAGAGGAACACAGTGGTCTTCTGGGTCTATAGTGACTTTATTTTACAACAAACAATATGACATGTTATGAGTTTGTAATATATTGTAATTATCTGGCAATCTGGATTGTTGTCAAAACTTATCTTGAAGCTCATTACCTCTTCATGCACACACTATTTGTCAAAGTGAGGTATGTTCACTTCTGACCATATGTACAAGTGACAGTGAGTCATCACAAGACACCTCACCTGCATCTTGACCTGTCTAAAATTTTGTTGCTCCGTAGGATTAAGCAAAAATTCCCTGAACCAACATCCTGGATTTTTCAAATATCTTTTAGAAGTTAAAGAAAAGGCAACTCGGCTATGCTCTGGGAAAATTACAGAGATAGATGCTTAGAACCATAATTGTTGAGCCTGAAAATCCAATTCACACATCCACTCTAAAAGAACAATCAACCAGGCCTAACTCCCACCTAACCCAGATGGAACGGAGCCTCTGCAGATACCAGATATTCAACTTTGATCAATGTTTATTCACAGATACCGGTCATTCCACTTTATCAAAATACCTACTCTTAACTGTCAAGAAGCCAATTGACCTCAAAGGGAACACTAGCACCACAATGGCAAGCACACATTTGACATGAAGATAAGAGACCCACAATTAATATAACTGCAGGCCCCAAAATCACCTGAGACCGATCCTTACAGCCGTCTCCAGAAGAGGGATCCCAAATAGCTATCTCCCCGAGAGCTATCTGCACAGCCATCTCCAGAAGAAGGATCCCAACGGTAATACTGAAAACTACTGACACAGGCCTGTTCTGGACCGGGGGAACCAATAGCACTGACAACAACCAGCAGACCTAAAACAGACAACCTCCAAAAATCACCGACCCCACCGATACCAGAGGGCCTCAGCCACATCCTAAGGTGAAAACTGAATCACAAAAACTACCACAAAGTGAGCTACCCTTTTAATAAATCCACAACATGTCCTACCGCATCAACAGACTCAACCAAAACTGAAGGCCTACACCATCTGAAGGCTTCATCGAAGCACCAGGTACAGCAAGCATGAACAGCCAGCTGTACTTCAAAATCATGCTTTCCTCCAGTGGTGAGCTAAAACTGCTGAGACCCCAAAGTTTCCAAATGAGTTAGCAGGGAGGGGAAGGTAGGTGGTGTCAGTGTAGGGACCCCAAGGGTAGCAAGCCCGATTAAAATTTGTGAGATTAAATCTGTGTTTAGCTTCTATTAGTGTTTAATCTCTGTTTAACTTGACAGTATTTTAATTACTGCCCTCTATACAATTAATAGTGTCAATTTCACGGTTTGTTGCATTTGCCTCTGATTTTTTGTGATCTACTTATTTCTATATTTAATAAACACAGATTCTTTTACCCCTTAAACACATGCCTACTGCCTTCATCAATTCACATTCCCTAAATAAGACACATGTCAAAAGCAGTGATTTGGGGGTGATTCAAACCACCTAAAAATCAGCAAATTATTGCTCGCAAACCAGAACCTCTACAACTCTCAGGATAACAAAGTATGGAGCTGGATGAACACAGCAGGCCAAACAGCATCTTAGGAGCACAAAAGCTGATGTTTCGGGCCTAGACCCTTCATCAGAAAGGGTCTAGGCCCGAAACGTCAGCTTTTGTGCTCCTAAGACGCTGCTTGGCCTGCTGTGTTCATCCAGCTCTACACTTTGTTGTCAGCAGACATTGACATCTCACATGGGCCAGAATCTAAAATATCTTTGATCCACTTACAGTACACCTCTGCACTTCAACGCCGCACTTTGGCAGCACTAGCAACAGTAATGCTGTAGCAAAGATACTGCGCACTCAGGGACACACACCCAACTCATGGACTTTACCAGGCTTCATCTCTGGCCTCTTCACTTGCTCTCTTAGCACTCCCTCACTCTGAGCCAAAATGGATGCACACGGCATCCCTGCTTTGCCTTGCCTTTTTATGTCTTGCCCCTCAACCAGAGATGCAAGACTCATAATACAGTTATATTGCCACTATTTAGTGCAGGCACAACACCAAGAAGCTTATCATGGCTATCAGCTGGCCTCAGGAAAGTCCTCAGACAAGCCTTTGGTTCGGGGATCCTGTCACAGTAAGTTTAGGACATCTCCAATAACCAGTCCATGGACTGGGAGGCATTCATTCAGTTACGCAGGAGTGTTAAGTGAGAGGATCCTCTTCTCATTGAGGCTGAGGAGCCAAATGTCAGGCAGCACACTTCCTGACACTTCCTACCCTGTTGTGGACTGTTTTCCTCCTAAAGACAGGTTTAAACGTGATGTAAAACAGTGGTACAGCTGTTACTTTTTCAGGTGCCCTGAATGAGTAGGAAACACAGAGGGCCAGGGGTTTGGGGGGGTGTGGGTGCGGTTAGGGAAGGTGTTGCAGGTAACAGTAAGTGTGGCAGAGAATGAGCCTTGGTGGGAAGTGGGGGCAGCAGCAGAGACAGACTGATGGGGGTTATCAGAGTGTAGGAAGGCTGGGGAACTGAAGAAAGGCATTGACCTTACTCCTGCATTGCTGTGCATTCCTCTGAAGAGCTGAGATCCCAGTGGCACTCCTGAGACCAGGCTGGCATGGTCTGGTGTGTGGCCTCTACTACCAGTCCTGGGGGATGCAAACATGCCACCACTGCACACTCCTTCCACCAGGTCCTAATTTTCCCTTGCCTGCCATGTCTAGGATAAATGTCAGGAACCATACAGGACCACTCTGAATTAACAGAGTTTGTCCGAATGCCTTTTTAAAAATGGTGCCTGGAATGCTGGCCCACTCGAGCATATCCTTGCATAGTACTGCCAGCTGAAGAACACAGTTCCCTTCACTTTGTCACAACAAATTACCAGAGATGCCTCTCTGATGAAGGGTCTAGGCCTGAAACATCAGCTTTTGTGCTCCTGAGATGCTGCTTGGCCTGCTGTGTTCATCCAGCCCCACACTTTGCTACCTTGGATTCTCCAGCATCTGCAGTTCCCGTTATCACCTGACATTAACCATATTATTTACAGCCCCAAAAGTGTTATGCTGCCGTTTTGAACACTGAATTCTATTAGCAGCTCTTCTACATTCTTCTTCTGCTGTACATTCATTCCTCTGTAAACTAATAACACTTGAAAATAATTTTTGTTTTCTTCTCACATCCATTGTTAGTGTTTAAAATACTCTACCCCAACAAAATTAACCAATAAAGGAGGCTGTATCATGCTCACACTCAAATATTTTGCTCTCTACTTCAATTAAAGTGTGATAGCACAACGCTACACCTATGTTATCCCAATAGCCATCCTTAATATGCATTATGTATTGATTTGCAACTTGTTTTTCCGTATTACGGTGAATGCTGTGCTTGAGAAGACATGTGCAAGGACTAGGATGCGGAGTATTTTCCATTTCAAACACCCAATTAAACCATCTCCCAGGGGATGCATAGTACTGCCAGCTGAAGAACTCAGTTCCCTTCACTTTGTCACAACAAATTACCAGAAACAACAGAGAAATCTTCTGATGAAGGGTTCTCCCTCAAACTTAATTTGTTCCATCCACAGATGTTGACTGCTCTAAAATAAAAAAAAAGACTGTGCTGGAAATACTCAATAGACGAGACAACATCTGTGGAAAACTGGAGAGAACCAGAATTAATGTTTCAGGTTGGTGAACTCGTCTCAATGGTACTTCCAGCATTTTTTGTTGTTATTCCAGATTACTGACATCAACAGAATTTTACCACTGTGTTATTGACTGACCTGTTGGATGTTTATAGAAATTTTTATTTCTTTTTGGTTTTTAAGATGCAGGATCAGCAGTTTTTCATGTAATGTTTGAGATCTTCAAACTCAGTGACTGTTACATGTGCTTATTTGGGTCAACATTTGCCTCTATAAATATATTGGAGCAAAGGTTTATAAACTGATCCCCTGAACTCTATGCAGCCTATTAAGGGATTGTAAAGGGAAGTTAAAGGGGCCTGGCTGCTATATAGCCACATTCAGATTTATGTATTGTTCTCAATCTACTGGTTTCCAACACTATCAGCTGAATCTTCTGGTGGATGTCGGGAAACCAGTATCAGGACATACATGAGATCTGAACTTGAGAATTGCCACAGCTCGCCCTCCAGAGCAATGGTAATTGCCACCTACTACTTAGCTTCTACTTCCATGTTTGCTATCTAATTAAGAAAGACTGGAGAAACTATGAGGTGGAATATGCAACGATATCCTGAAGCACCAGATGGAGCTTGCTGGGAAAGCTAATCTGGTGCTTTTACAGATGCCAGCTGAAAATGCCTACACTACAGAAAGATGTCCCAGAGATACAAACATGACAGTTTACAAATTAGAAACTGGCATATGTTTCTCAGCTCCTCAAACTTATCACCGTGAAGGATCATGGCTGATCTGATTATTCCATATTCCCACCCACCCTCAAAAAATTTCCCCTTTGTGTTTGCAAAGAGTCTATCTATCTCCGCCTTGAAATCATTCAAGCACTCTGCTTCTACTGCCTTTTGAGGAAGAGTTCCAAAGATTTGCAACCCTTTCTTAGGAAAGAATTCCCCTGATCTGTCTTAGAAGAGCTGTGTAATCGCGACTTGATTTTGTTGATGACAATGTCACTATCTTCAATCACAGAGTGTATCCAAGCGGTTCTTTTTGCATTTGATTAAATGCAGTTGAGAGGAATCGACAACAGTAATTTGCTTAAATATGAACATTCATTGAGTAATAATAAAAAATGACAGAAGAAAGGAGAAGTAAAAGCCTTACGTCGTACTGCCCATCGGGGACCCCTCAAAAGATGGCTGCTCTGGAGGCTTATGTTGTCACTGGCGCCAGTTGCGATCCCAAATGAAGTCCAAAAACTTGGAAAGAAATACTGTCTCTTTTACAGTGTAACAAACAGCCAATACAGAAAAGCAGATACAGAAAACAATTTGCCTGCAAGCACAGAAAACAAGTTTGGATTGTGCTGTCTGTGGCACATACAGGAATGTTCACAGGGCTTATTTGATGTCATGCAGCTGTCGGATATCAGCAACAATTTTAGCCCTTCAGTGCATTCTATTTAATTACTCAACTAGTAATCCAGAGTATTGAACTACCATACAAACTGCAGCAATTCTGCCTTCACAAGATCAACTGAGAATGGGCAATAGATGTCAGCCTTATCATCAAGATGAGATATATTTTATTGTCGAAAAGTGGCCTGCAAGCTATTTAACCATAAAAGGCAATGTCACTGATCCAATCTTCTCCAAGAAGAACAGGTGACCTCAACAGCTCAGGTCAGGGGACTGATTTCTAGATATTAAAAGATGATATCTAGAGACAAGGGGACAGCACATGGAAATGGCATTGAGTGGAATGCCTCCACAGGAATGACCATAGCCATGAGCGTGGACATTGAGGTCTGTGCTTCTATCATTGAGCTTTGAGAGAAAGCTTTTTTCACCTTGTGACCTACTGTGAAGAGGCTATCTCCAAGATGTTTCTAGGCTCAGACTCAGTCAGTGACTGTCTTATGTCACAAGAGTTCACGTTGGTTAATGACTCTAGATTGGGGCCTTAATTACAGCTGTTGGCCACCCACCTGCAGCAAATCTGGCCACAGATGGGACAATATTGGAGAGCCATCTCAATAGCCATGTCATTACATTCCGAGCCACAGCCACATCCACCTCCAACCCATCACCACAAAGTGGGGAAAATTCTGCCTGTTATCTCTCTCAGTATACTCTACATGTTATTTCTCTTTAGATAATTAGAGGTATTGCTGGAACCTTGCAGGAGGTTGCAGTGAAAGTAACAATATTTACAATATTGGGATAACAAAGTGTGGAGCTGGATGAACACAGCCGGCCAAGCAGCATCTTAGGAGCACAAAAGCTGATGTTTCGAGCCTGGATGAAGGGCCCAATCTCACCTACAAGTGAAAATGATAAAACCACACTGGCCAGTTTGTATTTTCAAGCGGGATAAAATCTAATCATTAGAACTTTTCATTAGATTTTATTCTTTTCTCTCTTAGAAATTGAACTGGTTTCCAGTGCAGATCCACCTTGGCTTTCTCTTGAATTCCATAATATCACAGATGCCAGTCTTCAATTCATTCATTTCGCTCTGTCTGATATCAAAGAACAGTTGAAGGCACTCGATGCAGCAAAGGCTATGGACTGTAACAAAATTTTGACAATAGAACTGAAGACATACTCCAAACTGGATGTGAGTTTGTTCGCTGAGCTGGAAGGTTAGTTTTCAGACATTTCGTCACCATTCTAGGTAACGTCATCAGTGAGCCTCCAACGAAGCGCTGGTGTTATGTCCCACTTTCTATTTGTCTGCTTAGGTTTCCTTGGGTTGCTGATGTCATTTCCTGCGTTGGTGATGTCATTTCCTGTTCTTTTTCTCAGAGGATGGTAGATTGGCTCCAAATCAATGTGTTTGTTGATGGAGTTCCGGTTGGAATGCCATGCTTCTAGGAATTCTCGTGCGTGTCTCTGTTTGGCTTGTCCGAGGATGGATGTGTTGTCCCAATCAAAGTGGTGTCCTTCCTCATCTGTATGTAAGGATACGAGTGATAGTGGGTCATGTGTTTTGTGGCTAGTTGATGTTCATGTAACCTGGTGGCTAGCTTCCTGCCAGTTTGTCAAATGTAGTGTTTGTCACAGTTCTTGCAAGGTATTTTGTAGATGACGTTCGTTTTGCTTGTTGTCTGTATAGGGTCTTTTAAGTTCATTAGCTGCTGTTTTAGTGTGTTGGTGGGTTTGTGGGCTACCCTGATGCCAAGAGGTCCGAGTAGTCTGGCAGTCATTTCCGAAATGTCTTTGATGTAGGGGAGAGTGGTTATGGTTTCTGGGCCCGTTTTGTCTGTTTGTTTGGGTTTGTTGCTGAGAAATTGGCGGACTGTGTTCATAGGGTTCCCATTCTTTTTGAATACGCTGTATAGGTGATTTTCTTTTGCTCTTTGTAGTTCCTCTGTGCTGCAGTGTGTGGTAGCTTGTTGGAATAATGTTCTAATGCAGCTTTGTTTGTGGGTGTTGGGATGGTTGCTCCTGTAGTTCAGTATTTGGTCCGTATGTGTTGTTTTCCTGTAGACGCTGGTTTGAAGTTTCCCATTGACTGTTCGCTCTACTGTGACATCTAGGAATGGCAGTTTGTTATTGTTTTCCTCCTCTTTTGTGAGTGTTATGCCAGTAAGGGTATTATTGATGGTCTTGAAGGTTTCCTCTGATTTGTTTTGTTTAGAGATGACAAAGGTGTCATCCACGTAGCGGACCCAAAGTTTGGGTTGGATGATTGGCAGAGCTGTTTGTTCGAGTCTCTGCATTACTGCCTCTGCTAAGAACCCTGATATCGGAGATCCCATGGGTGTACCTTCGGTTTGTCTGGAGGTTTTGTTATTGAAAGTGAAGTGGGTGAAGTGGAAAGTACTCCAAACTGCTCTAGTATAGCTACAATGTGGCTGTCTGCCTGACAAGTGGAAAATTATCAAGATTGGTTGTGTTCACAAAAGCAGGTTAAATCCAGCTAATCACCTCCTCCTGAGTCAACTCTTGATCAAATTGAAGTGACATACCAACAACAATCCTGTCAAGTGGCACTTCCACTGCAATATCTTGTACACTGGGGCTCAGGTTGGATTCTGCCAGGACAATGAGGCTCCAAGTCGTAGTACAGCCTTGATGCTAACAAAGCCAAAGAACTTAGCTCAAGATTTTTTTATTCATTCATGGGATGAGGGCATTCCTGGCTATGGAATATTTATTGCCCATCCCTAATTGCCCAGAGAGCCATTATGAATCAACCACATTGCTGTGGGTCTGGAGTCACATGTAGGCCAGACCAGGTAAGGATGGCAGTTCCCTTCTCTAAAGGATTTTAGAGAATCAGATGGGTTTTTCCAACAATCAGCAATGGATTCACAGTCATCATTAGATTCTTAATTCCAGATATTTTATGATTTCAAATTCAGCTGTGGCAGGATTCAAAACTGTGTCCCCAGACACTATCCAGGTCTTTTGATTAACAGTTCAGCAATAACACCACTAGGCCATCGCTTCCCTTTATAAGATAAAGTGTGAGATTTTATAAAATGATTACAGTTTGAAACTGCTTATTTCAAGGAAAAAATTGGGGAATAGAGAGGGTCAAGTAATCTGCTTAAAATTTTGTCTAACATTGAGTTTTGTAACTTGGTAAAGTTGCAAGCTTAATCGACAACCAATCTACCACCTTAAACACTCGTTCTCTCCACTATCAAAGCACATAGAAGAGGCACCACAGCAACTCACAAAGGATCTTTTAACAAGGTCGTCCAAACCCACAAATTCTACTCCTGGAAGGACAAAGGCAGAAGATGCAAGTGATTACCATCACTTAAACTTCCATTCCATGATACACACCATACTAACTTGGAAGTATATTGGAATTCCTTCACGACTCTTTGTCAACAAACTGGCACTCTAGCATTGTAAGTGTTCCTAGATCAGATGGATTGTCGAAGTTCAAGAAGCTGACAGTGTAACACCTTTGCAACAGCAAATAGGAATGGACAAAAAATGCTAACCTTGTCAGCAACACTCTGATCACATGAAGCCTTTGACATTAAAACAATTCAATTCTCTGCTATGTATGATTGCTGTAATGTAATTTGAACAATAACAACCCAGAGCACAAATTTGTATCTGCAAATTTACACAATATTTTGATTCAGCATCTGTGGGGTTGCACCACTATGCCAAGGTCACAGGACAAGTGGAAATTTGGACATCACTATTCCATAGCAACTTGGACCAATTTAAGAATGTTGGATGTCATTAAATATTCACAAATTAGAAAATTATTTTTTAAATTGATGTTGATGAACATAAGAAACAATTAAAATGAAATCGATTCTATTTGTTATGGAAAGAATCTCCAAAAATAAAAACTCATTTTTAATACTTTTTGCATGTTTTAAAGGGTTAAATTTAAATTAAGGTCAACAGTACATTTATTTTGCAAGTAGTAATGCAAGGAATGGAAACAGGAACAGCACCCAATACTTCAGGTGCAAATCTCACTAGAAAACTGCACAGTTGCAGCAAAATGCTCATACTCTCGAATTACTCTTGCACCAGAGATCTCACATAACTGAAAAAATTCTTCTATCAGCTCTGACTTGAAAACAGCCGGTACATTCTTTCATCTGTGATCCTATTCCTGACACAACTCATTTACACTCTTTCCCAGAAGGGCCTTAAGTATCGACAGTTCTTATGTGCAAGTAATTGTGATCACTTATACAAAGAGAGAATTGAAAACAAAAGTCACTTTGATTTTTATTAAAAAATGAAATGTATTCTCAATAGATTTTTCAAGAAGCCAGCACCTGGATAGAACATGTTTAATATATTAAATGAAAAATTTCTAGAGAAATTAACATGATTTTGGAAGCCTGAAATGGGCTTCCAGTTTTCGACATGGTTGGCGTGTTGCCATGCTCATTCTGGAGCCATGAGACTTCAAGAGACCTCATGCCAATATTGATGAGCCCTTAGGCCACACTGTATGCCCTTATAGCCGCAACTTTGGTGAATCAATTTAGCCAGTCAGACGTAACATATACAAAAATGGCAATGCAGAAATACGTCATTTGCCAGTACAATAACATCAGGCCATTGCATGGACAATCTAAGGCAGTTTTCCCAATTTGCAGTTTGGCACCATTTCCCAGAAGTTGATGAGGAGAAAATTGCAAAATTGAAGTTGCTGGGATTTTTTGACCCTCATCCTGACATGATGCTTGGATTGTTGTTATTGGATTCACCCAATATTTCTCAGGCATCTTACAGTCAAATGGTTTGCTGAGCTTCAAAGGGCATCAATAATAAGTTGTAGAAAAAGATCATGTTTATGACAGAACAAATCGAAATGAGAGGATTCCTTCCTGAAGGACATGAATGAACATTTCATCAAAATTTTCTTCAAGCTTTGAAAGCACAAGACCCCTACATCAAATGTTATTTTCAATTGAAATCATCAAAGAATTCTGATAATGAACATTCTAACACATAAACGTTACAATAGTTATGTACCTACAGTACTTAGTTTTCAAACGGGCTCCTTCACTTGCCAAAATAATGAGAGCATAACTAATATTAAATATTGTTTTATAGATGGCTGATAAATATAATCCCTGTTCTGACAACTTTGTTTTGACTACAGCAGTTAATTCATTGACAGTCTTAAGTTTCTAATCGAGTTGGCTACCTTCAAATAAGACAACACAACAAATAGATTTTTTTTCTGAAGAAGGGTCCCGACCCAAAACATCAAGCTTTCCTGCTCCTCTGATGCTGCTTGGTCTGCTGTGTTCATTCAGCCTCACACCGTGTTATCTTAAATAGATTTTTTTTTCTGCTTATGGCATTCCTGTTTAAATGAACAACCACTCTAAAATAACAGCTACCACATCTCAATAACAGTTAATTGACTGGAAAATATTTGTGATATCCTGTAAAAATGTAATATAAGCACAAATTCTTATTTTTTTGTGGTTAAGAGTATTTGAAAATATTACCCACATAGATAAGGTGTTTCACTAGATTCAGTGTAGCATCCTCAATATTGAAGAGGGATAAAATAAGTATTCTGAGGTGGAACTCAATACATCCTTTCCATTTTCTTAAACTGATCGATTTATCAGTCACTATAAAATGATTAGTGAAGTAACAGGAGACAGAATGGTGTTGTGTAAAAACATATGATATCTAAGCCTTATAATAGAGAAAGCAAAGGTCTCAGGTTTCTCATTTCTGTACACACTGAATGACAACTGATACAGCCTTAGAAATCAGAGAATTCTGAAAATGGAAATTATTCTTTCAAACATTTCTTTCCTAAATGGTCAGTACATGCTAATTCATTGGTCACTCTGTGTTTCCATTGAATATAAACCTGATAATTCCTAATAAATTGTTTAAAGTGTTTCAATCATCTCAAAAGATCAATAAAATGTAAACTTCAACTCAACAGCAAACTGTAAAAGAATATCAACTGAATACCAAATACTACTTCAAATCTGACAAGGTATCAGTATGATATGATTGGTAAATCTGGTTTTCAACTAATTATCATAAAATTTTCATGACCACAGAAATGTCTTAACCACGATTGGAATTGTGCACTGGAAATCTTATCAATTGTGGCAATCCTTAATATGGCTGCTTGTCAGTTGGACACAGGTCTTGTCTTGAGATAGGAGTTCTTTCTTCTTATAATGTCTGAGTGTTTTATTTTCCACCCACAAAGAGAGGAAGAGAGACCTCACTTCTGGCAGGCTTATGAATATCAAAGCCCTGAACCTTAAAGGCATTTGTGAAATGAAACCTTTATACCTTAATCATTGATTTTAGAGACTGATTGTACCTTTCCAAATCTCCTTGTGTTTGTAGATGGTAGACAATGCTTTATACCAAGATTACATATGTATGTGGGGATCATATGTAAAGATAAAGACTTTTGAAATTTAACTGCTGGGATAAACCAACAGAACTTGCTTAGTCTTTAATGTTACAATTGAGTAAGGCAAATGCTGTAATAAAATCATAACAAAGAGAAAACTCCAATTTTTTTTATTTTTACTAATTCGTAAAAAATCACTAATATACATACACAGTCATTATAGAGGTTCAAATCTGTACACCGTCTTTATATTTGAAGAACAAACAAACCCAAGGCATTTTTCACTTTTATGAGATTATACAGGTAGTTCTCCTATAATGCAATAGTTGCATCCTTGTGTGACTTGCATTAGAGAAAATCACATTATAGAAAATTGCGTCATAGGGAAATCACTATGGAAAATCACTATACCTGTACAGCAGAAAGTTTGCATTATCAAAACAGCGTCCACTATTCATCAATCGCATTATAGCCGAGTCGCGTTAACTAAACTCACATTATAGCAGAACTACCTGTATTTACATGCATTTGAAGCACTGGGATCTCCAATAACTGAACAGACCCCATTTAACTTTGACAAAAAGGTCTTAGATGATGGGCTTGGGCATTAGGTCAATTCCTGGATTAGCTGAGGTCCCCATGAAAGCTGCACCCTTTTAACCTTGCACCTC
This sequence comes from Stegostoma tigrinum, assembly GCF_030684315.1. Classification (NCBI taxonomy): domain Eukaryota; kingdom Metazoa; phylum Chordata; class Chondrichthyes; order Orectolobiformes; family Stegostomatidae; genus Stegostoma; species Stegostoma tigrinum. Next base: position 52,760,384 of record NC_081355.1, read on the forward strand.
ACCTGAGTCATGGGGACCCTCAGGTTAAACTCACTGCGAGCTGTCTCTCCAATAAGACAGCAGTCTCTGGCCCTCTGGTACTATGGCAGCCTTCACTTCACTGCCAAAAAAACTTCTAAGGATTCACTTATCCTCTAAGATCAATGACTTGCAGTGTTCCTTATTTGTGAACATTTTAACGAACTTTGGTTTGTTTTGTTTTCTGCAATAGTTTTGCACTATTTCTCCAGATGTTCATGCAAAGTCTAATTAAAAATAATGCTTTTCTTTCACACCTGAATCATCACATCTCTTTCAGATTCTAATTCAGGCCCAGAACCACTTCAGGAAAGGAAGTATATAACCATTCTAAAGTAGATATCATTGGACAAGCCTCCACATTATTTCTCCAAAAGAAGCAAATTTAGCCAGTAACAGGACAGACAAGTGCTAAGAGGATATTTGACTGGTAGCATTGATCATCTTAATTTGGGAATAAAACTACATGGGTTCACTGTGAATTCAACAAATTCATATTATGCATCAGGAAAGTTGATGTTTCGGGTCGAGACCCTTCTTCAGACCCATTTCTGAAGAAGAGTCTCAACCCGAAATGTCAACTTTCCTGCTCTTCTGATGCTACCTGGCTTGCTTTGTTCCTCCAGCTCCACACTGTGTTATCTCTGACTCCAGCATCAGCAGTTCTTAACTATCTTGTATTATGCATCAGCAGGTTAGTGCCCCTGTTAAAATAGTGCAGAAATTAAGTTACTTTAGCATGTTAAGCATTTCCGTAATAACATTGACACAATAATTTTCATGTGAACTGAAATTTCAAATTACAATTATCTTAAGATACCATCTCCCTAGTGATATTGTCCTCAGTGGCTATAGGTATAATGAGTACACATTACTAGGGGTCACGTTACAACAGCTGACTGTTAGCAAGGATGGCTTCTGTTGTAAGCTGAATCTTCACCAAGTGCACTTAGCCCCACATGGCCTGCTTGGTTGGGGGTGATAAAGGAAAACAACTTCATAGTATAAAATGAAAAGGCTTTTATTGTAAACAATATGTAGTGTATTGCGTGGTATAGGGACTCTGGCAACGTCACTATATGGAAAGCACCATATCCCTTCTTTGCAGTCCACACACTTTTGAAAACAAATGAAATACAAAGCATATCTTTCTCCTGTCAGTGTTTTTCTGTCACTGATTAAGTTCCAGGAAATGCGCAACAAATTTTTAGACATACAAATAAAATCAGCTGTAAAACATATTTCATTTGATGTGATGTTGAAAAGTGAAGAATTTGACAGACTGCCAAAAATTTCTAATTATTTTTTCATTGTAGGTTCACATATTCCAATTGCAAACACTGATTTTTTTATTCACTCATGGAATATGGGCGTCACTAGCTGACCAGCATTTTATTGCCCATCCTTATTTACCCCTGCAATGGTAGCAATAAGCTGCCATCTTAAACTGCTGCAGTCCCCCTGCTGTAGGTTGAGCCATAATGCCCTTAAGGAGGAATTAAGGATTTTGAACCAGCAACAGTGAAGGACCCGTGATGTGTTTCCAAGTCAGGATGGTGAACTTGGGGGAAGCTTGTAGGTGGTGGTGTTCCAATGTGTCTGCTGCCCCTGTCCTTCTATGTGAAAATAGTCATGGGTTTGGAAGGTGCTCTCTGAGAATCTTTGGGAATTTCTGAAAAGCAAATTGTAGATAGTACACACTGATGCTACTGTGGTATCGGTGGACAAGGGAGTGGATGTTTGTGCATGCGGTGCCAGGTTATTGCTGAGCACATGCTGCTTGATAGCACTGTTAATGATTCCTGCCATTGATTGTAGAAATCTGTCTTGCTTAAGGACAGTTGCTAAGTAATAGTAGGGTTCCAGGTCAAAGAAAACGACTTGAGACTAAAAGAAATCTTGCATTTACATAATATCTTCTCACATCCTCAGGAAATCCAAAATGCTTCATAGCCACTGAAGGACTTTGGTTAGGCATACCAATATTGGCAAATACAGTAGCCAATATAACTATAGCAAGGTGCTATAGGTATCAGTAAAATCAGTAACCACATGATCTATTTTAATGAAGCTTGTTAAACAACACACATTGGGCAGATTACCAGCAGAACTCGCTTCCCCTCCTTTACATTGTGCCTGGGGATCTTTTACATGGCAATTTTAAAATGGCAATCAGACCTCAATCACTTCGATTGAAAGAAGCAATCTGAGAATCTATCTTCATTTTCCCACTCCAGTCTCCAGATGTCTTGACTACACCCTCACAGACTTAAAAGTTACAGTACCATCACTGAACCAAAAAGAATTTAAACTATTGCACTGTAAGGTGACTGCAGATAAAGTGCAGAGCCTTTCTGTCCAGTGTTACTTTGAGACAGTGGCTCAGCCCGCTAAAAGGTCTTCTGCGCAAAACTGCAGCATTACCACTATGAAACTGGCACAGTCATCTTTCTTAATGTCCAATGAACTATGGTGACTATTAGGATGACTCATTGAAGAGTGGAAAATTGAAGTCAGCTGATGTAACTGCAACAGATAAATTTCTGACAATCCAACTAATTGCTTTTCATTGAGGCTCCAGAACCCAAGTTGGTAAGGATGTTTCCAAAGTGGTGCGCCTGTATTTTATCTGCAGGTTTGCCAGTGACTGATTTACTCACAGTTACAAGCTGGTGTGCACTGTTCCCTTAATTAGCTCAGTGTAATTCTCTAACTTGAGTTGAATTTTAGAACTGAACACTAGCAGTAATGTGTATAGGATGAGTTATTGGAAATTGGATTATGGAACTGCTTACCAGTACTGAAATGTGTCCTTTGAAGATAACTTCTGTCAGGTCATTTTGCCACATGTACTTCAATCCTGTTCTCCCAATGCTGAGTGTAAGTTAACTATTATGGTCTGGCAAAAATGACAACTAAAACTCAACTATCGACACATAATGCAAGTCTTGTATTAGGATGTTTCAAGTGCTCCGATTTTACCTATATCTTAAAAAAAAGTGTTTAGCGATCAACTGTGCAACTTGAGTGCTGTTGACATAAATTGCTGGTCTCAGTACAGCTTTTATTAAATGCCTCAGAACATACAATCTAAATGAGAATTTTCTGGAATTATTAATCACTATGTTAATACATGCTTCGAGCATTCTCTTTCAATTACGTCATTATTTTGTTTCCATAAAATGGTTTTACTTGAGGCGACTGGTTGGAGCTAACAAAAAGTTGTGACTTACTTGATGCCTATCTTATTATTCATAATCTTGATATGGGTGCAGCTACAATCCAGTTGAAACTCATTTCACGCTTCTTTTATTAATTATTAACAGCTTCTGATCAGCAGAGTAATGCCTTCAGCTGCCGAATGTAATGGTTCAGAAAAAGATGTAATGTTTCAATGTGGAAAATTCATTAAAACAAGCCTTCTGGCAAACATATAAATAAAGTCTGTTTAACAGTTCTGTTCACTTTCTTTCAAGTTCATCTGAAGATATTCTGAACAAAAGAAGTAATGAATAGTTTCTAGTTATGTGCCATATGAATACATTCACGTGACTGGTTGGGTAAACAAGAAAAAAGTGTTGACCTTGCTTTGCTCATTCAATCAACATGGAACAAGGACAAGATTATCTAATTTTGTGCTATTGTATTCATGATCCAAATGCACCTTGATAACATCTGGCACCCAAATAGCTTGAGAAGTAATTAATGCCTGTTCAAGAATCATATTTTAAAAGCCACATACGCAAGGGTGGCATCAAAGTGACTGTTCTTCTGGATCCAAAACAATATTAATTTCCACAACATCCACGTCCGACCTCTTTACTGACTACCCCCACCCCTAACTCTAACCCTAACCTGATCCTTAACCCTAACTACACCTTCACTCCTCCAATGTCTATCTTGATTTTGGTTCCATGCAGTCTAAACATAAAACTCCAATAAACATAAGATAGTAAGAAATGAGAGCAGTAGTAGATCATAGAATCACTACTGTGTGGAAGCAGACCATTCAGCTCATCAAGTCCACAATAATTAGACCAAACCACTAGCCTATCCCTATAACCCTGCATTTCCCATAGCTAATCTACCCAACCTGCACATTTCTGGACACTGTGGGCAATTTAGTGTGGCCAGTTCACCTAACTTGCACATCTTGCACTGTAGGAAGAAACAGGAACAATCAGATGAAACATGCACAGACATTGGGAGAATGTGCAAACTCCACACAGACAGCCATCCATGAGTGGAATCAAATACAGGTCCCTAGCACTGTGAGACAGCAGTGCTAAGCACTGAGCCACTGTACCCCCAACCTTGAAGCCAACTCTGTTGTTAAACATGATCATCTATCTCACTCTAATTTGGTGTCTGTTTTCCATTGCCTAAGAGACAAGAAACTTATCAATCTCAATTTTGAATTGACTCAGTGATGGAGCACTACCCTCTGGTGTAGGCAATTCCAAAGGCTCACAACCCTCTGAGTGAAGAAACTTAACCTCATTGCAGTCGTAATGATCAATTCATTGTCCTGAGGTTTTGTCCCTTACAGTTTTCCAATACGTTTTCTCTGATTGTTATCTGTGAACTTTAATTAATCAGTACTAAGTGTGGGGCTGGATGAACACAGCAGGCCAAGCAGCATCTTAGGAGCACAAAAGCTGACGTTTCAGGCCTAGACCCTTCATCAGAAAAGGTCTAGGCCTGAAACGTCAGCTTTTGTGCTCCTAAGATGCTGCTTGGCCTGCTGTGTTCATCAAGCCCCACACTTTGTTATCTTGGATTCTCCAGCATCTGCAGTTCCCATTATCTCCAATTTAAGTTCACATCCAGGTTTCCAAATACTTCTACTTAGTAATTTATATCTTTCATTGTGAAGACAGTAAGAAAGTACAAGTTTAATATCTCTGTCATTTCCTCATTCCCACAATAATTTCTCCACCTTATAACTTTAAGGGATTCACATTTATTTTAGCTACTTTTTTTTAAACCACTTAAAAGCTCTTTTTTATTCCTGACTAGCTTATCTCATAACTTTGTTTTACTTTTTATCTAGTCTTTGATCACTGTTTGCCAAAACATTCATAACCTCAGACCCAAGATAACTTTAATGTTGTGTTTCCATCAAGGAAACAGTCACAAAAGCATCCTACAAACTTGTATTTAAGATTATTTTTGCCAATTCGATTTAGCATGTCTGTAAGAGGTTTAAACCCCCTATGATTGCCCTATCGCTTGCATTACAATCTCTAATTATTTCTTCCTTAATGCTCACTACTGCAATGTAATTGAATAGCATTCGAGAATCAATAGTATAATTAATGTTAGGCTATAAAAATCTGCCACTTCTGTTTTTTGGGTTAGTGCTATTTTTTAACTCCACAATAATAATTAGACGTGCTGATCTACCGAGCCAAGATCTTCTCTCATTAATATCCTTATAACTGTTCGGTAGTGCAAAACTTGAGTACTGCCGAAAGAAGACACATTTTGATGGGAGTATTTTTTGTTTTTCATTCGTCAGGACATTTTGCAAGGATACCAACATAAAGGCAAAAAAACAACATACTGCCTGAGAGGAAAGTACTGATTGATTAGCAAATGGACTTGTTCATAGTTGCATTACCATGGAGAACATACCAATTAATAATTATTGGCAGCTAATTCCCAGACTCTGTTTAAATTTTAAAGCAGGAGGATTGAATCTGATTGGTTAGGGTGTTGCCATCAGAAATGAACAAGTGAATCAAATTGTGTGTTACATTTAAAAACACTGAAGATATATTATATTGCATAATTCAATACTTAAGCTACCAATGCAAACTAGCCATTGTTGGTACAATAGGTTTACTAAATTTTTGCAAGATACCAGGCAATTTCTCGTGATACAATGCTACTTTAAGCTAATAGAACATAGTTTAAATCTAGCTGTTATAATTCAAAGAAGATCAGATATATTTTGTTATCAAGCTCTGGATTTTATGCAGTAATCTTCTTTGACAATGGTGAAAGTCAGGAACAATATTTTAAACATTTGTAAAAACCTAACAACTAACTAAAAACCTTTATTAAATGCTGCTCAATACACAGTCTGCAATTTGCCTGCTGAGTTCCTCATTTCAGCACCTGCAGAGGAGTCACAGACTGAATTTAAATATCATGAGATTTCCATGGAGGGTAGATTGAAATAGATGACATCAGTGTGAACTAGAAATGGTGAGTGACTCAGATTTAGCACAAGAAAATGCAGATAAAAAAGTGACATACAGGAAAATAACTAACAACACTTACATAGCTGCCCTCAAAAGTGTGTCAGAGCTCATCTCTAAATCACAGGAGCATTCTTAAAAGAATGCCTCTTTGTTAATCATTCAAACTGAAATATGTTTAATTTATTGCAGCCATTGGTCCTTACTTTATTTTGCAATCTGCTAAATGAGAAAATTAGGGGAGGTCCAGTAGCACACAAGCCACTCAAATATAGGTTCAGCTCATCTATCAGTGGCTTTTTAACCCACCATCTTATTATAGTTTTATTTCCGGGTTTCCCATTCAATCAACAGCTGCAAACTTGATGTGGACGCACATGACCTAACTAGTATTTAAAGAGACACTCCAACACAGAACTTGAAGAATTTTGGGGCTACAGAAAGTATAATATGTACCTACGTAGTGCCATTCCTGGTCACAAGGTTTCCAAAAGTGCTTAACAGCTCTTGAAGTGCTTTCAGTGTTTGTTCACTCACATGAATCTAAACGTGTTCTTATGGTAGCAGCAGTGGCCAGAACCACAGAAATGGAACAAAAACAAAGTTGCTGGAAAAGCTCAGCAAGTCTGGCCGCAAGTGTGAAGTTAAAAAACAGAGTTCATGCTTCGGATCAACTGACATTTCGTCAAAATGGAAATGGAGGCAGTGCCAAGGAATAACCTGAACAGAAGCCCCACAGAGGGTGACAGACTTCAAGAGGCACCTAGGCATTGTATCAGGGAGAGGGGAAAATGCTGACAGCTGGACATCCAGGCAGGCTGCAAGGTGTGAGCAAAACGATACAGTCAAATCAAATGTCTTTACTGGCATATGGAAAGAAGGCACTCTGAAAGTTCACCAGCATAAAGTGTGCAAAAAAACTGTTTGTGCTATTAAGACACTCCATTGGTGGGAGCTAGGCCTGAACATTGTTGCAGAGGATCATGATACCATGGCATCAGAGATAATGGGAACTGCAGATGCTGGAGAATTCCAAGATAATAAAATGTGAGGCTGGATGAACACAGCAGGCCAAGCAGCATCTCAGGAGCACAAAAGCTGATGTTTCGGGCCTAGACCCTTCATCAGAGAGGGGGATGGGGAGAGGGAACTGGAGTAAATAGGGAGAGAGGGGGAGGCGGACCGAAGATGGAGAGAAAAGAAGGTAGGTGGAGAGAGTATAGGTGGGGAGGTGGGGAGGTGGGGAGGTAGACTAAGGGGGTGGCCATGGGCACCCCCATGGGCCCCAGCTATGCCTGCCTCTTTGTAGGTTACGTGGAACAGTCCCTCTTCCGCACCTACACAGGCCCCAAACCCCACCTCTTCCTCCGGTACATTGATGACTGTATCGGCGCCGCCTCTTGCTCCCCAGAGGAGCTCGATCAGTTCATCCACTTCACCAACACCTTCCACCCCAACCTTCAGTTCACCTGGGCCATCTCCAGCACATCCCTCACCTTCCTGGACCTCTCAGTCTCCATCTCAGGCAACCAGCTTGTAACCGATGTCCATTTCAAGCCCACCGACTCCCACAGCTACCTAGAATACACCTCCTCCCACCCAACATCCTGCAAAAATTCCATCCCCTATTCCCAATTCTTCCGCCTCCGCCGCATCTGCTCCCACGATAAGACATTCCACTCCCGCACATCCCAGATGTCCAAGTTCTTCAAGGACCGCAACTTTCCCCCCACAGTGATCGAGAACGCCCTTGACCGCATCTCCCGTATTTCCCGCGACACATACCTCACACCCCGCCCCCCCCCACAACCGCCCAAAGAGGATCCCCCTCATTCTCACTCACCACCCTACCAACCTCCGGATACAACGCATCATCCTCAGACACTTCCGCCATTTACAATCCGACCCCACCACCCAAGACATTTTTCCATCCCCACCCCTGTCTGCTTTCCGGAGAGACCACTCTCTCCGCGACTCCCTTGTTCGCTCCACACTGCCCTCCAACCCCACCACACCCGGCACCTTCCCCTGCAACCGCAGGAAATGCTACACTTGCCCCCACACCTCCTCCCTCACCCCTATCCCAGGCCCCAAGATGACATTCCACATTAAGCAGAGGTTCACCTGCACATCTGCCAATGTGGTATACTGCATCCACTGTGCCCAGTGTGGCTTCCTCTACATTGGGGAAACCAAGCAGAGGCTTGGAGACCGCTTTGCAGAACACCTCCGCTCAGTTCGCAACAAACAACTGCACCTCCCAGTCGCAAACCATTTCCACTCCCCCTCCCATTCTCTAGATGACATGTCCGTCATGGGCCTCCTGCAGTGCCACAATGATGCCACCGGAAGGTTGCAGGAACAGCAACTCATATTCCGCCTGGGAACCCTGCAGCCATATGGTATCAATGTGGACTTCACCAGTTTCAAAATCTCCCCTTCCCCTACTGCATCCCTAAACCAGCCCAGTTCGTCCCCTCCCCCCACTGCACCACACAACCAGCCCAGCTCTTCCCCCCCACCCACTGCATCCCAAAACCAGTCCAACCTGTCTCTGCCTCCCTAACCGGTTCTTCCTCTCACCCATCCCTTCCTCCCACCCCAAGCCGCACCCCCATCTACCTACTAACCTCATCCCACCTCCTTGACCTGTCCGTCTTCCCTGGACTGACCTATCCCCTCCCTACCTCCCCACCTATACTCTCTCCACCTACCTTCTTTTCTCTCCATCTTCGGTCCGCCTCCCCCTCTCTCCCTATTTATTCCAGTTCCCTCTCCCCATCCCCCTCTCTGATGAAGGGTCTAGGCCCGAAACATCAGCTTATGTGCTCCTGAGATGCTGCTTGGCCTGCTGTGTTCATCCAGCCTCACATTTTATTATCATGATACCATGGCAGACCACTTCAGAGCTGAAAATGAATATCAGACCCTAGCAGTCTGCAAATATACAAACCTGACACCATAACAAGGAGCAAGATGACTTCTTCCTGGAAGATTTAGCAATCCTACTGCAGGCTTTCAATAGCAATGATTTCACAGATCAATAAGACAAATTCTGGTACTTAGCAATCACAGTTAAGGGCAAGAAGACTAATTTTACTTGGATATCAAGGAAGATGTATTCATTCTTTTAGATGCTGTGCCATGGCTCAGATAAAAATTTCTTCGACCACCTTCCATTCAATTTTGTTGCAGAGTAGATATTAAAATCAGAATGAAAAGGCAAATGCACAGGATACAATAGAACAGAGATCTCATCACCTTTTAAATCATTTCTAATCATTACACTTTATTCAGTGAAGATGTTTGTGCAGTTTAGCATATTAATATTAATCAGTTGGCAGGAATAGAGAACATTGAAGTTGGCTTAATGCATTCAGCATCACTCTCCATTACAGAAACTTCAACCTAGCATCAGAAGAAGATAGTACAGATCCTTTATTTCTCTTAAAAGAGAGGCAGCAAATAACAAGTAAAAAGGCACCCAAGGCAAAAGTGACTAGCCGTAAGTGGTAATTCTAGACACTGAAATTTACATTAACATTTGGAACAAAGAGTACATGCCAGGGAAGAAACCTGGTTGATTATTGTCTATCTGTCCAACTGCACTAAATACAACCTCCTTTTGCACAATGATGCAGGACATGGATTTCTGTGAGCTTTCCTACTGATTAACAAGAGATCTGTGAGAAACAAGGAAAAACGTACCAGCACAACATTTTCCCGAGTTTCACAGATTTTCCATAGAAATTTTGATGAACCATCAGAGAGCATTGTCAGGAAATGATAGCAAAATCTAACACTAAGGGGAGTTAAATTCTATGTACAATAATAAAATTAGAATATTCTAAACTGTCATGCATAATATATGTTCCAATGAAAGATTTCCAGTAAACCTTGTACATTCAGAACAAAGCAGCCCACTTGATAGGCGCCATAGCCTCAAGAATACATTCCTTGTACCACTGATGCTCAGTAGCAGCAGTGTGTACTATCTATAAGATACACTCCAGGAATTCACAAAAGATCCTGAGACAGCACATTTCAAACTCGTGACCACTTTCATCTAGAAGGACAAGGGCAGCAAATACATGGGAACACCACCACCTGCAAGATTCCCTCCAAGCCACTCACCAACCTGATTTGGAAATGCATCACTGCTCCTTCACCATTGCTGGGTCAAAAACCTGGAATTCCTTCCCTAAGGGCATTGTGTGTCTTACCTACAGCACACAGACTGCAGCAGTTCAAGAAAGCAGCTCACCACTGCCTTCTGAAGGGGAACTAAGAATGAATAGAATCCCTACAGTGTGGAAACAGGCCATTTGGCCCATTAAGTCCACACATACTCTCTGAAGAGCACCCCATCAGATGCACCCCTATCCTATCATTGTGACCCTGCATTATCCATGGCTAAATCATCTAACCCACACATGCCTGAACACTTCAGGGAAAATTAGCATGGCCAATCCACCTAACCTGCATATCTTTGGACTGAGGAAACCTGAGGACCCAGTGAAAACCCACACAAAAACACAGGGAGAACGTGCAAACTCCACAAAGACAGTTGCCCGAGGGATGGAATCAAACCCAAGTCCCTGGTGCTGTGAGGCAGCAGTGCTAGCCACTGATCCACCATGCCTCCTCGGGCAATAAAATATTGGCCAGGTAGTGATGCCCATGTCCCATAAGTGAGCAAAAGATATTAACAATATCACAGAGAAAAATTCGAAAAGGGCCTGCATAAACCTAATGATTTAAAAGATTAATTGTTAGTTTCAAACAAGCAGCATTGAACATGAGATATGGACAAGACAGAGCTTTACAAGGCTGTGCCAAATTGGCTTAATTTCTTGAAAGTCATTGTTAATTTGAAGGTAACGCTTTGGTTCAATTAACTGTGTGAATACATTGTCACAATACCATTCATGTTTGCCTCTAAGTGTGTTAAGAGTTTGATCATTTACTCTATGATTTTGAGCAAGGTAGCTCATTGAATCTAAAGGCTTATTTTTTGCTGTTCTGGGCACAGTTGGAGTAGAGGTATAGGAAATGAAACACACATGATTGGGATAGAATTTCTCTGATCACTGTTTTCAGCCAAGTACCCAGCAGATTATTTTAGAGTGCATTTACAATATCCATCATTGTAATGATCAAAGCAATTTCTCTCCCACGTCTAGATATTTATGCTTTTGCCTAAAGGATTTACAAAGTGGGGAGGGTGGACGGGGGGATTTGGGTGTGGATCAAGAATCTCAATTACCAGTATCAGTTGATTAGACTTAGTTGAAAAAAGAACTAGTAAAACAAATTGAAAGAAACATGACTTAATAATCTGGTAAGCCAATGCAATAGGGGACAAGTAAGAAAAATAAATGCTATAATGTTTGGAGGAAAGGTAATGAAAGAAACTATTGTCAAAGTTACAAGAATCTGCAAAAATGAGTTTTAAAACAGGTGATCAGATGATTTAAAAGTTATAATTTATACTTTGGTAAGACTAGATGGCAGGCATTTTGCAAAATGTTTGAAGTTACTATAGAGGTGAAAAATAATTATAATTTCAACGTCCACCTTGCCTCAATAAGGTGGATTTTTCTCTCAAGAAAGGGAGCAAAAATCTGTTATGTTAATGATAATAATCTGTTAATCAATTGCTCATCTGGAGTGGATTAATGACATAGGTTAGTTTATTTACAACATGTCGAAGATTTTTTTTGAGTCCTACAGCATGGAGATAGGCCCTTCAGCCCAAACTGGTCCATGCTGATCAAAATGCCCATCCATGCTAACTCTATTTCCTTGTACTTGGCCTATATCTTTCTAAACCTGTCCTATTCGTGCATTCATCCAAATGCTTTTTAAATGTTGTTAACGTGCCTGCCTCAACCACTTCCACTGGTAGGTCATTCCATTTCCGTACCACCCTCTGTATTAAAAAATTACCCCTCAGGTTCCCATGTATTCTCTCCCCTCTTACCTTACGCTGATACCCTGTAGTCCTTGGTTCCCCAATCAGTCCAATCAATCCCTGCAAATTCCTGTCTAATTCCATCAAAATTCACCTGGCCTCAATTTAGAACTTGGATCTGTGGACTAGTTTTGTCCTTCTCCATTATTATTTTAAAATTAATAAAACTATGGTCACTGGTCCTAAAGTGCTCCCCCACTGTCACCTCAGTCACCTATCCCGCCCTATTTCCCAAGAGTAGAACAAGTTTTGCTGCTTCATGAATAGGATCCTCTATATACAGCTTGAGGAAACTTTTCTGAACACATTTAACAAATTCCACCCCACTAAGCCCTTAACATTATGGCAGTCCCATTCCATGTCAGGAAAATTAAAACCCCCACTATGACAACCCTATTGCTCCTGCAAGACTCCGCAATCTCCTTACATATTTGTTCCTCTAATTCCCGTTGACCATTTGGGGACCTATAGTACAATTCAATAACATCATCATCCCCTTCTTAGTTCTTAGCTCCACCCTCAAAGCCTCACTGGTTGATCCCCTTGCTTTGAAACTCCCAGCAGATTTTTCAACAAACCAATTGATTCTTGTTCATTCAGTTTGCAAACCTAAAACGCACTTACAGTCGGGCAGAGTCACAACATTGTACACACACAGTGCCAGGAGTCATTACAAGCAAACTTTCTTAATGACAAGGTACACATACAACAATTCCCAAATACCTTTCCCTTCCAGCTCACAAGGCAGATTTCTCAAAGAAGGCAAGAATCATGTAAAGAGACTGTTGAAAAGATATCATGTTAGTCTGAACCTGAAAATTGCTGGGCTTCAAGAGCTCAAGCATGGGGCAGGTACAAAGGTCACCCTGTAAAGTTTACAGTCAAATTCTGTCAGAATCCCAATGTATGATATGTAATCACCATTTAGCTTGAAAGGAAAATCAACAGATCATTACTGTTATGGACTAATTACACACATTTGTATCTCTCAATATTATCTAAAGCTACAGTCAGCAACACTAATATGAGTGGATGATAATGGAGCAGTAGCAACGTCAGCTGGTGATTTTAGCACTCTTCTGTGTTTTCTGCCCTGTGAGAAAATACTTATTATCACTAATATTCCATCAATATTTTAATGTTGACTGTTTAATTACACCAATTAAAGGCTTGTTAATTCACCGTGATATCAATTCCTACTTTTTTTATTTCATGCAGTTAAACCTCCACTGGAACTTGTTGCTGTCATACCAATTTTGAGATATTAGATGGATTTTGTTTTAAATTAGACGCTGCAAAAAGATTGTGATCATTAGCAGTTCAGAAACCCATCATTAAGTGGTTGGTTTTACTGAGACTTTTTTTAAAATCAGAGACACATCGCTGTTCAGGCTTCCTAGCCAATCAGAAAGGATAGGTTGACTGAGGTGACAATGGGGGAGCACTTTAGGACCAGTGACCATAGTTTTATTAATAGAACTGATAGAATTGATAGAAAGAGAAGGATTTCTAACTAACAGGGTTGCAGAAGGGGATAGAATATGTCAACAAGTCGTAGATGTCTCAGGCAACAGCAACAATATGAAGGAAGGGAGACCTGGAGAGGCCACTCTGTGTGATGCTTATTCAGATCTTGCAATGGGAAGGACTGCAGAGAGGTGATCTTTCCCAAGGATGGATGGAAGAATACATCTCTCCAACAAAGCAAATGTGGATGGAAGTAAGTGAGGATGTCAGCAGCAGCTGTGCAGCCCATCAAAGAGTTTCAAGGACCACAGGAGGATTGGCAATGTAACTGGCATCACACTTTCATATCAATAACACGTGGTCTGGATTGTCTAATATTTTCTCGGACAGCCGTCCTCTGAACAACATGGCTTTCAGCTCCATTCATTCTCCCATTCCCTGTGCTTCCTTGCATCACCATCTGAATGGCCAACAATCACACCCACCCTCTTCCTGTTACCCTCTTGCATGAATGCTTCATAGTCATGATCTATGAATGTTGTCCTTCCCTCCTTTGCCACACAGGTCATTATTGATACCCAAAGCTTTCGGCTTCCTCTATTACAAGGAGAAGCACACACAGCTTCTGGAGATGTAAAGGACCACAGGTGGATAGTGACACTCTTGTGATGGTTAGATTGTCCGCCACAGGCAGTGCATGTCTACCTATCCCATTGAGCTAGAGGTCTTGTTCCAGGCAGAAGGGCAGCACGGTGGCTCAATGGTTAGCACTGCTCCCTCAGAGCGCCAGGGAGCCAGGTTTGATTCTGCCCGCAGATTGCTGTCTGTGTAGAGATTGCATATTCTCCCCGTTGCTGCATGGGTTTCCTCCCACAATCCAAAGATGTGCAGGTTATGTGGATTGGGAAATGCAGGGTTACAGGGATAAGGCAGTCTGATATGTTTGAGTGGGATGCTGTTCGGAGAGTCGGTGTGGACCTGATGGGCTGACTTGCCTGCTTCCACACTGTAGGAAATCTAGATGAGATGACCTGCTGTGAAAGCCTGAGATTCTGGTAGACTGGTTTTCACATGCGTCAAGAGCTGATTGTTTGATTGCAGATCCTGAAGTGGGCCTCTTGGTGGTGGTGTGAGTATTGCTTTACAGCTTATCCCTCGTCAGGTGTGTAGGGTAAAGCCGCAAATTCCACAGCCAAGGATAGCACCCAGGAAGTGCAGAAAAGTATAAGTCCGTCTCTCAGGAAGCAGGCATCAATGGTCAAGCAGTGAAAGTACTCTGTCAAGGAAGAAGCATTTTAAACAGCAAATTCTTAACTGACCGTGGCTCGATCTGTTCGTCTTCCCAGTTTGTTCACTTCACTAAAGAGGCGCACACCACTGTGCACCCAAACTGTTCACCTGCGCAAGCTCCTGGCAGCTGGGCAAACAGTGCACTGGCTGTTAAACCAGGATGGAAGGTTAAAAAATAAGAAGTGTTTTAAGATTTTATCTATCAGCTACACAGGTCTTCCTTATTTGTGATTAAATCCACACAGGTGAAACCAGAATAAGGTCAGAATAAAATGAAGAGATCAAACTAATGTCAATTTTCATTTTCTCAGCACTTGCCGTGGGGTAAAAAAAAATTGCTTCTCTCCTATGGATGTTGATAAGCATTAGAGCTGTACATTGTTCTAGGTTACGTCACTGCAGGAGATAATATAAAGTGAGGACAAAGATCATACATACTTAAGAGCAACAATTCCAGTGACCCGTGTACAAAGGAGGACTCAATTGTCCAGAATCAAGACCTTGTGTTCAAGAGCTATGCTGTCTAGAGAGATGACCTTTTTTTTGACTATCTATAGAGACGTCCATGAGTCTGATTACTCCCTTTAGAGAAATCGAAGAAACACGTCTGAAGTTTTAGAGCCAAGTTTTTATCTTGGGAGACCTGGCACCGAAGATTTCAAACAGTAAGACATGGCCCAATATTATTCCACAAGTGATTAATATTCTATTTGGTCCTAATTATCATATAATCCAGTTTTTGGAGTCCATCTCTGTTGTTATGGAAACTATCTCAACATAATATTTTTAAAGAAAAGAAATAAAAATTTTAAAGAAAGTGTAGCAAATTTATAGCAATTGATCCCAGGACTTCTGGCAGCAAAGCAGGAATCAAAACATTTGCCTTGGAAATAATAAGAATTGCTAATGCTGGAATCAGAGATAACCCATCCTCCAGCTCCACACTGTGTTATCTAAAACCCTTGCCTTTATTTTGTGCCACTCATATTCAGCTAGCTGTTTTCCAAAAGCCCCTTCAGTGATGAGTGAGCTGGGTACCAGCAGAGTCTTGGTATCGCTGGCCACTCAGCAGTATATAAGTGGAACTCACCTGTGTTTCCAGACCTACCTCTCTCTACCTGGACCCCAGATCGAAATGTCATCAGAGTTGCTGATATTGCTTTGTCAACACTGAGGCTGATTCGGCAATGAATCAACTGTTTCAATTTGCTGGCTAGCAAATGGCTTAACACCATTGGTTACTTTCACTCTCTTCCTCCGATGGATGCCTAAGACTTGCCCGCTAGTGAGTCAGGAGCTCCCTATTTCCACGGACTGGATGGTGGGATTTTAGGGCCATGAGGTTCCCACAAGGTCTGGAGATGGTTGGTTTTCCTGAGAATCATTGTAAAAACAACACTCCAAAATCTCTTTATTGGGCACACGACGGAAGAAGACCCTGTTGTGTATCAGGACTTTCGCCCATAGGCTGCTTTTGTTAGGGGAGGCTGATAACTATAGTCTGCTATCTTGTTGAGATTCCTTTAAGTTAACATACGATAGCTTTGAGAACCATGAAAAGGTCTTGCTACAGGCTTCTCAGAGATGGATAGGTGACTATAAGGCATTTTGTTAGTGACAACTGAAAGGTATAAAAAACAATATACATTGTGGACTGTGGACAGAAATTTCCCTCCCTTGATATAGGGAGAGTAATGGAAAGTAAACTGACTAAATAAGGCAAAAATAAACATTTCAAATGCTCAACATTTGGAAAATCTCATGATTTTATGATTTTATCTTCAAGCCCTCTCGCTTTGAGAATCTTACCGTTCAGTGGTGGCTAACTTAGATCTACTCAGTAATATCCCAACATACCCTGTTTGCATCTTACTCCAGTTCTCTTCACCTTCCAGTAGAAAATATGAGACAGTGCAAAACCCCAAGAGATAAAGCAGAGGGCAAACTCAAGAGGCTGCAATGGTGTGCAGTATGGTGCCAGAGGCATGGAAGCCAGAAGGCCCCATCTGTGGTGAGCATTTCCATTCCTCGCACCAGCACATTCCTGAGCAACCTGAAGGTGAATAATAATTAATGGAGCAAAAGACAGAAGTTGGCATGAGAAAATTCACCCCAATGGACAAAGCCATGGACAAATGCCATGAATCTGCAAATGGCAAAAATTCAGCCCAATTTCTAAGACAGTGAAGTAAGTACCTTGTTGGAATAAAACTGAAAGTACTGGAGAAACTTCACTAGTCTAGTAGCATCTGTGGAGAGACAAACAAGAGTTGATAATTTCAAGTTCGATGTGATTCTTCTTTGGAACCATGTATTTTAGACCATAAGGTATAGCAGCAGAATTAGGCCCTTTGGCCCAGCAAGTCTGCACCACCGATCTCTCATGGCTGATATGTTTCTCAAACCCATTCTTCTGCCTTCTCTCTGTAATTCTTGATACCTTTGCCAATCAAGAATTTACCAATCTCTGTTTTAAATACACTCAGTGACTTGACCTCTACATCCTTTTGTAGCAATGAGTTCCACAAAGTCACCACTCTCTGGCTGAAGAGATTCCTCCTCATCTCAGTTCTAAAGAGTTGTCCTTTTTACCTGAGGCCTCTCCTACTAGTGGATGCGTCTTCCTCAAGTCTTCTCTATCTAGGCGTCTCAGTATTCTGTATGTTTCAACCAGATACCCCTCATCCTTCTAAACTCCATTAAGTATAGGCCCAGAGCCTTCAACTGCTCCTCATAAGATAAGCCCTTACTCCCCAGGATCATTATTGCGAACATCCTCTGGGCACCCTCCGATGCCAGCACTTCTTTTCTTAGATATGGGGCTCAAAACTACTCACAATATTCCAAATTCACCAAAAACGCCCAGTCAGCACTGTTCAAATCCACAATCACTCCCATCTAGAAGGAGAAGGGCAACAGATATGTGGGAATATCACCACCCTCAAACTTCTCTGCAAGTCACTCACCATCCTGACTTGGAAATGTATTGACGTTGCTTCAATGTCACTGGAAGAAAATCCTGGAATTTCCTCTGTAATGGCATTGTGCGTCAACCCGTAGATGGTGGACTGCAGCTGTTCAAGAAGGCAGTTCACCACCACCTTCTCAAGGGAAACTAGGGATGGGCAATACATGCTGGTCATCCCACAAAATGAATTTTAAAACACGCATTATGACCAGAACCTTATATAGCAATAGATCACGATTCTAGTTTTCTAGCCCTCTTGAAATGAATGCCAAAATTGCATTTGTCTTCTGTTATGGCCCAGACCAGATCCTCCAAAAATATAGCAAGTAGGTAGCCTAGACCATAACACTAATTATTTAAAGGCATGTGCAAAGTGCTTTGTTCCAGATGTGATTCAATTAGCCCACCACTAAACTTTAATCAAAACACACTTTATCCTTATAACGTATTTAAAATACGGAAAAAAGTAACGTAATTTTAACTCTATTGAAATACTTAACAAAATAATGTATATGATATAATCATTGATCATTAACTGCTCCAAGAGAGGCAGCATTCCATACACACAGCCTTTGGCGAAAATGCAATTCAGCAAAACAGTTCTGGTTCTCACATGCTGCATCTCTTCAGTCCAGAAGAAAGAAACAATTTGCCCCTTTGGATTTTTAAGAGGAAGCCTCTTGTCTAAGACTTCACTCTAGAAGTTTGGAACTCAAGCTTTTAGCTCAGCAGGCAGCAGAAATCTTCAACTAACTAAGCAAATCTAAAAACCTTTGTGGATCCAAGTGAACCCACCCACACATGATTCTTTGATCTCATTAAATTAAGCACTCAGGGAGAATTTAAAAGTTGTTTATCAACTGCATGTCTGAAGCAGACATTCCAACACCACTGTGGCAACCCCTCCACAGTAGAAACAGCAGAGAACATGTCTCTTAGGCACAGTACTGTCACAATTCCTAATCCCCACTGAACCTGTATGGTAACCTTAAGAGAGTCCTCAACTCAGATTCCCACATCCCATTGTGCTTCAGATATCTGAAAATAGAAGATAGTCTACAACCCTACTCTTCCTTCCAAAATGTATAACTTCACACTTTGCCATGTTGTATTCCATCCGCCATGTCTTTGTCCACTTGCCTAGCATGTCTAAGTCCTTCTGCAGTTTCCTTGCCTTCCTCGACACTATCCGACCTTCCATTACCCTTGCATCATTTGCAAAGTTAGCAACAATGCTCTCAGTTCCATCATCCAATTGTGAATAGTTGTGGTCCCTACACTGACACCTGCAGAACTCCATTAGTCACTGGCTGCCATTCTGAAAAAGATGCCTTTGTCCCCATTCTCTACCTTCTGCCAGTCAGCCAATCCTCTATCCTTGCCAGTACCTTATCCCTAACACCATGAACTTGTATCGAGCAGCCTCCTGTGTGGGACCTTATCAAAGACCTTTTGGAAATCCAAATAGATCATGTTAAATGTCTCTCCTCTGTCTAACTTGCTCATTACCTCCTCAAAGAATTCTAACAAGCATTTTCTAAGTTCTAAATTTGTCAGGCATTATCTTGCCTTGATGAAGCCATGTTGTTTCAGTTCTATTTTACCATGCACTTCCAAGTACTCCACAGTCTCATCCTTAATAACAGACTTTAAAACCTTACACACAACCAAGTTCAGGCTAACCAGCCTATAGTTTCCATCTTCTCCCTTCTTGAGCAGGGGTGTTACATTAGCCACTTTCCAATTCTCTGGGAACCTCCCTGACTCCAGTGATTCCTGAAAGAACACCACCAATGCCTTGACAATCTCCTTAGCTATCTCCTTTAGAACTCTGGAGTATAGTCCATTTACTCTGGGTGATTTACCTACCTTCAGACATTTCAACATTCCAATCTCCTTAATAATGGTCACTGCGCTCACCTCTGCCCCATGAATCTCTTCAAGCTCTGGTATGTTGCCAATATCTTCTAAAGTGAAAAGTGATGAAAAGTACCTTTTCAGTTCATCCACCATTTCTTTGCTTCCCATTACTAATTCTCCAGGTTCATTTTCCAGCAGTTTAATGTCCACTCTTGCCTCTCTCTTATATTTAAAATTCTAAAAAGAGCTTTGGCAATTTTCTTTCATATTGCTAACTAGCTTACTCTTTTCCATCTTCTTCTCCCTTATTTCTTGTACAGCTATCCTCTTCTGGTTTTTAAAAGCCTCCCAATGTTTTGGCTTCGCACTAATTTTCACCACATTGTATGCTTTTTCTTTTGCTTCTATGTGCTGTGCCCGAATTCCCTTTGCAGCATGATTGCCTTACCTACTCCTTAATATGTATCTTCTTCCTTGAGATGAATTTCTTTTATTACTCTCAAAATACCTCCAAGAACTCCTGCCTTTGCTGCTCCACCATCTTCCCTGCTAGGCTCCCCTTCCAATCAGTTCTGGCCAGCTATTCCCTCATGTCTTAGTAGTTACCTTTACTCAATAGTAATCCCATTATATCTGATTCAATCTCCTCCCTCTCAAACTGCAGGGTGTATTGTATCATATTCTGGTCACTGCCCCCGAGAGATTTTTTCATCTTAAACTCCCGAAACAAGCCTGTCTCATCACTAAATCCAGAATTGCCTGTTCTCTAGTTCTCTACCACAAGCTGCTCCAAACAAAACTCATAGACATTTCACAAATTCCTTTTCCTTAGCTTCACTATCATCCTGATTTTCCCAGTCCACCTGCAGACTGAAGTTCTCCATGATTATTCTAATGCGCCTTACTTACATGCCTTTTCTATCTCCTCATTTATTTTCTTCCCCACATGCTGACTGTTGCTAAGAGGCCTGTACACAACTCTCGTCATTGTCTTTTTTCTTCTCAGCTCCACCCACACAGATTCTATACCTTCTTCCCCTATTTCACTTCTTGCTATCAATTTGATTTCATTTCTAACAAGGCAACCCCAACCCCTCTCTGCCTATCTGCCTGTCCTTTCAATAGGACATATATCCTTAGATATTCAGTTACCACCCCTGCTCCCTTTGCAGACAGTCTCTGTGATACCCACAACATCATACCCACCAATTTCAATCTGCACCACAAGTTCAATTACATTGTTTCGTACACTCCATGCATTTAAGTACAACACCCTTAGTCTGACATTGCCAGCCACCTTGTCATAGTTGTCACCATATAAACTGTGCCTGAAGTTGGATCCCTCACCCCTTCCATACTCTCCTATTACTCGTTCTAGAAACTGTAACCTCTGCTGAGCCCACCATCCACCCCTTTGAAAGCTTTCTATAATTTTCCATGTATCTGAAAACACCCACACCGCCACCCACCTCCCCCCAATATTTAGTTTAAACTTTGATAGGTTCCTATGTGATGCTCACTCCACTTTCATCAGTATAGATTGCTAACAGTGTCTGGCAATTTTTTTTGTGGTTAGACCAATGTATATTATAAAAGGGAGAGGGGATGAAAGAATGGAGATTAATTACTTATGCCTTGTACTGGATCTGTGCCTTTACCTAGAATGTTATTGGAATAATTTAGATCTATGCGCTTTCAACAATCAGAAAAGAAGAAAGCACATGATGTCAAAATAGTTGATTGAAGTTTTCATTCCATGGCTTCAAGAGATGAATAATTCCTGAGTTACTGTGTATTTTTTGCAGCAAATGTAAAATATGATCACATATAAACATAGTCTGATTCAAAATATTGGCAGTTGTCAGTCCCCAAAGTTGTGAGATGGTTGTATACATTTTAAATAATTTTGTGTAGGAGTGATGTTAATTTACAAAGTGCTAAATTTGATGATCAGTAAATCTAATAGCCTGCTGTGGTAATTTCATTTTAATTTCATGAATATTAATTGTCTGTTAAGACTAACTGTAGACCTGTTCCCAAGACTGTCGTGCAGAAAGCCAAATTCTTAGAAGAATTGTTCTCATGACAACACCAAACTTCAAAGCCAAGGAGTTTCCAGTATCTGCACAGAAGCCAAGAGGTTTTTGACAAAAAAAGTCTTGCTTTCTGCTCATTTATAGCAAGGCTTAATTAATCCTTCAGCATTATACGCCATCAGAGGAGGTGGGCAAGCTATGTTTAAACACAGCAAGTTAGATTCTTAGGAGAGAATACTCATAAAACAATAATGTGTGTTGGTTAATATAGTTTGGAAATAAAGAGGTTTTTGAGTTGATGGGTAAAATTTAAACCTATGGAAGAAAATATTAAGATTGACAACTATTGCAAAGGTAAAATGAATATGGACTCCCTTTTTAAAATGACATCTGCACTCCTGAAGCTTAAGGCTTGACATTTCTAATACAGTGTAGGGACAAAATACAGTGCATTGATTTTATTGTTTTGCTCCAGCAATCTGTTTTGACTTTGATTGACATAATATTCAGAGACACTACATCTGAGGATGGAGAAGTTTTGTTCTCAGCTTCTATATGCTATCAGCACTCTAGGGTGTAATTATAATGACAACATTAATCAGAGTTTTACTGTAACAAAAATACATTTCATTTTCATACTCCCCTGACTATGTGGGCTGTAAGTTCCAGAAGTAAACAAGTGTCAGCTTGCCATTATTGGTAGCACTCATCTCTGAGTCAAAAGCTCCATATTCAAACCTATTCCAAGATTTTAGCACATAATCCAGTTTGGTACATCAACAACAATTTGCATTTATATAGCATTGTCATTTTACGCAGAAAAATATCAAGGCACTTTGGAGGCCTATTATGAGGAAATGGAATTCAGTATTGCTCAGACGCATTTTACCAAATCTTAATACATTACACTCATAGAATCCCTACAGTGTGGAAGTAGGCCATTCAGACCACCAAGTCCACACCAACCCTCCAAAGAGCATCCCTATCCTACCTTTGCATTTCCTTATGGCTAATCCACCTAGCCTGACATCCCTGTATACGATAGGCAATTTAGCATGGCCAAACCATCTAATCTGCACATCTTAGAGGAATAGAACATAGAGGAAATAGACCGCACAGAGGAGACCCGTACAGACCCGTACAGGTGCAAACTCTACATAGGCGGGTGTCTGAGGTTGGAATCAAATCCAGGTCTCCAGCAACGTGAGGCTGCATTGCTAACCAGTGAGCCACCATGCCACCCCATCCTTATCAGGACTTACACAAGAAAAAAATGTTGTAAAAGGAAAACAATATTTACACTGTATGAGAAAAGTACATATTGGATGCCAAGTCACAGCTGGAGAGAATTGAGAAGAGTGAACAAAAAACTTGCAGCCATTTTTAAAGCAGCTGTCAGAGGATGTATTTTCAGCATAGGTTTTCTTTTGGAATTCTGTTTGAATAAAATACTAAACGGCCACATTGTCTGTACCAATGGATATTAAAGATCTACTTCAAACCATGTTGAAATTAGAGTGCAAATTAGTTACCAAGATCTGATTGGAGTCCAAAATGAAGCAGAGCCTGGCTTTTTCCTGTGAGGAATCTCACACAGTCTCTTTCCGATGTCACATTTGGCTCTGATTTCTGATTCAAGGTGGTTTTTACACTGTAAATACAGAGTGATCACAAACGAGCATGCCGTCACAATTACAGTAAAGTAGGAGTGTGGCAGTAATCTTTACATTTTACTTAGCATCACGTGAATCAACACTTTGTTTGACAATCTGTACATCAACATTCATTCACATCAAGGAACCTTAGAAGGACAGTTAACAACTTTATGTGATGAAGAACTTCTCAAAGTCATAAAGTAAATCACATAAAATAATTTTATGAGAAGATGCTCATCAAAAAACAACACAACTTTTTTTAATATTTCATATTATTTAAGTTAGTTTGTTCTTTAGAGAAGTCTTTTGTATTTAGGATAGTTGCCTTAGGTGATCTCTCCTCAACATGTTCATATTAATCACAAGTCCACAATGAGAATCAGAGTAAAGTATGCAGTTGCAATAAATTCAGAAAGAAAGTAGTTTAACATACTGCCATATTTAATAAACCTAAAACTGAACATACAAACTGATTACCCCGCACGGCCCGTTTCTATCTCCTTCCCAAAATCCACAAACCTGCCTGCCCTGGTCGACCCATCGTCTCAGCCTGCTCCTGCCCCACCGAACTCATCTCCACCTATCTGGACTCCATTTTCTCCCCTTTGGTCCAGGAACTCCCCACCTATGTCCGTGACACCACCCACGCCCTCCACCTCCTCCAGGACTTCCAATTCCCTGGCCCCCAACACCTCATATTCACCATGGACGTCCAGTCCCTGTACACCTGCATTCCGCATGGAGATGGCCTCAAGGCCCTCCGCTTCTTCCTGTCCCGCAGGCCCGACCAGGCCCCCTCCACCGACACTCTCATCCGCCTAGCTGAACTCGTCCTCACCCTCAACAACTTCTCTTTTGACTCCTCCCACTTCCTACAGACTAAGGGGGTGGCCATGGGCACCCGCATGGGCCCCAGCTATGCCTGCCTCTTTGTAGGTTACGTGGAACAGTCCCTCTTCCGCACCTACACAGGCCCCAAACCCCACCTCTTCCTCCGGTACATTGATGACTGTATCGGCGCCGCCTCTTGCTCCCCAGAGGAGCTCGAACAATTCATCCACTTCACCAACACCTTCCACCCCAACCTTCAGTTCACCTGGGCCATCTCCAGCACATCCCTCACCTTCCTGGACCTCTCAGTCTCCATCTCAGGCAACCAGCTTGTAACTGATGTCCATTTCAAGCCCACCGACTCCCACAGCTACCTAGAATACACCTCCTCCCACCCACCCTCCTGCAAAAATTCCATCCCCTATTCCCAATTCCTCCGCCTCCGCCGCATCTGCTCCCACGATAAGACATTCCACTCCCGCACATCCCAGATGTCCAAGTTCTTTCAGGACCGCAACTTTCCCCCCACGGTGATTGAGAACGCCCTTGACCGCGTCTCCCGCATTTCCCGCGACACATCCCTCACACCCCGCCCCCGCCACAACCGCCCCAAGAGGATCCCCCTCGTTCTCACACACCACCCCACCAACCTCCGGATACAACGCATTATCCTCCGACACTTCCGCCATTTACAATCCGACCCCACCACCCAAGACATTTTTCCATCCCCTCCCCTGTCTGCTTTCCGGAGAGACCACTCTCTCCGTGACTCCCTTGTTCGCTCCACACTGCCCTCCAACCCCACCACACCCGGCACCTTCCCCTGCAACAGCAGGAAATGCTACACTTGTCCCCACACCTCCTCCCTCACCCCCATCCCAGGCCCCAAGATGACATTCCACATTAAGCAGAGGTTCACCTGCACATCTGCCAATGTGGTATACTGCATCCACTGTACCCGGTGCGGCTTCCTCTACATTGGGGAAACCAAGCGGAGGCTTGGGGACCGCTTTGCAGAACACCTGCGCTCAGTTCGCAACAAACAACTGCACCTCCCAGTCGCAAACCATTTCCACTCCCCCTCCCATTCTCTTGATGACATGTCCATCATGGGCCTCCTGCACTGCCACAATGATGCCACCCGAAGGTTGCAGGAACAGCAACTCATATTCCGCCTGGGAACCCTGCAGCCATATGGTATCAATGTGGACTTCACCAGTTTCAAAATCTCCCCTTCCCCTACTGCATCCCTAAACCAGCCCAGTGCATCCCCTCCCCCCACTGCACCACACAACCAGCCCAGCTCTTCCCCCCCACCCACTGCATCCCAAAACCAGTCCAACCTGTCTCTGCCTCCCTAACCGGTTCTTCCTCTCACCCATCCCTTCCTCCCACCCCAAGCCGCACCCCCAGCTACCTACTAACCTCATCCCACCTCCTTGACCTGTCCGTCTTCCCTGGACTGACCTATCCCCTCCCTACCTCCCCACCTACACCCTCTCCACCTATCTTCTTTACTCTCCATCTTCGGTCCGCCTCCCCCTCTCTCCCTATTTATTCCAGTTCCCTTCCCCCATCCCCCTCTCTGATGAAGGGTCTAGGCCCGAAACGTCAGCTTTTGTGCTCCTGAGATGCTGCTTGGCCTGCTGTGTTCATCCAGCCTCACATTTTATTATCTTGGAATCTCCAGCATCTGCAGTTCCCATTATCTCTGATACAAACTGATTAAATACTTTTTGAAAACAATTGATCCACATATGATCTCCATCTAAGCTGTGTTAATTAACATCATTCTCAATGGGAATGGAAGGCATCTTGTAGTGTAGCATCCCTCCATCTGAGCCAAGAGGCTTATGTTCAAGTCCTACCTGCCCCAGAGGTGTGGAACAACCTCTGTGAAGGGGTTGATTAGAAAATATCCATAATGGAATTGATATATTGGAGTTTAGTGCCTTAGGTAGGGAGGAAATGAAAATCAACCACACTATCCTACGTCAATGCCAAGTAGGTAACCTATGAATACTGATTGTCTGCCTCACTCAGGCCTCTAGGCCATGTTACCAGAGAAGTGCAGAAATGAATCAATGTGAGTTAACCTCATTCAGGGAGAGGGAAAAGAAAGCACAGAGGAATTTTAAAAATTATTTTTTCAATCTATTTTATGTAAAGAAAATTCAAAAATATTAGTTCAAAGCAGTCCTAAAACTTCTTATGTTGGAAAGATATTGTATACAATTCAACAACAGCATAAAATTATGCATTGCAATAGTTTTCATTTATTCATTCATGGATTGCAGACTTTGTTAGCTAGGCCAGCACTTAATGCCCATTTCTAATTGCCTTGGGAAAGGTGCTACTGAGTTGCCCCCCTAAACAGCTATCGACAAAATGGAGTAGGTAACGCAGTGTGGAGCTGGAGGAACACAGTAAGCCAGGCAGCATCAGAGGAGCAGGAAAGCTGATGTTTCAGGTCAGGACCCTTCTAAACTTGTAGTGTTGATAGGAAGAGCATTTAAGGTCTGTTTCCAAACAACAGTGAAAGATTAGAAGTGTGCTTTCAGTCAGGATGGTGAGCGGCATGGAGGGGACTTTTCAGGTGACGCCGTTTCCATGCTGCTGTTTAGTTCTCAGCCTCAGATTTGTAAGGTGCTGTCAGACGAAACTTGGTGTGTAACTGCAGTGCACTTTGTAGATGTTACACACAGCTGCCACTGTGTCAGTGGTGAAGGGAGTGAATGTTGAAGGTGGCGATGTAGTGCCAATCATGTGGGTTGCTTTGTCCTGGATGGTGTCAAGCTTCTTGAAATATTTTTGGAGTTGGACTCGTCCATGCAAGTGGCTTCCAACCAAAAAAATACTAGATAGCGGAGGAATTGGACATTATAATGGGACCTCATCCATTCCATCCATTTCTTTTTTCTTCTCTTTCACTTCTCTTTGGTGTGTTTTTTTCTTCTTCTCAATTCTTTCTTCACAGCCTTGTACTACCTCAGCAAAAGCTTGACCTCAGACTCCCAACCTCTGACAAATATCCTCAGGCTCCTGGCCTCAGTGCAGCCCCAGCAATGTGACCTCCCAGCCTGGCATGGCATCCTCTCATCGCGGCATGGTGATCTCTCGGCAGCCCAGTGCGGCAATCTTTTGGCCCTGCATGGTGGTCTCTTGGCAGTACATGGCCTTAGTCTTTCAGCATGGCTTGGTAGTTTTTCAGTGGCCCGTGGTGGTGTTTTAGCCCAGTTTGGCCTCAGCATGGACTTCTCATCTCAAGGTGATTCCAGAGCAGACTCCAAACCTGGAGGACCTTGAGATGAAGCCCAGCACATTCTGGAGTCAAATCCTGGCGGCTAGGTGCCAGCATGGACTGGGTTAGAAGGACCATTCTCCCATTTCTAACTTATTCCTATAATCTGCAAAGCTGGACTTTTTATTTCTTTATTTTCTATTTTTTTCTTGCTAAGAACTTGTACTGAAGGATTGTACCTAAGATGGCATTGTAAGTGGCAACTTGTAAGCATTTCACTGTACTCATCTGAGTACTTGTGGCAATAAAGCTAATTCATTCTTTCCATTGCAGTCTTGACTTGTGCCTTATAGGTGGTGGACAGGTGCGGTGGAAGCAAGAGATGAGTCATTTGCTGCAGTAATCCTAGCCTTTGACCTGCTCTTTTCCCAGTGTATTTATGTGGCTGCATCAGTTCAATTTGTAGATGTTGTTGCTGTGGAATTCAGCAATGATGCTCTTGAGCATTAACAACAATGTTTAAATTCTTTTTTCGTTGCAGATGGTCATTGCCTGTCACTCAAATGTTACTTGGCATTTATTAGCCCAACTCTGGATGTTGTCCAGGTCTTGCTGCAAATGGACACAGACTGCTTCTGTATCTGAAGTGACATGAAAGGTGCTGAACATTGTGCAGTCAGTGAATTTCCCCAGTTCTGACCTTATGATGGATGGAAAGCCAGTGATGAAACGACTGGAGATGGTTTGGCCAAAAACATTATCCTAAAGAACTCCTGTAGAGATGTGCTGGAATTGAGATGATTGATTCCCAGCAAACAGAACCATCTTCCTTTGTGCTTTGTCATTTGACTATAACTAATGAAGAATTTACTCTCTGATTCTCATTGACCCCAACTTTGCCATGGATCCTTGATGCCACACTCCATAAGACCGTAAGACCATATGAAATAGGAAAAAGTGCAGACCATTCAACCACATGAGATTGCTCTGCCATTCAAAGGATTATGACTGATTTGACTCTCCTCATGTCCACTTTCCTGCCCTTCCTCCATAACCATTAATTCCCTACTGATCAACAATCTATCTCTGACCACTCAGTCAAATGCTGCCTTAATGCCAAAGGCAATCACTCACTCCTCACCTCTGTAATTTACCTGTTTGTCCATGTTTAAACTAAGATTGTAATAAGGTCAGGAGCTTAGTCGTCCTGGCAAACCTAAAATGGGCATCAACGAGCAGATTATTGTTAAGAAGTACTTGCTTGGTAACACTGATGATCCCTTTCATCTCTTTACTGATGATCAAGTGTAGACTGATAGGAGGCTAATGGACCAATTTGGATTTGTCCTGCATTTTGCATGAATTACATACCCAGGCAGTGACCCATATTGTTGGGTAAAAGCCAGTATGTTAGTTGTACTCGGACAGTTTAGTTCAAGCTACAAAAAGTTCCAGGATACATGTTTTCAGCACTTTTGCCAGAATGTTGTCATTCTAATATCCAATACCTTCAGCCATTTCTTGAGTGAATGGAATTGCCTGAGGGATGGCCTGTGCAATGCTAAGGACCTCAGAGGGAGGCTGAGATGTCATTTAGTCAGAAGTTCTGGATAGGGATGTTTGCAAATTCTTAAGTTTCAACTTTTTCACTGAACTGCTGGACTCCCTGAGCATTGAGGAAGGGGTTATTTGTGGGGCCACCTCTTCCAGTAAGTTGTTAAATGTTCACCACCATTCACAACTTAATGTGGCAGGACTGCAGAGCTTAGATCTGATCCATTGGTTGTAGAATCACTTAACTCTGTCTATTATATACAGTTTCTGCAGTTTATCATGCATATAGTCCTTCTTTGTTGCTTGACCAGGTTAACAGCTCGTTTTAAAACATGCTGTCCTACACACTCTTACACTCTTAATTGAACCAGCATTTAGTGCCCCCCTGCATCAGCTCCTGATCCCAAATCTCCTGTATCTTTTGCCATATTCAGTACCTTCAGGCATTTCTTGATATTGTAGATATTTTTACCTCTGACAAGGAAAAGCTATCCAGTCAAACTTTTGCCACTTCAAAACATCTCAACTAGAAGAAATTGTAGATATTTAGAAGAAGCTAATTACCTTTACAAGCTACAGACTGGCTCCAGGAATGCAATATCCTTTATGTTTTTAAACTGGTAAAATTATCTCAGGATAGTATGTCTCTACAGGTATATTACAGCAGAAACAATTTATTTTATTAAGTTTACTAACACCGACGCTTAGAATCCAAACTTGAAAATTCTAGGTGAATGATGTCTAGGTGAGGATTTGTGAAGAATTTAAGTATGAAATGACAACTCTTTATTGTAAGAATAAATTCTAAAATACATTATAATAATTAATACAATATCGTAGAATATCAAAGATAGTCATAACAGTTTAAATTTATGCAACGTTTAAATGCGTCTTGAATATTCAATAATACTCAAAATCCAATATACTTAAATTACAGTCTTTTCCTCAGTGGGAAGTTTTAGTGATCATCTCGAGCCTGTTGTGCCTTTATATGGAAACTATTCTGCCTCACTGTCTTTAGTTTAATATCTACGTGTCACATTAAGATTTGTTTCAGTAGTTGAATAAGACAGGATGCCTCTGTTGTTTGTATATTCACAAAAACAAGTCTTATCAATTTTGCTTACACTGTTTTCTCATGAATTCTGAAGGTTCAAACAGTTCTCTCATCTGGTTTTCTCATAAGTATTTGGCTACCTTCCAAAGTGCCTCAAAGTCCCACACATGTTCCATTTCTTCCTGGTACTTCTTGGCATCTATTCAAATTCTGGATATAATGTATGTTAGTTAAAGCAAATCCTATTACCTTAGTTGACACCATACTTTTTGCATTAATTTGGTCAATTCCTTTACAAATTGATTGGTCAAAGATTCTTGTGTTTTTTTGGTTGAGGGTGTTGGAGGTGACTGGGATGGAGCATCATTCAATCAGCACTTTCAGCTGGAAGTGAATACAATGGCTTCAACCATGTCATTTGCATTGACGTGTTGAACTCCCTACTATCATTGAATTTGGGGATATTTATTGAACCTGGATTTTGCAGGGCTGCAGGGTTTGAATTTGTTCCATTGGTTGTGGCATTCCTAATACTGTCTATAGCACACAGTTTCCCTGCTTGGCGTGCAAATATTCTGATGTTGTAGTTCACCAGGTATACACTTCATCCCTGTTCCTGGCATGCTCCTCTGTACACCTCACAGTACCAGAGTTGATCTTCCATCATGGTGGCAATGGTGAAGTGATGGATACACTGGGCCATGGGGTTTTAGATATGTTTGAGGACAATTTTGAAATACAATGAGTAGTGTGAAGAAGTTGTTTCCACAAGGTGATCACTCTCACCAATACTGTCATTGACAGATGCATCTGTAACAGATAGCTTGGTAACAACAAGGTCAGTAGATTTTTCCCTCTTATGGATTCACACACCACTTTCCATAAATTAAGTCTAGCAGCTATGTCCTTTTATACTTGGCCAGTTCAATCAGTAGCGGATTGTCCTAACCACATTTGGTAAAGACCACTGAAGTCCCTCACTCAGAGTATATTCTGAGCCTTTGCTACCCTCAGTAAGTCTTCCAAGTGGAGTTTAACACGAATGAGTACCGATTCATCAGCCGAGGAGGATGATAGACAATAGTCAGTAGTAGGCTTCCTTGCCAATGTTTGACCAGAGTCAATATTGAGGTCTCCCAGTGTAACTCCTTCCTGGCTTTACACTACTGGTGGGTCGGTAACGCATTCCTTTATAGTAGCGGTGCATTTCTTTATGGCAGTGACACTAGCTGAACTGTTGAGATTGTTAAGACATTAAAGAGAAAACATAATTTACAAAGTATATTTTATTTATTATTGTGATGAATGCGTTTCACAAATCCCACTTCAGAAATTGACCAGCTGATTAAACAACTTGAATCTTACCATTGACATATTGTACTGAACTATATTAGAACATAAGTGAATAATTTTCTATTAAATGGAACTGTACCAGGTTTGACAGACCTGATACACTCATACACTTAATTATAGCATCCTGGGGAATGTTGCCAAATAAAGACACCTTGGGGTACAGGTTCATAGTTTCTTGAAAGTGGAGTTGCAGGTAGACCCAGTAGTGAAAATTGTGTTTGGTACACTTTCCTTTATTGGTCAGAGCATTGAGAATTAGGAGTTGGAAGGTCATGTTGCGGTTGTACAGGACATTGTTTAGACCACTTTGGAATACTATGTTCTGTTCTAGTCTCCCTGGTATAGGAAAGATATTGTTAAACTCGAGAGGGTGCAGAAAAGATTTACAAGGATATTGGTGGGATTGGAGGGTTAAGAGCTATAGGGAGTGACTGAATAGACTGGGGCTATATTCCCTGGAGCATCAGAGGTTGAGGAGTAACCTTACAGAAGTTTATAAAATCATGAGGGGCATGGATAGTGTGAACATCCAAGGTCTTTTTCCCAGAGTAGAGGAGACCAAACCTAGAGGTCATAGGTTTAAGGTGAGAGAGGAATGTTTTAAAAGGGACCTAAAGGGCAACGTTTTCATGCTGAGGGTGGTGTATGTATGGAATGAACTGTCAGAGGAAGTGGTGGAGGCTGGTACAATTACAACATTTAAAAGGCAACTAGATGGGTACATGAATAGAAAGGGTTTGGAGGGATATGGGCCAAAGCTCCAAATGAGACTAGATTAATTTAGGATATTTGGTTGGCATGGATGAGTTGGACTGAATGGTCTGCTTCCATACTGTACAGTTCTAAGACTCTACTAATGTCATTTCACATTCTCACAAATTATAAATATATAGCTGCAAGAAAAATATAGTCTATGTAACTGAATTAGTCCTCACAATAATAATATTCAAAATTAATTTCTTCTTGTGACTTAAAATTTTGATTGCATAAATACAGCTTTAGTCATTAGCAGATACATTCTAAGCTTAATACATGGAGAGAAACTGAATGCTTACTTTGCAATTGCCAGTGAAGCACCTACCCAGGTAGAAATATTCTCCAATGAACAAGCACACAGTTTAAAGGGAACAACAATACAATGGTGACTTTACACAGGAAGCCGAAAGAATTGGTCATATGGCCTGTATTACATGTCAAATCCACTTTTTGACCATTCCTGAAATGATTTGATTCACTGTGAAATCGAAAACATATCTATTCCAGCTTTAAATGTATTCAACAATGGAACAGCCAGCACACTGTGTGGTAAAGCTCACAATAATTTCAGTGATGTAATTCCTCTCATTTTAGTTCTAAATAATTGGTCACTTCTCATAAGACTGTGACACCAAGGTGTGGAGCTGGATGAAAACAACAGGCCAAGCAGCATCAGAGGAGCAGGAAGGCTGACATTTTGGGCTTACACCCTTCTTCAGAAATGGGAGAGGGAAGAGGATTCTGAAATAAATAGGGAGAGAAAAGGAGATGGATAGAAGATGGATAGAGGAAAGGATAGGTGGAGAGGAGAGAGACAGGTCAAAGAAGCGGGGATGGAGCCAGCAAAGGTGACTGTAGATGGGGAGTCAGGGAGGAGATAGGTCAGCCCATGGAGGACAAACAGGCCAAGGGGGCAGGATGAGGTTAGTAGGAGGGAGGTGGGCATGGGGCTTGAGGTGGGAGTAGGGGATAGGTGGGAGGAAGGAAAGGTTAGGGAGGCTGGGACAAGCTGGGCTGGTTTTGGGATGCAGTAGGGGCAGGGGAGATTTTGAACATTTCAACTCCCCTTCCCATTCCTCAGACGACATGTCCATCCTGGGCCTCCTGCAGTGCCACAACGATGCCATCCTAAGGTTGCAGGAACAGCACCTCATATTCCGCTTGGGAGCCCTGCAGCCCAATGGTTTCAATGTGGACTTCACAAGCTTCAAAACCACCCCTCCCCCTACTGCCCAATAGGTTAACACATGGTACATGAATTTCAAAATGCATTTTGTTAGAAGAAGCAGGAACAGACAACTCCAGCTCAATGATAGAGGAGCAGAGGGAACTCTAGGGTTTACTTGTATAATTCTTTGAAGATGGTAGGGCAAGTTGAAACAGCTTTTAAGAAGGCTTATAGGATCATAGCGTATAAAAGCTAGGCAATGATGCTATACATCTACAAAACATTGGTCAGACCACATTTAAAGTATTGTGTTCAGTTCCAGGCACCTTATTTAATGAAGGCTGTTAAAGCCCTGGAGAGAGTTCATAAGAGATTTAAAAGAATAATACCAAGATTGAGGGACTTCAGATACAAGGAAAAATTAGAAAAATTGAGTTTTTTCTCCTTGGAACAGAGAAGATTAAAACCTTCATTATTATGAACAACTTTGACGGGGTGAAGAAGGCTATTTGGTTTCCATTAGTTGGTATGTCAGTAACTAGAGATCACATTGAGATTTTCAGCAAGAGAGCTGAGAATGTGATGAGGAGAAACATCTTTACTTAGAAAGTTGTTAGGATTTGGAACGCACTGTTTGGGATAGTGATGAAGGCAGAATCCGCAGAGCCAGATTCAAAAGAGAGCTAGATATATTTGAAAGTGATGAATTTGGAGGGCTAGGGAGATAGGACTGGAGAATGCGACTAGCTAGGTGGCTCTTTCAGAAGCCAGTATGCATAGAAAGGCGTCATTCTGTACTGTAAAATTCTATGATTCAATTGACTGTAGATAGCTGAGACCCCAGACACCTGAAGATGTTGAAGGATGACCTCATAAGAACAGGATACACGCTTCACTCATTGATCGCCAGTTCCATCTTGCCACAACAAAAAACTGTAATGACCTTCTCAGAAGACAAAACACAAGATACATACAATAGGGTACACTTCGTTGTCCAGCACTTCCCCTTGGCAGAGAAACTGTGCTATGATTTTTGCAGCCTTCAACACATTTATCAAGGATGATGAGTGCTTCATCACAATCTTCCCTACACCTCCACTTCTCACTTTCAAACAACCACCAAACCTTAAGCAGACCATTGCTCGCAACAAACTACCCAGTCTTCAGGATGACATCGACCACAACACCACAAAATCCTGCCGTGGCAACTTCTGAAAGATATGTTAGATCATCGAAATGGATATTACCATCACATGTGGGAACTCCACCCACCACATACGTGACAGATACTCAAGTGACTTGGGCAATATTGTCTATCTTATATGTTCCAGGCAAGGATGCCCCAAGCCATGGTATATTGGCAAGACCATGCAGACAATGGATGAATGGACACTGCGCAACAATCACTAGATAGGGGTGTTCCTTCCCAGTGGTAGAATACTTCAGGCGCTAAGGACATTCAGTATCCGATCTTCGGGTAAGTGACCTCCAAGGTGGACTTCGAGATGCACAACAAAGCAAAATCTCTAAGCAGAAGCTGATAGCCAAGTTCCATACCAATGAGAATGGCCTCAATCATGATCTTGGGTTCATATCTCACTACAGGTGACCCTTCACACTATATATACCCACATTACACTCTCTTTCACACACACACTCGTGTACACACTCACTCTCTCAAGCATACATACACAAACGCACAAGCATGAATTATTTCATCCAAGATGTTTTTGTAGTTGCGGATATAGTCTGTTTTGCTCAAAAAATAAAACATAACTCCAGTTTAAAACATAGACAGATTCTAAGCAACACCACACACCTAAAATGCATTATCTGACTTGAGGTGTTACTTCTTGGATTCATTGATAAAACCTTTAATTATCTCAGGATGATGACTTGAGAGGAATCTGGATTTTGCATTTTAATTTTGCATCTTCTTCCTACTGATTTAAGATTCAACAAGTAGTGGCCAGTCGTAGGGTTGTTACCTTTCTGCTTATAAATTCTGTCTTATACCCTCTCTCTCACACCACGCCTGAGTAAGGAGCTGAGCTGCGAAAACTAGTGTTTTCAAGTAAACCTGCTGGACTATAACCCGGTGTGTTGTGATTTTTGACCTTGTCCACCCCAGACCAACACCAGCATCTCCTCAACCTGAAAATACCTAAACCATACCTACTGTTTCTACATCCCATACATCCTCCATAACCATTTTCTCAATATCTACCATGTTAATGCACTGCTCATCCAGAACTACAGACTAATGCCTGAGGACATGAGGCAGCTGTGAAATCTAAATTCAATTAACTAATAAATCTGGAAATATAAATTAAATTGAGGAACACTGATAATGGAACTATCAGAGTGTTGTGAAAACCAATCTGGTTCACTAGTGTCCTTTAGGGATGGAAAATTTGTTCTATCTGGTTTAGCCTAGATGTGATTTCAGACTCAGAGCAATATCGTTGCTTCTTAAATGCCCTCTGAATGTGTCAAGCAAGTCATTCATTCAGAAGGCATCCCAGCACCACTTTCTCAAGGGCAATTGAGATTGAACAAACAATGGGTCCTTGCCAGGGACATTCAAATCCAATTGGAGGTGAGGTTTGGTTATTTGACTTCTATTATGCCTCTCTGGGATAAGCACAGTGGAACACAAGCCCCACTATTTCCAGAGTAATCACAAAAGTTACAGGTTTTAAAAAGCACACAGAACTCCCACACTGTACTTGCCTTTAAGACCCAAGTTGATAGAAAGTTTGGACCAGGTTACTGTATTTAATAGAATTACCAGTTCTTACAATAAATAGACTCCAGGTACAGGTACACAATTATGAATCGTCGGCATGTAACTCTGCCAGTTAAAACTCTTAATATCCTTATAAACTGTCTTTACAAAATATATACAGACAGAAAAAAGAAATGTAAAGTATGAATAGAGGGAAAACCAGGAAAGCAGATCGTCGACCAGCTAGAAACTGATGTCCATTTCAAGCCCACCGACAAACCAGCTAGAAACTGATGTCCATTTCAAGCCCACTGACTCCCACAGCTACCTAGAATACACCTCCTCCCACCTACCTTCCTGCAAAAATTCTATCCCCTATTCCCAATCCCTCCGCCTCCG
The DNA here is from genome assembly GCF_030684315.1 of Stegostoma tigrinum. Classification (NCBI taxonomy): domain Eukaryota; kingdom Metazoa; phylum Chordata; class Chondrichthyes; order Orectolobiformes; family Stegostomatidae; genus Stegostoma; species Stegostoma tigrinum. The sequence continues at coordinate 52,796,945 of NC_081355.1, forward strand.
CCGCATCTGCTCCCAGGATGAGGCATTCCACTCCCGCACATCCCAGACGTCCAAGTTCTTCAAGGACCACGACTTACCCCCCACAGTGTTCGAGAACGCCCTTGACCGCGTCTCCTGCAACACATCCCTCACACCCCGCCCCCGCCACAACCGCCCAAAGAGGATTCCCCTCGTTCTCACACACCACCGCACCAACCTCTGGATACAATGCATCATCCTCCGACACTTCCGCCATCTACAATCCGACCCCACCACCCAAGACATTTTTCCATCCCCACCCTTGTCTGCCTTCCGGAGAGACCACTCTCTCTGTGACTCCCTTGTTCGCTCCACACTGCCCTCCAACCCCACCACACCCGGCACCTTCCCCTGCAACCGCAGGAAATGCTACACTTGCCGCCACACCTCCTCCCTCACCCCCATCCCAGGCCCCAAGATGACTTTCCATATTAAGCAGAGGTTCACCTGCACATCTGCCAATGTGGTATACTGTATCCATTGTACGCGGTGTGGCTTCCTCTACATCTTCTTTTCTCTCCATCTTCGGTCCACCTCCCCCTCTCCCTATTTATTCCAGAACCCTCACCCCATCCCCCTTTCTGATGAAGGGTCTAGACCCGAAACATCAGCTTTTGTGCTCCTGAGATGCTGCTTGGCCTGCTGTGTTCATCCAGCTTCACACTTTATTATCTTAAGCAGATCGTTGGTGTCTGCTCAAGATCTGCTGAGACGATTCTTGTGCTGATCAGAAAACTCCTTCTCAGTCTTTCTTTTTTGGATGTTTTCACTGATTTGCAGAAAGCATGGCGTGGCTGGTTTACAATTATAAAAGTTTTCTGACTTATTAATTTAAAGTTACAGCTTAAGAAATTGCTGAGGGAAAAATAAATTAGTATTCTTCCAAATTAAATTGACTTTTACTGTAAAGAGCTGTGAGTGTTCCTGAGCTGGTAGTATTCTGAAGGCACCTCTCTCAACTTGTTCAAAGCCTCTAGCTGTTCAGCTACCTGAGAACCAATCACACAGTTGCTGGCAGGCAGAAGACTTCTGTCATCAATAACTGGTCAGCAGCCCACAGACCAACCATCTGCTTGTTGCAGGCTTAATATCCATTTGTGCATACCTTTGGCTCCAGTTCATTTGCACCTTCTCCTACTATTACTTGAAGCAACAGATACATAAATAGCACTGACAATGAGTACTAGATCATTCACTTATCTTTTAAATGCAGTAATCACTCAAATATCTATGGCTTTAAAAAAAGTCCTTTTCCCAATTCAGGCAATTTTAAAATGCTGAGCATTTCAAAGACTTCTCATTCTTATCTTTAACTCCTTCATGGACCTTCACAACAAATATTATTATTTCTTTTTAGCGTTCATCAGTTAAAATGTAGTTCACTAGAAAATGTAGGAACCAATTACCCAAGGTTCCTTGTGTAAAAGGAACAGGAATTCTATTGTGTACTAATACCAGAAAAAAAATTGGAAACCTGACTTCAAACAGACACAGAAACAAGTAATAACTTGAAAGTGGTGGTGGTGTATGGGGGAGGGAGGGGGAGATGGCGGGGGTCTCTGGTATAAACAGTGACAATAAAACTGTCCTTAAAACCCTTGAGATGTTTGGTTTTATGTTTCTCAGTATCCACTATTTGCTATGTACAGGCTATTGGCAAGAATGGGAAGTTATTGAAATGTTCAGGAAACCTTTTTATTTGTTTGTGGGATGTGGGTGTTGCTGGCTGGGCTAGCATTTACTGTAAATCCCTAATTGCCTTTGAAAAGGTATTGGTGGGCTGTCTTCTTGAACTGCAGCAGTCCATACGGCATAAGGACATCTGTAATACTGTTAGTGAGGGCAGTCGAGGATTTTGACCCCACACCAGTGAAGGAACACTGATATAGTTCCAAGTCAGGATAGAATTTGGTTTGGAGGTGAATTTGCAGGCCATAGTATTCCTTTCTAGATGGTTTGGGAAGTGCAGTTGAAGAACACCCCTTTTTCTCTAAACATAGGAACATGTAAACTAGGAGCAGAAGTAGGACATTTAGCCCTTTGAGTCTGCTCTGTCATTCAGTATAATCCTGGCTGATCCTATATCTCAATGCCATATTCCCGCTTTCTGCCCATGCCCCTTGATGTCTTTAAATAATAAAAAAATCATCTATCTCCTTCTTGAATATATTCAGCGTCTTTGTCTTCACATCTTTCAGTGGTAGAGAATTCCGTTGGTTCATTACCATTTAAGTGACAAAATGTTTCCTCACCTTAGTTCTAAATGGTCAAACGTGTAGCCTGAGACTGCGTCCCCCAGTCTAGAGACCCCAGCTAGACAAAACATTCTCCCTGCATTTAATCTGTTCAGGAATTTTAAATGTTTCAATCAAATCCCTTCTGATCCTTTTAAACAGAACTGAATACAGGCCCAGCAAAATCAAGCTCTCCTCATAGGATAGTCCTGCTATGCCCAGTATCAAAATAGTGAACCTACACTACACTTCCCCTATGGCTAGTATATTCCTCCCTCAGTAGGAAGGACAAAACTACCTGCAATATTTCAGATGTGGTTTTCCAAGGCCCTTTATAACTGTAACAGGACATCCCTATTTCTGAACATAAATCTTTTTGCAATGAAGGTCAATATCCCATTTGCCTTTCTAATTGTTTGCAATATCTGACTGCTTACTTCCATTGGTTAGTGCTCAAGGACATGCAGATCTCTTTGTACATCCACGTTTCCCAATATATAGTCATTTAAATAATATCCTGACTTTCCACTTCTTTCACACTGAAGTGCATAACTTCACATTTAGCCACATTGTACTACACCTGTCATATGTTTGCCCACTCCGTCAACATGTCTAATCACTTTGAAGTCTCCTTGCATCTTCCTCATAGCTCATCGTCCAGTTGAGTTTTCTGTCAGCAGCAATCTTAGAATTTTGCGTTTGGTTCCCTTATCCAGGTCATTTACATATATCATAAATATGGCGTCCAAGCAGCAATCCTTGCAGAATGCTGGTCACAGCCTGCCACTTATTACCACTCTCAGTCTCCTATCTATCAGCCCATTCTTGATCCATACCAACATATCTGCCATAGATAACAAAGTGTGGGGCTGGGTGAACACTGCAGGCCAAGCAGCATCTTAGGAGCACAAAAGCTAACATTTCGGGCCTAGACCCTTCATCAGAAAAGGGGAAGGGGAGAGAGTTCTGAAATAAATAGGGAGAGAGGGGGAGGCGGACTGAAGATAGATAGAGGAGAAGATAGGTGCAGAGGAGAGTATGGGTGGGGAGGTAGGGAGGGGATAGGTCAGTCCGGGGAGGACGGACAGGTCAAGGGGGCGGGATGAGGTTAGGAGGTAGGAAATGGAGGTGCGGCTTGAGGTGGGAGGAGGGGATAGGTGAGAGGAAGAACAGGTTAGGCAGTCGGGGATGAGCTGGGGTGGTTTTGGGATGCAGCAGCGGGAGGGGAGATATTGAAGCTGGTGAAATCCACATTGATTCCATTGGGCTGCAGGGGTCCCAAGCAGAATATGAGTTGCTGTTCCTGCAACCTACGGATGGCATCATTATGGCACTGCAGGAGGCCCAGGATGGACATGTCGTCTAAGGAATGGGAGGGGGAGTTGAAATGGAGTTGTTTACTGTGAACCAAGCGTAGGTGTTCTGCAAAGCAGATTGTAGATGGCGGAAGTGTCAGAGGATGATGCAGTGTATCCGGAGGTTGGTGGGGTGGCACGTGAGGACAAGGGGGATTCTCTTAGGGCGGTTATTGCGAGGGCAGGGTGTGAGGGATGAGGTGCGGGAAATGTGGGAGACACGGTCGAAGGCTTTCTCGAACATATCTGCCATATTACTTCCACTTTGTGCAGTGACATCTTACTTCAGACGTTATCAAAAACCTTTTGGAAATTTAAATACACTTTATCCAATAGTTCTCCCATATCTATTCTACCAGTTACATCCTCAAAAAACTCAAATAGGTTTCTTAAGAATGATTTGCCTTATATAAATCTGTACTGTCTTTAGTCCCCTACTGATGTTAGGCAAACATTTCTGTTGTTTCCCTTGCTCCATTTTTAAATGGTACTAAAATAATTTCCAATCTATAAGAACTGCTCTAGAGACCAGATTTTTCGAATATAACCATCAATGGATCCAATTTTACTACTTTATTAACAATGCTACCCCACCTCTATTCACTTTTTGTCCAAGTTTCCCAAATAATAATAATTCTGAATGTTCAATTCCCATCCTGTCACTCTGTCATCATGTCTCAATAATTATATCGGAACTGTTTCTATCTATTTGTGCAGCTATTTCATCTCCCGTATTACAAATGCCTGGTAATCATCTTAGTGCTAATTTGCAATATCATCCTATTTGTTTTTCCCCTATGTTTCTCCATCCTTCCACTTTTGTTTCTTAACTTTTTGACATTTGTTTCTATCATTGTTTTCCCTACCCCTGTCTCCCTGCTTAAGTTCCCAGCCCCCTGCCATTCTAATTTCAATCTTCCATGACAGCACTAGCAAAAATCCCCCTGAGGATATTAGTCCAGTTCTGCCCAGATATACAATCAGGATGAATTGTATAGGTCCCATCTTCCCCAGAATCAGTCCCAATGTTGCAGGAGTCTTACACCATTAGTCCAGCCGTGTATTCATTTGGTACATCTTGTTATTTCTCCACTGGCTAGAACATGTAGAAAATTGAAGTCCTACGATTAAACTTACATCCTTATTCCCCATATTCTGGTTGCAGACCTCATGCTTTTTGTTTATTGGTACCAAGATGTACCACAACCATTGGGTACTTACCCTCCCCTATCAGAATGCCCTGCAGCTGCTCCAAAATGTTTTTGACCCTGATGGCAGGGATGCAATATAGTAAACTGGAATCTTTATTTGCAGCCACAGAAATGCTTGTTTGTTCCCCTTTTCATTATTGGATTACATTGTACAAGAATTTTTTTTGATATTTTTAGCAAACCATTATATTGGCAAGCCCGTTCACTACAGCCCTGCCATTCTCCTTCCTACCCTCTGGTGTGCCAGACCCACCCATAGTGACCTGGACTTGGCTTCTGCTACTATCCTAAGTTGCTCCCCGACTCCCATCGCGTCCAAAATGATATATCTATTAGAGATACATGGAGGCAGCCACAGGGGACTCCTGCTCTACTAACCTTCCTCTACATTGCCTGGTGGCCACCACCCTTTTCAGCCTGTTGAATCCTTAACTGCAGTGTGGCCACTTCACTGAAAAACTGTGAATCATAAGCTCAGCATTACTGATACATCATTGTGAATTCACTCATCACTCCAGCTTCAAAATGCAGTTGGCCAATAGTTGCAGCTAGACATCCGCTAGGGAGGCAATGGCGTAATGGTATTCTTTCTGGACCCAGGCAATATTCAGGAGACCCGGGTTCAAATCCTGCCATGGCTGATGGTGAAATTTGAATTCAAAAGTAGGAAAACTGGAATTAAGAGTCTAATGATGACCACAGATCCATTGCCGATTGCTAGGTAAACACCACCTGGATGGAAACTGCCTACATGTATGTCTGGCCTACATGTGACATTGGATCCACAGCAATGTGGTTGATTCTTGACTGCCCTCTGGGCAACTAGGGATGGGCAATAAACGCTGGTCTAGCCAGTGACACCCAAATCCCGTGAATGAATAAAAAGAATATGCTTTCTACATACATGGTCACCAGGGATATCGGAAGAGTCTGTGACTTCCCACATAGCACAAGGAAGGACCATATCACAGTTGCAAGCTCTGCTGCCATGACTTCCCTTTAAAAGAAGCTTGTCAGAAACCCTTCTGAATGAAATTTTCAATTACTCTGTTTCAGTCAAGCAAATCTGATGCAAAACCTGCTCAGGCACATTTCCAGGGTAAGTGGGAGTTGAACTCTGACTTTCCAACTCAGAGACAGAACCAGAGACACTACCACAGCATCACAAAAGCCCCTTGCTACTACCCAGCAGAGTTATATAACTCCATTAACTCAGACTGGTGTGTATATTCTCCTACCTAAATACTTCTTAACAAGATCATCTTAACAAAATTTAAGCCAACACTTCAAAAATCCACATGGGCTATGCATGCATTGTCTTTTTGCAGTTTGCACTTTCAGTCAGATCATTCGTCAACCAAAATGTTGCTATAAAAACATAAAATAGGTGCTTGCAGAATGAAATCTTTTCCAGACTAAATAACAGTGTTTCAAAGAGATTGCCTCTACTGTCTCCATTCTGTAAAGGAGTGTGACAAAGGTTCATTAAGTTGATACTTGGTATGGGGTAATGCTCTATTAAGGGAGATTGATGAGATCAATGTGAACAGCTTCACAATCTACTTTAGGCTATTTGCTAATTTAACTGTAGCACAAATAGCCCATGATTTAAATTAGTTTAGTTTTGTTCCACCTAGGCCCTCACAAAAAATGTGCCAACCCTTGTTAATTTGTCTTTAAACCTGTAATTTGAAGAGATTTATTTCTTGTTGAGAATCATCACCATGATTTTTAGTTACATGAAGAATGCTTGTTTGGATTTAAAAGTAAGATAACAATGTGTAGAGCTGGATGGACACAGCAGGCCAAGCAGCATTAGAGGAGCAGGAAAGCTGATGTTTGGGTCTGGACCCTTCTTCAGAAACGAAGGAGGGGGGTCCAGATCCAAACCATCAGCTTTCCTGTTCCTCTGATGCTGCTTGGCTTCTGTGTTCATCCAGCACTACACCTTGTTATCTCAGATTCTCCAGCATCGGCAGTTCCCACTATCCCTTCTTTATGTAAGCATTCTTTACAAAAAGGTTTATCATAGTGAGATTTCTTGACTGTACACAATCTCATAATAAAAGATAAGCCATTTAAGATTGAAATGTAGAGGAACCTCATCGTTCAGTTTAGCTCTGAACACAGCTCAAAGTAATTGTTTCACCAAATGATTTACACAGGTCACCTTTCAGTATGAAATGCTAGACAGTAATTAGATCAAGAACATTTTTTTTTCTGTTTCCAAACCTGCGAGTACAAATGTGTTATGGCATCTGTATCTTCCTTAGCTGAGAATACAGAACAAGCCATACATGAAACACAGTCAAAAAAAAAGTGCACAAAATACTCAGCTCAGACAGCATTATGGAAAGAGAAACAGAGTCAACATTTAAAGTTTCTGTCAAGGTTGCCATGTGGGTGATCCATCTCAGTCTCCTCCTGAGGTTTCCAGCATCACAGATACCAATCTTTAGTTAATACAATTCATTCCATGTATCAAGAAAGGGCCGAAGGCACTGAATAACATTTTGAGTAGAAATGAAGGCTTATGCTCATCTTGTAAATATGATTCCTAGCAAACAGAAGTCAATGGGAATTATTAGAGTCAGGATGCGGTTGGGGGTGGGGGAAGGAAAGACAGGGTGGTGGGGTAGCAGAATGTTTCAGATTCACTGCTGGTTGGAGCCATACCCAGTACAAAGTAAATTGGTTGTGTTGTTGGAGGTCAATCATCTCAGTTCCAGGACATCACTACAGGAGTGACAGTTGACAGGGACCTCAACGCGCCTGTCTCATTTGCACTTAACACTTTTGCTCTTAACCTTTGCTTTCACTCCCAGAACTCCAATACAGCATTTGTGGCCTTATCTTCAACACCTCCGAAACCAATGTTCAATGGGTCATCTTGCATCATTTCCTCTATCTCTGGCACAATGCTACTAATGAATATATTTCCCTTCCCTTATGACAGTCCAAGAGGGTATGTCTATTGCTTTCCTAGGGTTTTCCAGTTGGTTGCTGAACTGAAGTGTTAATTCTATTTCTGTCTCTACATATTATACCTGCCCTGCTGAGTATTTCCAGTATTTTCCTTTTGCATTAAGGGATTAAGATTAGATGAACGTGTTCTGCACATTTAAGCCATCAACTGAACAATCAGAACGTGATTGTTATTCGGTGGACTAAAACATCTCAGCGCACAAAACAGTCATTCGACCCTTTGTGTCTGTGTCAGGTCCTTGAAAACACTTTTATTTATTCACCCCTGTTCCATGGATCTTAAATAGTTTCCCCTTCAAGTATCTACCAATTTTTTTGGTCAGTCACTGCTGAATCTTCTTCCAAATTATTGACACTACAAAATTGATTGTAATATTTTATCAAACAATTTTTCAGCAATTTGTCCAGCTCAGTAATATGACAATGATTATTTAGCTAGCCTTCTGATTTGGATCACGAAGTGCCTTGGAATTTTAAACAAAAGGCACTTTATCGAAACAAGTATTTTTAGCTCCTTGTTGGCTTTCACACCACAACAATAGATGAATAGGCACTGCATATCATGCAATTTGTGCTAAGTGTTATTTTACTGAGATCCTAACTGAAATATTACTGGATATTTCTACTTCATGTTTTAAAGAAATAGTATTTCATTATGTCAGCAAATAGTTGAAGGATTGAAGTAAAAGAAAACTACAAAAAGGTATTTTCATATCATAACTAGGTAAAATGCTATTATCTTGCAGCATTGTGCATTGTGGGACAGGAAGAGGTAGGCTTGTTGGGAAAAAAATTTGCAGTTTCTTCTGTTGCAACAAAAGGTACAATTTAATAGATTGTCCTATCTTTGCTTACATTACATGAACACAATAATTCAGTTATACTTGTTTTATCATGTACTAAATAAGAACATAAGAAATAGGAGATGCAGTAGGGCATCTGGTCCATTCAGCCTGCTCCACAATTCAATTAACTCATGGCTGATGTTTTCGTGAATTAGGTTCCAATTACTCACCCACTCACCATAACCATTTCATTACTATTCAAAAATCTGTCATTACCTTAAAAACATTCAACAAGGTAGCCTCAACTGCTTGACTGGGCAAGGAACTGCACAGATTCACAACCCTTTGCATGAAAGAGTTCCTCCTTGACTCAGTCCTAAATCTGCTACCCCTTTTTTTGAGGCTATGCTCCCTAGTTCAAGTTTCACCCGCCAGCAGAAATAACCTACCTGGTTCTAACTATTCCCTTCATAATCTTACAATCGTTCTGTAAGATTCCTCCCTCATTCTTCTAGATTCTAATGAGTATAGTCCCAGTCTACTCAATCTCTCCTCATAAACCACCCCTCTCAACTCCATAATTAACCTAGTGAACTTCTCTGCACCACCTCCAATGCCTGTACATCCCTTCTGAAGATAGGGGATCAAAACTGTACACAGTCCAGGTGAGGCCTCACTAGCACCCCACATAGCTGCAGCTTACCCTCCCTGATTTTAAACTCCACCCCTCTAACAATGAAGGACAAAAATTTATTTGCTTTTTTGATTACCTACTGCACCAAACCAACATTTTGTGCTTTATGGACAACGACATCCAGGTCCCTGTACACAGCAGCATGCTGCAATTTTCCACTAATTAAATAATAGCCCATTTTGCTGTTATCCCTACCAAAATGGAAGACCTCACATTTACCAACATTGTACTCCATCTGCCAGACCTTTGCATACTTACTTAACCTACCCATACCCCTCTGCAGACTTTCAGTATCCTTTGCACACTTTGTTCTAACACTAAGATGAGTGGTATCCGCAAACTTTGCCACAAACACAGTGCCCTACTCTAAACTATCAATGTAAATTGCAGTCCCAACACTGATCTGAGGCATAAGCATCAAAATTCTCATTGCTGCAGAAGAAACTTAATCCCCAATTAAGATTTGTTTATAATGAAAGAAACTACTAGAAACATGCATTAGGTTTAGCAGGATCTGTGGTAAGAGAAATTTCCAGTTCAATTATTAAAATAAAATCATAATTGGTCGCAGATCTGACATGTTAACTAAACAGCATTATTTTCATGTGGGCCCAAGGGACTAATTGAAGAGACAAGTGTTTCTAATTTGACCTTCAAGGAGGATTTATGACAATGTGCACACAACTGAGAGTTGTTACCACTATTTTTTGGAAACCAAAGGTCATTTACAAAAAACAACGATAAATGAGTCCGATAAAGTTTAGACATAAATGAAACGTCTTGATAGGATACATGTTAATGGCCCAAAGGGTGTACACGATAAACTGTTTGTTCATAGCAGTTGCATTTTTGAATGAGTATTACCAGATTCAAATGTAAGGCAGCAAACAATGTGCATATTTGCCAGATGGGAATCAAAATTAAACAGTACTTAAAGGCCAGAGCCCCTACTGGTAAGTATGAAGTATGTCCAATTTGAAAGAAATCAAAACTCAAAGTAATGCACAATCATGTAAAATGCCTGTGGTCTAATTTCTAATTTGATTTTAAAGCTTTTAACAATTTTTGATGTTTTCTATCTTAGTCAAGAGTAATTTTTTTAAAATGTGAAACACTGAACTAAACTGTAAACACAATTCCAGAGCTTTGGTAGAAGTATTGTACTGAGCCTCAGTGCCAAGCTGTTTGCGCATGGCTTACACACGAAATTGAGTTACTGTTCATTTTCTTATCCCAACTCTTGAAAGATTCAAATCGAAAACAAATTTGTCCCATATTATTTCATGTATTGAAAGTGAGGGTCAATGTATTTAATAACCATATCTTTGCTGACCACACACTAAAGGGTTATTATATACCATCTAAAATTGGCAACCAAATCACTACGCAGATTTAATTTGGATAGTGGTTATACAAGCACTTTCTTCAGTTCAGAATACAGCAAGAACTCTGTTTAAGTAGATTGACTAAAATGTCGTGACTGAAGTTATTAGTCTTCAAGATTATTTTGGTGTTGAATTAGTGGTAGCTCAGCAATCAAGCCAGTCTTCCACATTCATAGCAAAAGCGCAAAAGTTCTTGTGGCTGTAGCTCAGAATTTTGCACCCACCAAGAAAACACTTTGAATTGATAGCAATGAAGTTTGTTGCACTTCTTGACTTTAAAAGTCCTGGATCAGCTTGCCACACTTATTCACTCATCTGTAAATGTACAATGGTCTAATGTTTTGTAGACAATAAGATATAGGAGAAATGAAGGCCAAATTACCCAGCTAGTCTGCTGCACTATTTGATCATGGCTAACATTTCTCTATTCCATTCTCCTGCCTTCTCTCATTAACCCTTGAACTCCTTGTTAACCAAGAACCTATCTCTGTCTTAAACACATTCAATGACTTGGCATCCACAGCCCTCTGTGGCAATGAATTCCACGGGTCATGAACCTGTGGCTGTAAGAAATTCCTCATCTCAGTTTTAAAGGGTCATCCCTTCCAGTCTGAGGCTGTGCCCCCAGGTCCTATCTACTCCTACTAGTGGAAACATCTTCTCCAGGTTCACTCTATCCAGGCCTCTCAGTTCCTGCAAGTTCAATACGATCTTCCCTCATCCTGCACTACCCCTCAGGAATTCTCAGTCAAGCCTCATGACACGCCCTTCACTCCCCTGATCATTCTTGTAAACCTGCTCTGGACCTCTTCCAATGCCAGCATACTTTTCTTTAGATATAGAGCCCAAAACTGCTTTCAATATTCCTAATGTGGTCTGACCAGAGCCTTACAGTCTCAGTAGAACATCACTGCTCATTTTCTAGCCCTCTCGAAATGAATGCCAACATTGCATTTGCTTTCCTAACTGCCAAGTGAGCCTGCATGCTAGCTTTGAGAAAACCTAAGAACTCCTCAGTCCCCTTGTGCTTCAGATTTCCAAAATCATTTTATGTTTAGAAACTAGCCTACAGCTCTATTCTTTCCAAGTTGCAAAACCTCACACTTCCTCACATTGGATTCCATCTGCCACTTCTTTGACCACTTGCCTAGAATGCCCAAGTTCTTCTGCAGCTTCCCTTCTTCCTCAACACTACCAATCCCACCACCTACATTTGCTGATGACGCAAATGTAGCAACAATGTCCTCAGTTCCTTCATGAATAGTTATGGGCTCAACACTGACCTCTGTGGAACTCCAATTATCACTGACTGCCATGCTGAAATAGACCCTTTATCCCTACTGTCTACCTTCTGCCAGTCAGCCAATTCTCTATCCATGCGAGTACCTTACCCCTAAAACAATGAGCTTTAATCTACATTAATCTGGTTAATTTCTTACACAGCAGTATTTTTGACAATAATTGTTACTAAACTAGTTTTGGTTTGCTATTTAGTTATTTATAACCAAAATTTACTTTAGTATCAACTTTATTCAAAATACTTTTCTATATGGAATATTGTTTTCAAAATGGATCCCTGGAATCCTACAGGATTGGCAAAGTCAAAAATCCTTGAATCTAATTTTAGTCTAATTTCCTTACCTTTGTACTTGCTAACTTTCTGGCACGTTATTTTTGTTGTTGTGTACTAACTTTACTAAGCGATCTGAATAGGGCTGAGAGAAAACTTTTATAAATTTAAAGATCCAAAAAGGTCAATAGTTTAGATGACCATTGCAAAATAATTTGAAAATATTAACAACTGTATTAATAATTAATTTCAATTGCAAAGTGTAACTTACTAAGCTTAAGGAAAATTTAATCAAAATCTATGATATATAAATCTGAACAGCAGTTGAAATGTTATGACTGAAGGCTATTAAATGATTATAAGTTCACCAAATTCAAGTGGGAAATGGCACTATTCATGGAATCAGTGAAATAAAGTGAGTATTGATATTTATTTTGTCATATCAATACATAATAAAAATGCACAGTGCAGTAAATGTGGAAAAAGCAAATTTTATTTCCATGAACAGCTGCCTTAAGGACACAAAAATTCACAAACCTCAAGGACCAGAAAAATAACATTTCCTCATCTTTTCTCCCCTCATCACCTCACCCCACCCCCCAGGACAGTCAATATGTGGAGCTCCCAGAAAACGTAACTGATGTAGAACAAAACAGAATTTTCCAGAAACTCTCAGGAGTGAACATTTCCATGGAAGGACAGAGAAGTAATGAGCATTTCAGGACGATGACCCTTCATCAGAACTGACAAAGACTGATTGGGAATGACTGGCTCTGTACGAAAACTGTGATATTAACTGTTAAATTGTGGGAATGAGATCTCAGAAATAATTAACATCACTAACCGATTCTGCACTGTCAGTGTCATGGAAAACTTTAGTATTTGTTACCGCAGTATGGGATGGATACTCATGGACTCTGAGCTAAAAAGCCTTCTTTTCTGCAGTAGCTTTTCCGAAGTGACCTCATTTGCCACTTTTAAAGCCATTCAAAAATTGCCGTTTGTAATAAATATGATAAGCCAAATATCTGTTTAAGCATTGTGGTAGCAAAGAACTTATTTCATTCCAAAAATTGTTGCACTGACTAGCACTATACGAAGTGAATTTCTCACACGTACTGGTATAAAAGTACTTCAATCAATTTTGCTGAGTTTATCTTCCCATCCAATGTTACTTTCACATTATCTGACATGTACTAAATAAGTCCCATTTAATCCAAACACTAATGCATCTAGGAAGTGCAAAGTCCTTTGCACACTTCCAGGCATTTAAGTCAATTTTAGTGTAGGAAACTAATTGTGTATTACTTTTCAGCATCAAGGAAGAACATCTCCGGCTGTAAAACGTTGTCCACATTCAGTTAGTTCCTGAACAAAGGAAGCAATTTCATTCCATCAAATCAAACTTATTGTATCCAGCTACGTGGACAGGTGATCTTCACATCGGATAGCTCGGTATTTGGACATTTCTTCAGGAAAAACTTTGCTCAATTCGTGAATCAGAAGTCCCTTGAATTTCTGGAACAATAAAGAAGATTCGTTAATTGCAAGGTGTTTTTACATAAGCTTAGAGAGTTATTATTTTTATTTCATTTTAACTCTGTTCCTTGCATGCTTTAACCATCCATTACATCAACACCACCCACCCCTCCATGCAAACTTGATGGCTAAGTCATTTTCAGGTTCTATTAGTTAGAGGTTCAGTGTCTTCATTCATTCTTTAATGTTCAAAAGAAAAGTTGCAACAACGTCTGAAGACTTTTACAAAAAAAAAAAGATTGTACAAATATTAAGATGGCTCAGAATAGTATGACAATTATTTGCTATTTTTTGCAAAATTGAGATTCTCATTGTGTTGTAAAGCAAATAACGTGGAGGTATCTCATTACTAGCGTGAAACAAAAAAAACTGAACATGTTTGCTCTCAGTTCAACACCACACTCTCAACAATGTCAGCTGGAGAAGACAAAAAGCAAATTTATTTTAAGAAACAGAAGATGGGGAGGGAACAAATTTCCTTACTTTCAAACCGGGTGCAGAAAGACAGTTTCTATGGAGTTTGGAGCTAAAATAACTACACATGAAAGAGACACAAATCAAGTGGTCTAGAAAAGAAATAGTACTTTCCTTTCTCCCCAGTTCAGTTCGCTTTTTAAGCGGGCAAACAGAAAATTAGGATCACTAAAAGGAAATGCTGCCCATTGCAGCTCATCTGCAGTCACTAAGCATTCTGAGCCTGACAAGACTGGAGACTTTTTTTATCTTATAGTTTTGTTGCCAGTGTGCTTGGTGTATCTAGATGCACTGGTCCCTGGGCCTTCCTCAAATCAAAGCTTAGCAGTTTCCAGTCCCACCTAGGTTCAAATCCAGCAGCGAAGAGTTGGGTGGCCGAGTACTAATAATAATGATGAAGCCATGCCCGGACGCTTGGTCGTGAACTAAAGACTTGCCGTGTAAGGTCTGTCTTCAATTCATTCGCATTTACTGTTTTAAACAGTTCTGACAGTTCCGAAACCTGCCCAGAAAATCACCACTCAACTGTGAACAGGGACACCAAAAGACAAATAAGGATGGATGACGAATATTACCTTGGTGGGGTTGACAACAGTAGAGAGGACAGCCTTGGTAAGATTGGAATCAGTCAGCAGTGAGAATTGGCATGATAGCCTTTTTGGGGGAGAACAGGTGGTAAGAGGAAGAGAAAGACAGCTGGGCATTTGAGACGGGGGATGCGTAAACATTGTTAGAATGGGAGTGGTGTCAACATTGTTGAGTTTGCTGCTTGTAGAGTGCTTTCACAGCAGATTTATTTCATGCTACACTCTTCAACAAACTTTACATCTGCTAGGAATATCTCTAAGAAAACCTGTATAAATGAAGAGGGCAAATGAATCTCAGGATCACGATAGTTGCAATGCAAGAGCCTACCGTTGGGCCAACAGCATCTGAACTTGCTCGCCAAGTGTTTTAATTGAATGACAAAGTTTGGGCAAACAAACAGTCACAGTCTATCATTTTGGCTACTTGATCCCTATGTTTTAGAGAATTGTGCATCATTTGATTAGATTAAAACGAACAATTAGAAGCTTATATTTCTCTGGTAAATACCAGATATTTCTGCACATTGTGATCCTGAAGAAGTCTCAATACACATCAGCCAACTGCAGTTATTCGCTCTTCCCCATATCAGAAGACTCAGATCATTATTGTACGGAGATACATCTACCAAGACATTGCCATCACATCATACAGTCAACTTTTCCCATAACACAAAGCATTAGATTTTTATGAGACACACAAGTTTACTATGCAAGGTTAATAATAGAAGCATGGGATGTGGCTCTATGTATTAAACAGCTTTAGTGAATACATGCAACCCTGACAGCGAAGGAACAATATAGAAGTATAAGGCTTATGGGAGGATTTTCCAAGCAAAGCTTTTCCAATACTACACATACTTGAATGATAATGAAATCAGTACAAAATTTATAAAGCTCAACATTTTTCAACCTCAGCTTTGAAAAGCTATAAACATTTAATACAAGTATCAATGCAGATGAGCAGACACAATAGAACATCTCTTTGCAGTGAACAATGATCTCATAAATGAGAAATATATGGACTCCCTTAGCTATGCTCTATTGCATACACTCAGTGCCGTGTTTTAATCAGTTTTCCATTGTATCTTTGTTACAAAGAAAGACACAAAGGGTCACGTATCTAGAAAAGAGTCTTAGATTGGGGTTTAGATGTTGATGCAAAATAACCATGAGTCAGCAAGTTGCATTTCTATAGAATCTTTAACGTAGTAAAACATCAAGACACTCTTAGTAATATGAACAAAACTAGACTAGGACAGATAATTAAAAGCTTGGTTATAGACTGGTGTTAAGGAACGTCTTAAAATAAGGAAAGAAAGAGAGAGAGGAGGGGGGTTTAAGGAGGCAAATTTATAGATTAAGGCTGAAGCAGAAGGAAAGGCTGCCAGTACTGGAGTGATTAAAATGTGGAGTGAACAAGATGCCATAACTGGAATAGTGCAAAGAATGAGACACGTTGGTCTGGAGAAGGTTACAAGAGAGGGGACTTGGTGAGACTTTCCAACAAAAATTAACATTTTTTCCCCAATTGTGTTGTTAATGGACCAGGTGTCAAATTATCAGAGAACAGAAATGCAACTTAAGATAATGTGCCGGAGCAGAATTCGGAAATTTATGGAGTATGAAAGCGGTGCAATGAATTAGTCATGTTTATAGATTAAAAAAAGGCGTGGATAAGGATTAAAGATGAACTGATGCTATGATCAACTCAGGCACCAATATAACAATAAAATAAACAGCCTTGGTGATGCAGTGCTTATATCAACTCAAGATTATCTTGCAGTCAACTAGAACAATATTTTGGCTCAGCCATGGATGATTGCCTGGCAGAGGAGTGGTGTCAGTAGCTAAGAAATGGTGGTAAATTGAAAACAGCAGGATGTATTTATCGTTGGCAACAGTGGGACCCTCTAGCTGACCAGCGGGACAAGAGCTTCACCAAATTACGTGCCACTCACTAATCCAACAATAACATAGTTGCGTTGCCTGATTAGTCGTCTTACAAAAATCTGTTCCTCCTCTTTACCATTCGAACATCCTAACCTAATCCCCAATTAAGTGTCCTATAAATAATCAGATTGTACAATTTTTCCACTCTACATATTTTTGAGGACGAAGGAAGTAATAAATTAGATTCTAACTTTTGGGAAAATAACAAAATGCACAATCATTAAAGTTATCTCAAGCCATTTTAATCTTCTTTTATCCTTTTCAGTAATAACTTCAATCTTTGGAAATAATTCATGCCACATTTCTCTCCAAGACAAATCACTGGTGACAGAACAATGATATTAGTAAAATTATCCACATTTCAGCTCTTTTGCTTAGGCTAAGCTTTAGGTGCACACTTGCCTGGGCTTCTTTTAGATCCATAACAATACTTAACAGGATGGCATGCAAATTTAAGAATGCTCATTTTCGACTGGTTTGACATTCATAAAACAAAGAGGAAGGCTGTCATCTGATTGTGCATGTACTGGCTCTTCAGCAAAGTAGTGTATTCCCCTCATCTGTCAAAATTACTTATTATTTGTGCCTTCAAGTATTTTTCTAATTCTCTTTTGAAAATTATTGAATCATCTTCCACCAACCTTCCAAGAAGTGCATTCCAAATCAAAAGAATTTAACAGGTAAATGTTTCTGTTTCCTTCTGATCTTTGGTCGAACACCTTAAATCTTTCTCATCTGACCAGAGATTTTTGCCATCAATTGTTACAAAAGCATCATTTTTCTGCACAGTCCTTCAGCAGTACAGTCATCTTAATAGTTAATCCAACAGTTACAGAAACTGTCAAGTCAAAATTATAAGTCTATGAAATCAATATGCAAATACTTTCCATACAGTCCACTTTTATGCAGACCTACTTGACACAGAGATAACAAGGTGTAGAGCTGGATGACCACAGCAGCCCAAGCAGCATCACAGGAGCAGGAAGGCCGACGCTTTGGGCCTAGACCCTTCTTCAGAAAACACATAGCTAAGGGCGTGCTGACATTTCCTTATATTTCAATCCAACTGATTCTGCAACATACTTAAGAACAAATACTTTCTACACAAACTTTGAAATTAGGAGCGGATGAGGCCACTCACCCCTGTACCCCGCTAAAGGAGCTGAACTATGCAGATGATGTAACTGACAAAAGACCAAATTGTTTTTTGATAAAAGAACACACCTTCGTTAAATGATTATTTTCCCAGAAATATCATACAAGTAGTTTAGAAGTGCTTTGTTTTGCTACAATGATTACTTACTGGCCTGATGTGAAACATCGAATGCACATTCTCACCTACCCATTAACATCTTATCTTTTATAAGAATCTATTGACCTCTGTCTCAAAACGATTCAAGGACTTTGTTATTCTCAAATTTATGGAACATTTCATTGATGAAATTTGAGAAGTATGAGCCCGGAAGGTTAATTTCCTGAATAATAACTAGAAAGCATGATCGGAATTCAGACAGTCGTTTTGTTTACTTCACCAATTCTTTATCTCTTGTGGTGCTGGAAGAACAATAAATTGTTTGGATCAATCTATGACAGAGCCTAGAAGACCTAACGCAGGAAGGCAAAAGGGAAAGGAAGTGGGGAGACAATGACAGAGAGAAAGAGGAAAGGAACAGCCAGACAGAACAAAAAGGGGTGAGAAAGGCCAGGAACAAGAAAGGATACAATGTCTCCAAATTTCTTGAAATGAAGCAACTTTCTATAAAAACAATGAACAAAATCCAAACAAGAAGTGGGGAAGTGGAAGAGTGAACAGCAGATTGATGAATGGCCATCCAAACAACATCCACTTGTACAATAAGGCTAAGATTCACACCTGCTAAGCAAAGAAATTAAAATTAGGGTAGTGCTCACAGTGATGTCTTGAACTCAAGTGTTGCCTCTGAACATCTGTGAAATGTCTCATTGAAAGATGAGGTATTGTTCCACAAGAGAGCATGGAACTCCATTGGAGATGGTCAGTAGCTGAGTGGACAGCCTGACTGCCAGGTTGCCAATCGTTTTCTTTCACTACCTTGACATTTTGAATGAGCTCATTGGTAGTTTGGTTCATTTACAAGATCAGGTTATCAGAAAAAACTGTTACTCCAACATTTCCTGTGCAAAGTACTCTCTCACTCTCTCTCTCACACACACACAAACTCACTCTGACCAGTGAAACTGCTGTTAAACAATTGCTGCCCAGCTACTGACTTTAATCTAGCCCAAATGTCCTGAAAGTTAATGGCTCTTTTTCACAATGCTCAGCCACACAAAGGCTCACTTTTGGCTCAGTGAAAGTCTCAATAAAAAGTGAACCCAAGGCCGACTCAAAACTAAACAGTAGGACTCCGAGATAATAAAATGTGAGGCTGGATAAACACAGCAGGCCCAGCAGCATCTCAGGAGCACAAAGCTGACGTTTCGGGCCTAGACCCTTCATCAGAGAGGGGGATGGGGTGAGGGAACTGGAATAAATAGGGAGAGAGGGGGAGGCGGACCGAAGATGGAAAGAAAAGAAGATAGGTGGAGGGGAGTGTATAGGTGGGGAGGTAGGGAGGGGATAGGTCAGTCCAGGGAAGATGGACAGGTCAAGGAGGTGGGATGTGTTAGTAGGTAGGAGATGGAGGTGTGGCTTGGGGTGGGAGGAAGGGATGGGTGAGAGGAAGAACAGGTTAGGGAGGCGGAGACAGGTTGGACTGGTTTTGGGATGCAGTGGGTGGAGGGGAAGAGCTGGGCAGGTTGTGTGGTGCAGTGGGGGGGGGGGGGGGAACAAACTGGGCTGGTTTTGGGATGCGGTGGGGGAAAGGGAGATTTTGAAGTTGGTGAAGTCCACATTGATACCATTGGGCTGCAGGGTTCCCAGGCGGAATATGAGTTGCTGTTCCTGCAACCTTCGGGTGGCATCATTGTGGCACTGCAGGAGGCCCATGATGGACATGTCATCTAAAGAATGGGAGGGGGAGTGGAAATGGTTTGCAACTGGGAGGTGCAGTTGCTTATTGCGAACCGAGCAGAGGTGTTCTGCAAAGCGGTCCCCAAGCCTCCGCTTGGTTTCCCAATGTAGAGGAGGCCACACCGGGTACAATGTATGCAGTATACCACATTGGCAGATATGCAGGTGAACCTCTGCTAAATATGGAAAGTCATCTTGGGGCTTGGGATAGGGGTGAGGGAGGTGGTTTGGGGGCAAGTGTAGCATTTCCTGCGGTTGCATTGGAAGGTGCCGGGTGTGGTGGGGTTGGAAGGCAGTGTGGAGTGAACAAGGGAGTCATGGAGAAAGTGGTCTCTCCGGAAAGCAGAGAAGGGTGGGGATGGAAAAATGTCTTGGGTGGTGGGGTCGGATTGTAGATGGCGGAAGTGTCGGAGGATGATGTGTTGTATCCGGAGGGTGGTGGGGTGGTGTGTGAGAACGAGGGGGATCCTCTTTGGGCAGTTGTGGCGGGGGCGGGGTGTGAGGGATGTGTTGTGGGACTCCAAGCTCTGTCAGTCTGTATACTGTTTCAGACAAGATTTCAACTGAATAGATTCAGCCAATTCCCTGAACACTACACACACGGAGCTGTGCTCATTCATGCTTCAAAACAGATTCAAAGTCCAAACACACAGGCAAATATGTTTTCAAATATATTTGTTCTCTACATAGGCTGCAGTAAGAAATTAGCTGCAAGTGACTCCTCAGGTTATGAAATCTACTCCTTATTTCAGTAAAACCCTCTTGGTCAAGTACAAGATTAATTAAAAGGCTGCTTTTTTTGCCAACACTACCATCAAACAGAAGAGGAATGCAGATAGTGTGGCTGAAGGGAATGGGGTGGAATTGAAGGATGCTGTGTCAGTCAGCCAATCAACAATATGTTGAGGGAACAGGGCTTGATCACTGTGCTATGATGTGATTGCCATAATCTACACAAATAGAAAGCTCTCTGCCATCAGCATTAGCAGCACACAATCTTACTGGAAACCATACCAACCACCCGATCAGAGACTGGCAGCACATGACAGCTTGCCTGGGATGTGAAGTCAGGACCTCTTGGGTACTAATTAGATAAGCCAAAATGAATCATACACCTAGATAAATGAACCAGTCACTGACAATACAATGAACCAATGTATGCTTTCATTGTGTATAATTTGGGCAACAGTCATCCTTTCACCAAGAAATATCAATTGTTTACCAATTATACCAAAGATCAGCCAGTAACAAGGAGAACAAGAGTGTGTTCAGGCTTCACAACCATGATGTTTTATTGGAATTGGGAAATGTTCAAACTGTATTAAGTTTCAGCAAGTATTAGAGAGGAAAAACTAAAATGGCAACCTGGGACATTGTGAAAGTCAGGAATTATAATACACCAATAGATTTTGTGGTGCCATATTGCCTGATTGTGGTAGACATAAGCTCTTGAACATTCCCAAATGGCAGCAACATTGAACTGATTCAATTGCATGTTTCAAACAAACAGAAAATCAATGAAAGAAGCACAATTGATGCAAAGTGAAGTGATTTGAGTAGCACTGAGCTAAAAAACTGCTGAAAGGCCAAGGTGCTGGATGTGCAGTTCATAAATGGCCAAATTAAAAGTGGGTGAGTAGAAATGTGAAGAATGCTCATTAGCGAGAAGCATTCAACAATGGAAATGTAATGAGGTCAATGAACTGTTGTCAGGTAAGCTGCTACAGTGAAAGGACAACATTCAACTTTAGCAGGTTAACCATAGAAAGGGTTTTCCTCTCTTCCTTTATCATTACTCTCTCCAAATCTTATACAGCACAGTTACATCAAGAATTCTTGAGACTACTGACATGAGATATGCAAGAAAATGTCCCCATGTTTTTGTCGTGGCTCAACAGTTCAGAACTTTTGATCTTCATGGTCTTCTTTCAAGTGCAATTTATTGTTACTGCTTCCATTTCTTAAGTATTGCTGAAAACATTTTGTCAAAGCTTTCCATTTTGTATTCATCAGCACAGTTCACACAATACTAATTCGAGGGGAACACCAAAATTCATATTGCATGACAGGAGAGTATTAATTTCTTGAAAATGATCTGACTGGTAGAGGCATTACCATTAAAATTGCAACAATTAATATTCACAACATTTGATGTTCAATTGAAACTGGAGATTTGCAGGATAATCCTGATCGTACGAAGAATTGAACTGACATCCAATTCGGGCCTGTCAGTTGGGCTCACATTGTGGGACACATGCATGGAATGGAAGCAGCATCTAATCCACTGGACCGTGTTCTTTGCAGAAAAACGAACACATTCACAAATTGAGTCTGTTTCAACTCAATACAACAGTTAACACATTTTCTGGGCAATGCCTGACTGATCAGGGTCAATCAGTTTAGTTTCAAATTTAAACAAAGACTGACGGGTAACTGTCAATCATTAGTTGATGCATTTTTCATGACAATAGGCTACGACAGCCCAAGTGATAACCAATCAGCACTCTCCTCTCATGTAATGTCAATGCTGATTTTCCCTTCGGATTTGTACGTTTGCCAGCTATCCTGATAAATGTGGGAGCGTTTTGATAAACGCAACCATTTTCAGTAATATTCAAGCTCTGTTCTTCAATTTCCATTATTTACTGTACAAAGAGCTCTTGTCCCCTTTGCAATTTCATATCCTCAATATCTTTCTTTTGTTTCTCAACTTCAGTGCTTGTCCATTTACATTTACTTAAAGCAAGGAAAAGGGATTGTGGCCTTGTATCACCTTTGCTTCCGCGATTACAAACATTCCCTTCTGAACACAATTTATTTTATTCAAAACCAGAAACCAAGATAATTCATTTGCCTATTAAACCACATTGCGATGGAATCTGAGAAAAAGAGAGATTATTGTGTTTGAGAAAGACAAACCAAAAAAAGGAAAATCAAACCTTTCATTGGTTACAGAGACAAAGGCTGAAACCAATATTGGTAAACGAAAATGTACAATTGAAACTACAGAAAAAGGAAAAAAACCAGAGCTGTTATTAGCTGTCCTTATAGGACAGAAGTGCAAGCTACTGTAACATGCTCCTGCTATAGCACTGGGGGATCAAATCCCAGGCAATCCACTGCTCTCATTCTGCCCAGTGGCTATAGTTGGAGACAGCCTCAGCTGACTGGAGTTCAGGGAGCCACTACACTGAGTCAATTCAATTTTTTTTGGGGTGGCCTGGTGATTCAGTGAAACACCAAGAACCTGGATTCGATTCCAGTCTCAGCAACTGTGCGTGGAGTTTGCATGTTCTCCCCCTGTCTGCACAGTTTCCTCCAGGTGCTCAAGTTTCCGCCCACATTCCAAAGATGTGCAAATTAGGTGAGTTGGCCATAATAAATTGCCCATAGTGTCCAAGGAAGAGTAAGTTAGGTGGATTAGCCATGGGAAATGCAGAGTTACAGGGATAGGGTGGTGGGGTGAGTCTGGATGTGACGATCTTCAGAGAGTCAGTGTGGGCTTGTTGGTCTGAACTGCCCATTTCCACACTGTAGGGATTCTATGATCCAGCTGTTGATTAGTCCAGTGACGCAGTACAGACAGGCTGAAGATGACAGTTGCTCAACCAGGAAGTTTTCAATTAGCATAAAGTTAGTTGCTACAGTAGTTTCTATTACTTAAAGATAATATTGATGGATCTACACAACACAGATCACCCTAAAGTTGAGAAGATTTTGCAGATGCATGCACCATTTTTGGTGAAGAAGGGAAATTGCTGTCAGCTGAGCAGCAAGTTAGCCACTAGAACGAAAGACTAAAATTCTTTGAGGATGAGACTTTTGAAGGATTTTTGCCAAAAGATCAATGACATAAATGCCAAATGGATTATAATGATGATTTCATCAACCATGAAATGAGTAATTTGTAGTTTATAATCACCTATATTTTCTGTTAAATTATGTTTAGCCTATATTGATTCTGGGTTTGGGTATCAGTGCTTATCGAAGATAGTATTTCGCATCTCCTACGTTTGACCCTTGCATAGCAAAATACTTGTACTTTAAACCACAAGATCTTGTAGCACTTTTTTCAGAATTTGAATTACTTTATTTTAAAAATTGTGTTACTCAACCTTTGCTTAGTCTCCAATGCACTAAGATTCACATTTATAATCACATTCTAATTAAGGGAAAACTGCAAGGAAAATTAAATGTGTCCCACCTTCAAAATCAGTTCCATAGGAACTGCCTTACTGATCGTCCAGATCTACAAATCCACCCACCACAAGTTAAAAATAAGAATGGGAAAAGGCTACTCTGCTCATTACCTAGGAATTCAATATACTCTCGACTTTAACATGAACCTAATTGACATCTCTAAAACAAACTGTGCATGATTATATTACTCCACTAACCAGTATAGAACATAGAACATAGAACAATACAGCGCAGAACAGGCCCTTCGGCCCTCGATGTTGCGCCGGCCTGTAAACTAATCGAAGCCACCCCCCCTACACTATCTCATCATCATCCATACGCTTATCCAAGGACTGTTTAAATGCCCCTAATGTGGCTGAGTTCACTACATCAGCAAGCAGGGCGTTCCACGCCCTTACCACTCTGAGTAAAGAATCTGCCTCTGACATCTGTCTTAAATCTATCACCCCTCAATTTGTAGCTATGCCCCCTCGTACAAGCTGATGTCATCATCCTAGGAAAAAGACTCTCACTGTCAAACCTATCTAATTCTCTGGTCATCTTGAATGTCTCTACTAAATCCCCTCTTAGCCTTCTTCCCTCCTGTGAGAACAGACCCAAGTCCCTCAGCCTTTCATAAGGCCTTTGCTCCAGACCAGGCAACATCCTGGTAAATCTCCTCTGCACCTTTCCCAATGCTTCCACATCCTTCCTGTAATGGGGTTACCAGAACTACACACAATATTCCAAGTGAGGCTGCACTAGTGTTTTGTACAGTTACAGCATGACATCATGACTCCGGAACTCAATCCCTCTACCAATAAAACCTAACACACTGTAAGCCTTTTTAACAGCACTGTCAACCTGGCTGGCAACTTTCAGGGATCTATGTACATGGACACCAAGATCCCTCTGCACTACCAAGAATCTTTCCATTGACCCAGTAATTTGCCTTCCTATTATTCTTCCCAAAGTGAACCACCTGACATTTATCCACATTGAACTCCATTTGCCACCTTCCAGCCCAGTTCTGCAGTTTATCCAAGTCTCCCTGCAATCTGCAACATTCTTCCACACTGTCCATTACTCCACCGACTTTAATGCCATCTGCAAACTTACTAACCCATTCATCTATGCCTGCGTCCAAGTCATTTATAAAAATGACAAACGGCAGTGGTCCCAAAACAGATCCTTGAGGCACACCACTAGTAACCGGACTCCAGGCTGAACATTTTCCATCAACCACCGTTCTCTGCCTTCTTACAGAAAGCCAGTTTCTAATCCATGAAACAAGCCGAGATGTACCTCGAAGATTTAAAGCTTGAAGTGAACAGGAGTACACAACAAGCTGGTTGCAGAAATTCACAAAGCATCGTGGTATCGAGTTTTGTTTTCTTGCCCACTACCTAAAAACACTTCACTCATTACAGCCAATTAACAAATATTGTCATTAAAGTTGTGGTCAATTTTAGAATACTTTTTCCCACTTAACAAAATTATGATTTTGCAGTTTTGACATGTGTGAGAAATCATGAATCTGGTTTAGACAATCACACATGCTAGATGGATCAACTTTGACTTTCAGAACTTGAGAGATGGTAACTTAGAGGAGTGCAGCCACAGCCAGGTCTGTGACATCACACATGGCTCCGCTAAATAGGAGGGAAGAGGAATGAAAACCCAATAGTGGTCAGGATGGTATACTGGCACCAGTAGCGTCAAGGATCTCACCAAGCTGCTGCAGAACATACATATGCAAAAGAAAGAACCGAGGTTACAGTCCACAGCAAGGCGAGAGGATGAATTTGAGTGTGTTAGTAAAGAGATGAAAAAGCAGGACTTCAAAGGCTTGAGTAATCTCATGATTACCCCCAATGCCACATAGTAGTGAGTACAGGAATAGGAGGTTTGAGTAAATGTGCATGTGGCTGAATAATTCATTCAGGAAGGAGGGATTTAGATTGTGGAAGCAGTGGGGTACATTCTGGGGTGGATAGATCACATCTTAGCAGGGTTGAGACCAACATGCTTGCTGGTAGATTTACTGGCACCGTTAAGAATTGATTTTAAAAAAAACTAGCTTGTCAGTGGAATTTAAACCTGAAAGGAAACTTCGAAGGGGGAGAAAAGTTCATAATGGAAGGAAACAAAGCAAACAAAATTACAAGGTAGCAGAAATAAAGGCCAACATCAAATAGGGTCACAGCATGGAAAAATATTAAAAAAGGAAAAATTGAAGACATCATCCAAATGCATGTAGCATGCAAAACGAGGAAGATGAACATTAAAAACAAACAGGTGCAATCTAGTTGATATTATGGAGGTGAGGCTGCAGTGTGGCCAAGGCTGGGAACTGAATACTCACATTTCTTTGATAGTCTCATAAAATGACTCTTTTCAATCAGTACTGGCAAAGAAATTCCTCAAATTGTTTACCTTCAATGTGTCAATTTTCCCTTTGACTTGTTCATTCTTGGCCAAGGCTCGCTCCAGACATTCTTTGGTGTAAAGTTGAGGATTCCGACCTTGATCAATATACCTGCGTTTAAAATGAAAAATATGAAATGGTACGAGATGCTATGAGTGTACATTTTTTCTCACTATTGCACAGCAATATTGCACAAGGGTCGTCATTCTGAACACCAAGAACTCAAATGAAACACAAATTGAAATACAAGTTTCCAATCAAAACATCATATAGATTATTCTCTTGTGTTCACCTAAACTCCCCCACTTGAAATTTGAGGAAAGAGAAAGCTTTCCAACTACTACTACCACTACCAGCGAAGATCCCTTATCATGCAAACTTAGGCCCTCCATTCACTGCAATACCTTTGTAAAATTCAACGATCTATTCAATTGATCTCACTTGGCCCTTGATTACTTAGGAAAATCTTCAGTCCCTTCCATCCCTGATCATTCCCATCAGCAAGCCACATCCTTACTCTTGCAATTTCTTACAAGTACCAACATGAGTATCCATTGAACAAATATCTTGAAAAAAACCTATCAAAGCTGGCTGGAGCACAACAAGCTCTACTAATCCTCATTTTCATCTGTCAACACCACCTACTAAAAAAAGCAGCATCCAGGACAGTAAAATTAAACCTTGGCTTCTCTTCAGTTACCAATTGTGTCCTTAGCCCCTTTTTCCTGTCCTGTCTGCTTTCACCTGCAACAAATACAAGCAGTTGATGGATTTCTCACTTAGCATAACACATAATCCATTCAGTTAGCCTTGCTGCTTCCCCACTTACACTTACCCATCAATCTAAATCAACGCCATACAAATCTTGCCCTGAAAACGCCTTTCTCTCAGCTTCAACCTTGTTCCTGACCACCCAATTTCTGTTCCTTAAACACAAGCTGCTATGGTCCTGTAGCATTAATTTAGGTTAGGGAACAAAATTAGAAGCTCACAGTTGGCTATGAACAGAACAACTTTTCGAGCTATACTACAATAGGGAAGGACAAGATGATTTGGGAATTAATACATGGCTAAAGTAGCAACATTGTAATAAAAGGATGTCACTTTGTTCGACACTAGAAACTTGAAATAGGTAAGGCTACATCTGACCAGGAAGGATGTTAACATGCTGGAAAAACAGAAATTTAGGGTGGCAAGATGTTTAAACCCCAGAAGGGCAAATGAAGATACTAGGACATACAGAATTCATCATCAGTAACTGTCAATTGATAAAATTTGATTTGAAAACAGTAATTATGTTTAACACAGTAGCCACAGTGTTATGAATTTGAAGAATTTGAGCGCATTTACCAGACTGATTTCTGGGATGGCAGGTTTATCATGAGAGATTGGACAATCTGGGCCTGCAATTACTAGAGTTTAGAAGGAGGAGGGAAAGTCAGATTGTAATGCATCAAATTCTGAAAAGGCTGAACAGAGTGGACGCAGAGCTGCACACAGTTAATGACTCCCCGGCAGGAGATTTTTGAACAAGGGGTCACAGTTCAGCCATCTCAGACTGAGATGAGATATTTATGAAACAGTGGAATTTTCTACCAATGATCAAGTTACTGACCATATTTTAAATAGAGATTAAAAGTGTCAAGAATTATGCGAGCAAGTGGGATTATGACATTGAAGTAGAGAATCAGCAATGATCACGTTGAATAATGGAGCAGGATGAATTCATTGAATGAGCTACTCATGATCCTATTAAAACATTAACAACATCCAATAGCTACAATGTGATGAAGGCTCAGTGTATTATTAAGCAAAGCGGAAAGATGACCTATAGGTTTAAATTTGATTTGTATTTCTATATTGTGGATGTTAAGAGGAGACCAATTTTTATAGGTCCATTTTATTCTTTGTGCTTTTGTTCTAAATGTGTTGCAAGAATGACTAAGTACAGTTCGGAGATTTGGTTTGTTTAAATGCATCTGAATAAGCTCTTTACATCACAGAAGATTATTAGTTCAGTGTATTAGGGACAAAAAGGTAGGAGCAAAAAACTGTTGTTGCCTAACAATGAGAATGAAGCAACATAAAATCAGAAAAGGCCAGGCAATATGCACCTCATTCAGGAAAATTCTGCAGAGCAGGCTCTAAAGCAGCTAGGATGGTGAAAATGTTTTGATTTGTTTAAAAGAAAACTCCATAAAGAAAAATGACGATGGACGATATATTTAAGGAGCCAATGCTAAATAACAAGTAACCTGTGTTAGCAGTGTATTTAAGGCTGGCAAAAAGAGACATTAA
This sequence comes from Stegostoma tigrinum, assembly GCF_030684315.1. Lineage (NCBI taxonomy): Eukaryota > Metazoa > Chordata > Chondrichthyes > Orectolobiformes > Stegostomatidae > Stegostoma > Stegostoma tigrinum. Next base: position 52,825,629 of record NC_081355.1, read on the forward strand.
CCAAAGAAAACAATATAGAGTGAATGCTAAAACATTTTCAAAAGACAACCAGTTACAGATGCACCAACTGAACGAACAGTTTTAAAAGTGGAGAAAGAATGACCCAAAAAGTTGAATGCCTGCACAGTTCTTGTTAAGGGTAAAAGAATTAATGATATTTGTAATAAAACCATTTCAAATTTTTCTTGTAGAGTCTAAGTTCAGCACAGTGGCTCAGTGCTTAGCACTGCTGCCTCTCAATGCCAAGGACTCGGGTTCAATTCCACCCTTGGGCAACTGTCTGTGTGGAGTTTGCACATTCTCCCCGTGTCTGCATGGGTTTCCTCCGGGTGCTCTGGTTTTCTTCCAAAGTCCAAAGATGTGCAAGCTAGGTGGATTTGCCATGCTAAATTGCCCGTAGTGTTCAGGGACATGTAGGTTAGGTGGGTTATAGGGGGTGGGTCTGGGTGGGATGCTCTGAGGGTTGGTATGGACTTGTTGGGCCGAAGGACCTGCTTCCACACCCAGGGATTCTATGATTCTTTTTCCTGTGTAATAAATCTTTGACTTCTATAAAAGCTCTAAGCAGCCTCTTCAGGAAAATGTTCAGCAACAGACCACCACAGTAAACAAATGGCAGAAATAAAACTTATGGCCTGTCTAGCCACATTTCATTTTGGGATCTGACTTGCCCAGTTTTACCATCAGCTGAGATAACAGTAAAAATAATACTAACTAGACTTTAATCACAAAAGTATAGATACAGAATTCTCCGTCAATAATGAGCTTTTATAAAACCTTAAGACCTCAGTTACTGGATTGTGTAGAGCACTGCAGTCTGCCAAAAATTACCAAGAGCTTTGAAAGTATGTAGCAAACGTTGGGGTGTTGAATGAGGACATAAGAAATACAAGGAAAGTCATGAAAGAATGCAAATGTGACTTTCTCCCCCAGAATTATGAAAGGATGACACAAGGTAATTTTTTTTTAAAGAAGACCACACCCATTAGTTAAAGGGTAATGCATCATAGAATCAGAATGATTTCAGCACAGTGATTCAGGTCATGAGCGCATTTGTTCTTTACTAGAGCAATTCATTGAGTGCCATAGCACAGCAAACTTTACCTTTTCAAATAATGATACAATGCACCACAAAAGCCATGATTAAATCTGCCTCTACTGTACTTTCAGGTAGTGCAATTCAGATCTTAACCACTCACTCTTAGAGTTACTCCACATATTATTGTTGCTAATTTTCCAAATTACATTAAATGGACGCACTGGCTCTAGATTCTTCCAAAGATTACAGCTGCTCCCCACCTATCCTCAACATCCTTCGTGATTCTGAATATCTTTATCAAATTCCTCTCAACCCTCTCTTTTACAAGGACAACCCCAGATTTTCAAAGTGATCCACATAAGAATGATTCTTTGAATGAGAAATTTCAGTTAAGTCTTGTCTGCGCTCTAATGTCTTCATATTAAGATGTGGTGAAATGACAGCAACAAGGATGAGGCTGAATTTTTTTTATACTTGCTTTCATATTCTATCCTAGATTAATAAAGTTCATGACTGTGAATGCTTTATCATCCTGGCACTTTCAATGATTTGTCCCTCTGATCTTGAACACTCTTTAGGATTGTCTCTTATCTTATATTGCCACTTGCGCTTCTTCCAACCAAAGTAAGTCACATCACAGTTCTCTGCATTAAATTTCAGTTGTCATTTGTCCATTCATTTCAACAAACTTGTCTATGCCCCTTTGCATTCTACACAAGTTTCCTCAATGTGTGCTGTTCACATAAACTTCCAATTTTATCTGGAACTCTGACACTGTGCCACTAACACCAAAGTTTAGGTCATTAATATTTAACAAGAGCTAAATTCCAACATCAGCCCCTGAGGAGCTCTACTGTAGATGTTCCTCCAGTCCAAAGAAAACTATTTTTCAGCTCACGTCACATCCATGTTGCTACTGTCTACGGGTTTTATCTTTGTTTAGAAAACTGTTGAAGCAGTTTATCAAGTGTTTTGGAAGTCCATGGAAACCACACCAACCATATCAATCCTTTAAACCAATCACTGGAACAAACTTAAATTAACGCTGTTTCAGAGATAGTAGGAAGTGCAGATGCTGGAGAATCTGAGACAACAAGGTGTAGAGTTGGATGAACACAGCAGGTCAAGCAGCATCAGAGCAGCAGGAAGGCTGGCATTTTGGGCCTAGGCCCTTCTTCAGAAATCTGAAGTCAAAGCCCGAAATGTCAGCCTTCCTGCTCTTCTGCTGCTGCTGGGCCTACTGTGCTCATCCAGCTCTACACCTTGTTATCTTTAATTAATGCTATTTGATTTGAGAAACATTCATATCCTGATGCTTGAATTGCATCAAAAAATTAATATGCTCACTAATCAGTTTCAAGATCTGCAAGCCTTTAAGCAAAATATAGGAACAAAAACAGATTTGGCGAACAGCTAAGTGGTGCTGAATCAAAACGGTATTAAAATGTCACAGATTCCCTATGCAGTCCATTCAGCCCATTGAGTCTGCAATGATCCAAAGAGCATCACACTCAAACCTGGACTCCCACCCAGGCCCATTACCTCACGTTTACCATGGCTAATGCGCCTAGCCTGCATATCCCTGGACACAATGGGCAATTCAGCACTGTCAATCCACCTATCTTTGGACAGTGGGAAGCAACCACAGCATCTGGTGGAAACAGGTCAAAACACTGTTTCAATCCCTAAACGGCATAACATCTTTAAGAACTTCTCTGAGAGACCTGAATCTCGTAACATGAATTCAGTTCCACCTTCCAGTGTAAGGGCATCAAATTTCTGACTTGAACTCATTGAATGTTAGTTATACATAATCTGACCTTAACAAATCAATGCTGGTTTCCCTTAATGAATCCGCATTTGCAAAGTGACCTAATTTTGTCCCAAATTATCAGTTTCAAAAGATTCCCTACCACTGAGGTTCAACTAAATAGCATGTAGTTGCTGGGTTTTTGAACAAGGGTAAAATATTTGGAATTCTCCAGTACTCTGGCACTAGGTCTGTTTCTAAAAAGAATCAGAAAGTTATGGTATGGATCCTGCCAATTTCCATCCTTGTATTTGGTTTGTTTCCTCTCTTCCTGGGGACTTGTAATACAAGATTAAGAAAAAAGGAAAAAGAGGCAAGGCTTTCTACTCCTTGAGACTGTTCCACCTCTCAAATAGGGTTGTGGCTGATTCAACATTTCTCATATCCACTTTCCTGCATTTCCCTCTTAACCCTTGATTCCTATATTAGTCAGGAACTCATCTTTCTTAACATGAAATGTAGACAAGGACTCTGCACCCAAAAGTCTCTATGGGAAGGAGTTCCAAAGGCTTTCAACACTGATAATAAATTCCTCATTTCAGACGAAGATTGGCACTTCTTAATTTTGAAATATGCCCTCTAGTCCTAGACTCTCCCATGAGGCGAAATATGCTCAGTATTTATTCTGTCAAGGTCCTTAAGAATCCTACATGTTTCAAGGGGGTCACTACTCACTCTAAATATCAGTAAGCAGGCTTCCAAATTATTCAGCCTTTGCTCCGAAGACAATTCCCCCCAATGAAGTGATACTTTTCCCTAAATAAGGGGACCAAAACTGAATCATTGAATCCCTGTAGCATGAAAACAGGCCACTCGGCCTAACTGGTCCACACTGGCCCTCTGAAGAGGATCTCACTACTCCAGACTTCCATAATCATATTCCAAACCAGTTGAAATAAGGGCCAACATTCTGTTAGCCATCCTGATTGCTTGCTAGCTTGTGTTTCAAGTACCCAAAAGTCCCTTTATGTTGCAGCTTCCTGCAGTTAATTTCTCCATGTAAATAAAACTGTTCTTTTACTCACCCTTCTGAAATGAAAAACTTTCTCAAATTATATGCCATTTGAGAATTTTTTGTCCACTCGCTTAACCTATTAAGGTCTCTCTGTAAATTGCTTGCGTCCCCCTCACACACTGTCCTTCTACCTATTTTTGTGCTGTCTGCAAACTGGCTATAGTACTTCTTTCAAGTCATTCATATATATTTTAAACAGTTGCGGTCGCAGCACTAATCCTAGTCTTGGGGAGCACTGGTTGCAGGTTACCACCTGAAAAGATCCCTTTATCCCCACTTGGTGTTTCCTGCCCATTAGCCAATTCGCTATCCATGCCAATATACAACCTCTAACACTGTGGACACTTGGCTTAGATCTTAACCTTTTGTGAGGTACCTGTTGAAAGCTTCTGGCGGTCCAAATATAGCATATCTACTGGTTCCGCTCTATTCACTGAGACCTCCTCAAAAACTCTAATCAATTATAATGTGGAGATGGACTGGGGTGGACAAAGTCAGAAGTCACACAACACCAGATTATAGTCCAGCAAGCTTATTTTAAATTGCAAACTTTTGGAGCACTGCTCCTTCACCTGATACGGAAATGTTAATAGTTGAAGGTAACTGAACCTAGTTTACGACCCTCAGAACTTCAGCAACAATTACCTGGGGTTGAGAAAATTCACCCTAACAACCGTAACCACCGTTCTTTCATACAAGTGGAGAGTTGCCATGATTCCCACTGGCTTCAGTGAGTTCCTTACCGCCAGTCAAATCCAGCCATGATGTCAAGGACAACACCCCTCTTATATTTAGAGACTTCCTCTTCAAAGCTCTGATTCCATCATTCACGTTAAGAAAAACAATAGCAATTCAATCTCACAATTAAAATATTTTTGCTATTTATAGTTTTCTGATGACAATCATAATCCAGTTATTCTAATCAGTCCAGATATTGAATCTGCAAAGCACTAAGCTGCTGTGATGAAATTATAAGTAAATAAAATCAATTTTTCAGGGAATTTTACTATCACTTTATCCTACAAAGATGATATTTAATTCTGGATTTACAAAAATAGTTGAAGCACAGCCATTTTGTAATATTCTCTTCTTGTGTAAATGTTACCCTAGATAGCAAAGATTTAATATAATTGCAGTAAAGGCTACAGGTACTTTAACTACTTTCACTTGTGAAACAATTGAAATGACTTACATTAACTGCCTATTAACTATATACAAAAACACAAACAAATGTTCATCTTCATAATTCAGTAATGTATTGCAGAATATAAATACTTCATACAACCATGCTGACTGCACGCTAGCAAGCTGGACAGCAATAATTAGTTCTCAAGAACTTATTCTGTGTCGCAAATTGAGTTACAATTCATACTTACTCAAATACTTCCAGAGGTACATTTATATCATGCAGCTGTTGTCGACATTTATCGACATCCTGCAATCCCGTAACCATAGAATTTCTGGAGGTGAACAGTAAAATATGATTTTACTAAAACTACCAAATTAAGTCAAACTCTTGTACAAAACATTATTAGAGAAATCTTTGGGACAATCATATTTTTCACTTGATTAATGTGACGCAAGATACAAACTCTAACAATGTTTAAAAACAGATTATTTTACAAAAACTTTGCTGTGAAACACCCAGAATTTAAGATGTTTAAGGATTACTGATGAATCCTGTTAAGGATTTCATTAGTTTTACCTTGATTTAGATTTTGGAAGGATTTCCCTTTTATTTACACTGAAAGTTTTACCTGGATCTGTTAAATTCCCACTGTAAATAGATTAAATATAAACAGGATATATATCCTGATATCAGAATTAGAACATAACCAACAATTCACTGATATCCATGTTATTTTTACTTTTCCAGATCCTGGTGTTCAACTCCTACTTAACAAGCCACAAAATATAGCTGCAGAGTGACCAAGGCCAAGAACTGAATGTTTAAGGGTATTCAACATTTAGGAAGGGCTGGTAAAAACGATCAGAATATTAGAGAGAGGAATCAAGGAGTACAATCATCCAAGATAAAACAAAGAACTGTGGATGCTAGAGATCCGAAACAAAAACAGAAATTGCTAGAAAAACCTAACAGGTCTGGCACCTGTGGGAGAAACCAGAGTTAACACGTTGAGACTGGACTTCAAGGGGCTGTATTTCTTCAAAGGCAACTGTACGTGCTGATGCCCAAATGGATTCGGATGCCCTTTTTATTAAGGATATACTTGCCATAGAGAGTGTAAGACAAAAGTTTACTATGCTCATCCCTGGAATGGTTGATTACCCATGAATTTTTTTTAAATTCATTCATGGGACGAGGGCGTCGCTGGTTAGGCAGCATTTATTGCCCATCCCTAATTGCCCAGAGGGCAGTTCAGAGCCAGCCACATTGCTGTGGGTCTGGAGTCACACATAGGCCAAACCAGGTAAGGATGGCAGTTCCCTCCCCGAAAGGACATTAGTGAATCAGATGTGTTTTTCCAATAATCAACAATGAATTCATTGATTCTTAATTTTGGACGTATTTATTGAATTCAAGTTCCACCAGCTGCGATGGCAGCATTTAAACCCGGGTCCCCAGAATGTTATCTGGGTCTCTGGATTAACAGTCCAGTGATAATATCATTAGGCCATTGCCTCCCTTTTCTTGTGGAGATTGGGCTTTTTTTTAGACATGTTTAAAAGAATGAAAAGGGCTCTCATTGAATCATACAAAGCTTTTACAGGGCTCAAGACCATAGATACAGGCATGGAGTCTAGACCCAGAAGAAAATGTCTCAGAAATGAGGCAGGCCATTCAGAACTGAGATAGGCAGGAATTTCTTCACTAAAAATGTGGTAAATATTTAGAATTCTCTACCCCAGATACCTGTGGAGGTGCAGTCAATGGGCATGTTCAAGTTAGATGAATATATTTTCAGATATTAAAGATAGGTTGATGTGGACTTGTTGGGCCAAAGGGCTCGTTTCCATACTTCTATGATATCAAGGGATATGAGGATGGAGTGAAAAAAATGACATTGCTGCACTGTGGCTCAGTGGTTAGCACTGCTGTCTCACAGGGCCAGGGTCCTGGGTTCAATTCCACCCTCGAGTGACTGTCTGTGTGGAGTCTGCACATGCTCCCCACGTCTACGTGGGTTTCCTCCCACAGCCCAAAGACGTGCAGGTTAGCTGGATTGGCCACACTAGATTGCCTGTAGTGTTCGGGGTATGTAGGTGAGGGGGGTATAAGGGGATGGGCATTGGTGGGATCACTGTGAACTTGTTGGGCTGAAGAGCCTGTTTCCACACTATAGGGATTTTATGATTGATTTTAATGATAGATCAGCCATAATATAGTTGAATGAGGATGCAGTCTCAAGGGGCAAAATGGCCTACACCTACTTCAGTTTCTTGTATTTTTATCACAATCTAAAGCTCCAGCCTACAAAACACATGTAAAGTTTACAATGCCACAATAACAAAAAAACTCCTTTGAAGAAAAAGTAGTTGTTCAGTTAGTTGGATACCCCAAGTAAATCAAATTGCTGCAAACAGAACAGTGTTCAATCCCCGTTCTGGCCAGGATGAATCAGTGCAAGTCATGGCACTGTGGTCAATCATCATAGATCACAGAATCCTTCCAGTGTGGAAACAGGCCCTTCGGCCCAACAAGTCCACACTAAACCTCAGAGCACCCCATCCGGACCCACCCCACTAATCTACACATCCCTGAGCATTACAGGCAATTTTGCATGGCAATCCACTGAGCTTGCACATCTTTGCACTATGGGAGGAAACTGGAGAACCCAGAAGAAACCCATGCAGGCAGGGAGAACGTGCAAATTTCATACAGACAGTCACCCAAGGATGGAATCAAACCCAGGTCCCAGCGTTAACCACTGAGCCACCATGCCACCCATAAAAAACTGCAAGTTAAAGCTGCATTCAGGCAAAAAAAAAGACAGGATGACAGGATCCTAAGCCATAGCAGGCTCATTTTGCACACTTCTGCCCTCACTCGTTCTTTTCCCTCCAACAGTACCAATAAGGGCCTCGCTTTCCACCCCACCAACATCTGCAAACAAAGAATCATAAGCTACCATTTCCACCAACTAGAGTGGGATGCCACTAGACACCATAAGACATAGGAGCCAAAAGTAGACCATTCGGCCCATCGATTCTGCTCCGCCATTCAATCATGGCTTATAAATTCCTCAACCCCATTCTCCTGCTTTCTCCCCTTAATCATCAAGAACCTATCTTAGTCTTAAATGTAAGCAATGACCTGGCTTCTACAGCCTTCTGTAGCAGTGAATTCCATATATCCACCACTCTCTGGCTGAAAAAGTTTCTCTTTATCTCCATTACAAAAGGTCTTCCCTTTACTCTAAGGCTGTGCCCTCAGGTCCTAGTCTCTTCTAACAATGGAAGCATCTTCCCAACATCCACTCTGTCCAGGCCATTCAGTATTCTGTCAGTTTCAGTTAGATTTCCCCCTCATCCTTCTAAACTCCAACGAGTATAGCCCCAGAGTTCTCAAACATTCCTCATAGGTTAAACTTTCCATTCCTGGCAAAAAAAAACCTCCTCCGAACCCGGTCCAGGGCCAGTTCATCCTTCCTGAGATATGGGGTCCAAAACTGCACACACTACTCCAAATGTGGCCTGACCAGAGCCTTATAAAGCCTCAGTCGTACATGCCTGCTTTTATATTCAAGTTAGCTCAAAATAAATGCCAACATTGTATTTGCCTTCCTGACCACTGACTCAACCTGCAAGTCTACCTTGAGAGAATCCTGGATTAGAATCCAAGTCTCTTTGCACTTCAGACTTCTGAATTTTCTCCCCATTTGGAAAATAATCAATGCTTTTATTCTTCTTCCCAAAGTGCAAGACCTCACACTTTCCCACATTGTACTCCATCTGCCACTTCTTTGCCCACTCTCCTAACCTGTTCAAATTGTTCTGCAGCCTCCCCACCTCCTCAATACCACCTGTCCCTCCACCTACCTTTGTATCGTCTGCAAACTTAGCCAGAATGCCCATAGTTCCTTCATCTAGACATTAATGTATAAAGTGAAAAGTTGTGGTCCCAACACTAACCCTTGCAGAACACCACTTGTCACCGGTTGCCATCCTGCAAAAGACCCCTTTATCCTCACTCTCTGCTTTCTGCCAGACAATCTTCCATCCATGCTAGCACCTTCCCTCTAACACCATGGACCTGTTTTAGTAATAAAGGTAAAGTTGCCATTACCCTACCAAACCACAAAGCTATTCCCATTAAACACACATAACTGATTGTGGTGTAACCCGACAGTCATTGTGCCCCAGGTTAGAGGAAAAGTTGAGAAGACGAGTCCTTCACGGTATCTCTGCTGGCGGAGGAATTGAACTCACACCGTTCACATCACTTTGCATCAGAAACTAACCATTCAGCCAACTAAGCTAACAAACCACCTAGCAGGAAATTATATACAAATCTGTTACTAAATTCTAAGGAACGGTCACTGGACTCAAAACGTTAACTCTGTTTTTCCTTCACAGATGCTGCCAGACCTGCTGCGCTTTTTGCAGCAACTTTGATTTTGCTCCTGGTTTACAGCATCCGCAATTCTTTCGGTTTCACTTAATAAACTCGTGTAAATTTGAAAAGCCTACAACATGGAAATGCATCCTGACTAGGTTACTAAATGACCACATCCAGCTAAAATGTAATTTAAAGAAATTATGTTTTGCAGCCTGCAATTCGGTCTTTTATGCACTCCTGCCTTCATCCCCCTCCAGTACCATCTCTCCCTAACATTGCCCCACATCACCCCATCACCTCCCCACTCGGCCTTCTGTGTTTCTTCCACTCCTCTCCCCATTTCCACTCTCCCCCACCCCCAAACTCCCATATCTCCCCACCCATCCCAGCTCAGCTCTCCCGCCCGCCTTACAGTTTCTGGTTCAGGCCCGCCTGGCTGCTGGGCTGGAAGTCACTGACAATGATTCCAAGTTGCCGAATGTTCTCGATGAATTTCTCCAGATGCTCTTCCAAGTTGTCGAATTTCTCCGCCATCTCCGCGAGCAGACAAACGGCCGCAGAGGTCCCAATCTCGAGCAGGAAACGCAAACTGCACACTCCGCCTCACACCGCCATGTCGGGCAGTTCGTCCTCTGAAGTCACTTCCGCCCCCTTCACTGCCCCGTGCGTTAGCGGAGAGTTGTGTTTAACTTCGTCCAGCTGCAGACCGTCCAGACTGTTGTTGTTTGCAGTTTGAGGCAGATGTTAAAACGTGAGAAAATATATTACAGTTCTTAATCTCTCTTACGGCCAGAAGTCGTTGTTCACGGGCTAATATTTGTATTCCACCAGCATTTATGAATGAACTAACAAGCTGATATAATGACTAGATATACTGTGTTGTTTGTGATGTTGTTGGAGGGGTAGGTTTTGGTCAAATCACCAGGATAACTCCTTTACTCTTTGGCTGAGTGTCATGAGATCTTCTACGTTTCGGGTCGAGACCTTTCTTAGAAACCTTTCTTAGGAACCTTGGTTCCACTGTTCTACGTATTCGTGTGATCTCCCAATGCAAAATTGAGGTCATTCAGAACTCTGATATTCTTATCTCAATTTGCAACAAGGTTCACTAGGCTGATCCCAGGCGTGGGGGGGATTTTCTAATGCAATATGAATAGTTTGGGCTTGTGCTACTTGGAGCTTAGGAGAATAAGGGGAGGCCCTATTGAAACATGTAAGATCCTTAGGAGGTTGACAGGGTAGAAACAGAGATTGCTTCCTCTTGTGGGAGAATTATTAAAATAAGGGGTCACCCATTAAGACGGAGGTGAAGTTTTTTTTCTCTTAATGTGATGAATCTGTGGAATTCTCTATCACTGACTGCTTGTGAAGCTGGTTTGTTAAGTATATTGAATGCTGAGGTAGGTCCTAATAATTAAGAGAATCAAGGATTAGGAGTGTAAGGCAAGAAAGTGGAATTGAAAATTAACAGATCAGCCACGATCTCTTTGAATGGCGTAACTCACTAATGGGCTGAATATCCTACTTAAGCTCCCACATCTATGGTCTAATTCCTGTTGCCTTATCATCCCTGTGTTTACTGCGCTTCACCAACTCCTAGTAAAGCAATGTTTTGAATTTAAAATTCTCATAATTGTTGTCAAATCCCTTTAAGGCTTTGATCCTCCCTATCATTAATTGCCATGAGCCCCTTAACCCCACATTATATCTGTGCTTCTCTAATTCTGCCCTGTTGTGCATTTTGAATCATAATTATTCTACCATTGGTGGTTGTATCTTCAGTTATCTAAGGTGCAAGCCCTCTAATTGTCATCCTACTCACCTCTCTCTATCTCACTTTCCACCTATAAGATTATTAAATTCGACATTAACAAAGTTTTTACTTGCCATATGGGCTTGAGATCGGTATGACAGGTTGGCACAACATCGAGGGCCGAAGGGCCTGTACTGTGCTGTAATGCTCTATGTTCTATGTATGTCTTAGTATCATGCTTCAGTTTGTAATGTTTCTCTGAGACACTATGATGTTAAGAATGCTGTATAAATAAGTTATCATTGAGTCCAAAGCCATCGTTGATTTGAGTTTAAATATATAACTTAATGTTTCCTTTCTGAGAGGCACCAAGCACTTGCCTTGTTCTATGTAGTGTTAGAGTTGCCTTGGTGTCTTCAGGAATAACTGATTAATATTTTGGACACTGCTGCTAGTACCCCAGCAGAAGAAACATAAGGATATTATTTGCATGTTGTCTATTATTTCATCTCCATCACATACTATTGCTAGATCAAGATATTTCTTCTCCCTTAGGATGTGCAAAGACCAATTGTAGTAATCCTTAAGGTTTCTTAAGAAAGAAACTGGTTAAGCATTAAACTCAGGATCTGAGGATTTCCTTCTGTTCTGTATTTTCATCCATTCATCGAAATATTTCTTACTCTTTTTTGTATTTTAGATGTACAAAACACGTGATTGTTAGGTTTCCCACACTGTGCAAATTAACAAACAGTACCCCGACCCGTAATGGATTCCAGTCAATGCCACATTCCCCTCCACCCCCAGTTATTCTTACTTGCAATAGAGATTTCTCTGTTTTCTTCCAGTTGACATTTAAATCTCATTCCACTCATGATACCAGGTTATAGTTGCCGTATTTGTTCCCAAGCTTAGCACCCAGCCCTAGGCTCCCTCCCAGCTCTTTGCTCAATTTTTAACATCATTTCAATCACCTGCTTTCTCTAAGTAAGTACCTCTGCCTAATATTTGCTCATCAAACATAATCTCAATTACCAGTTTTTATTTTCTCATTTGTACATGTTGTAAGGCATAAATGCACTTCCTTAACTGGCAGTTAATAATGCACTAATAATGTTAATACATTAATAATGTATTTCATGAAATTGAAGCTACAGGACTGAGATTGAATGGATGCTGACTTCTGGTCATTTTGCAAACGCGTCTCCAAATTCTCCTAGAACTAAAAACAAATGAGGAAAACAGGCCACACTAATGGTGCTGAAGGTGGCTTCAGGATCATTTGGGATGGTGGTGCAAAGAAGCCACTACTCAATAATTTGGCAATATATTTCTTGTCATTTGAACATTCTGGAAGAGGGCTTGAGGATTTGGATAAAACAAAGAACTGTGGATGCTAGAAATCTGAAGCAAAAACTGAAATTACTGGAGGAACTCAGTAGGTCCACAGCATCCACAGAGAGAAAGCAGAGTTAATATTTTAAGTCCAGTGACCCTTCATCATAACTGAGAAAATGATGGTGAAGTGGACATAATGACGTCAAACCCAGGGACAACAATTTCCACAATTATTGGAAAGTCAGAGTTCAGATGATTCAGATCTGTAAAGTGTTGCAAGGGAACAGAAAAGGGCGGAATCATCTGTGCCTGCCTGGTGCTTTACTGAAGGCAGCAAAGAAAATTAATTGCATGGAAAGCAAACATTCCATCCTTGACAGTGAGTGAAACTTCTGGTAATGTGTTTGCGGAACCTTTTAGATGGGTTGGGGTTCCTGACTTTCCAGTTAGTGCAAATGTCTTCATTAACTTTTCTCCTTCGTAAATAAGACATTTTTAATCAAATACTTGCAGAATATGGGGTGAAGTTTGACCAGATCAACCAACTCAAGAGAAGTCCCATATTTTCTTTACGTTTTTGTATTTGCATGCCTAAAGTGTAAGGGGTAAAACTTCTTTATATTCAACAACTCAAAGGAAGCCTCGGCATTCTTTTTCATTCATGGGGTGAGGGCCTCGTTGGCTGGAATTTATTGCCTATCTCTAATTGCCCAGAACGTAGTTAAGAACCAATTGGATTACTATGCATCTGGAGTCACATATAGGTCAGACCAGGTAAGGATGGCAATTTCCATTCTTAAAGACATTAAATCTTACCCCTCTCACCTTAAAATTATGCCCTCTAGTTTTCAGCTCACCTACTCCGGGAAAGAAACCTTTAATGTTCATCTTATCTATGCCTCTTATAACTTTATAAGATCACCTCTTAACCTCCTGATCTTCTGAAAGTTGTACCTGCTGCACTTAATATGAGTGAGACTGCATTTTATTCATCCTGAATGAGGAAGAGAATAAAAACCAGGAATGTTGAAACCATATGCATTATGGTGTGATGCTTCAGCTGCTGTGCTCTACTTCACATGAGTGCCATTTGAGTTTAAATGAATTTGGTTTTGTACATACTAATAATAAAAAACCTTGAATTTTCTGTATGTTTTACATCCTCAAATAAAGTTAAAATGCAATGGAAATAAAAGCGATGTTCTTTCTGGGTACCCTTTAAAAATGCAACCCAAGTATTGTAGCCCAAAAAGTCTCAATGGAGGGGCTTGGGGATGGTGCTAGAAACTCCAACCTGCCCACCCGGTACATTTAGCATTTTCGCTGCCCGTAAATGTGAAACAAGCCAAAAATAATCTAAATGTGGAAAAACCCAATGTGCCCTGAGCAGAACTCCTTCTTATATTTACACCTGCCTCAACAAACTAAATTTTACCCAGGATCTCAGAAAAGGATGGCAGATATGCAGTGTTAAAGTTTCTCTCATGAAGAGAAAGACATACAGAGAGAATATTACTTACGCAAATATTAAATATAGGTACAGAACCCTGAATTCTGTCTTTTCTGTGATTTTTGTAATCTGTATCTTTAATTGCTTAAGCTTGTACTCTCCATTCCTTCCTGTCATAATGATTATCATTACCCAGATTGTCCTTATCTGTTACTTCATTGTTTTCCTTTGACTTATCACGAGTTCCACAGTATCTTTCCATTCCCACCCACATTTAAAGCTCTGTAAAATGCTCTAGTTATGGATGTGAGTTTGCTCGCTGAGCTGGAAGGTTAGTTTTCAGACATTGTCACTTTTTTTTATTTGAAAAAATATACTTTATTCATAAGATGTACAAAAAATAAAACATTTATACACCTACTCAGTCATGCAAGCCGCTCCGGGTTACCCAGGGGGTACGTACACCAACTAAAGGAAAAAAACAAACAAAGATGAAAACAAAACAAAGAAAATATCCCGGCAGTCGTCTCCCCGCACAGTCCCAGTTGGCCCCCTGACCAGTTGGGGAAGGCGCCAGCTGGGCCCAGATAGGGCCCTTTTTTTCTGTTCTGGACGGGGGGTTTCATACCGTGGTCTTTCCCCACCACGCCTTGGCGGCGGCTGCCCCAAGCTTTAGCACGTCCCTCAGCACGTAGTCCTGGACCTTGGAGTGCGCCAGTCTGCAACATTCGTTTGGGGTCAGTTCTTTCAGCTGGCAGACCAGCAAGTTGCGGGCAGAACAAAGAGCGTCTTTCACCGCATTGATGGTCCTCCAGGCGCAGTTGATGTTGGTCTTGGCGTGTGTCCCGGGAAACATCCTGTAGGGCACGGAGTCCCGCGTCACGGAGCTGCTCGGGACGAACCTCAACAAATACCATTGCATCCCCGTCCAGACCTCCTGCGCATAGGCACACTCCAGAAGGAGGTGATCGACAGTCTCATCCCCCCCGCAGCCACCTCGAGGGCAGCGTGCGGTGGCGCAGAGATTCCAGGCATGCATAAAGGATCTTACTGGCAGAGCCCCTCTCACCGCCAGCCAAGCAATGTCCTTGTGCTTGTTTGAAAGTTCTGGCGATGAGGGATTCTGCCAAACGACTTTGGCAGTCTGCATGGGGAACCACACGACGGGATCCACCCTCTCCTTTTCCTGAAGGGTCTCGAGGATACTATGTGCTGACCGCTGCCTGACGGCCTTGTGGTCTAAGGTGTTTCCTTTCAAAAATTTCTCCACGAAGGACAGGTGGTACGGAACGGTCCAACTACTCGGAGCGTTCCGTGGCAACAAGGCCAGGCCCATCCTTCGCAACACCGGGGACAGGTAGAACCTCAGTAAGTAGTGACACTTGGTGTTTGCGTACTGAGGATCTATGCACAGCTTGATGCGGCCGCACACAAAAGGTAGCCATCACGACGAGGGTGGCGTTCGGTACGGCCTTTCCCCCATTTTCCAGGTCTTTGTACATGGTGTCCCTGCGGACCCAGTCCGTCCTCGACCCCCAAATGAAGTCGAAGATCGCCCAGGTGACCGCAGCGGTGCCAGGGAATAGGCCAGGCCTGCGCCACATACAACAGTACCGAAAGCCCCTCGCACCTGACAACGAGGTTCTTACCCGCGATGGAGGGGGACCGGAGCGTCCACCTGCCCAGCTTCTGCTTCAATTTGGTAATACGCTCCTCCCAAGTCTTAGTGCACGCCCCAGCTCCACCAAACCAAACACCCAGCACCTTCAGGTAGCCTGTCCTGATGTTGAAGGGGCTGAAGGAGCTGTCGTCCCAGTTCCCAAAGAACATGACCTTGCTCTTACCCCTATTGACTTTGGCACCCGAGGCCAGTTCAAACTGGCCGCAGATGTCCAACAGTCTATTCACCGACCGACAATCGGTGCAGAAGACGACGACATCATCCATGTACAGGGAGGTCTTGACCTGAAGGCCTCCGCTGCCTGGGATAGTCACGCCCTTCAGGTTCACGTCCTTCCTGATGGATGCGGCAAAGGGCTCCACACAGCACACGAACAAGGCAGGAGAGAGCGGGCAGCCCTGCCTGACTCCAGATCTGACGGGAAAACTGTCCGATTTCCACCCGTTGATCGAGACTGCACTAACGACGTTGGTGTAGAGCAGCCAGATCCAATTGCGGATGTCCTCCCCGAACCCCAATTTGGAGAGGACGTCCCTCATGTAAGCATGAGAGATGCTGTCGAAGGCCTTCTCCTGGTCCAGGCTGACGAGGCAGGTGTCCACCCGCCTGTCCTGTACATAGGCGATCGTATCCCTGATGAGCACGGGCTCTCAGCGATCTTCCTGCCCAGCACAGCATAGGTTTGGTCAGGGTGAATCACCGATTCCAGGACAGACCTGACCCGGTTGGCTATGACCTTGGCCAGGATTTTGTAGTCCACATTCAATAGTGAAATGGGACGCCAATTCTTAATTTCTTCCCTCTCCCCCTTCCTCTTGTAAATGAGGGTGATGATGCCCTTCCTCATGGACTTGCACATTTCCCCTGCCCGAAGCGCACTATCGTACCCCTCCAGCAGGTCCTGGCCGACCAGGTCCCACAGAGCGGAATACAGCTCGACCGGTAAGCCGTTGCTCCCGGGAGTCCTATTCCTCTCCAAGGACTTGAGGGCTCTGGTCAGCTCGTTCAGGGATATCGGCCGGTCCAGCCACTCACTCGTGCTGTCGTCTAAGACCTCCGTGATAGACGACAGGAATGACTCGGAGGCCGTGCTGTCTGTGGGCTTCGTGTTGTACAGTCCGGCATAGAAGGATCTGCTGATCCTCAAAATGTCGGGCTGAGACGACGTCACCGAGCCGCCGTCCTCCTTCAGCCGGCTAAGCACAGAGCTCTCTTTGTGCACCTTCTGAAAGAAGAAACGCGAGCACGTCTCGTCCTGCTCCACGGAGGGGACCCTGGACCGGAAGATTATCCTGGAGGCCTCCGCGGCGAAGAGCGAGGCTTGCTGGCCCCTCACCTCGCGGAGGTCCTTCGTGACATCGACCCCCATCAACTGCAGAAGGAGCAGGTTCTGCACCCTTTTCTGGAGTCGCGACAGCTTTCCCCGCCTCTCTCTTGCCTTCCGAACACCCTTGAGGACAAAGAAACTCTTGATGTTCTCCTTCACCGTCTCCCACCAGTCGCCCGGAGACTCAAAGAGGGGTTTCATGGTTCTCCAACCGGCGTACTCCCTCTTAAGCTCCTCGACGTTCTCCGGGGTCAACAGAGTCATGTTGAGCTTCCACGTTCCCTTGCCGGCCGGCTGGTCGTCCTGTAAGTGACAGTTGGCCAGCAGGAGGCAGTGGTCAGAGAAGAACACCGGCTTGACGCCGTTGGACCTGACCGAGAACGCCCGTGACGCAAACAGGAAGTCTATCCTTGAGCGAATAGACCCGTCTGGCCGTGACCAGGTGTCCCTCCGCTGCGCTCCGTCTGCGGAGGTGCTGAAGACGTCGAGCAGCTTGGCGTCCTTCACCATGCCCATCAGGAATCTGGACGTGACGTCCAGTTGACTCCCCCCACCCGCTGTCCCCACGCCGGATCTTCCATCTGCATCAATGATGCAATTGAAGTCTCCGCCCAGGATAACCGGCCTGGACGTAGCCAGCAGGGGTGGAAGCCGCTGCAGGACGGCCAACCGCTCACTCCGTACCGCTGGGGCGTACACGTTGATCAGCCTCAGGGGAGTGTTCCTGTAGATGACGTCAGCCACTAGGAGGCGCCCCCCCACCACCTCCTGAACTTGAGAGATGGTGAAGTCGTGCCCCCGCAGCAGAATAGCCAGGCCTGAGGACCGACAGTCGTTACCCCCCACCAGATCGAAGGCCCACAGGTCCAGGCGCCGGACCATTTCCCATACCTGCTGAGGTGCGGTATTCCGCACTCCCGCAGAAACAGGAGGTCCGCCTTGATGGTGGTCAGTTAGGCCAACGTGGGTACACATCTTGCGGTGGACTTGACGCTGCGCACATTAATGCTCGCAACTCGTACCCCCATTGTGGGCAGTGACCGCAGTACCCTCCCCTAGTCCAAGATCCAGCCCCTCCATCTGTCCCTTCATGCCCATTGCCCGGGCTAACTGCTGGACACTCTCGGGCTGAGGAAACCGTCCGTGCTGCCTTCTGTGTGGCATCCCCCCGTCGGGGGTACGGAGGCAGGAGAGTCCGGCTCTGGGTCAGGCTGGGGACGCGCTGTTTCCGCCTTCCCACCTGGAAGTTCCGGGGGGCCCTCCAGTGCCCCAGCAGCATGTGACTGGGTGTCGGAGGGAGCCTCAGGACACCTCCCGTCACCTGGAAGCGTGGTGCTGCTCTCCTTCTCCCTTGAGATCTTTAACTTCTGCTTCGGGCGGGCCATCTCCGAATCCCCCTCGTCAAAGGAGCTCTTATAGCCCCCCCTGTAGCTGCCTCTTCCCACCTGATGGTTGCGGTTCCTGGGCCCGTCGACGCACCTTCCTCCTCGCTTTCCGGACTGTTGTCCACTCCCCTGGGTCGCCTGTTGCCACCTCCATTGGCTCCGGGTTGTCGGGGGGGATCGGAGCCTGCAGGGGTGCTTTGATGGCCTCGGGCCCATCCTGCAGGGCTGGACCCTCCTGCACGGCCTGGCCCTCCTGCATATTAATGGGGTCCTTGCTGGGCCCTGGTGCCTTCCTCTCCTCCGGGGGGGCTGGCCCCGCATTTCCCCTGCCGGCGACCTAGGCATAGGTGGTACCCCGCCGCGGGCATGCCCTATAGAAGTGGCCCGATTCCCCGCAAAGGTTGCAGCTTCTCTCTCGTGGGTAATCCTTTGCAAGGTGTCCCTCCTCCCTGCAGTTCCTGCAGATGATGGCTTTGCAGTCGGCCGCCATGTGACCTGACCTACCACAGGCATGGCAGACTTTAGGTTGCCCTGCATAGGTCAGGTAGCCCCTGCTCCCGCCGATCGCGAAGCTGGACGGTGGATGTGCGACATTCCCGTCTGCGCCCATCCTCAGCATCACCTTGACCTGCCTCTTACTCGTCCAGATGCCAAAGGGGTCCACAATGTCAGTTAGGTCCCCTTCCACCTTCACATACCTTCCGACGAAGGTCAGGACATCAACTGCTGGCACATGCGGGTTGTACATATGTACAGTCACCATATGGCTCCTCTGTGCTGGCATCACAAACAGTGGGACAGCGGTCAATACAGAGAGGGGGCCCTCACCTCCTTTCTCCTTGAAAACCTCCAGGAAGCGCTCGCAAAGCTTGGAACTCCTGAAGGTCACGTCGTAAAAACCTCCTCCGGGGAAATCCTGCAGGCAGTAAATGTCCGCAGCAGCGAACCCACAACAGCCCAACAGGACCCTCTTCACGAAGAAGGTGCGGTCCACAGGTGCACCTTCATCCACCTTCTTTACAGAAACACGGATGGTGTTCCGGACCCCCTGACCTGGGGCACGAGCACGTGCCGCAGTCATCGTTGCAGGTTGGCTGCTCCCCTGAACCAGCGTTAGGCCGAAGCCAGCATTAAGATCCACTGGTCGCAAGGGTGCACAGCCAACCCGACGTCCTCCTTTCACCTCCAAGGTAGCATTCTCCTCCTCTCGGTCCACAAGAGAGTGGGTCTTTATTGTGTTCGAGATGTAAGCTAGTTCACTGAGCTTGCCGGTTTGTTCCCAGATGTTTCGTCACCATTCTAGGTAACATCAACAGTGAGCCTCCGACAAAGCACTTGTGTTATGTCCCGCTTTCTATTTATCTGGTTAGGTTTCCTTGGGTTGGTGATGTCACTTCCTGCGTTGATGTCATTTCCTGTTCTTTTTCTCAGGGGATGGTAGATTGGCTCCAAATCAGTGTGTTTCTTGATGGAGTTCTGGTTGGAATGCCATGCTTCTAGGAATTCTCGTGCGTGTCCCTGTTTGGCTTGTCCTAGGATAGATGTGTTGTCCCAATCAAAGTGGTGTCCTTCCTCATCTGTATGTAAGGATATGAGTGATAGTGGGTCATGTCGTTTTGTGGCTAGTTGATGTTCATAGTTATGTTTACTCACCAGAATAATGATCCCAGTACTGTTCTGGTGAAGCACATACCAACTGTACAGCTCCCATTTTCCCCAGTACTTGTCTGTCTAATTGGATTTACTGTATGCCAATTTGCTCATGGCTCAGATTGTTTGAAGCTCTCCATTTTAATTTAGACCCTAGTTTCTCAATGTCCCCATGCAGAACTTGGCTCTTAAACCTATCTATGTCATTGGTATGAATGTAAACCAGATAACTTGATCATCCCTCTTCCACTGCAAATTTCTCTCCAGCCCATGACGGATGTGCTACTTACTCTTACTGGGGCAGACGGCACCAGGCTCCTGGATTGAGGCTCTGGGCTGTGGAGGACTGTGTCTATTCCCCCCAACTATACTAACCCCTGCTATCATGATTTTCCTAATTATTCCCCTCACTTGAACAGTGATTTTCTATTCATAGAATACCTACAGCGTGGAAACAGGCCCTTCGGCACAACAAGTCCACACCAACCCTCAGAGCACCCCACCCAGACCCATTCCCGTATAACCCACCTAATCTACATACCCCTAAACTCTACAGGCAACTTAGCATGGTCAATCCACCTAGCCTGCACGTCTTTGGACTGTGGGAGGAAACCTGTATTCTGTCAAATTGGCCCAACCATGTACAGACTATCTTCGGGAAATCAGCTGGTCACGACAGACTGCAAGAAGTATTTGTGTTTCCATGACTGATGTCACAACGTTCTGTATGCGGTGATACCACCTCCAGGAAATGGGCAGGCGCCATGGCCTTCGGATAGTAATCAATTTATTTGCATGAATTTGTATCTCAACAATTGCACAGCTCATTCCATTAACGTTAATTTCCCAATTCTGTTGAATTGTTTTCTCTGTCTCAGATCTATGTGAAGTCATGGCTGTGTCAGCCATCTTTAATTCTCCACTTTAGATGGAACTGCTGTGATTGCAGAAAATGCCTGTGATCAATCAGCCCAGTGTTTCCCTGGATTCTCCATCCACATAACTGGGCAAAAACAGCATCTGAGTCTCAGCTTCAAAGTTGCTTGTTATCAGCTAGACTCGAGTAACACTTGTTTGTCCACAGGTAGCTTTTGTTAGCCCTTGATTCCTGGGTCCCTTCCTAAGATATTTGTGTCATTAATAGCCACAGTTAAGGTGTCACAAGACTGGAAGTTGGCTAATGTGGTCCAACTATTCAAGAAACGTTGTAAGGCAAAGCCAGGGAACTACAGACTGCTGAGCCTGACATTGGTGGTGGGCAAGTCGTTGAAGGGAATCCTGAGGGACAGGATTTACATGTATTTAGAAAGGCTATGAATGGGCAACATAGCTTTGTGTGTAGGAAATCATGTCTCACTAACTTAACTGAGTTTTTTGAAGAAGTAACCAAGATTGATAAGTGAAGACTGGTGGAAATGATCTATATGGTCAGTAAGGTGTTCAACAAGATTCCTCATGGTAAACCAGTTAGAACATAGAACATAGAGAAGTACAGCACAGTACAGGCCATTCAGCCCATGATGTTGTGCCGTGGATCAATCCTAATACAAAAATAAAATAACCTAACCTACATTCCTCTCAATTCACTGCTGTCCACGTGCATGTTCAGCCGTCGCTTAAATGTCACTAATGACTGCTTCCACGACAATCAATGACAAAGTATTCCATGCGCTCGCAACTCTCTGGGTGAAGAACCCCCCTCTGACGTCTCCTCTATACCTTCTCCCTAACACCTTAAAACTATGATCCCTCGTGGCAGTCTATCCTGCCCTTACTCCTGCAGTAAGTAAGATTAGATCACATGGAATACAGGGGGAACTATCGATTTAGATATGGAACTGACTTGAAGGTAGAAGACAGAGGGTGGAGGTGGAGGATTGTTTTTTAGACTGGAGACCTGCGAACAGTGGTGTGCCACAGGATTGGTGCTGGGTCCACTGCTCTTCATCATTTATATAAGTGATTTGAATGTAAACATAGGAGGTACGGTTAGAACGTTTGCAGATAAGGCCAAAATTGGAGGTGTAGTGGACAATGAAAAAGGTTACCTCAGAGTACAGTGGGATCTTGATCAGTTGGACTAGTGGGCTGAGGAGTGGCAGATAGAGTTTAATTTAGATAAATGTGAGGTGTTGTATTTTGGAAAGGCAAATTAGGACTGGACATATACACTTAATGGTAACGTCCTGGGAATTGTTGCTGAATAAAGAGACCTTGGAGTGCAGGTTCATAGTTCCTTGAAAGTGGACATAGATAGGATAGTGAAGAAGACCACTTTGGTCTCCTTGCTATGGGAAGGGTTCAGAAAAGATTTGCAATAATGTTGCTAAGGCTGGAGGGTTTGAGTTATAGGGAGAGGCTGCATAGACTGGGGCTATTTTCCCTGGAGCATCAGAGGCTGAGCGATGACCCTATAAAGGTTTATAAAATCATCAATAGGGCAAATCAACAAAGTCAACTCCCCAAGGTGGGAAAGTCAAAAACTAGAGGACATAGGTTTAAGGTGAGAGGGGAAAGATTTAAAAGGGACCTAAGGGGCAACATTTCACACAGACTGTAGTGCGTGTATGGAATCAGCTGCCAGAGGAAGTGATAGAGGTTGGCACAATTACAACATTTTAAAGGCATCTGGATTGGTTTATGAATAGGAAGGCTTTAGAGGCATATGTGTAAAATGGTGGCAAATGGGACTAGATTAATTTAGGATATCTGGTTAGCATGGACAAGTCAGACCAATGGGTCTGTTTCTGTGCTGTACATCTCTATGACTGTATAATTCTGCAAGTCAGCTTGTGGTCAGTTAGAGCTATCCTGCCAAGTTAATCTGGGAGTTAGGTCATGATCTACTATGGGTGAGCTGGGATGAACTTAATCCAAGGACTTTTCAAGGGTCCATCCACGTCCCCATCAAGGCTGCAGCAGTTCAATTGTTTTAACACTAATAAGCTAAGGGAATCGTCGCAGCAATGGGGGTAATTATGGCTGAACCCAGGACTTAATCTGAGGGAACTGTGCAATCTCAAAGTGAGGGTTAAAGCAGGTCATGACCAATATTCCACCAATGCTGCAATGCAGCTGCAAGGTTGTGTGCATGGCAATTTGTGGGCCAACAGCATTCGGAGCATTGACTTTCATTTCTGGAAGTTACTGCCACGCATGGACGGTCCGTGCAGAAGTAAAAACTTTAGCAAACTCTGGCCTAATGTGGGGAGGCTGCAGGGCCAGCAAGGGGATATGTACCTCAACACCCATGATAACTGTACCAATTGAACAAATGGTAATTGTAGGAATAAATGGGTTTCTTTTTCCAAAAGGCAGCCAGTGACTACCAAGGTAACAAGATTTAAAGCTGGATGAACACAGCAGGCCAAGCAGCATCAGAGGAGCAGAAAAGCTGACATTTCGGGTCTGGACTAGTTTTCAGAGCGCTGTTCCTTTGTCAGGTGAGGTGGAAGGAAGCGCCCTCCACACCACCTAACAAAGGAGTAGCGCTCCAATAGTTTTTGATTTCAAATAAACCAGTTGGACTATAACCTGGTGCCATGTGACTTCTGATGTAGTTTAAAAAGGCTGCTCACCTCAAATACAATTAGGTATGATCAATAGGCACTGGAATTGTCAGCAACACCATATTCAATGGCTGAGTTTAAAAATACAATCTATGTAACTTGGGTGTATAGGAGCAGGAATGAGAACCATACCAAGGACAACCACCAGGGTGAGACAGTAATGGGCACCACACCATCAAAGCTGGAGGAATGGACTGGTTTAGCAAGTTGATAGATGCAGAAATGAAAGAATTGATTGGAATGATTTTGGAAATGCAACTTTAAATAAATTGGGACAAAACTTTTTTCAGAGCCAGACAGGGAAGGAAATGGAGTTTGGAGAGAGAGCAATTTCGGTGTAGAACAAGATAAGGATGTGATAATAGATAACCTTGTATGATTGACAGGAATATCAGTATCATGTGAGATGATACAATCAAAGGGATGAGTATGGATACCTTTGGAAGTTTATATGGAGGATGAGATGAAGGGATGAAAAGAGGAGTTAAAGCATCATGAATTGAGATAGAAATTGTAATCACTGAGAACATAAGTCACTCTTTTCAGAGGCTGATAGCAAGAAGCAGTGACAGTAGTTTGGTGGAAAGATTTTATGGTGCCACAGGGAAGCCATTAAAATGAAGAATTTAATTGACAGATATGTAAAAGGGAATACAGTGAAATGCTCAAAATAAGGAAGGCGCCAGAAGAGTAGGGGTGTTTAAGTAAAATATCAGAAATAAACCATAGTTTGATGACTTTGGGGAATTTCAGCCTGGTCTTTATGCTCTGTCAGGATTTTATCAATGATAAAATTTAAATATGTTTTGAATATTTTGAGCGAGGGGATTTACTTCATCATTGCCTCTTTCTTCTGTTGTCTAGCCTGGAGAAAAAAAACAGTTCCTTAAGTATAAAAGAAGAGGTTAGTTCATTTGTTATGTGATTCCATCTCGCCAAATCAGCAGTCACGCAAATATAGTCATAGCAAGTTTATTCGAGAGTTATGATTTGGACATAATCAGACAATGGCTGCTCAAGTTCTTTTTCCAGTCAGGGTCTATTGTCCAAAGTAATTGAGTCTTAAATATTGTATATAATTGTATTCCCCACAGTTAAATACCAAGGTGATTACTTGGATATTTGATTAATCAGTCAGAAGATAGTCCATTTATAATCTTCCCAAGTTATTGAGTTTGATTGGAATTTTTTTAGACCAGCATGCTCTGTTTTAATGGTTTTGCAATAAGTGTCAGGAATGCAAGTGTTGACTATCTTAGCTGCTGCTAT
Source organism: Stegostoma tigrinum (assembly GCF_030684315.1). Lineage (NCBI taxonomy): Eukaryota > Metazoa > Chordata > Chondrichthyes > Orectolobiformes > Stegostomatidae > Stegostoma > Stegostoma tigrinum. The sequence continues at coordinate 52,850,436 of NC_081355.1, forward strand.
CATAAGTCACGGAATACTGTTCCAGTCTTTTAACATTCAACCAGTGGTTGCAGTACAATAAATACATGAAGTAATTCTCAACACAAAATGTGAGGCTGGATGAACACAGCAGGCCAAGCAGCATCTCAGGAGCACAAAAGCTGACGTTTCGGGCCTAGACCCTTCAACAGAGAGGGGGATGGGGAGAGGGAACTGGAATAAATAGGGAGAGAGGGGGAGGCGGACCGAAGATGGAGAGTAAAGAAGATAGGTGGAGAGAGTGTAGGTGGGGAGGTAGGGAGGGGATAGGTCAGTCCAGGGAAGATGGACAGGTCAAGGAGGTGGGATGAGGTTAGTAGGTAGCTGGGGGTGCGGCTTGGGGTGGGAGGAAGGGATGGGTGAGAGGAAGAACCGGTTAGGGAGGCAGAGACAGGTTGGGCTGGTTTTGGGATGCAGTGGGTGGGGGGGAAGAGCTGGGCTGGTTGTGTGGTGCAGTGGGGGGAGGGGACGAACTAGGCTGGTTTAGGGATGCAGTAGGGGAAGGGGAGATTTTGAAACTGGTGAAGTCCACATTGATACCATATGGCTGCAGGGTTCCCAGGCGGAATATGAGTTGCTGTTCCTGCAACCTTCGGGTGGCATCATTGTGGCAGTGCAGGAGGCCCATGATGGACATGTCATCTAGAGAATGGGAGGGGGAGTGGAAATGGTTTGCGACTGGGAGGTGCAGTTGTTTGTTGCGAACTGAGCGGAGGTGTTCTGCAAAGCGGTCCCCAAGCCTCCGCTTGGTTTCCCCAATGTAGAGGAAGCCGCACCGGGTACAGTGGATGCAGTATACCACATTGGCAGATGTGCAGGTGAACCTCTGCTTAATGTGGAATGTCATCTTGGGGCCTGGGATAGGGGTGAGGGAGGAGGTGTGGGGACAAGTGTAGCATTTCCTGCGGTTGCAGGGGAAGGTGCCGGGTGTGGTGGGGTTGGAGGGCAGTGTGGAGCGAACAAGGGAGTCACGGAGAGAGTGGTCTCTCCGGAAAGCAGACAGGGGAGGGGATGGAAAAATGTCTTGGGTGGTGGGGTCGGATTGTAAATGGCGGAAGTGTCGGAGGATAATGCGTTGTATCCGGAGGTTGGTAGGGTGGTGTGTGAGAACGAGGGGGATCCTCTTGGGGCGGTTGTGGCGGGGGCGGGGTGTGAGGGATGTGTTGCGGGAAATACGGGAGACGCGGTCAAGGACGTTCTCAATCACTGTGGGGGGAAAGTTGCGGTCCTTGAAGAACTTGGGCATCTGGGATATGTGGGAGTGGAATGTCTTATCATGGGAGCAGATGCAGCGGAGGCGGAGGAATTGGGAATAGGGGATGGAATTTTTGCAGGAGGGTGGGTGGGAGGAGGTGTATTCTAGGTAGCTGTGGGAGTCGGTGGGCTTGAAATGGACATCAGTTACAAGCTGGTTGCCTGAGATGGAGACTGAGAGGTCCAGGAAGGTGAGGGATGTGCTGGAGATGGCCCAGGTGAACTGAAGGTTGGGGTGGAAGGTGTTGGTGAAGTGGATGAACTGTTCGAGCTCCTCTGGGGAGCAAGAGGCGGCGCCGATACAGTCATCAATGTACCGGAGGAAGAGGTGGGGTTTGGGGCCTGTGTAGGTGCGGAAGAGGGACTGTTCCACGTAACCTACAAATCCCAGGCCCCAGATGACATTCCACATTAAGCAGAGGTTCACCTGCACATCTGCCAATGTGGTATACTGCATCCACTGTAGCCGGTGAGGCTTCCTCTACATTGGGGAAACCAAGCGGAGGCTTGGGGACCGCTTTGCAGAACACCTCCGCTCAGTTCGCAACAAACAACTGCACCTCCCAGTCGCAAACCATTTCCACTCCCCCTCCCTTTCTCTAGATGACATGTCCATCATGGGCCTCCTGCACTGCCACAATGATGCCACCCGAAGGTTGCAGGAACAGCAACTCATATTCCGCCTGGGAACCCTGCAGCCATATGGTATCAATGTGGACTTCACCAGTTTCAAAATCTCCCCTTCCCCTACTGCATCCTTAAACCAGCCCAGTTCGTCCCCTCCCCTCACTGCACCACACAACCAGCCCAGCTCTTCCCCTCCACCCACTGCATCCCAAAACCTGTCCAACCTGTCTCTGCCTCCCTAACCGGTTCTTCCTCTCACCCATCCCTTCCTCCCACCCTAAGCCGCACCCCCAGCTACCTACTAACCTCATCCCACCTCCTTGACCTGTCCGTCTTCCCTGGACTGACCTATCCCCTCCCTACCTCCCCACCTATACTCTCTCCACCTATCTTCTTTACTCTCCATCTTCGGTCCGCCTCCCCCTCTCTCCCTATTTATTCCAGTTCCCTCTCCCCATCCCCCTCTCTGATGAAGGGTCTAGGCCCGAAACGTCAGCTTTTGTGCTCCTGAGATGCTGCTTGGCCTGCTGTGTTCATCCAGCCTCACGTTTTATTATCTTGGAATTCTCCAGCATCTGCAGTTCCCATTATCTCTCTCAACACAAAACATTGCTTTACTACTATGAAACATAGTTTCAACATCTCTGCTGATAAGTAGAAGTAGACTAATGAGATGGTAATTGGCCAGATGGCGTTCATTCCATCCTTTGTGAATAGAAATACCTGGCAAATCTCCCAAATTATTAGGTAGATGTCAGTATTGTAGTTCTACTAGAATAACTTGACAAGGCTACAGCTGATTCTTGATCACAAGTCTTCACCACTACAGCCAGATACTGCAGGGAACATTGCCTTTATTGCATCTACACCCTTCATCTGTTTCTTGATATTATTTGGAATGAATCAATATGGCTGAACACTTATTTCTGTGACGCTGGGGACCTCAGGAGAAGGGTCAATTAGAACATCTATTGGCACTTCTGAGTAAAGATGGTTGCAAATGCTTTAGTCACATCTTACACAGAAAGGATGGACACCACGATAATTGTGGATAGAGATGTTCATGAAGCCTGGTCTTCAGGTTGATTGTTTAATTGGTGGGTATTGATGACTTATCATGATAGGAGTACAGAGTCTTGATCTGATCAGATGATTGTGGGATCGTTTAATTCTGTACATTGGATGCTGTTTCCACTGCTTGGCATGTGTATAGTCCTGTGCTGTAGCCTCACCAGTCTGATACATCATGTTTATATATGCTTCCAGCTGCTCCTGGCATGCTGTCCTACACTCTTCATTGGCTTAGAGTTGATCCCTTGAATTGTTGGACATGCCTCTGTGATCCCACTCCTGCCATCACTCATCTAGGTTCCAAGAACAATACTGGGTGCGTGTTGTGTCAGCAGCAGCCACTGCTTACATGGTAGTGCTCCAAAACCTCTGGTTTCTATTTCCCCAGCAACTCTCAGTAGATGGGATGTCCATCACCTAGGGTCCTTGATCCTGTAGAAGACCCATCGCTGTCCAATTAATTGCCTGACAGTAATTCACATAACTGCCTGCCCTAAAAGAGGTAACACAGGATTGATATTAGTTTTCCATCCAGGGGACAAAATCCCCATGCCCTTCATTGAATATTTCCCATGGAGTGAGGTACATGCAAGGCCCTAAAATTATGGTTTTGAATGTTGTTTTCTCATTGCATTGGTGTTTCTTGTGAGTTGTCCTAACGAGTGTTAAGACAAAAGCAATTACAATTGAGTAATACTCAAGAGTTCTATGCCTCCAGATGACAATGAGAATCATTTCCTATCTTGTGCTCAGGACAGGAAACTTTTAGTATGGGACAGAAGAAATTCTAAAACTGTATTGTGTTAGTGTACTGGTATTAATGGTACAATTGCACTGTTCTCCAAACACTATTACATGTAGACTTCACAGAAAGATCAAGTATTTGCTTTTTAATTAATAGAAATAGAACTGCTGATGTAAAAGGCTCACAAAAACATTCTGATGCCTTTCAAACATCTGCAGTGCTTTTCTGGATGGCTATTTCTGTGCTGCTATTTTTCTCATATAAATCTCCCTTTTGCTTTCAGTCAATGAAGACTGCATGCTCACTATTGTGGACTTTGTGTGAATTTCAGAAATGAATTTTGACTACACAGTACTGTGGGATGCAACGATCAGCTGAAGAGTATAGGCACAGCATGAGAAGAAGAAAATCCTTTAATATTACAGGTAAAGTTGGATAAGGCCATCTCGAGAAAGGAACTGAGCTTGTCTTTCGTTCAATTCAATAAAATGTGACATAAAGTAGCTCAAGTTCCATTATAGATGTACACTCCGGTCCACACAATTCTCTAATGTTCACAGCCCGCAATCACCTGGGCATCTTCCTCCTTGTTACAACTTATTTTCGGGAAGACTAAACACATCCACTCAAGATGACACATGTAATAAGATTTAGCAGATTAAGAAACAGTTTAATCCAGATGAAGCCTAAATTTCAGTATATTTAGGTCAATGATGTATGAGGTACTTGCTCGGTTTCTGTATAGTCGAAAGAGCCTGGAAAGTTAGTATTTATTTCAGTAGTTGCTCTTTTGTTCATGGTGGTATTTGTTATGTGCTGAGCAAGTTTCTTCTGAGCCAAAGTTAATGTATTCCTTCTTCAGTGTACAAGCTACAAAGTACCTCAAATCGTGGAGAATGACATATGGAGAATTCATAAGATGCCCATTACTTTTCCCCACTTTCAATGGTGGCGAATAAATATTATCAATAATAAGTTATCAACAATATGAATAGGCTGAAACTATTAGATTATATTCATTTAAAATTGTCAAATCAAAAGACATAGCATACAGCAATACAGTAAAAGGTAGTATACTTAAAAACACTTGCTGAAAAAAGGATTTTATTTGAAACCTTTCATCTTAGACTCAAAAAGGCAGTTTGCAATAATACCAATTTAAGGGTGAAACCAACATTTATACTGTATGAAAGGATAGTACTGAGTAATTGGGAAGTGAACTCTGATTGATAGAGGTTTTGCCATGGAGAATGCAGCACTTAGAAGATGATGATTGACTGTTATCTGCCAGCCTTTAAAAATGAAATTTGGTTTTTCCCTTTTAAATCAATATTCTCTCAAATTATCCTGATTGATAAGAAATGAAATGCTTTGACAAATTATGTCTTTATTCATCAATGCTCAAGTTTTGTACTACCAAATGATGGCTTAAAACTAAAGAGATTAAGGCTCAGAAACATACTTGCCATTTCTAATTTTTAAAAAAGATCCTTTTGTTTGTCTCTTTTGAAGATCTTGAACTGAGATGTAAAAATGCCTGTTTGTGAATGTCAAATGTCAAGTGTATCTTGTAAAACATAACTACTTTCATTGGCAAATATTTATGTAGTTTGCATTGTACTGCAGCAAGTTAATATACAGACCTACAGTAACTAAGTGGTTGAATATGAGTTTGCTATCAATGTGGCATATTCTTGATATCAACTTTCTTATTAGGTGGAGACAATAAATTTAACTTGTCATTTGGCCACAAACATCGAGGACAAGCATTTCTCTCTCTGATTCACGTGATTAATTGTAAACGAGATGATTTAACCAGGTCCACATCCAAAGGTCAGATTTTTAATGTCAAAAAAACTCTCTCAATTAGTCCTTAAGCCTTAGGTTGTGAGTTCAGAATCTCATCATTGGGTGGCACGAAACTTATTTCTTTGCATTATTCACCCAAATCGTTGTAATAACATTGCACTTCCAATTCTCTCAATGACAGAAAACACAATTGACAAAAATTTGACTGATTAAACAGGAGTACCCAGTGTCTTCTCTTGTCACCATTGCTGCTCAGAGAACAACTGAGCTAGTATCCAACTTTAATTTAAATGGCACCACTTCTTCTGCATGAGATATTTCCATTGTCAATAGCCATGCTTTTCCGCAATCCTTCATCCATCAGCATAGCAACAGCCATGCAATGTCGTCAGTTTTGCTCTCACCCTAACCCAACTACAATTTTCATGTTTGTGGGAGATTGGTTTGTGCTGAGGGACCGCCATGTAGTTTATATGTCAATGTAGGAATTTTAGTACTGACAAGGAGGCAGGCATTTTCTGTGTCATAGCCTCGTTTTTAGTGCACAAGGCCTTTTGCGCTACTCCAGGCATCCTCTATACCTTGCCCTGTCTTGTAGTGTGCAAGGTTATTTGTATTGAATTAGAAACAGGCAACCTCTATGGTTTTGGTGATAATGGGAACTGCAGATGCTGGAGAATCCAAGATAACAAAGTGTGAAGCTGGATGAACACAGCAGGCCAAGCAGCATCTCAGGAGCACAAAAGCTGATGTTTTGGGCCTAGACCTTTCATCATTCATCCAGCTTCACACTTTGTAACCTCTATGGTTTTGTTTGCTTTTTAGTGTTTTAGGAGAAGCAGGCAGCTTGATATAGTTAGGAGCAGCGAAGAATAAATGTTTCAGTTTGACTTAGGGCAGATGTGTCACTGTACGGTGCTACAAGTGTACATCAACCTCAGAGCTGTAGCAAGTATCAACAGATTACACAACAAACATATTGCAAGCGCTTTAAGTAAATGGTGTGGGAGTCAAAGGGGAATAGCGTTCAATGGGGTGAGAATGGACTCCAGTCAGTCAGGATGTAAAGCCACAATCAATCAAGAGGCTGTTCCTATTCCATTTTATAGGGTTGATTATGTTCAGTCAGGTCAAGGTCCTATGTGAGCCCAGGGATCCAAGAATGTGCAGTCCTGGATTTGGCCATGGCTAATTCTTGAGTTCAAGTGCTAGCAATACATGATCACATGTTGAGTAGCCAGGTACTGTTGAGATATCAGACAGAGAGTCAGCCATGATCAGTTGAAAATGTCCTACCAAGTCAGTCCTGGAGAAGGACCACAGTAAGTCATGGGGGTAGGTTGGCCACTAATAGTTAAGGAGCTTGTGCGAGGGCATTCCTTGGGGGTCTGGAGAAAAGCAGATGAACTCTGGGAATATACTTCATTGTACTGAGTCAGTGGGAAACGGTGATAGTAATAAGTATCATCTGCAAACTGTACAGGGGCATCATTGTTAATGGAATAGGATGGGAAATCTTGAAGAGAGATTCAAGCATTTCGTAATAATTCTGGCCTACATGGGGAAGGTGTGAGGCTAGCAAGGGCGTAGAAATCTCCAGAGTCTTGGACTCTGGGATTAAAGTAGGCAAACTAATATTATTATAAAAAGTCTCAAGAGGCCGACTGGCCATCTGGGCCATAGGGACAGCAGTACACAATGGGATGTAAGGAATAGGGGAAAATCTGTGGGTCCCAAGCAGAGTCTGCACATCACTGACAAGAACACAAAATTGGCACCTAGCTATATTGGATGGAAAGTCTATTGGACAGTAAGTTATAAAATGGCAGGCACTGCATCTAAAGTTGTGTGAAGTTACTCTTCTTCAACCAGTGGTAAACTTCGCAACATTCAGTTTGAAGCCCTGCAAAGGGCAGTTGCAGTACTTGTGCTTTCACTGATTATGCTGTCCTGCCTTGCTCATTTCATCTGGACAGGTTGTGAAAGAGTGCAGATAGTAAGCCATGGCTTCAAAAAGCCGTGAACATAACACTATGTCGACTGATTGCCTCTTTATCATGTAAGCCCAACAAGTCTTACTATAGCAAGGTACTTTCCAAAAATCTGTTGTTTGCAACCATCAACATTAAACAATAGCAAGTGCTGAAAGACAAAACAACAATTCTTCTGTTTTAAAGAAGACTCAAAACATTAACCCTCTTTCTCTCTCCACAGATGCTGCCAGCCCTGCTGAGTTTATCCAGTACCTTCTGAGTGTTTTTTTAAAATCCTAGCATCCCCAGTACTTTGTTTTTATTTACTGGAAAATGATGCATAACACCAGGCACATCCTTGCACAGAAAAATAACATTAACAAATACGTGACATGGAAGGAAGGTTGGAGACCTTGGTTGTCCAATGTACATTTGGCAAAGTCACATACCTCAGAGCTCCTTATTGAAGTATGTCAATGATCTTGTTGGGAACCCTCCATGCTACAGTGTTTAAGAGCATATAATTCAGTTTCACTGTTAAGGATGTGAGGTTTAGGCAACTCTTCAATAAGACTGCATGATCTCTCTAAATTTTGCCACAGATTATTTGCTAACCATGCTGAAATGACAGAAGGCATGCCTGCCAATCATGTGATCTTGCTGCTACTCAGAATTAATGAGAGAAGGAGAAAATGAAGACGAGTTCTTCAACAAACCCAGCAAGAACAGTAACCTCCACTGTCTGCCACATTGCCACCGGAGGGAGAAGCAGCAGAACAAGATCCTCTAAGTGGATAATGAGAACCTGGTTTATACAATTCACTGCATTTCTGGCGAAATGTCAGAATGGCAATGCCACAGAAGTTTAAGGATACACCAATCCATTTGAACAATGCCAGCTGCAGAACAAGGACTTGTGTTCAAGAGGATTGGATATCAGTCCTATCCTAATACTGCCAAGGTCACAGCTCTTTTCGTTTTTGTGTTAATGGATCATTAGGAGAGTAACTGGGGACCTCTGTGGCATCTACCAATGCTGCACTCTCATAAGAAATTTTTCCAAGAGTCCAATATTTCATTGATTTTAACTTTGATGTAGGGACTCATGCAGCTAGGGCTTTAGGATTCAATGCTTTGTTTGCCTCCTTCAAATGCAGGGTACTATCATTTGTACCCATATTGCTTCGAGAGCTTCCTACCACCAGCTAGTGGCATTTGAAAACAAATCAGAATGCCATTCCCTTAATGTTCAACTGATTTGTGACCATCAAGGCTCTATATTGGAAATCAGTGTCAGGTATCCTGAGAGATGGCATGACTCATATTCACTAGAGCACTCACTGGTGCCTGGTTCTTTGCATGCAGGGATAACTACTGGGAGACTGCAGATGACCCCTCCAAGCATGACTCATGACACGTGTAGGAAATGCAGGCAGACGTAGAATAAAACTGTAACACTGTTCATTCTTCCACCAGGACCATGGTGGAATGGATCTCCAGGATAAGGTTTCAAGACATGGATGCAGAACTTTGCAGTGCATCCCAAAACAGGTTGTCCTGCGTTATTGTGTTATGCTGCACCTTTCACAAGTGGACAAATTGAGAATTGTCTTGGATACATGCAAACTGAGGTGTGAGAGAAATCCTTTGAGGATAAACCATGAGGCCACAATGGTCATGAGGACATGGACATATTCCTCCATACTTTGTTCCAATTACTGATTGTCTCTTGTACAACTGCCTTATAGTCTTTTGGTTAGACACCATTTCTGAATGAGAACGGGGGCATGTCTTTTGCCTGTCTCCAGCAGTACTCTTGAGTGTCAGTGACTTCAGGAATTTCTTCCTCCACTGGCTGCAGAGATGTGTCAGTGTTGTGTTCATCAGATTGTTTAGATTAGATTAGATTAGATTTTATTGTCACATGTACCTGAGTACACGAGTGCTAGAATATGGCGGCTTCAATATTGATGTGTCTAGCATAGGCGCAGGACTTGAGGAGGTGGCGTTGGCAGCTGTGAAGTGGTGGTTGCAGCAATGGCAGCATATGGCATTGGTGGGCCCAGTGCAAACAGTATTGTTCAGCCTGGCTCAAGACTCATGGTGGTAGTGGCCAACTAGGCTGATCTGGACCTTTGTTTTCCCTTTCGTTTCTGCTCTTGTTTTTAATTCTAGCTATTGTCTTTAAAGATGGTGCTGGAGAGTGGCATATCTGTACAGATGCTAATCTAGATAGTGTAGCCACTGAGGTGAAAGGCTCTGACCGTACAGGGCATGGGTGAACACCCTGCCAGGTGCATCTCCTGAGGAATCGCAGGCATTGTCCTCAGAGGTGGAGCTGCCATTGAGCAGTTCAGCCAGAGGCCTCTGCCTTGTGGAAGTTCTCTGTGACACGAGAGCCTACATAAGAGAAGAAAGAGAATTAGTTGGAAAAGATGGAAGAAACTTGTGCAGTAGAAGAACATGTTGCCACTGGTGATAATGAGAGAGGAGCTCCTCATAAGGCATAAGGAGACTGGTGTCTGCGCTTTGGTTGTGTAAGAGCTTTTCCTGAAATGAGGTAAAGAGAAAGATTGAGTAGGAGGAAAGCAGCTCCAAGACCAGTTAGTGATCCTGCATGAGTAGGAGATATGATGCTTCCATTGAGTGAATAGAAAGTACAGAGGGCAGGAAGGGTTAGTACTTTAAGGAAGATGAAGTGGATTTGAAGCCTTAACGGCAGAGAGATCCAGGTGTTCTTGAGCATGAATCACAAAAGGTTAGGATGTAGCTACAGCAAGTACTTAAGAAATTGAATAGAATATTTTCATTTATCAGAAAGGGAATTGAATAAAGAAATAGGGATGTTATGTTTCAGTTATACAGGGTACTGGTGAGACTGTATTTGGAGTACTGTTAACAGCACCAGTAATCTTATTTAAGGAAGGATGTAAATACATTTGAAGCCATTCAGATAAGGTCTACAAGACTCACATTGTCTGGGTGAGTTTTTTTTATAAGGGAAAATCGGACAAGTTAGTCGGTATCTGCTGGAATTTAAAAAGAAGCAACTTGATTGAAACACAATCTCCAGAGGATTCTGACAAGGTAGATATGGAGATGATGTTTCCACTTATGGGACAATCTGGGAATAGGGCTCACTGTTTAAAACGAAGGAGTCATCCAATTAAAGGAAAGATAAAGCAATTTTATTTTGTTTTGGAAGTCTTGAGTCCTCGAAACTCTCTTCTTGATAAGGTGGTAGAAACAAAATCCTTGAATATATTTTTAAGGCAGAAGTAGATACCTGCTCAGTAACCAAAGTGGTGAAAGGTTATTGGTACAGAGAGGGTTATGGATTTGACATTGCAGTCAGATGGGCTATGATCTTATTGATTGGTGAAACAGGATAGAGGGGCTGAGTGGTCTATTTTGCTCCTGATTCATATGCTCAAATAAGTGGAGATGATGCATATGCTGCATATCACCTTTGGTGATATTTGTGCACAGTGACAGAGTTAGAGTGAGCGATAGCCTTGTCACTGCAATTTCACAATGTAAAGCATGTGCAGATTAGCACTGAATCCTGAAGAATGGTTCGTCAATCAGGGTTCTGACATTGGGAACAAGCCTTGATCATCAGATATAACTGGTTTTTAATAGTAAAGTGATGAATAAGATTTTACAAACAACAGACTTGACATCCTGAAGAAATATTTTTGTATTGTAGAGTGCTGTTGAATTATTAATTCATCATTTTCTTTCAGCTAGCTTTTAAAACTTCACCCCATGTGTATGTCCCAGTTTTTTAATTTTGTTTTATGTAAAAGTTCCTCAAAGTGATATTATTTTATTGTTTTTATAGTTTTCTATTCGGTGGGGTGGGTGTGAATGCCCAGTTCAGATTTGTTGCAATTAATCAATTGCAGTGATGATAGAGGTGAAGTGAGCAATTGTTGATTTCTCTGCAAAACCTAATTCATAGTGGCTGACCTAATATCTGGCCCACATTCTTATGAGGGTACTAATCCCGCCTTCTTTCTCTCTGTCTACTTCCCTTTATCTCAGTAATGTGGAGTGTCTTGAACCTGTTTTCTATTAGTCTGTGTTATCTGATGGATATTCTATTCACCATTAATCCAGGGCCTACATTGTTAAATTAGCTACCCCATTCAATGAACAATTCCAGAGCAAAATCTTTGCTCCCTCATCCCTGCACCCTACCTTCACTATTTCTTAAATGTTTTATCACACTCATAATTACATTTCCAGATATCGTTAACAATTATATATGCATTTACTGGAGTTTGTTATTGATTAGTATGCTGTGTTCCCATTTGATCAGCCTTAGCTGACTGTGTATTTCCTGTGAATTATGTGCTGCCTGATGACCTATTAACACTATTGGCCAGAGTGGCTTCAACATTTATCTTTTCATCTTGTTCTTGGGAAACAGCAACTTGAATTGCTTTGTTTGTGACAGATATTTACAAATTTAATGTGGGTAGTAGATGTCTCCAGGTGCTGATTCCCTTGTTCATATAGATTTTTCTGTAACTGTTGCAATTGGACTTATTCCCTTTCAGTTTAGATTTTCTATTGCAATGGATTTGTTTTGAAAATGAATCTCGATAGGATTTAGCATATTAGTTGAACATGTCTTAGATAGATTAACATTAAATAGATATGAAACATTCCACCCTGGCCAGAAACTGCTTTTCATTTTACTGTTTAGTTTCATATATTGGAACCTTATCTTTCTAAGCAGAGCTTAGCTGGTCTGAATCTGCTATTCAAGTCATCAATTTAACCTTCTCAGTCTCATTGTGTTAAGCTCTCAATTTTACCTTGCTGGGCAATTATGAAATCCTCTTGTTCAAACACCAATTCATAGTTTTGTTAATCTGCAGGTATTTTTATGAGGAACCAACAAGAGTGCAAGTAATGGCAAATATTTACTTTAAAATCACTATCATGAGCTTTCCGTAAGGATACTGAGAGCACAGGCTCTTTGGTATTGAATCGAATATTGGGGACAAAGCTTTGCTGGAACACAGTAGCTCTGAGCAATTTTAGGACAGAAAATGCTATTGTTCATTACTTACCAGCATCCAAGGACCCAAATACTCTTTCAGGGTTAAACAGCAGTTTACATTTCTTCCATTAATTCAGCATTACAATCACAATCTGGCCTTGTCTTTTTTGGAGACACCAAGTGCAGAGTGGCTGATTGTTTGGTGAACACCCCCATTCAGTCCGCAAGTATGACCTTGAGTTGCTATTCACCCAACAAATTAATTCTCTGCTCCATTCCACCTCTGACCTCCCTTCCCTGTCCTCCTACAACGGTCAATTGTACTTGAAGCAAAATTCCAGGAACAGCATCTTGTCTTTTAATTATTCACTTTACAGCTTTCCAAATTTAACATCAGCTCAACCACCTCGGATGTAAGAACTGCCCCCATGTTTTTGTTATAAAAGTAGAAGTTGAAACAATTTAGCTATGAACATTTACAATTTATCCAGACTGATCTTTTGTTTCTTTACTTATTCTAGTACTACCCTCTTTGACACTTATCATTTCTTTGTTATTTAATCACTCCTGTCTTTTAATCTATCACAAACCTTCTCTTTTGTTCTTTCCTCCTGCCTGCCTCCATGTAGCTCAAGATTTATTACTTTTTTTAGGCCATTCTGATTAATCATCATCGACCTGAAACTAACTCAGTTTTTCTCTGTAGATGCCATCAGGCTTGCTGAGTGTTTCCAGCAATTTGTTTTTTTAAAATTCTGAAAATATTTGAAAGTGTTGCTTCCTTCTGTATCTCAGCCTACTGTCTTTTGCAGCTCCATGTTCAAATCACTCCAACTGAAGCCACAATACTGAAGGGTCCTTAGCAAAGTCACAAAATAAATCACTTATGACTGTGACTATGGTAAACTAACCTTCCTCATCCTTCTCAAAGTGTGTGCAGCCCCTAACATACTTAACCTGCATACCACATGCAGATGGCCACAAGGCCCTCCGCTTCTTCCTGTCCCGCAGGCCCGACCAGTCCCCCTCCACCGACACCCTCATCCGCCTAGCCGAACTCGTCCTCACCCTCAACAACTTCTCTTTCGACTCCTCCCACTTCCTACAGACCAAGGGGGTGGCCATGGGCACCCGCATGGGCCCCAGCTATGCCTGCCTCTTTGTAGGTTACGTGGAACAGTCCCTCTTCCGCACCTACACAGGCCCCAAACCCCACCTCTTCCTCCGTTACATTGATGACTGTATCAGTGCCGCCTCTTGCTCCCCAAAGGAGCTCGAACAGTTCATCCACTTCACCAACACCTTCCACCTCAACCTTCAGTTCACCTGGGCCATCTCCAGCACATCCCTCACCTTCCTGGATCTCTCAGTCTCCATCTCAGGCAACCAGCTTGTAACTGATGTCCATTTCAAGCCCACCGACTCCCACAGCTACCTAGAATACACCTCCTCCCACCCACCCTCCTGCAAAAATTCCATCCCCTATTCCCAGTTCCTCCGCCTCCGCCGCATCTGCTCCCACGATAAGACATTCCACTCCTGCACATCCCAGATGTCCAAGTTCTTCAAGGACCGCAACTTTCCCCCGACAATGATCAAGAACGCCCTTGACCGCGTCTCCCACATTTCCCGCAACACATCCCTCACATCCCGCCCCCGCCACAACCGCCCAAAGAGGATCCCCCTCGTTCTCACACACCACCCCACCAGCCTCCGGATACAACGCATCATCCTCCGACACTTCCGCCATCTACAATCCGACCCCACCACCCAAGACATTTTTCAATCCCCACCCCTGTCTGCTTTCCGGAGAGACCACTCTCTCCGTGACTCCCTTGTTCGCTCCACACTGCCCTCCAACCCCACCACACCCGGCACCTTCCCCTGCAACCGCAGGAAATGCTACACTTGCCCCCACACCTCCTCCCTCACCCCCATCCCAGGCCCCAAGATGACATTCCACATTAAGCAGAGGTTCACCTGCACATCTGCCAATGTGGTATACTGCATCCACTGTACCCGGTGTGGCTTCCTCTACATTGGGGAAACCAAGCGGAGGCTTGGGGACCGCTTTGCAGAACACCTCTGCTCGGTTCACAACAAACAACTGCACCTCCCAGTCGCAAACCATTTCCACTACCCCTCCCATTCTTTAGATGACACATCCATCATGGGCCTCCTGCAGTGCCACAATGATGCCACCCGAAGGTTGCAGGAACAGCAACTCATATTCCGCTTGGGAACCCTGCAGCCTAATGGTATCAATGTGGACTTCACCAACTTCAAAATCTCCCCTTCCCCCACCGCATCCCTAAACCAGCCCAGTTCGTCCCCTCCCCCCACTGCACCACACAACCAGCCCAGCTCTTCCCCTCCACCCACTGCATCCCAAAACCAGTCCAACCTGTCTCTGCCTCCCTAACCGGTTCTTCCTCTCACCCATCCCTTCCTCCCACCTCAAGCCACACCTCCATCTCCTACCTACTAACCTCATCCCACCTCCTTGACCTGTCCGTCTTCCCTGGACTGACCTATCCCCTCCCTACTTCCTCACCTATACTGTCCTCTCCACCTATCTTATTTTCTCTCCATCTTCGGTCCGCCTCCCCCTCTCTCCCTATTTATTCCAGAACCCTCACCCCATCCCCCTCTCAGATGAAGGGTCTAGGCCCGAAACGTCAGCTTTTTTGCTCCTGAGATGCTGCTTGGCCTGCTGTGTTCATCCAGCCTTACATTTTATTATCTTGGATTCTCCAGCATATGCAGTTCCCATTATCCTTCTCCATTATCTTTTTTCCTGACATCCAAGTGGATCAGACTTGCCAAACCTGCTTTCATTCTTCCACCACTTGAGTTCTGAGGCTGTATATCTCATCACTACCTCAACAATATAATCCACATGTACACTGACAACATCCGATCACTTCACTACCATCAGTGCTAGATAGATCAGAATATATTCAGCTAAATATTGCAAATATTAAAGCCATTTTCTACTGCTCTGACACAAACTCCATTCCCGTGGCTACTGGATCCACCCTACTCCCTTGTAAATGTCTGATGCAAAATTTGAAAGTTTGGAAATTCGTTCTCATTTTTGACCCAGTGATGAGATTCCAAACAAATATCTATGCTGTCACTCCAAAACATCACCTGTCTGCACCCACCTCAGTTCATTTGCGGCTAAAACTTTCATTTATGTCTTTGTTACCTGTATAATTGATTATTCCACAGCAAATCCAACCACAGCTTCACACATTGTGCTCTTCACAAACTGGAGGCAGTCCAAAGCTCTGCTGCCACACCAAGTCCCTTTTACTCATCTGTGCCCAACTAGCCTATACTCAGTTAATTAGTGCCTCAAGTTTGAAATTTTCACAGCCATTTTAAACCGCTCCATGGCCTATCTCCTCCCTATAACAATCACAGTAACCACTTAAATCCCAACAACCTCTATGGTTTCTGCACTCTTCCAATTCTAACCATCTGGGGATCTCCAATTTAATTGCTCATTATTGATCAGCTCCAATCTAATCAAATTCATTCTATAAAACATATACACCTACTTCTAGATCCTCTTTCTTGCTGAACCAGTAACAAAAATATCAGTAACAAAAGAGTGGATCAAAAACTAGGAATTCTGCACTGAGGAACTAACATTATGACTTCACTATCTACAAGGTACAAGCCAGGGCTCCCCATGACCTGGAGCTCCAGCAGCCCTCAGGAAACTCTACACCATCCAGCACAAGGCAGCTGACTTGATTAGCACCACATCTAACACCTTCAATATTGAACAAAAACAAATTTCCTGGAAAAGCTCAGCAGGTTTAGCAGCATTTGTGAAGGGAAAAATAGAATGAACATTTTGGGTCCAGTGACCCTTCCTTAGGACCAATGGTGGCTGTTTATATGCAAAAAAAAGGGGAGGTGTGTGGGATAGGAAGTAAATGACAGGATAGAGCCTAAAGAGGGAGGAGAGCAGTTAGACAGATAAAGAGTTGATAATGATATGGCTAGGAGGATGACTAGTTGTTAATGGGGACTGTTAGTGACTAACAACAGGTGGTGTGTAACAGCAAGCTATGTGGTAACAAAGCACATCCCTCACCTTCCTGGACCTCTCAGTCACAATCTCAGGCAACCAGCTAGAAACTGATGTCCATTTCAAGCCCACTGACTCCCACAGCTACCTAGAATACACCTCCTCCCACCCAGCGTCCTGCAAAAATTCCATCCCAAAAAGAAACTATTCCCAATTCCTCCGCCTCCGCCACATCTGATCCCAGGATGAGGCATTCCACTCCCGCACATCCCAGATGTCCACGTTCTTCAAGGACCGCAACTTCCCCCCGCAGTGGTCGAGAACGCCCTTGACCGCGTCTCCCACATTTCCCGCAACACATCCTTCACACCCCGCCTCCACCACAACCGCCCCCCAGAGGATCCCCCTCATTCTCACATACCACCCCACCAACCTCTGGATACAATGTACTATCCTCCGACACTTCCACCATCTACAATCCGACCCCACCACCCAAGCTATTTTTCCATCCCCACCCTTGTCTGCCTTCCGGAGAGACCACTCTCTCCGCGACTCCCTTGTCCGCTCCACACTCCCCTCCAACCCCACCACACACGGCACCCTCCCCTGCAACCGCAGTAAGTGCTACACTTGTCCCCACATCTCCTCCCTCACCCCTATCCCAGGCCCCAAGATGACCTTCCATACCATGCAGATGTTCACCTGCACATCTGCCAATGTGGTATACTGTATCCATTGTACCCGGTGTGGCATCCTCTACATTGGGGAAACCAAGCGGAGGCTTGGGGACCGCTTTGCAGAACACCTCCGCTCGGTTTGCAATAAACAACTGCACCTCCCAGTTGCGAACCATTTTAACTCCCCCTCCCATTCCTTAGACAACATGTCCATCATGGGCCTCCTGCAGTGCCACAATGATGCCACCCGAAGGTTGCAAGAACAGCAACTCATATTCCGCTTGGGAACCTTGCAGCCCAATGGTATAAATGTGGACTTCACAAGCTTCAAAATCTCCCCTCCCCCCACTGCATCCCAAAACCAGCCCAGCCTGTCTCCACCTCCCTAACCTGTTCTTCCTCTCACCCATCCCTTCCTCCCACTTCAAGCCTCACCTCCATTTCCTACCTACCACCTCATCCAGTCTCCTTGACCTGTCCGTCTTCCCTGGACTGACCTATCCCCTCCCTACCTCCCCACCTATACTGTCCTCTCTACCTATCTTCTTTTCTGTCCATCTTTGGTCCACCTCCCCCTCTCTCCCTATTTATTCCAGTTCCCTCTCCCCATCCCCCTCTCTGATGAAGGGTCTAGGCCCGAAACGTCAGCTTTTGTGCTCCTGAGATGCTGCTTGGCCTGCTGTGTTCATCCAGCTTCACACTTTGTTATCTTGGATTCTCCAGCATCTGCAGTTCCCATTATCACTGGTAACAAAGCCTGGTGTGTGGGGTAGGGTGCTGGGACATAGAAGAGTTTAGGCCCTAAAATTATTGAACTTGATTTGAGTCCATAAGGTTGCAGGGTCCCCAAGCAGAAGATGGTGTGTTGTTCTTGCAGCTTGCACTGAGCTTTGCTAGAACACTGCAGCAAGCCAGAGACAGAGATCTTGGCCAGGGAACAGGGTGCTGAGTACCATCCACAACATTCACTGTAGAAATTCGCCAAAGATTGTTAAACGGCACCTTCCAAACCTATGACCACTTCCATCTAGAAAGACAAGGGCAGCAGATATGTAGGAACACCATCACCTGCAGGTTCACCCCCAGCCATTCATCATTATGATTTGGAAATGTAGCTCCGTTCCATCAACATTGCTGGATCAATGTCCTGGGCATTGTGGGTTTACCTAGACAAGGATTGCAGTGGTTCAAGAAGGCAGCTCACCAACACCTTCTCAAGGGCAATTTGGAACAGGCAAAAAAGGCTGGCACAGCCACATAGTGACATCTATGCCCCACAAGTGAATAAAAAAAGTTGACGTAATGTCCTGCAAAGAGTTTTAGACCTGATGTCTGAGATCATCGCTTTTCTTAACTCAAGGAATGAAATATGTGGTGAGCTGTCAGACAATGAGTGGTTGCTTGACTTTGAGTAAATTACAGATGAAATGTGAAACCTGAATGGGCTGAACCATGTGCTGCAGGGAAAGGACAGAGACAGCACATCTGATCACATCTGTAAACGTATTCAAATTGTAACTGGTCTATGGTCCGCCTAATTTAACAAAAATAAAATTTTGCAATGCTTCCAAGTCAGGAGAAAAACTAGAAAAATGCCAAAGACAGAAAAAAATTGTTCTATTTGGAATACCTATGTGCAAATCCTGAGGAACTTAGCAGAGGAATTCAACAGGCAATTTCAGGAATTAGGTGTGGTGGAACAAATCATTATGTTTGTCTCAAATCCATTCCTTCAAGTAGATATTGGTGGGTTGATTACCAAATTCCATCAGCTATTTGATTTACAAAGCAGTGGAACAAATGTGGAGATAGTTACTCTGCAAAATGATATTGAGTTGAAAATAAGATCAAGGTACAGTGACTTCGGGTGACTTGGAAACAAGATAAAAATATTCTCATCCTGTGGTTTTAAGGTGAAAGTTTACTTTGTGTTGTCTATTTAAAACAAGTTAGATAACTCTGACCAGGATGTCATGTAGTATTTCCCCAGGTGTCCCACAATACCGAAGCATTAAATCACTACAAACAGTACCAATGAAAAACAGTCCCAACTTTATTTGGAAACTAGTTACAATAATCTTTTAATACTAGATTTACTGAATAGCGGACAAAATAAAGTAATCGTATGTATATTATATGTATGGTTTTGGAATTATATAGCAATAAAAATAAATTGTTTATTGTAATATTTTATTTGTAGTAGATGCAGGGCTGCACTTAAATTCAGAAAGTGATCTGCTGCTTTAAAAACATTTGAGACCACTGTTGCAGAGGGGTCTTCATGAAGGTGGCTCATTGCCACAAGCAGTGAACAAATTTTTAAAAACTTTTAAGAAGTTACAAGTTCTAGGCACCAACAAGATTCAAAGCAGAAATTGAGTTAAAGCAAAAAGCTGTGGTGTGAAAATACTTATGATGTAGGGAGAAGAAAAAGCATTTTGTAAGTCTCTCTTCCAGTTTCACCCAGATATCTGCCACTCACCAGAAAACATCTTGGCGAACCCCTGATGCATTGGCCATTACAATTAGACTCATTCACACCCAGTATTGCTCAGATTTCAAATGCAATAGACTAGTTTATATTTAATAACAGACCCTCAGCAACAACCTCTCCTTTTCCTTTCCCTACACTCCAGCTCGCTGTCCCAGCCATGGCCCTAACTTTACATTCCTGCCCTCCCTACCACAATAGCAGCAGTGTGCATCATCTAAAAGATGCATGGCAGAAGTTCACCAAGTCTCCTATGACAGCATCTTCCAGACTCACAATCATTACCATCTGGAAGGACAAAGTCAGCAGATAGAAGGGAAAACCACCATGTAAGTTCCCTTATAAGCCAATTACCATCCTGAGTTGGAAATATATCATTGCTCCTTTACTGTCACTGGGTCAAATTCCTGGAACTCCCTTGCTAATAACACTGTGGGTGTATCCTATACCAAATGGACTGCAGTAGTTCAAGAAGACAATTCACCACACTTTCTCAAGGGCAACCAGGAATAGGCGATAAATGCTGGCCCAGCCAGTGATGCCCAAATCCCCAAATGTGAAGAAAAGGATTAAAGTCTAATTGATTAATCTCAGTGTTCTAGAAAGTTCCAGAGCCTATCAATATGTTTTGGTTGAAAGAATCATTTGATTTGATATGACTTCATAGTGTCTGCTACTGCCTGGGACAAATTAAATAAAAAGTAAATTCAAGAGAGCGGTCACATTACCAAAGCTCAAATCTTGAAACTGAACCCCAGCTTAATTGCAAAGTTATGAATGTGCAATGAAATCGCACTAAGTCAAATTGAGGTGAAGGACACTCCTGTTGTAGCGATGTCTTCATCCATTCTGCCAGCAGAATGGGAAACCCATTAGTTGGAAACTCATGATCAGCCAAAGTTCCAGACTGGTAGATCCAGATGAGCCAAATCTTTGCATGCTTATCATATGACTGTGCCAGACTATAGACAAGAAGCTATGCCAACCTGGAGGGTGAAATCACAGGTAAAGTTTTGTCACTGGATGGCTGAACCCATTCATAACCATGCACACACTGTTTTCTATGTGGCCAGAGGGTGGCAGTTACTGGCAGCAATGACAAATTATTGGCTGCAAAATGGGCAGACACATGGCAAATGAATTTCAATTCCAAGAAATATGAGGTAATACAGTTTGGTAGAAGAAACATGGAAAGACAAAAAGGCTCAATGGTACAACTTTGAAAAGAGTACAGGAGCAAAGGGACTGAGGAGTTCACATGCATAATTCTCTGAAGGTGGCAAGGTAAATTGAAACAGTCGTTAAGACGACTTATAGCATCCTTGGGTTTATAAATAGAAACACAGAATATAGAAGCAAGGAAACGATGCTATGCCTCTACAAATCATTGGTCAGACTACATTTGGAGTATTGTGTTCAGCTCTGGGCACCTTATTTAAGGAAGGACATTATAGCCCTGGAAAAAGCGCAAAGGAGATTTACTAGAATGACATCAGAAATAAGGGATTTTAGATTCAAAGAAAGATTAGAGAAATTGGGCTCCTGACAATAAGAGACTGGCGACAAACAAGTACGTTATCCTGCCATTCAGGGCCGTGGCAGGAGCACCAAGGTCATTCACCCAGAATTCAGGGCCCGCAGCAGAGGCAGCAATCGTTAATGGCAACACCACTGACAGCGGACTCTACAAGATGGCGGTACTGGCAAAGCAAAATCTGCAGCCAAAGTAGGACTCGTGGCCCAGTGGCACCCTGCCTGGCAGCAGAGGCAGGGTCTCTTAGATCCAGGGTGAGTGTGGGTTCAGTGGCATTAGCAAAGTGGTCCAGCAGTGAAGAGGTGGCACCTAAAGTGGGGCAATTTCTACATTCTACATTGGTGGGTCAGGTGCAGGTGGTGGAGCTCTCCCTGGAGGCCTAGATACCAGCATGTACTGAGTCAGAAAGATTGATAGTCTGAACTTTTTGCCTCATTATTTTTAGAAATTATTCCTATAACCTATAATGTTGGACTGTTTGTTTCTTTACTTTTCTAATTTTTTTTTGTTTCCTAAGAATTATCTTTAATATCTGAACCTTTATACTTAAGATGATGCTGTAATGTGGTGATTGTAAACTTTTCACTACTCATTTGAGCACATGTCACAATAATACTAATTCAATTCAATTATTTTACTTGGAACAGAGAAGATTAAACGGTGGCCTTATTGAGGTGTTCAAAATTACATAAAGAAAGATATTCTGTTTCCACTAGTTGGTATGTCAATAACTAGAGATCACAATTTCAAGATCGTAAGCAACAGAGCAAGGAGTATATAGAGTAGAAACTTCTTTACTCAAGGGTGCTATTAGGATTTTGAATGTGTTGCATGGGAGAGTGTGGAGGTGGGTTCCATAAGAGATTTCAAAACAGAGCTGGATATATACTTGAAAGTGATTAATTTTCTGAGCTATAGAGATAGGGCTGGAGAGTGGGGCAACTGGGTAGCTCTTTTGGGAGTTGTTACTGTCACAATGGGTCAAATTGTCTCATTCAGTTCTGTAAAATTATATGGTTCAATTATTCTATTGTTTGTAATAGCTGAGATCCCAGCACTAATTTCTGCTAACTTGAAAATATTTAATTGATGTCTACTTTTTTCTCTATCCCATGCATCCTCCATATTCACTTTCCCAATATCTACCATGTTTATGGACTAGTAGTCCAATGGCACAGACTAATGGTCAGAGGACATGGGTTCAATATCCCATGGCAGTTCTGCAATCTGAATTCAGTTGATTAATAAATCTAGATTGATAAATTAGTCTCAGGAACACTGACAGTGAAAATATTAGATTGTCGCTTTCTGTACTGTACATTCTATGATCTATAAATGCATTTGAATCTAGAAGAATAATATCCACAAGGGAACCGTTCTGTTTTTTTAAATTTATTGTTATTTATTCATGGGAGGAAGGCATTTCTGGCTAGGCCAGCATTTACTGCCCATCCCTAATTGCCCAGAGGGCAGTTATGAATCAACTACATTGCTGTGGAGTCCACATTGTCTGGAGTCACATGTACGCCAGATCAGTTAAAGATGGCAGTTTCCTTCCGTGAAGGAAAATAGTGAACCAATTGGGCTTTTTCCCAGCAACCACCAATGGATTCATGGTCATCATTACACTGTTAATTCCAGATATTCCTTGAATTCAAATTCCACCAGCTGCCATGGTAGTATTCAAACCCAGGTCCCCAGGACATTGCCTGGCTCTTTGGATTAACAGTCCAACGATAATACCATTAGGGCATTGTCTCCCCAATGCCACAAATCAACCAAGATGGGTGAATGATAACCGGGGTCCAAATCATCCTTCCCCACCCTGGAGCTCAGCAATTGGAGGTGTCCCATGTGGAACCATAACAAACTGGGGAGACAACCTAGAGTTTGGGTGTAACAACAGCGTAGCAGTGTCTTCTTCTACAAAAATTCTAACAATTCACCAAGGTTCCTCAGATAACACCATCCAAACCCACAACCTCTACCATCTACCATCAACCTCTACCAAAAAGTGCAGCTGATGTATGGAATACCATCATACAATCCTAACTTGGAACAGTATCACCATTCCTTCAAAAACCTGGAACCCCTTAGAAAGAGAACTGTGGGTGTACCAGTGGTTCCAGAAGGCAAATTAGCACATATGAAGGATAATTAAGGATGGACAAAAAATGCTATGAATGAAAACAAAAAAAATCTGAAAATTTATACCCCTTTTCTGAGGTTTTGACCAATTGTCTTGATATCCCTTTAAGTAGCTCAATGTCATTTATTTTGTCTGGTTATTGATCCTATAGGAAGCCTTGTGATGTTTCACAATGCATGGTTGCCATATAAATGTAAGTTGTTTTATTATCGTTTATTACTTAGTAATGATGAAATGATTATAGGTTAGACGCTCCTTTTTGGTTTCATGGGCATTTTCAAGGGGACTCTTTTAAAGGAGAATGTTCGGTAAACCCTTTTTTAAAAAATTGGTGAAGTAATGCGAAATAGAAGACGAATGATTTTTCCATTACAGTTGAGATAATGCGCAATGAAACCTTTTTTTGGCTGTATTTGTGTCCTATTGCGTACCTGCAAACAAAGCTGGATAAAATTTGCCAAACGCTTTTCTGTGGAATTAAAACAGACGGCTGTGCTCCCTTTTAAAGTCCGAATGCAGTACCCCTGTTCAGAGGGTATGATTTTATTGAACAAATTCTAATTAATTCCTCCGCGCCTCCAACAGTTCTCGCAATACCGCCCGTAATCCCGTATTTTCTTTGTGCTGCCAACGACTTTAACAAAAAAAATTGTCATGCAAACAGCTCGGAGGCACACAAAGGTGCCGGATTGGACAGTTTTAACTGGTGCATAGAAAATCGAGTGAATGTTGAGGTGTCAGATGCACTTTGAATTTAGATCTAAGCGAAGGCCTTTTTATTCTCTCCCTCTCTTTCCGGATTCGTGCTGGTGATAAATCTTAGCACGATGTTGACGTAGGAGGCAGCAGTAGGGGGAAGGCTGACGTGCAGTCGGTGTTTAATATACCGAAGCTGCGTATCGAACGTCAGGACCGGAGCCGCTAGTGCACAGGCAGCTTCTCGTGGGCAGTGAGAGCCGCGCACAGCCGCAATGACAAGCGTCCACAGCCCGCCCGCGAGCTGATCTGCAGCCAGCGAGACATCCATCTCCTCACAACCCCGCTACGGCTCCCAGCAGCACGGTGCTGGGCTGGAGCTTCATCTCTTTTTTAAAAAAAAATCACACGCGCACACAGAAAACTGGAGTTTATTTTTTCGCAAGATCAGGAGGGAGAAGTCGGAGGAGCCACAAAAAGAACATCGTGCAGCAGCTTCTTCGAAGAGTCTACTGCGAATTGATTCTTCTGTTAAGCTGACAGACGTTTCCTTATTCTATGGATGGGATTTTTAAAATGATTTTGTTCTAACGTGTATGAGCTGCGTCAAACAGCATTTTTTGTTCTTTGCGTTGATCATTCTACTTTTGAATACGGTTATTTGAAAGGTTTCTCTTCTGAAGAAAACTCTTGTCGATTCTCCGAGAGATGGCTACCCTGCTTCGAAAAATTGGTCTAATTCGCCTCCACGATCGAGACACGGATGGTGCAAAACACCAAGGCTCCCGCAAGGCGCCTAAAAGCAGCAGCCAGAAAAACGCCAACAAGCAGTGTAACTCTTCAAGCAACGAGAGCATCCTGCTCCAGTCTGACCACCACCACTACCACAATAACCATCAGCAGCAACACAGCCACAAGAGATCCGAGCAACCACCCTCCTCCACCAAGGACAGCAACAAGGACAAGCAGCAGGCCGGCAGCAAGGTGCCCCCGGCCGGCAGCAGCAGCTCCATCCCCGGGCAACCCCCCAACAAGCAACATTGCGCTCAGGTCCGCAGCCGCAGGCTCATGAAGGAGCTGCAGGACATCCGCAAACTGACCGATCACTTCATCAGCGTGGAGCTGGTGGACGACAACCTCTTCGAGTGGAATGTCAAGCTGCTGCAGGTGGATAAGGACTCGGCGCTGTGGCAGGACATGAAGGAGACAAGCACCGAGTGCATCCTGCTCAATCTCAACTTTCCGGATAACTTCCCCTTCTCCCCGCCCTTCATGAGGGTGCTGAGCCCTCGGCTGGAGAACGGCTACGTGCTGGACGGAGGGGCCATCTGCATGGAGCTGCTAACCCCGCGGGGTTGGTCCAGCGCCTACACTGTCGAGGCAGTCATGAGGCAGTTTGCAGCTAGCCTGGTCAAGGGACAGGTAAGGGTTGACACACATATATCTCCCATTGCAAGGAATCAAAAAAACGAATAGTTGTAATAGATATACGTAAGACCAACAAAACTGATTATTTCCTTTCTCTTATTTTGCCCAGTTACAAGCAAGTACGTCTTGCATTAAAACATTCATTGTAGGTACTCAGTGCATTGCTGTTTATCAAACCTCAGACTTGCAGATGTGAGTATTAACCTCATGCCAGGTATGGGTTTGCTAGATGCCCACATGCAACCTGTCCTTTGATCAGCCATGTATACTAGGAAGCAACCAAGTCTTGCTTCATAATGCAGGCATATTTATTAGAATGAACACTTTTTGACTGAATTTTATTACTTTGTAATTTATTTTACCTTGAAGATGCAAATGCAGGAAGGTTACTTGATCTAGGAATTAATGTAATTTTACAATTAAACAATGATTGAGGAGTGAATGCAGATGTTTTTCATACAAATGATATGTGTACAAATTCACCAATTGTAAATATAATTTCTTAGACAATTAAAATATTAGCTGTTGCATGCTCTCACTGTTTTTGTAGTGTGTTAATGAAAGCTGGATCTAGTACAGTTTGATAGATGTGCTATTTGGCACACCTCATTGCATTTCCCTCCCGAAATTCCACTGCCTGTTTACTTCACTCTGCTCCTTTAGCAAAAACCTCGACCCTGTCTTTAGCTGGCTTTTTGTTTATCTTTCATAACATCATCTTCCTTAAGGACCCTGTATTCACCTATCAGTGAACTGTCTGGCATGCCTCATGCTTATGGTGCAAACTGTGTAGTAGTACCAGTGAAAAAAGAACACACAACTTTCAGTCTAGCTCTAACAATGCCCACAGCGAAATAGAAAACATTGATTTTAATTTTATATTATATCAGCTGAAGTAACAAAAATTATATTGTATAATTGGATTGATACATGTGAAGATCTTGTTCTTTTCTGCTATTTAACAAATATTTAAATGTTATCTTAATCAATTATAGCATAGAGCAACACTCACATCTAACGTAAGTCAAAAGTAGGACTACTAATTATTGTTAGCAACTGAAAATGGAAACAAAACATTTTTAACCAATTACATTTTCTTTTTCCCACTGAACTCAACAATATTATCCAGTTCAACTCTGGGGTGCTTGTATCTGAAATTTCAAACGACAGTCAAGTGACCAGGTTTAAAATACAACTTTCTATCAAAAGGCAAAAACTAATCAGATAGCATTTAATTTTACCAATTAATTGATAGTGTGTGGCAAGTGCCAGTTAAAATTTGATATGAATGATGTTAATTATGCATCCTCGTTAAACGAGCAAATATACAGTAGTTGTCCTCATATGCGAAATCAATATTTATTAGTTTAAGTGTATGCATCACCTCACGGGATTTCGGACAATAGCCCACTTTCCCAATTATTGGATGTAAAAATGGATGAGACACCAAGTAACGTTACAGGTATGCTTGATGTTTAGATAATTTTTTAAAAAAAAACTCATTACTACATTTCATCCAGGAAAGCAAGGGTCACTTTTAGCACAACAGTTGATTTACTACTCTAGATCTCTTAATATTGTTTTATCAAAAACAGTACGATTGTTAAAACTGCACCAGGCCTCAGTTGGACCACAGCTAACATACAAGAAAGGGACCAAGGGACCAACTAGCATGATTTTTTGTATTCTTCAGATTCACAGAGCATAGATAAATTGTTGTCCAGATATCACTGTCCTGTTCAATTTTCTTGCAAAACTGTTGATTATTATTAGATTGTGACAGAGACTGTAATAGAATTATTTTGCTGCCATGAATAATTACTGATAAGAGCCATTAAAAGCAGCGGGAATAGGGCATTTGGACAAAGGACAAAGAGTTAGTTTCACAATTATCTACTTTTCCACAAAAGAAAATTCGTATTTTGAATTATTCAGATTGTTTTCACAGAAGACCCATGAGCTGTTGCCGTATTAGCAGACAAGCGGAAGTGAAGTCCTACATTCAGCTAATAGTTGAATCATCCGAGAGAGAGAGAGAAAGAAGGAACATAGAACATTACAGCGCAGTACAGTCCCTTCGGCCCTCGATATTGCACCAACCTGTGAAACCAATCTGAAGCCCATCTAAAATACACTATTCCATTATCATCCATATGTTTATCCAATGACCATCTAAATGCCCTTAAACTTGGCGAGTCTACTACTGTTGCAGGCAGACATTCTACACCCTTACTACTCCCTGAGTAAAAAACCTGCCACTGACTTCTGTCCTATATCTGTCACCCCTCAGTTTAAAAGCTATGTCCCCTCGTGCTAGCCATCACCATCCGAGGAAAAAGGCTCTCACTGTCCACCCTATCTAATCCTCTGTTCATCTTGTATGTCTCTATTAAGCCACCTCTTAACCTTCTTCTCTGTAACAAAAGCAGCCTCAAGTCCCTCAGTCTTTCCTCACAAGACCTTCCCTCCATACCAGGCAACATCCTGGTAAATCTCCTCTGCACCCTTTCCAATGCTTCCGCATCCTTCCTATAATGCGGCATCCAGAACTGTATGAAATACTCCAAGAGCGGCCGCACCAGAGTTTTGTACAGTTGCAACATGACATGGCTCTGAAACTCAGTCCTTCTACCAATAAAACCTAACACACCGTACACCTTCTTAACAACCCTATCATGATGACGATGGAATTTGTTGCAAGTAAATTTGTCTAGAAATAATCTAGTTCAACTTCCCTCCATTTACCAACTGCTAGAGTGGAGGAAGAAACACAGTTAACATACAAGATCAATGATCTTGCATCCGAAGTAGAAAATGTTAGAAACGTATGATCAATGTTTAAGAAAGTATAAAGACAGAGAAAGGGATAAGACAGGAAAACAAAGACCTGTTAGATGGACTTCCTGAGTTTCTCCAGCATTTTCTGTTTAATTTCGGATTTCAGCATCCACATTATTTTGCTTTAAATAGAAGTCTCCGACAGCATGGATTGGCGAGATAACTGAATTGACATGGTGCAAGGAGAAGTGAAATGATCGTGGAATAAGTAAAGAAACAAAAGAGGTGTCTAGCAAATGTGTCAATGGAAATAAGGCAGACATTACCTACATCTGATCTCATTTCTCAGACAATACTTAACAATGCTCCAAGTATTATCCAACTAGAGTCCACACAAGTTTAACTTCACTTCTTTGCTTCTTATTTCTGCCCCTCTAGGAGTAAAATGCAATTCTTTATTTGCCATTGGTAGCATTTATGGCTACCTTTAATGGTGCTGTATCTGTATCCCCAGATATTTATTCCACTTTCATTTTTATACACTTAAGTTTATTTTTAGTTCAGGCAACATGCTGTCCCTCCTATGTTGAAAACCCTATCTATTAAATATCAAAGTAATATTTAAGTTATCAGCAGCGGTCCTTTCCCAGAATCAAAGACACAGCAGGCAGAAGTCCCAGTTTCTGAAAGCTGCTGGCCAGTCAGACACTGGCAGTATCAATTGCAGACATTACCAGTGGAAATGATGGCACCCACAACCCCTTGCTGGGACCTACCTGACTGACCATGCAAGCTCAATCACTTACCGAGGTTGTGTAACCTCCTTCATGGTGACTGCCGCAGGCCAACTGCTGTCCCAAGAGCAACCACTATTCCCAGTGGTCCTGTTGTGACTGAAGAGTTTGCAGTGCCCCGATTGCAGAGACTCTTGGAGGCAGCATCCGCATCATTAAAGAGGTTGAAACTCTTCTACCAGGCTGTCAATTGTCTGATGACCTGTATGACCTATGGCTTGTATCATAGCTTCTGAAGATAGCCATTAATGGATTTACTGCGAGCTTTCTGGCCAACCATTAGGATTGTGACCACTGCCATTTAATGAAGTCTATGTTTTTGCTTTCTGTTGAAGTACCTTTTTTTGATGCCAGTGGGAGTTCTTACTCTGATCACTAACTAACTTGGAGACCGCTGCATTGTCATGATGCCCTTCTTAGTTGAAATATTGAGTTGAGGCTCCATTTACTTTCTTTGGTGACAGAAAAAGAGAGCAGAAAGTTGTGAGTTTCCTTCTCAGAATTGCAATGTAAAATTCTAATTATTAAAAGTAGTTGCACTGTTTATTCTTGTTATTCGGCTGTGCTCAAACAGATGCCAAGTTTACCTACAATAAAATCACATGGCAATGCAGATATTCTTTAAATTGTTCTGCTTTTTTCTTTGACTCCAATGGAGGTTTTGCCATCAGTTCTTTTTTAAAAATGCAGTGGTGTTTAATAGCTTTCAATTTCTTTTCAAGAAGTGAGACTTTTTTTGTAATTCTGTGCTTTCTCAGTAAGTACCTATGTATTCAGGAATTAGCTGTGGCTTAATTGTGAGGAGCGTATGAGCTAACATATGCACAGCTAAATTAAGAAAAACAATGAAGCACAGCTGGTTAATGGGTGTGTCTACCAATGTTAATATGGCTGTCTTGCATTGTCAGGATTAGAAACTTGCTGCTATTCAGTTCCGGCTAGTACCTCAACAATATTCCCTGCTTAAAAAGTAACATTGTAAATTCAAGACAAAATCACATAGAAGAGTGTTAAAATTCATAACAGTTTGGAACAATTTTTAAGAGGGTGCAAATGGGGCAAGTAGTCCATTTATGATAAACATAGTATCTCAAAGAAATAATTACTAACACAGTTAGAATGAGCTTGTTAAAAACTGCAAATCTAACATATTGCAATTTTCGTTGGAGAATCGTAGAGTCGGTTACTTAAAAGCAGTCACCTTAAATCGATTAAATGTGGAAAAATTGTAGACACTCACTGGATCATATTTTAGTTAATTAAATAAAAACAAGAAATAATGCATCTGGGCAATCTCATAGCATAGGTATTGGAGAACTTACCTCAACCAGAATCTACCAAATTAACATCAAAAATGGCTATACCTGCCTAATTATCATAGGTACTGAAGTAATGTCACAGGAATAGCTCCACTAGATGATTACATGTTCGAATCTTGGGCAGTCATACAAATTGCCCGCACCAGTTCTGAGTGAGGTAGCTCAGTGAAATTATTTTCTACATAATGGGACTTCGTTTTGTACCAGAGCAGGAAGAAATATTTGGCAAAACATATCCATAAATAATCTAGACCTTTATTTAAAACAATATAAAGTAGACTGAAAGGTAACCTGGTAGGATATATATGGGACGAGATTTTGTTTAATTATTGTCATTGGCATCAATGTCACCATGAACACTAATACTACCTTAAGGTTAAAGATCTGTTTACTCCATTTCAACACAATAAATAATAGCATTAGTAGTTGGATATTTAAATTTTGATTGACTTTATCATGAGACTGTATTTCTAAATTATCTTGAAACTCTCTTCATTCTCATGCATAATTATCAAGTTAGTTTGGAAACCATCAGATCGGAGAATTCATACATTAATGTTATTTATACCACTGACATGGATTTCTATATCAACATTATCTCTAACAGGGAACTGAGACCTAGGGATTAGCAATTTAGTCATAGAGGTCAACAGCACTGAGCAAAGCCCCTTAACCCCGTTGTCGCCACGCCATTCGAAAGCAACCACCCAACTATTCTAATTTAAACTTACTGTTGTAGATTCTTGACTGCACTGTAATTCTAATGCTGTTGCATATCTTTAACTCCCCCTCAACTAACATAGCAAAGACAATGCACATTGTCATTTTATTTTTCTTGAGGTAGAGGACAGGAATAGATACCGCATAGCATCTGCTAAACTAAAACAGTTGTGTCATATTTAGTGTTGTCACTTGTGAGCTAGATCTCCTACTAATGAAAATTAGCAATCCACTGAGATGGTTGGTCAACTAACATGACAGTGATAAAGCTTATTCAATTCCTTTATCCTTCTGAAATGCCTGGTTCTTTTTAAGACAGTAATATTCTTCATCTGAAAGGTATAACAAATATTAAATATTTACAACATAAGGGAGGTTTTAAAATTTTCACTTTAATCTCCACATGCATAATATATTACACTATATTTGACTTCCTGAGATGCTTGGAGTGATCTCTTTTGTAAACAAAAGCAACTACCATTTGAGATTTAGAAGGTTTGGCTAGTTTTATAAAACCATGGGAATACAGGTTGCAACAAAATATTCTCATCCTTCCTCTGCCCCATTATGCATACAGTATTTTTACAGTTAAGGCATACAGAAATCAAATGTGTAGAAGTAATTTCACGTGTATTGAATGATACGCGTTTTGGGTGAAGGAGTGGGTTAGAAGACTGTTCTTTATTTTTTTTTATTCCAACTTACAGTGTGAACACCACTGGCATGACCAGCATTTATTATGGTGTTAATTCCAACTCAGAGTAAAGTGCCTTTAAACTATCTGCTGGTACTAATAAAAATAATGGTACAGTAAGTTATTCAAGAAACATATTCACAATCAAAAGGTTAAATTGCTGTGTAGTTGACTTCTAAGAAATGATGTGTAGACTAAATAATCAGGTTAAAAACAGGCAAATGTGTAACATTGTAACAAAAACAGACAAATTCAGCAGGAATTGAAAGTAGGATACTGTTGAATGAAAATTATATTAACTCTACAAATCAGTACTTCTTGTCTATGTTACAGCCAGTGGGTATTTTGAATTTAGTCATTTAAGTACTTCATTGAAGACTCAAATCATATAACATATAGAGCTGCATCAGTTCCTTTCCTCCCTGATCTTACAGTGTTAAATTTATTCAGATTTCTGAATTGCCTTGATTACATGGTGTATGGAATAAATTCTGAAAATGATTATGGAAGGAATTTTCAAATCTCAGTACAAATATTCACTGTGATAATGGGAACTGCAGATGCTGGAGAATCCAAGATAATAAAATGTGAGGCTGGATGAACACAGCAGGCCAAGCAGCATCTCAGGAGCACAAAAGCTGACGTTTCAGGCCTAGACCCTTCATCAGAGAGGGGGATGGGGTGAGGGTTCTGGAATAAATAGGGAGAGAGGGGGAGGCGGACCGAAGATGGAGAGAAAAGAAGATAGGTGGAGAGAGTATAGGTGGGGAGGTAGGGAGGGGATAGGTCAGTCCAGGGAAGACGGACAGATCAAGGAGTTGGGATGAGATTAGTAGGTAGGAGATGGGGGTGCGGCTTGGGGTGGGAGGAAGAACAGGTTAGGGAGGCAGAGACAGGTTGGACTGGTTTTGGGATGCAGTGGGTGGAGGGGAAGAGCTGGGCTGGTTGTGTGGTGCAGTGGGGGGAGGGGACGAACTGGGCTGGTTTAGGGATGCGGTGGGGGAAGGGGAGATTTTGAAGCTCGAGAAGTCCACATTGATACCATTAGGCTGCAGGGTTCCCAAGCGGAATATGAGTTGCTGTTCCTGCAACCTTCGGGTGGCATCATTGTGGCACTGCTGGAGGCCCATGATGGACATGTCATCTAAAGAATGGGAGGGGGAGTGGAAATGGTTTGCGACTGGGAGGTGCAGTTGTTTGTTGCGAACCGAGCGGAGGTGTTCTGCAAAGCGGTCCCCAAGCCTCCGCTTGGTTTCCCCAATGTAGAGGAAGCCACACTGGGTACAGTGGATGCAGTATACCACACTGGCAGATGTGCAGGTCCTCTGGGGAGCCAGAGGTGGCGCCGATACAGTCATCAATGTAACGGAGGAAGAGGTGGGGTTTGGGGCCTGTGTAGGTGCGGAAGAGGGACTGTTCCACGTAACCTACAAAGAGGCAGGCATAGCTGGGGCCCATGGGGGGGCCCATGGCCACCCCTTTTGACTCCTCCCACTTCCTACAGACTAAGGGGGTGGCCATGAGCACCCGCATGGGCCCCAGCTATGCCTGCCTCTTTGTAGGTTACGTGGAACAGTCCCTCTTCCGCACCTACACAGGCCCCAAACCCCACCTCTTCCTCCGTTACATTGATGACTGTATCGGTGCCGCCTCTTGCTCCCCAGAGGAGCTCGAACAGTTCATCCACTTCACCAACACCTTCCACCCCAACCTTCAGTTCACCTGGGCCATCTCCAGCACATCCCTCACCTTCCTGGATCTCTCAGTCTCCATCTCAGGCAACCAGCTTGTAACTGATGTCCATTTCAAACCCACCGACTCCCACAGCTACCTAGAATACACCTCCTCCCACCCACCCTCCTGCAAAAATTCCATCCACTATTCCCAATTCCTCCGCCTCCGCCGCATCTGCTCCCATGATAAGACATTCCACTCCCACACATCCCAGATGCCCAAGTTCTTCAAGGACCGCAACTTTCCCCCCACAGTGATCGACAACGCCCTTGACTGCGTCTCCTGCATTTCCCGCAACACATCCCTCACACCCCGCCCCCGCCACAACCGCCCAAAGAGGATCCCCCTCGTTCTCACACACCACCCCACCAACCTCCGGATACAACACATCATCCTCCGACACTTCCGCCATCTACAATCTGACCCCACCACCCAAGACATTTTTCCATCCCCTCCCCTGTCTGCTTTCCGGAGAGACCACTCTCTCCGTGACTCCCTTGTTCGCTCCACACTGCCCTCCAACCCCAGCACACCCGGCACCTTCCCCTGCAACCGCAGGAAATGCTACACTTGCCCCCACACCTCCTCCTCACCCCTATCCCAGGCCCCAAGATGACATTCCATATTAAGCAGAGGTTCACCTGCACATCTGCCAATGTGGTATACTGCATCCACTGTACCCAGTGTGGCTTCCTCTACATTGGGGAAACCAAGTGGAGGCTTGGGGACCGCTTTGCAGAACACCTCCACTCGGTTCGCAACAAACAACTGCACCTCCCAGTCGCAAACCATTTCCACTCCCCCTCCCATTCTTTAGATGACATGTCCATCATGGGCCTCCTGCAGAGCCACAATGATGCCACCCAAAGGTTGCAGGAACAGCAACTCCTATTCCGCTTGGGAACCCTGCAGCCATATGGTATCAATGTGGACTTCACCAGCTTCAAAATCTCCCCTTCCCCCACCGCATCCCTAAACCAGCCCAGTTTGCCCCTTCCCCCCACTGCACCACACAACCGGCCCAGCTCTTCCCCTCCACCCACTGCATCCCAAAACCAGTCCAACCTGTCTCTGCCTCCCTAACCTGTTCTTCCTCCCACCCATCCCTTCCTCCCACCCCAAGCCGCACCTCCATCTCCTACCTACTAACCTCATTCCACCTCCTCGACCTGTCCGTCTTCCCTGGACTGACCTATCCCCTCCCTACCTCCCCACCTATACTCTCTCCACCTATCTTCTCTCCATCTTCAGTCCGCCTCCCCCTCTCTCCCTATTTATTCCAGAACCCTCACCCCATCCCCTTCTCTGATGAAGGGTCTAGGCCTGAAACGTCAGCTTTTGTGCTCCTGAGATGCTGCTTGGCCTGCTGTGTTCATCCAGCCTCACATTTTATTATCACAAATATTCACTGTAATTGTTTGTAGAGTTTTAAAATTTGTGACATGAGGGGCAATGGTTTACTGAGGGTCTAAGATCAAGATCAGCACACACTCCTGCATGCTTTCTGTCTGATCATGGAATTTGGGGGTCACTGGCCAGGCAGCATTTATTGCCCATCCCTAATCGTCCAGAGGGAAGTTAAGAGTCAACCATATTGCTGTGGGTGTGCAGTCACATGTAGGCCAGAATGGTGAGGATGGTAGTTTCCTTCCTTAAAGAGCATTAGCAAACCAGATGGGTTTTTCCCCAGCTATCGGCAATGGATTTGTGATTATCATTAGACTCTTAATTCCAGATATTTATTGAATTCAAATTTCACTATCTGCTTTGGCAGGATTCAAGCCCAGTTCGCTCGAACATTATTTGGGTCAACAGTCCAGCAGCAGTACCACTAAGCTGTCACCTTCCCCTTTTGACAAAGTGAAGGATGCAGCTCTATAAATCAACACCTGGCCACAGTCAAGTGTTGTATAAGGGATGAGGGATCTGAAAATGAGGAAGTGTGGTGGAGGCAGGTTTAATTGAAGAATTCAAGAGAGCATCGGATAATTATTTGGATCGAAAAAATGTGCAAATGTGTAGGGATAAAGCAGACGTTTATAATAGTGATGCTTGTTTAAAGAGCTGATACAGGCATGATGGGCTGAATGGTTTGCTTTTATGGCATTGCAATTCTGTGATAAACAACTGTGTTGGGACATTTTTGCAAATCTCCATTTGACTTCCTCACTTCAAGACTATATTTTGCCAAAGTATAATTGCATAACCTTTCATCAAGGGTCATGTATTCATATGTACTAAAGAATACTTGGCTGCATTTATGTGTAGAAGAATTCAACAACACACTATTTTCCCTACATCATTCACTGGAGGTGTCAAAATTTTCCTGTTCATGAGCAACAGCATCCTGTGGCAAGGCGAGAAGAAAAGAGAGCATGATTAATGAGAATGAGGGAAATAATTGGCCTCAGCCAAGTGCCCTGAGGCACACTTGCTGTTATTTTATATTTCGTTCACTTGCTGCTAATTGAATACCTCTGATAATGGTTCCCATCTGCTCCAGAGGTATGGAATAACATCTCTGAACAGATTGATAAAGAAAATACCTAGTCAGCTATTGCAGTAGTGCTCTTGTGGCACAGTGGTGGTGTGAAGCCAGGAGACCCAGTCTCAAGTCCAACATACTCCAGAGGTGTGTCTGAATAAGTTGATTGAAGATGTATAAATTTACTCTTCATTTAGGGAAGGGCTCTTGTAGTGCAGTGGTAATGTCCCTACCTCTGGAGCAGGTGGAACATGAACCCAGATTTTCTGACCTAGAGGTGTTTCATAACATGTCTGAACAGGTTGATTGAAACGCCGAGACAGCCATTGGCATCTGACACATATGTTCATTAAGAATGACAGCAATCCATTTGACAAGAATGTCACAAATAACTTTATCAACTGCTTCAGCGTAATTTTGAGATCAACCCTGTGAAAAGCCTTTGAAAGATCTGTTGTAATTCTTGAACTAGGTCCCAGCTCATTGGAACATTTACGAAAGAAGTTCACAGCATCAACCAAACAAACAGTAGATTCTCCATTTTCTAGTCCAGCTGACACAATGATGCAAGTCAAGGAGATGATCAATATGTGATGTAACCACTTAGTCAAGAAAATCTCTGCAATCTGAGAGAAGTAGTCCATCAAGAAGATGGATACAGTTAGACTAATGTTGATGGTTGCCGCTTGGGCACTGAAACAAGTACTTTTGCTTCTATTGATAGGGAACTACTCCCTCAGCAAAGGAAGTATTGTATGACATTAGTCTGGGTATCTAATGTCAGTTCTGTGATACCAAACAGGATGCTGGAAAAACTCAGCAGATCTGGCAGCTTTTATGGCGAGAAAAACAGTTAACCTTTTGAGTCTGATATGACTTTTTTTATAATTTCTGCAGAATCCAGGTGTGTGATAGCATGAGTCTACAATGCAAAAAGTAGCATGTATTGGTATTAATTGATTTTTTGGGGTAAATTCTACTAAAATGCCAAACTCAGACCAGATACAACATGGAGCCCACAAACCC
The DNA here is from genome assembly GCF_030684315.1 of Stegostoma tigrinum. Classification (NCBI taxonomy): domain Eukaryota; kingdom Metazoa; phylum Chordata; class Chondrichthyes; order Orectolobiformes; family Stegostomatidae; genus Stegostoma; species Stegostoma tigrinum. The sequence continues at coordinate 52,887,517 of NC_081355.1, forward strand.
AAGTTACTCTTTGTCCTACTCATCTAGCAACAACTGAGCTGCTGAATGTTAAATGCATTTTCAATGGCTAATTTAAGTTAAAGAAATTTCTCAGCTGTCGAGTAAATGAACTTAGATACAGACTTGAAAAACAAAATTCACCTTGAGCACAACATCAGTCTTTGAACTCCATCCACCTCCATGTGACTGTCTGATCCGGAACAAGCTATTTGCAATCTTGGTGTCATATTTGACTCCATCTTCAACTTCTGACTTCATATCCATACTATTACTAAGATAACCTGAACATCACCTGCTGAAACCTTTATCCATGCCTTTCTTTCCTCCTGAAGCAATTACACCCATGTCATACTTGTTTTCCTTCCATATTATACCATACAAAAACCTGGTCATCCAGAAATTTAGTACTGTATCCTTATACGTGTCAAATGCCACTCACTCAGCATTTTCATGCTCATGAGCTAAGATGTCACAGAATCATACAATGCCTACGGTGCAGAAAGAGGGCATTCAATCCGTCAAGTCTGCACTGACCCTCTAAAGACCATCTGCCCAAGACTCAGTCATCATTCACCCTATCCTCAAATTAACTATGACTAATCCACATAGCCTGCGCATCTTTGAATACTGCACATCACTTTAGCATGGCCAGTCCACCTCATGTGCACATCTTTGGACTGTGTGAGAGGAAACCCAAGCAGAAATGGAGAAAACATGCAAACTCCGTACAGACAGCCATCCAAGAATGGCATAGAGCCCAGGTATCTGGTGCTGTGAGGCAGTGTGCTAACCATTGAGCCACCGTGCCACCCTGTCTGCCTTTCAGCTGATACCTCAGTTTAGAGTTCTCATCATTTTCTCATCTTTGTTTGTTAAATCCATCCATGGTGTCATCGCTCCCTTTCTCTGTATCTCTCAAAACTCAACCTTCTGAGATTTATGCACTCATCTAATTTAGCCTTTAAATTAATTTAATTTAGCATTTAAAATGTTTTCATGCTGAATATCTGACTTTTGTCACCACTGACTGACATTTCAAATGGTTGAAGAGCTGAATCTTAGTTTCAAAAACGGGTCAATTGGTGGTATGTCAGAGGTTAAAATGCCAGAAACGTTAAACAAGTATAACTCACTGTAAACCATAAACAAAAACAGAAGTTGCTGAAATAGCTCAGAGAGTCTGGGAGCATCTGTGAAAAGAAATCAAAGTTAACGGTTCGGGTCCGGTGACCCTTCCTCACTGGTCCCAAAAGGCTAAGTTTAATTGCTGTTCACAGATGTTGCCAGACCTACTGAGTTTTACCAGCAACTTCTGTTTTTGTTTCTGATTTACAGCATCTGCAGTTTTTTTGGTTTGCACTTAAAAGCATTGTTGGTTTTAATATAGGCAGGTTGAGGAATGGCTGGCCAATTTGATGGTGGTGCCAGAAGCAGTTTGGTTACTTGACTGTTATGATGACACTGTCTCCATCATGTTGACAATCATTCTATTTGTAACAAGAAGCTGCCTGGTTTTCCAGGCTTTAGGAAACTCCATCAGCTGAAAGACGATAAGGCTGACCCCACCTCTTTCCCCTAGTGAAGCCTGTACAGAACTATCTGGTCTGGAAGGAGAATGAGGTATATTCAGCAGATCAAAGTCAATCTTTTTGTCCTAACTCTCTTCCCCACATACAACAGGACCTCTCCCTTCCACCCAATGCATCTACCTTGCATTGTGAAAAAGGTTCCCACTTAAGAGTCTATCAATCAGAATGCCTCTGAATGGGAACTGCGTGGAAAAGTTAAAGAAGATTGCAGTTAAATTCTACAGGGGTATTCTTTTGAGTTCCACTACTTCGCAATTGCTTCCCTGCCATCCCTGCACAAGACTGCCTAAAGGATAAAGTCCAGGTCAAGCTATCAGGTCATAGAGTTTATATAGCATGGACACAGACCCTTCAGCCCAACTGATCCATTCCGACCAGTTTTGCAAACTAAGCTGGCCACATTTGTCTCTGTTTGGCCCATATCCTTCTAAACCTTCTTTATTCATATCTCTGTCCAAATGTCGTTTAAATATTGTAACTGTACCTGCATCTACCACTTCCTCTGGCAGTCCATTCCACGTACGAACCACTGTCTGTGGAAAAGGTCAACAGTGTATCTACGTAAAGTATTTTTTCTAAAAAGGTCAAAATCGGAACAAAATGAACATATGGAAATTACAGACATGCTGAATAATTACTTTGCATCAGCAGTTACAATAGACAAATAAGTCAGTGTACTCAATACACCCAGGAAACTAATATTTAATCAGGGAAGAGGCTTTTTCAAAAATAACACAAGCAAAATAATAGTAACAAAGAAAATGGTGGCATTAATGAGGTAATAAAATGTGAGGCTGGATGAACACAGCAGGCCAAGCAGCATCTCAGGAGCACAAAAGCTGACGTTTCGGGCCTAGACCCTTCATCAGAGAGGGGGATGGGGGGAGGGAACTGGAATAAATAGGGAGAGAGGGGGAGGCGGACCGAAGATGAAGAGTAAAGAAGATAGGTGGAGAGAGTGTAGGTGGGGAGGTAGGGAGGGGATAGGTCAGTCCAGGGAAGACGGACAGGTCAAGGAGGTGGGATGAGGTTAGTAGGTAGCTGGGGGTGCGGCTTGGTGTGGGAGGAAGGGATGGGTGAGAGGAAGAACCGGTTAGGGAGGCAGAGACAGGTTGGACTGGTTTTGGGATGCAATGGGTGGGGGGGAAGAGCTGGGCTGGTTGTGTGGTGCAGTGGGGGGAGGGGATGAACTGGGCTGGTTTAGGGATGCGGTGGGGGAAGGGGAGATTTTGAAACTGGTGAAGTCCACATTGATACCATATGGCTGCAGGGTTCCCAGGCGGAATATGAGTTGCTGTTCCTGCAACCTTCGGGTGGCATCATTGTGGCAGTGCAGGAGGCCCGTGATGGACATGTCATCAAGAGAATGGGAGGGGGAGTGGAAATGGTTTGCGACTGGGAGGTGCAGTTGTTTGTTGCGAACTGAGCGGAGGTGTTCTGCAAAGCGGTCCCCAAGCCTCCGCTTGGTTTCCCCAATGTAGAGGAAGCCGCACCGGGTACAGTGGATGCAGTATACCACATTGGCAGATGTGCAGGTGAACCTCTGCTTAATGTGGAATGTCATCTTGGGGCCTGGGATGGGGGTGAGGGAGGAGGTGTGGGGACAAGCGTAGCATTTCCTGCGGTTGCAGGGGAAGGTGCCGGGTGTGGTGGGGTTGGAGGGCAGTGTGGAGCGAACAAGGGAGTCACGGAGAGAGTGGTCTCTCCGGAAAGCAGACAGGGGTGGGGATGGAAAAATGTCTTGGGTGTGGGGTCGGATTGTAAATGGCGGAAGTGTCGGAGGATAATGCGTTGTATCCGGAGGTTGGTAGGGTGGTGTGTGAGAACGAGGGGGATCCTCTTGGGGCGGTTGTGGCGGGGGCGGGGTGTGAGGGATGTGTCGCGGGAAATGCGGGAGACGCGGTCAAGGGCGTTCTCGATCACCGTGGGGGGAAAGTTGCGGTCCTTAAAGAACTTGGACATCTGGGATGTGCGGGAGTGGAATGTCTTATCTTGGGAGCAGATGCGGCGGAGGCGGAGGAATTGGGAATAGGGGATGGAATTTTTGCAGGAGGGTGGGTGGGAGGAGGTGTATTCTAGGTAGCTGTGGGAGTCGGTGGGCTTGAAATGGACATCAGTTACAAGCTGGTTGCCTGAGATGGAGACTGAGAGGTCCAGGAAGGTGAGGGATGTGCTGGAGATGGCCCAGGTGAACTTCCACACTGCTGGGATCCTATGAAAATGAGAAGCAGGATGCTGAAGGGATGTACAGGTGAAGGATGCCAGGAGTGTGGTGGCAGAAAGATACATTAAGGTGCAGGGGTGAAAGAGACATCAATGGTGGTACAGGGATGCTGAAAAGAGAGAGAGCGGTTTTAAATTTTTCTCTAAAGAAATACTCAGCTAAATGGAGACAGGAATACTTGAAATTACCAAGATAATGATTTCCTAGTAAATCAATATGGAACAGCTTCTTTTAAGCTCTATAATTTCATGACCTACTATCTGGTGTAATTGTGTAAAAGTACTATTGTAATGAACACTGTGTCAATTGTCAAATTTAAATCCTGGGATGCAATAGAAAGAGTAGTAATTGTTTCATTGAAATATTCCAGCTTTGTATATACGTGATGTAATTGCATTAGCTATGTGTAAGTGTTTTTTTTGTGCAGAAGTCTATATCAGTTATTTTAAAAAATGCTTTCACTGTTAATTTTGTGCCTGGTATCTTGTGCCAATTTAAATTTGCAGTGCGTTGGAATTTAATGTTTTCCTTTTGTGCTGCAAGTTTTAGGTTTAATAAAAGGGTGGCATTTATGGAGAATATTCATAAATTCTTTTAATTCTGCTTCTCTGTGAGTTAAATTCACCGTGCCAACACAAATACTGAAGGTATTAGCGAGTTTTGAGAAGATTTGTAGCTCAGGTTGAGGTTCTGGATGTGAGTTTGCTCGCTCAGCTGGAAGGTTAGTTTTCAGGCGTTTCGTCACCATTCTAGGTAACATCATCACTGGGCCTCCAACGAAGCACTGGTGTTATGTCCCACTTTCTATTTATCTGGTTAGGTTTCCTTGGGTTGGTGATGTCATTTCCTGTTTGACAAAATGGTGACGAAACGTCTGAAAACTAACCTTCCAGCTCAGTGAGCAAACTCAGATCCAGAACTGAAGGTATTGTTATTATTTGTCTTATTATTATGGATTGTTGTAAGGGGAGGAAAATATCTGTTTCTCCAACGTACTTTAAGGAAGGAAATTTGCCATCCTTACCTGGTTAGGCCTACATGTGACTCCAGACCCACAATGATGTGGCAGACTCTTAACTGTCCCCTAGGCAATTACAGATGGTAATGAATGCTGGCCGAGCCTGCACCACCCACATCCAATGAAATGTTTTTTAAAAATTTGTCTATAATTCCCTAGTTTCCTTCTGCCATCTTCTTAAATAGTGGAGTGTCATGTACAGTTTTATAATGTATCGGAATGGTTTGTATTAACGGAACTTTGTAAGATTTTAGTTAAGGCACCTGTAATGTTTGCATCTTTATCCCTTAAGTCAATCAAAACCAACTACCTCGAGGTAGTTGGTTTTGATTGACTTAAGGGATAAAGATGCAAACATTACAGGTGCCTTAACTAAAATCTTACAAAGTTCCGTTAATACAAACCATTCCGATACATTATAAAACTGTACATGACACTCCACTATTTAAGAAGATGGCAGAAGGAAACTAGGGAATTATAGACAAATTTTTAAAAAACATTTCATTGGATGTGGGTGGTGCAGGCTCGGCCAGCATTCATTACCATCTGTAATTGCCTAGGGGACAGTTAAGAGTCTGCCACATCATTGTGGGTCTGGAGTCACATGTAGGCCTAACCAGGTAAGGATGGCAAATTTCCTTCCTTAAAGTACGTTGGAGAAACAGATATTTTCCTCCCCTTACAACAATCCATAATAATAAGCCAAATAATAACAATACCTTCAGTTCTGGATCTGAGTTTGCTCACTGAGCTGGAAGGTTAGTTTTCAGACGTTTCGTCACCATTTTGTCAAACAGGAAATGACATCACCAACCCAAGGAAACCTAACCAGATAAATAGAAAGTGGGACATAACACCAGTGCTTCGTTGGAGGCCCAGTGATGATGTTACCTAGAATGGTGACGAAACGCCTGAAAACTAACCTTCCAGCTGAGCGAGCAAACTCACATCCAGAACCTCAACCTGAGCTACAAATCTTCTCAAAACTCGCTAATACCTTCAGTATTTGTGTTGGCACGGTGAATTTAACTCACAGAGAAGCAGAATTAAAAGAATTTATGAATATTCTCCATAAATGCCACCCTTTTATTAAACCTAAAACTTGCAGCACAAAAGGAAAACATTAAATTCCAACGCACTGCAAATTTAAATTGGCACAAGATACCAGGCACAAAATTAACAGTGAAAGCATTTTTTAAAATAACTGATATAGACTTCTGCACAAAAAAAACACTTACACATAGCTAATGCAATTACATCACGTATATACAAAGCTGGAATATTTCAATGAAACAATTACTACTCTTTCTATTGCATCCCAGGATTTAAATTTGACAATTGACACAGTGTTCATTACAATAGTACTTTTACACAATTACACCAGATAGTAGGTCATGAAATTATAGAGCTTAAAAGAAGCTGTTCCATATTGATTTACTAGGAAATCATTATCTTGGTAATTTCAAGTATTCCTGTCTCCATTTAGCTGAGTATTTCTTTAGAGAAAAATTTAAAACCGCTCTCTCTCTTTTCAGCATCCCTGTACCACCATTGATGTCTCTTTCACCCCTGCACCTTAATGTATCTTTCTGCCACCACACTCCTGGCATCCTTCACCTGTACATCCCTTCAGCATCCTGCTTCTCATTTTCATAGGATCCCAGCAGTGTGGAAGCAGGCCATTCGGCCCATTGAGTCCACACCAGCCCTCCAAAGACCATCCCACGCAGACCCACCCACCTACCCTTTCGCTGTAACTTTGCATTTCCTATAGCTAGTACACCTAGCATGCACATCCTTGGACACAATGATCAATTTAGCAAAACCGAATGCACCTAACCTGCACATCTTGGCACTGTGGCTGGAAGCCTACGCAGACACAGGGAGAATGTGCAAACTCCACACCTGCGGAGTTGCCCGAGCTGTATTCCAAGCTGGATCCCTGGTGCTGTGAGGCAGCGGTACTAGCCACTGAGCCACCATACCAGCCTTCACTACTTTTATAGCCTCCTGCTCCCTCCCACTTGCCCCCCTCAACCCCATTCTTCCGGGCTCCTCATCTGAATCACTCTTGCAGGTTCCTCCTCCCTTTAAAATCTCTCACAGCCATCTTCCCACACCTCTCTCCTTCAGTCTGCTCCTCTACACACATATCCCCATCCCATTAAATGGCACGGGCCTCAGAAAAAGCCCCAGCTTCTGACAAATAGCAGTTGATTACCACAACGAATGCCACCACTTTGTTTCCTAACTGCAGCTGCTTGTTCAAAGATAGGGTTCTGTATTTGCTGCTAACAGTATTTACTCGACTCCCTCTGTTGAATTTTTCAGGCATTTAGGAGATTTACCCATGCTGCTGTCTTGATTTCAACCATAAATAAGTCATCTTCTACATCCTGTACCCTCTTTCCCAGAACCATGATATGGCTCCCATTATCCTCACCTTCCATCCTACCAGTCTTTGTGTTCAATGAACCATCCCACACCATCTTCACCAAACGTAGCATGACACCCACATTCTAAAGGGACCGTTTTCTCTTTAAAACCCTAGTCTATTCCTCTGTAATTCCTAGTAGTCTCTCCTCTTCCCTTGGCACCATACCATGCAAGCCCAAGGAAGGGGAGAAGTATTGCCTTTGAAGGTAAAGACCATTTTCAACATAAGAGAATGTAACCATTGCCCCATGACATTCACTGGCATCCCACTCTATGAATACTCCCACTGTCAACATGGTGGGAGTTCTAATAGGACAGAAATTGAGTTGTACAGGATAGAAATATTATGACTACAAGAATAGGTCAAAGGCCAGGAGGTCTGCACTTCCCAATTCCTGTTTGTCACCTACAAGGTAGAAGTTAGGAGTGCAGTGGAACAGTCTCTACTTTTCTTGATGGGTGCAGCTCCAACAACACTCAAACAGTATTCAACTTCATTGGCATTCCATCAGTCCCCTTCAGCATTAATTCATGCCACCACTATTGCACAGTGGCTGCAGTGTGTACAATTGACACGATACATTGCAGTAATTCACCCACAGTCCTTCAACAGGACCCTTCCAAAGCATGCCCACTGCCATTTAGAGGGATAATACCAGCAGATGCAGATGAACACCAACAACAACAGATTCTCCTCCACATCACACACCATCCTGACTTGGAACAGTGGGTGGAATCTTCCCAGGCACAGAATAATGAGGTCATTGACAAGAAAGTTGTGAAAACTGTATGAAATGGGCAGTGAAGAGCTTCCTGACAGTGAGAGCAAAAATTCCCATTTTTCAGCTAAGTATTGTATAGCAAGACAACATTTTCGCTCACAAACAGTGAAAGGCCTACTTCCTTGTATTATTCATTATCACATCAACTCACTTATTTATGTGCCATTTCCCATTCTCCCACCTGCCAAACTAAATGATAACAATTCCCAACATTAAAGTCAGAGCAGTAATTTGAAACTCCAACTCACTGCTTACTTCAATATTTTGGGGCTTGCTCCATGGGCACCAAACACACATACCCCTATCCACCAGAGCCAAAGTGAGTGCTAGTTTGCCTCTGCCCAGCATCTATAAGACCATAAGACATAGGAGCAGAAATTAGGCCATCTGGCCCATCGATTCTGCTCTGCCATTCAAGCACGTCTGATAAATTCTTCAACCCCATTCTCCTGCTCTTTCCGAGTAATCCTTGATCCCCTTAATAAACAAGAACTTATCTATCTCAGACTTAAATATACTCAATGACCTGGTCTCCACTGCCTTCTGTGGCAGTGAATTCCATAGATTCACCACTCTCTGGCTGAAGAGTTTTTCCCCTTATGTCCATTCTAAAAGGTCTTGCCTTTACTCTAAGGCTGTGCCCTCGGGTCCTAGACTCTCATACCAATGAGACCATCTTCCGAACATCCATTTTGTCCAGGCCATTCAGTATTCTGAAAGTTTCAATTAAATCCCCCTCATCCTTCTAAACTCCAATGAGTATAGTTGCTCTGAAGAAATTCACAGGAACTGTGCAGACTGACTAGTGCAAAGGTGGGCTTTAAAGATGGTGCCAACATTTAGAGTTTTGGATGTTCCACAGTGGCCAGTGCTTCTGCCTGTGGCGGGTGGGAGAATATGATGACTGTGGAGCACCATAGGGACATGGTGTGCAGGCAAGTTGGGAAGGATGGTGTGCAAAACTGTCCCGGACTCACAGAGGGAAATCTTCCATGAAACTCACCAAATTGACTCATGTCATATTTCTGGTCAACTTCAGATTTATATAGTTGTTCTGTCACTGTTGCTGAATGAAGGTCGTGGAACTCCCTTCCTAACAGCAACCATAAGTGTAACTACACCTCAAGGATGGTAGCAGTTCAGGAAGACAGCTTACCACCATCTTGTTCAGGGCAGTTAGAGATGGGAAATAAATGCTGGCCAAGCTAGTGACACCCATATATCGTGAACAAATGCAAGAAACGCATTTCTCTGCTCATCATCCAAGGCCCCAAACATGTCCACATGAAAAGGTATCTTATGTGTATTTCTTTCATTGAGGATACATTTATTGTTGCTTGCAATGTGATGTGCACCACAGTGGGGAGACCAAATACAAATCACCAAGTATTTTCAGGACACCATTTTTCTGTCTGTAAGCTGGACTCTAACACCTGTCACTTTAGTTCTCTGCTTTGCTGTTCAATTGACCTATCAGTCCTTGGTCTCCTGCAGTGTTCTATTGAAGCTCCACAAAAGCACCTCACTTTTTGGATTAGGTGCTCAGCAGTTTTCTGGACTCAACATGGTGCAAGTTCAGACCAGAATCTTCTCTTCCATATTGTTTCTTTGCTTTTTCATTCTTGTTTACCCGTGGCAGCTGTACACCACTGTGCTATTCACTGCCCCATCACCAATTCAACTCAAGACCAACTCTTTTGTCATTTAATTGCTTCTGTCTTCCAATCACAGAATTTCCTTAGTTTTCTTTTGCCATCCTCCCCTACTTTGACCTACTTAAACCCTTTTATAGCTCCAACCTTTCCCACTTTTGATGTAAGGTTGACAACCTAACGAATTAACTCTCTCTCTCCCTACCTGAACCACTGAATATTTCCAGCACATTATGAATTTCCAGCATCTACAGACAATTGTTTTGTATTATTTTTAAACTCGGCAGTGTGTTTCCAAGTATCAGTGTCAAAACTCAAGGTCATATGTAGATGGCATTTCATGCATTAAAATAAAACATCAAACCAAAACCTGCCAATATATGACTGTCCAAGAGGTAGTGTTACTATTGAAGGGATGGAAAAAGATAAAAAAACTTGGGTTTAGTCAACTAAGTAAAATTGCGGAAAGTTTGATTATTTTGCTCTGCTGTGTTATTGCCAGGCACCAATGAAATTTCAAAATTCATTGTAACAAATGAATAGTAAGCAAAATTTTGACATTATTAGGTCAATAACTCTGTTTCCATAGAAGGGCAGGTTTTTACACTTATATGGTAGCAACTTCGAATTTTTTAAGATAGATAAATGAAGCACAGCTCAGTTAGACCGCAATGCATTGGTCATTGAGGAATCTTACTAAAAATCAGTTTGGAGAAGCACACCAAGATGTAGGTACAACACAGGCATATTATACCTCAGGGATAGTTATACATCTGAATGGTTGTGAAACAAATTTGACAATCCAGAACAATTGTGAATTGTAATAATGGAAGTTGTGGCCACCAAATTCCAACTCCATACTCTACCTGAAAGCAAAGCAATTCAACAAATGATGCAAGGTTGAGTGCAAACATCTAAATTCTGCCAACTAGAGGCAAAGTTAAAGTGTTTGTGTAAGAGTAATTTTCATAGAAACAAAATGCAAAAATAGGATTTTGTGACCTTCCAGGAATGACTAGGAACAGGGAAACTGTCATCTTTGTTTGAACCACAAAGGTGACCCTAGTGATTCATGCTACTGTTGTCGTCATAAAACAAAGAATTTTAATAAAATTCTGATCAGATTGAATCTAATAGTTCAAAATAATCAAGCTTAGACGTTTGCTATCTAGCTTAGTACTTAAGCAGTTTATGAAGATGCGAATCCTTAGACACAGAACAGTTCTAAACATATCTGTAAAGAGTTACTGTCCATTGGCCAACAAGGATTCATTACAAACACAGAAAATGCTGGAGAAACTCAGGAGGCTAGGCAGCAATTGTGGGGGGGCAGGGTGAGAGAAAGAGAAAGACAGATTTAATGTTGAGTCAGGTATGACATTTCTTCAGAATTGTCAGGTGGTTTTATATTTTTGACGGAGGTGAAGGAGAAGCAAAGCGAGTAGATGGCTTAGAGGCCCAGTGCAGAGACAAGGGGTAGCTAATTGTAATGAAAGAAAAGTATAGATTGATAATGGGTGTTGTAGTGATTGTAACAAGGTCAGTCATTTGGACTTCATAGAATATGAATTCCCTGATTGGGGCTGTTAATCTGGTCCAATCAGGGAGCCCTGACTGACAGATGAAAAGAGGAGGGTCAGAGATTCTGACAGTCTGGGTGCTGACTGTGAAAAGGCTGTGCCAGAGTCAAGAACTTTCCACGTGTAAATAAAGGCTGACTGGGTGACAGTGATACTGGCCTCTGTGGAGTTATTTCTTTGGCTACAAAAGTGAGATTAATGATGTAACCGTACACAAGCACCTGCCAGTTGAAGCCCAACTGGACTTCAAACAGGCGCTACAACTGTATTTATCATTGAAAATGCAGCATACGAGTTACAGCATATTCTGATAAAAGTGGATATCCTCCAGTCTGACTGAGCTTGGGTAATGCCACATTGAATACAGGCAATTGCATAGCCTCACTCAGGACATGACATGAAAAGAGCGATTCTAGGTCAGCCACAATAAAACTGTAAAACAAAGCCAAGCCTTGGCCAAACAGTTAAAATTTTCATCCAAATCTGGACTGGCAAGCCATTGTATTTGCTGCTGGTACGCAGGTTTGAAACAGTAAAAGAGTCCTATCAGGCCTAAATTGAATAAGGTAACTCATAGGCCAGTATCCAGGAAAGTGCATACCTTAGAAAGTCTGCCTACATCTGGGTTGGAACAGTTAAATTTCTTAGAAACACCCAAATCAGAGCTAATCAAAATAAACATCTGGTGAAAGGGTCATCCAGTTGTAATGGAGTTCGATACCAGTCTGGATGTATCAGTGATTGCAGTACCAGTCTTTAACTCCAACCCTTAAGTTTGCACAAGACCTCGGCTAGGTTGAGAACCTACACCGGGGAACTTTTACAGGTTAAGAATACAACTTCAATTCCAATCACGTATGAAAAACATATTTTGAACTATGAGATTCAGTTTGATGAGTTTTTTTTAAGTTCTTTGTTTTATGATGGCAACAGGTGGTATGAATCACAGGGTTCACCTTTGTGGTTCAGTTAAAGATGATAGTTACCAATGATAATGTTAAAAAGGCTGATGCCCAAGCTTGCTGGGGCAAAATTGGTTGAGGGAGATTCATCTAGATTGGCTCAGCATTTTTCAATGAGAAAATGGTTGCCTGAGTGAAGTCCTAATGAAATATCCAGAAGTCTTTCAGGAAAGCCTAGGGACTATCAGAGGAGCCTAGGCCATCCTGCATGTTGACCAGGAAGCAGTTCTGTGATTCTTCAAGGCCCGCCCAGTACCATTTGTAGAGGCAGAAATCAGAAGGCTGGAAAACGAAGGAATCATCAAACCAATCCAATTTGTGGAATGGACAGCAGCAGTTGGACTGATTTTGAAGCCTGATCGGTCAGTTTGATGTTGTGAGGATTTTAAACAAATGGTAGATTGCTTTTCACAACTGAGGCCTAAGTACCCAGTCCATTAGATAAAGGATTTATAGGCAAAGCTGGCACGGGGACTGTCCTCTAAGAAGCTGGACATGAACCATGTTTATTTGCAGTTGTGTTTAGATCAGGCTTCCAAGAAGTATGCTACAATTAATACCCATAAGGTATAGGTTTGTGCCTTTATACAAGACTGCCATTTGTCAACTGGTTTGATTTTTCACCAGACGATGGAAAACATTTTGCAAGGTCTGTCTTAGGTCACCATTTATTTAGATGATGTTCTAATAACACTAAGAGAACTTTGACATAGCCCTGACCTGTTTTTCCGAGGTAAGTGTATGCCTTAGAAGGGAAAAACGTGTGTTCCAGGCCCCCCAAGTTTGGGCTACAGAGTTGACAAGATTGGGTTACATCAGTTGGAAAATGAAGTGAGGGCGATCAGAGGTGCCCCAGCTACCGTGCCCGTTCAGGAGTTTAAGACATTTAATGTGCTGGCAAATTATTACGGAAGTTCATACATAATCTGGCTTTCATCCTGGTACCTGTGCATCAACTTCTGAAAAAAGGTCAGTGAAGAGAAGAAACAGCCATCATCCTCTAAGGTATTGGCACCCTGTGATCCCAAGTGAAATCTGGTACTGACGTGATGTATTCCCTGTATGCCATCGGGGTGGTATTAGCTTAAACGTGGCCCAATGGAGAGGAGTGCCCAATAGTATATGAATACAGGACCTTGGCTAAAGCAGACTGTAAATACGCCCAGATAGAGAAAGAAGGATTGGGGGTATACTTCAAGTCAGTAAGTTCCACCAATACCTTTTTGGCAAAAATTTGTGATAATAATGGACCACAACCTCTACTAGATCTGCTTAAGGTAGTGCCGCCAGTACCTTCAGGTGCCTATACTTAAAGTTAGAACACCATCTGAGAGGCCAAGTAGTGAATGTGGATGAAGTGACCCATCTCGCACTGGCAGATATACCACCTGTGATATTGCCACTGGAAGAGTCTGTAATGGTTTTAAATCTTCTGGAGATACTTCCAGTCACAGCTGACAATATCAGACATTGGAAGCAGAGAGATCCAGGCTTGTCAAAATTGAAACAACTGGTGGTGATGAGGGAAGCAAAAGGCCATCAAACCAGAACTGAAACATGTTTTGGACCTGGAATGACCAGCTCATAGTAGAGGATGGCATATTGTTATGGGGAACAAGGATCATTGTCCCACGCAAAGGACGACATTAGATACTAGCTGAATTCCACCTCAGTCATCCAGGGATCTCCAAAATTAAGATGTTGGTGAGATTACAAAGTCAGGATTAGATCTGAGAAGCCTGAGAGCAGCAAGTTCAGATGGAGACATGTTAGAGCTAGTGAGGGGAATAGAGAAATTAAGGCTGGACAAGCTATTTTCCATCCCCACCCTTGTCTGCCTTCCGGAGAGACCACTCTCTCCATGACTCCCTTGTTCGCTCCACACTGCCCTCCAACCCCACCACACCCGGCACCTTCCCCTGCAACCGCAGGAAGTGCTACACTTGCCCCCACACCTCCTCCTTCACCCCCATCCCAGGCCCCAAGATGACCTTCCATATCAAGCAGATGTTCACCTGCACATCTGCCAATGTGGTATACTGTATCCATTGCACCCGGTGTGGCACCCTCTACATTGGGGAAACCAAGCGGAGGCTTGGGGACCGCTTTGCAGAACACCTCCACTCAGTTCGCAACAAACAACTGCACCTCCCAGTTGCGAACCATTTCAACTCCCCCTCCCATTCCTCAGACGATATGTCCATCATGGGCCTCCTGCAGTGCCACAGTGATGCCACCCAAAGGTTGCAGGAACAGCAACTCATATTCCGCTTGGGAACCCTGCAGCCATATGGTATCAATGTGGACTTCACCAGTTTCAAAATCTCCCCTTCCCCTACTGCATCCCTAAACCAGCCCAGCCTGTCTCTGCTTCCCTAACCCGCTCTTCCTCTCACCCATCCCTTCCTCCCACCACAAGCCACACCTCCATTTCCTACCTACCACCTCATCCCGCCTCCTTGACATGTCCATCTTCCCTGGACTGACCTATCCCCTCCCTACCACCTCACCTATACTCTCCTCTCTACCTATCTTGTTTTCTCTCCATCTTCGGTCTGCCTCCTCCTCTCTCCCTATTTATTCCAGTTCCTTCTCCCCATCCCCCTCTCTGATGAAGGGTCTAGGCCCGAAACGTCAGCTTTTGTGCTCCTGAGATGCTGCTTGGCCTGCTGTGTTCATCCAGCTCCACACTTTGTTATCTAGGAAACTTTCAGGATCAGGTTCTCATTGTTCAGAAATTTTTAACCAACCCTGCAACAGTCAGAATCTGCTCCCACCAACCGTCCTCCACCCCTCCCCCACACCTTACAAGGCTGAGGAACGCAATAGCTGGAGGAAAGAGCATGTGAGTTATTGCTTCCCCAGTTCATTTAGGATCTGGTATAGAACAAGATGAGGCATGAATCCAGATGGGTACAACTGGTCCACATTGGGCTGGGGCTAAAGATTGTGGCTAAAGGGTGTAGTTTCTAAACCAAGGAAGCAGCCTAGGTCTTCTTTTAAAATGATGCTTTAAAAAACTTACTAGCTGTATCAGCACCATCATAAAAGGAGCTTCACATTTGGAAAGTAGAACCTGCAGGACAGGTTAGACAACCTTTCCCTCCCAAACAATAGGAAAGCACTGGATTTCTGGTTGCATAGAGCAGTCGTCTGCTGAAGATTTGCCCACAATGTGCCGAGATCACAACCTGTGTATTTTTGGCACACTTGTATGAAAAAATGTTTGATACTCCATTTGCCCAAACTGATGATTAAGGAATAAGCTCATCAAAGCAATTTCAACATAGACAGAATTGGTTAATTGAGGAACTGTTAACAGTCAACGCAATGAAATTGACTTCTAATTTAAGATATATAAGACAGATAGGAAGTTCTTGAACAAGTGCATTGAAACACCTACAGTCCTTATGGAAAAATTGTGTGAGCAAAATTCAAAAGACAAGGCTAAACCAAGCAGTCCAACTGAAGGAGCAGCTAATTATTGAGCAGGAAGCAAATGAGCAGAAGATTGTTGGAACTATCTAAGGCCATCAGGAGTTCTCAGATACATTTGATTTGTATTTATTATTTCATTGTTTTGTGTCAAACCTTGATAATGTAGCAAGACAGCTGTATTTATCACCAAAAATGAAGCCAGATAAATAACAATGACCAAAGGCATGTGACCAAGGCAAGCAGCTGAACTATTGCAATCTGTAAGCAAAGCAGCTTTCATTAATGGGATGATCAGTTGTACATTCAACAGTAAAGAAGTTGTGGTTAATCACTGCTTAGGCCTCAGCGTGAGTATTTTATCTAATTCCAAGGGCCACATTTCAGGTAGGATTTCAAGGTCTTGAAGAGGACACAGTGGAGATTTACTGGAATGATACTGGGCTGAAGTAAGACAAGGGAAGGTATGATTCTGTGCCAAATTATGCCCTCCCCTGACTGAACCCTAGGCTCTTCAAGCCCCCGATCCAAGATATGCCCCTCCATAGACCTGCATTACCTCTTAAAACAAGCTATTCTCCCCACTAACCTCCTTTGGCTTATAATACCCTCTATGCCAATCTGTACCCCACCACAACTGCCTGGTTTCACATATGCCAAGCTATGCCCACTCACCCACCACCCGTGGCCTCTGATAAACTCATTGTATATATCATCATAAAATGAATATTTTACTTGCATTCTGCTCTTCTGGTACATAACAAAACTTAAACAAATTCTGTAGTGTACTCTTTGACAACCATTATATAGAAATGGCAGTTTTTATCTTCATGCCCCTGGCTCATGAGACAATGAACTGAATCTTCCCATATTTTGGGAATGTGTCATTTTTGTCAGGTTTCATGGAGGGTTCTTTTCACCATGAGGCCTAAGGGAGTTTCTTGCACTATCATCCCAAAGCTGTTTCCTTAACTACCCACTATGCCCTTTATACTACCCTTTTCATCCAATTCTCCGACATGCTGTTGCTGAAAGTACAGAGATCCCTAGATTTGTGCCATATTTAAATGGCTTTTGTGCACCCAGTGATGCCCAATAAGTCCGGAACTAGCCAGCACAGTTTATGACATTTACCCCCTGATGTCATTCTATTTGTCTCATTCCAGGAGAAAGGAGCCTACAATAATGGAGAGAGCCAAGTCGGGTAGGGGGTGCCTAACATTCAGCTCTTCACCCCATACAAGGAGAAGCCCCATACCCTGCCCATCCTGAGAAGCCAAGCAACCAAGCCCAAGTCTCTGGACTGATATCAGGAGCTGCTCTAGACTTACTGCTCCACAATCCCTGCACTGATGGGTTTCTTCCTTGAATTGACTGAAGACTTTGAGACATGACCATTTGCTTGAAGCAAATGCAGTGTATTTGCCACGTAAAATGCTGGCAGTGGTGCAGGTATGAGATTGATGCAGCATTGTGTCATACAGCAATATGTCCATCCCTTTGACTGATGATGCTGACAACCAAAATGAGCTGTATGACTTTTGATCTGCACTAAAAGACGTGTCAGTACAGAAATACTGTGCCTGATAAGGGAGAGATGCAGTGAGCATTTAGGTTAGGCACAATGTAAGTGAGCAATTAAAAAGCAAATGAACAGCCCGAGATGCATCCTGATCCAATCTGTTAGCTGGGTGCCCGTCCCTGCACACAGACCGTACTGACGTAGCATTCTGATGATTGTTGCCATGTGCTCCAATGTGCAACGCTAAAATGCATAAAGCGTATTGTAAGCAGATCAGAGATATGCTGTGATTGTACTGAGAGGCTGGCATGTATTGAGTGTGCCTGCCCTTGGATATGGAGTTCATGCAGCCTCTGCCGTGATGCATGCACTGAGATGTTGGTGCCAAGCATCCAAGATGGAGATTCAGAGGAGCAAACTGAGACCTGGTGTCATCAGGTACCCATTCTGACTTCCATACTAGTAGTTTTCAGTGTACGCTCTCTATCTATTGGGTTGTCAATTGGGAGCATGTATGTCAAGGCAATATTAAGTAATAACAAGGGTGATAATGAATGATACTCCCTGTTGCATATCACTAGCAAGAATCTTGTCTGAACGTCAGGAACGGAGTTGGAAAGTGCAACTTATAGTTCTTGATATTGAGAAAGATTTTGCTCAATTTATCGCACGATTTTTCCACGTTTTTCAAGATAGCCCGCATCGTTAAGGGCCTGAGAAGATGCTGACTTATTTACTTTTAAAGTTCCCTAAAATGGGTCTAAGTAAAACTCCAGCAACACATGGAATTTCTGAGAAGTCTGCAGCTGTATAACTGCGAACTGAATTTAATTTTACAATAGAGATTTTCTTGGCATTTAGTATGAAAAGAAATCAAGTGTTTTTTGTTGGAAAATGTTTTCTTGTCCAAGCAGAATATAAAAGGCAATATAAAAGGCTGTGCTCTCAGCACAGAGACTCACTGGCAGATAGCACAGTTGCAGCATTGTAGACATAATTTTATGATCTGCAGTCACTACAAATGAGATTCTGTGCTGATTGCAGCACTCAGAGAATTGCCTCATTATGTTTGCTGAAAAGCCAAGCTGCAAATCAAGCACCCAATGTGGCATTTACATGTGTCACATAGGTAAATTGTGCTGCAGTGGTTTTATGTAGATTTTGTGAAAAGTCTTGCGTAAATCACAGCTTGAGTATGTGTTTGCTTATACATGATGAGCAGTGCAGGAGCAGTGAATTTGTGCCATAGCTTAGCATCTTTCAGAAACAAATGTGGGACAGCCACACTTTGCTGCTGCACATTTCAAACTTCTCCATTTGGAGATATGATATAAAAACTGAAAATGCGAGAGAAGCACAGCAGTTCTCGCCAACATCTGTGGAGAGAGAAACAGAGTTAACATTTTGCTCTTTTTCGTAATTCAGCTGAGCACAAAACATTAACTCAGATTCTCTCTCCACAGATGCTGCCAGACCTGCTGAGTTCCTATAGCATTTTATTTAAATTTTATCAGCTATTTCTTCTGCCCTGTTCAGCCAGTGTTTGTGGCCTCTTTATTTAGCCCCTAGCATGGCACAGATTCAAACGGAGTTGAGAACTATTACTTTGTGGGCAGGCGCTGAAGCAGATGAAAAAACTTGTGTATCACAAGGTCACCTGCTTATACCCATCATAAAAGCATTCAGTCGACCAAGGAGCTAGTTTCTGTTAGATTTAAGTAGCCAATAGTTGAGCCAAAGTAACTGAGTAACACCATCAGGTAACTGGAGCAGCAGCAACAATGGCAACAACAAAACATAAACTACATGGAGAAGGAATTGCTTTAACATAGAAAAATGTTCAAAGACACTTGAGATTGGATGATGACAGTGCTAGCAAGTAATGGAGTTCCATTCAGCTGGACAACGACGATCAAGCATTGAAGGACAATGCTGTAGCAAGCTGACCAAAAGATATAATGATCAAGATGAGAAGCAACACTGTAGTATTGTCACATTCACAAAGAATGTTGTTTGCTGGTTCAGTACTGTGTCAAGGATGAAAATCTGATTCCAGAGAATCAAACAAACACTAAATTACACTAATCCCATTTACCTCCATTTAGTCCATAGCCTACAAGTCCCCAGCATTTTAAGTACTCATCCAGATGCTTCTTAAACATTGCAACAGTACCTTTCTCCACCAGTCTCTCAGGCAGCTCATTCCGTATGTTTACCGTCCTCTGAGTGAAAACTGCTTTCCTCTAAACCACACACTTCTCACCTTAAACCTTAAACCTATGCCCTGTGGTCTTAGATGTGTCTACCATTGGGAAGATATTCTCATGATCTATTCTGTCTCATAATTTTGTACACCTCAGTTAGGTTCCCCTACAGTTTCCTCTGTGGCAAGGAAACAAACCCAACCTATCCAGTGTCTCCTCATAACTGACACTTTTCATCCCGGGCAACATCCTGGTGAATCTTCTCTGTACCCTTTCCAAAGTAATCACCATCTTCCAATAGTGTGGTAACCAGAACTGCACGCAATACTCCATCTGTGGTCTAACCAATATTTTATAAAGTTGTAGCAAAAATTCCTGGCTCCTATATTCTGTGCCCCAACTAATGAAGGTAAGCAGCCCATATGCCTTCTTCAACCTGTGCTGTCGTCTTCAGGAAACAATGGAGTTGTGCACCAAGGTCTCATTGTTATTCAGTACTCCCTAGGGACCTACAATTCATTGTGCATTTCCTTGTCTTATTAGATCTCCCAAGATACATCACCTGACACCTACCAAGATTAAATTCCAATGTACCATTGCTCTTCCCAGTTTATCAGCTGATCAAATCAGAGTGTAGCCTGAGACCATCAACACTTTGAATTTTTGTGTCATCTGCAGACTTACTAATTAAACATTCTCCATTAACATCCAAGTCGGTTGTGTACATAACAAAGAGCAAGGGACCCAACAACAATCCGGGAAGATAGTTGGCCACAGGTTTCCAATTACAAAAACAACCCTCCACCATCACTCATTGCCACCTATTTGTAAGCCACTTTTGGATTCAGCTCGCCAACGTGCCTTGGATCCCCTGGGCTTTTTGGATCTTCTACATGGGACCTTGTCAAGGGCCTTACTGAAGTCCATGTAAATGACATCAAATGCTTTATGCTGAAAATGCTCAGCCACCACTTCAAAAAACTCAAATAGTCAGGCAGGATCTCCCTCTAACAAATCCATTCTGACTGTCCCTGATTAATCCTCGTCATTCCAATCATTCAATATTGTTTAATACATTTAATAAATTAATAATTTAAACTAGTTAGATTAAGTAATTTTTAAAAACCTAAAAAATAAACAAAAAATTTGGAATTAAACAAGGTAAAATAGAGATGACAATGCAGAAGCTTTGTCACATCTACAGCATCTGAGAGCTGACAGCAGCATAATTTTCAGCAGCAGCATCTGTAGCAAGTTAGAAGCCGACTAATTTTGTCTTAGATTTGTGGAGCATGAGTCGGAAGTACAGGTATCACAGTTCAGTGGGTAGGGGTAAGACCCTAAAGTCAATGCATCCTTTTATTCCGGCTGTGGTTTCATCTTCAGAAAACGATCAAAGACATGAAAATATGACCCATCCCAGCTAGGTAAAGGGATCTCTGACCCAGTAGGGGAAGACTCTTTGTCATTGTCCGACTGATTCAAAGAACAAGGACAGATGAGAGGGCAAGAAAATTATGTTATGATACCATAGCACAGGAAGCTGCGTAAATTAGGGGAGTAGAAGAAAATACAATGGTAGTAGTTAATAGCATAGTCAAGGCAAAAGGATACCTCTTTCTGCAACTGCAGCATTGAATCTTAAAGTTCATGTTGTCCCCCTGTTGCCGATACCAAGAACACTTATCTACTTTGTTGGGAAGAACCTGAGAGAAGTAAAGAAGGATCCAAAGGTACAACTACACATGGATACCCTCCTTGATATTGTGAGACGCTACAACCATGCTGCTTAGGTTAGATTTTGCATAGATCTAGTAACACAATACTGAGTATCTATGTGGGCATGGAGGCCATCAGCAATAGCAGAACTGTACTGGACCACAGTTTGTCTCATGGGATATCCTCCATTCAGCCATTACCATCAAACCAGGGATGGGGTGCAAAATACTGGTTCAATGAAAAGTGAAAGGGGGCATGCCTTAAAGTGAGGTGTTAACCTAGTGCAGCTACAAAGCAGAACTACATACCAACCAACAGGAACAGCATGCAATAGATATAGCTAGGCGATCCTAAACCTATGAATTGGATCTAAACTTTGCAGTCATACCATATCAAGGATATTTTAAAAATCAGCAGATGGTAACCAAGAAGTTGATCAAGTGGGAGAAAGCAGAACATGGGAGTAAGCTAGTAAGGAACATTTAACAAATTAGCAAAAGAAACTTTGCATCCTTTAAAGAGCCTGGAAAAGTTATAACAGGGAACCCTAACTCTAATCCTGCCCCTATCGCAGGGCAGCGATGTTGAACTGATATTTTGTATCTGTCTTCTCAGGAGAAGCAACAAAAGATATACTAGAAATTGTGAACTATCAGAATGAAAGTGAAGAACCTTAAAAATAATTAATATTAGTAAATTATGTGTATTAGGAGAAC
The DNA here is from genome assembly GCF_030684315.1 of Stegostoma tigrinum. Lineage (NCBI taxonomy): Eukaryota > Metazoa > Chordata > Chondrichthyes > Orectolobiformes > Stegostomatidae > Stegostoma > Stegostoma tigrinum. The sequence goes on from NC_081355.1 coordinate 52,909,356, forward strand.
TTAATGTCACAAAATCTAATTCCCTTCATCTCGATGGATTTTAAAAGAGGTAGCTGCATAGTCAGTGGATGCATTTGCTTTGATTGCCCAGAATTCCCTAGATTCTAGTAAAATTCTATAGGTAGGAAGGCACCAAATGTACATCCACTGTTCAGTAAAGGTGGGGGAAAGAAAACAGCAAGCCATAGGCAAGCTATCTTGCATTACGAGTGGAGAAGATACAAGAATCCATTGTTAAAGTTTGTCTCACAGGGCACTTGCGAATTTATGACATTACACAGCAGGGTCAGCGTGAAAGGAAAACTACATTTGAAAAATCAGTTAAAGTTGGATGATAATGAAGCTGGGAAATTGGATGGCAAGAACTGATAGTATAGATTTTCAGAATGCATTTTACAGAATACACATGTAATTATGCAGTACCAGTATTCATGAGATCTACATATATATTTTTAATTAATCTGTTTGTAACTGTTGTCACAAACCTCTGTGACAAGTGGGACTTCTAGGCTCAGTTGAACCTTATAGCTCAGAGTTAGGGACATTACCATTGCACCACAAGTGTGAGGTTATTTTGTTAACATGGATTTAAAAAGTTAGAAGGAATAAGTGGCTGAATACAACAAATGAAATGCCACATGGATAAATGTTTTTGATCTCAGGAATTTACAATGTATTATCAATGACTCAGATGTTTGAACCTAGCTGAGTTAATTATCTCAATCTTAATAACAAAGAAGTGCCTTACCCTTGCATTTGTTGCAGCTAAGATTGGAGCAACGAAGGAAAGGGTTTAAGGAATCAGATAGTGACAGGGAATAGCAACCAGAGGTTAACATAATTCAGCAGAATAACCAAACAGAAATGAACACTTTTTGCAGCAGGGAGAAATCCTAATCCCAAGGCTGGTGATGGAGGAAGAATGTGGTGGTAGTGCAGTAAAGAGATAAAACATTTTTTCAAATTAAAACCGAGCTTAGTGGAACAATGTGAATTATTAAACTGAGGGGCATCATAAAGGGAGAAACCAAAATGTGATTTGCTGAATAAGGATATAAACAGGCAAGTTTCTCATTGTTGGCCCCTTCCCACCTCTGATTTAATCATTTGAGGGGGTGTTTCGCAGTTGCTAGCAAATTGATGTGTGATCTCTCCCATAATTAATTGGGGCCCAGTTACCATTTTTCCTGCTGCATTGGACTGGATTAAAATTGCCCAGAAAAATAGGTTTTGAGACCAAAGCAAAAGTAATTTGTGCGTGCAAATGTATGCCAAGGGAATTCAGATTGCATAGGTATGGCAAAACACTCTGGTCATAAAAAGTAGACAGAGAATATACAACACAAGAATCCAAAATTCTGTCTGAGTTCCTGTAGTGGAATAAAGTTGATATGTTGATGGACAGTTGAGTTGGAACATCAACAAACCAATGTCAGATGGCAGTACAATTGGATTCAATCCACTGAGTTTGATTGCTGACCAGTGACCCTTACTGTAAAATATACAGATGTGGATGTTATCTCGGGACAAATTTGGGCTCATTTTGGATACCGGCTAATGACACTTGTATAATTTCCACCTGTTGAGCTGATTGTTCGTGCCCATAATCATGTAAGTAGTATGAGTCCTATCATTGGGAAATTCATCACATTTTCTACCCTACTCCTGCGGTAACTTTGTCAGAAATGTTAAGATATGTAATAGCATCAGAACAAAAGCAGCTGTGGAAATTCCTAGCAAATGTCTTTGTGAAAGAAAGTTACTCGATTGTAGAGTTAATCTTGTTTTTAAAAAATTAATAACTCTTGGATTCCTAACCTCATATGAATGGTGTCAGATATCCCCGCCAGATAACTCACCAATCCTAGTCTGAGACTATATTGCCAAGCCTTTACTTTCGCAAAGTCAAAATCCTGGTGCTCCATAAACAACAGCACTTGTGGGTATACCCAGAGCCAGTGGCCTGGAGTCGTTCAAGAAAACAGCTGTCCACTAACTTCTCAAGGGGAGTTGGGAATGGGTAATAAACATTGATCTTGCCAGAGATGGTCACATCCCAACAACAAATTAAAAAGTATCCTTCATCTATAACATAACAGCCTGTAAACCTCTCTGATGAAGGGTCTAGACCCAAAACGTCAGCTTTTGTGCTCCTGAGATGCTGCTTGGCCTGCTGTGTTCATCCAGCTCCAAACTTTGTTAGCCTGTAAAGCTAAATGTTCCTATTTGTGCAAAGTAGCCATTGAGCTCCATTTGCCATCATTCTGAGACTATCAAGCCCAATTCAATGGTATTCATCAAAATATTTCATCAGCACTGTTCAATCTAAATGTTGACATTTTATAACAATAATTTCTGCTTCTTTCCACTAAGTGACCTTTATTTAGAAGGAGTCATTTTTTCTCAGCAGGCTAACAATAGAAAGCTTTGCTTAATGGGAATGTATGTCAGAAACACAAATATACTACCGATGATTAATAACTCAAAAAGCATGTGGTGGATGCCTGCATTTTTCAGAGTGATTTCAGGAAGCAGGTTTCCCTGATGGGAATAGAAAGTTGGAAAATGATTGCTTTAGTGCTGTGATTCAACAATATTTTATCGCGATACTAGTGTTGCTGTATCATGATGGACTCACCAGATCAGCCAATCTTCTTTTGAGCATTTGCCATGTACTTGATCCATTAATGTTTAACTGCATTGAATAGTAATAATTAATTGGAATTTCACACTAAATTTATTTGGCTCAGGTTTCATTTATTGCTGCAAAAAGACACTTTGTCAAGATTATTCATATTACACTCATCAGGACAATTTACAAGGATACAAATTCAAGGGGAAACCATCTTTTTAGTGAACTGGAAGGTGCACTTGCTTTAAATTTCTGCCCATGTTATTTTAACACACTGTATATACTTGTGTAAAAGTCAAAATGTTTAGACATTTTTTAAGATTAAATTTTTGGGGTTTACCATTACATGAATACCACTTTTGTGGGGCAGAAATTCATACAACAGTTCAAAATACCATATTATTAGCAGAAGCCCAAGTGCCTCTAAACAAATAAAGAAAAAAAAACAACAAATTACAGTAATTTCTGTAATAATTATCTTCTAGTTCAGCAGGCAGCTTTTGTGCAATCTTAGTTTTCTGCCAAAGTGCGAAGTCATGCCTTCTCTTGAACCTTGTGCACCATCCAGCACTTTCCTTAAAATCCCAAATTCCATCCTTCTTTGATTTGTTTCACGCATGTATTCGGATGGCTTCATGACTAACAGATTTTCCATTTTGACAATTTTCAAGTACTCGCAACTTTTTTCTCCAGTTGTGGCCATTGTTAGGATTACCTCAGTTGGCACACTGTCGTTTTGACATTGTCTGAAGCTGGTTTGCTATCTTTCTCCAGATTCTCACAAGTTTCTCCGAAACTCAAAATTCTCTTGCTGCTACAGTTATTTGCCTTCTCTGCAACTTCAATAACATTCAGTTTAAACACTGCAGTATTTTTCTTGTGTTTTTTCCAGAGGCCATTTTAATACAAAATGAGGAAGAAATTTCAAACCATTTAATAGCCCAATAAAAGGATTCATTTCCTCATCGTAACATTTATGTACTGGATATTGGTATCACAAATGTTGGTTTGTTATCTGTGAGGACCTAGGGTCAACGTTTACATGAGATATATCGAAAATTCCAGACTTTTTGACCAAAAATAGGTGATTGACTTTTACATGAGATTGACTTACACTCACATATATTCAGTAGGTATTAACTAGTTTATTTTAAATATTATGACTTAATTAAAATACTGAACAGAGGAATCTCACAAATACTTGTCAAGCAAATGTTAAGGATAGTACAGAGAGCTTTTACCACCAAGTCTAGTCAGGAAATCTGTGTGGGTAGTTAATATGAGAAACTGGGCGAACATTTTGGGCCACAATGGAAGCATGAACAGACACAGATGAGATCTTAAAATATCAACACCGATTGGAATGTCAGTTTAGTTGCACCATTCCTGGTGCTTGCTGTGTTCAGGGCCAGGACAGTGATCTTGTCCACCTTCCTAAACTTGTTAAAGACCTCACTAAAGGAGTAATGTAGAATTTTCAGGGAAGTACACAGTTTGCTAGCAATCTTTGTTGCTAACCAGATGAAAGGAGACTGGTAGAGACATGAACGGTAATCCCTAACTGTACCCCAATCGATAGTTGGATCCTTGGGGGCAAGGGATACGGTTGAACAGAAGTCTACTAACCAGTCTACAGGAATCCCAGAGGCTGTACAACCGTTGTGCAGGTGATCAGTCATCTGACGATGTAATTGCAGTGCCTGGACCACTTGGGTGGCACCATCCAATAACTCCTGCAATAGACTTGGTCATTAACATTTTCCTTCACAGAGGTGCAAGGATGATGAGGTAATAGGAACTGCACATGCTGCAGAATCCGAGATAACAGGGTGTAGAGCTGGATGAACACAGCAGGCGAAGCTGAATCTTAGGAGCAGGAAAGCTGACATTTCAGGCCTAGACCCTTCATCAGAAATGGGGGAGGGGAAAAGAGTTCTGAAATAAATAAGGAGAGAGGGGGAGGCAGATCGAAGATGGATAGAGGTGAAGATAGGCGGAGAGGGAGACAGACAAGTGGGGATGGAACCAGTAAAGGTTAGTGTAGGTGGGGAGGTAGGGAGGAGATAGGTCAGTCCAGGGAGGACGGACGGGTCAAGGGGTGGGATGAGGTTAGTAGATAGGAAATGGGGGTACAGCTTGAGGTGGGAGGAGGGGATAGGTGAGAGGAAGAACAGATTAGGGATGCAGGGACGAACTCGGCTGGGTTTGGGATGCAGTAGGGGGAGGGGAGATTTTGAAGCTTGTGAAATCCACATTGATACCATTGGGCTGCAGGGCTCCCAAGCGGAATAAGAGTTGCTGTTCCTGCAACCTTAGGGTGGCATCATTGTGGCACTGCAGGAGGCCCAGGATGGACATGTCATCTGAGGAATGGGAGGGAGTGTTGAAATGATTCGTGACTGGGAGGTGCATTTGTTTATTGCGAACCAAGCATAGGTAAACTGCAAAGCGGTCCCCAAGCCTCCGCTTGGTTCCCCCCCTGTAGAGGAGGCCACAACGGGTACAGCGGATGCACTATACTACATTAGCAGATATGCAGGTGAACATCTGCTTGATGTGAAAAGTCTTCTTGGGGCATGGGATGGGGGTGAGGGAGGAGGTGTGGGAGCAAGTGTAGCATTTCCTGCAGTTGCAGGGAAAAGTGCTGGGTGTGGTGGGGCTGGAGGGGAGTGTGGAGTGGACAGGGGAGTCACAGAGAGAGTGGTCCCTCCAGAAAGCAGACAAGGGTGGGGAGGGAGAAATGTCTTTGGTGGTGGGGTCCGATCCGACACCCACCACCAAAGACATTTTTCCATCCCCACCCTTGTCTTCTTTCCGGAGGGACCACTCTCTCTGTGACTCCCTTGTCCGCTCCACACTCCCCTCCAGCCCCACCACACCCAGCACTTTTCCCTGCAACTGCAGGAAGTGCTACACCTGCCCCCACACCTCCTCCCTCACCCCCATCCCATGGCCCAAGAAGACTTTTCACTTCAAGCAGATGTTCACCTGCACATCAGCTAATGTGGTATACTGCATCCGCTGTACCCGTTGTGGCCTCCTCTACACTGGCGAAACCAAGTGGAGGCTTGGGACCGCTTTGCAGAACATCAGTGCTCGGTTCGCAATAAACAACTGCACCTCCCTGTCGCGAACCATTTCAACTCCCCCTCCCATTCCTCAGACGACATGTCCATCCTGGGCCTCCTGCATTGCCACAGTGATGCCACCGGAAGGTTGCAGGAACAGCAACTCATATTCCGCTCGGGAGCCCTGCAGCCCAATAGTATCAATGTGGATTTCACAAGCTTCAAAATCTCCCCTCCCCCTACTGCATCCCAAAACCAGCCCAGCTCGCCCCTGCATCCCTAACCTGCTCTTCCTCTCACCTATCCCCTCCTCCCACCTCAAGCCTCAGCCCCATTTCCTACCTACTAATCTCATCACACCCCCTTGACCTGTCTGTCCTCCCTGGACTGACCTATCTCCTCCCTACCTCCCACCTACACTCACCTTTACTGGCTCCATCCCGTCCTGTTCTACTTGTCTGTCTCCTCTCCACCTATCTTCTCCTCTATCCATCTTCGATCCGCATCCCCCTCTCCCCCTATTTATTTCAGAATTCTCTTCTCCTCCCCTATTTCTGATAAAGGGTCTTAGCCCAAAAAGCCAGCTTTCCTGCTCCTAAGATGCTGCTTGGCCTGCTGTGTTCATCCAGCTCTACACCTCTGCAAGGATGATGAGATCCTTTTAAAAAATAGCACTCTGCTGGTCACGGTCTGCCACTCAGAAAATGACTTGTTTATTCCTACTGTGCTTGCTTTCTGCCAGTCAGTTCCCTGTCCATGTCAGTACACTATCTGAATCGCATGCTTTTCAATTATACTTGCTAATCTTTTAGATGGGACCTTATCAAAAGCCTTCTCATAGTCCAAATAAACAACATCCCATTGGTCCCTGCATATCAACTCAACTAGTTGTATCCTCAAAAACCCCAGGTGATCTGTCAAGCAGTATTTCACTTCTGTAAATCCAAGCTGACTCTGTCTGATCCTGTCACTGTTTTCCAAGTATTTTGCTATTAGATCTTTTATTGTGGATTCTAGCATTTTCCCTACAAATGACATCAGGCTAAGTAGTCTGTAATTTCCTGTTTTCCATCTACCTTATTTAAATAATGGGGTTACATTGACTTCCCTCCAGTCCATAGAAACTGTTCCAGAATCTATAAAATCTTGAAAGGTGGCCAATGTATCCACTATTTCTAGGGCTACTTCACCGAGTACTTTAGAATGTAGATCATGAAGCCCAGGGATTTGTCAGCCTTTAATCCTATCAGTTTCCCCTCTACCATTTTCCTACTTGTGTCGATTTACTTCTGTTCCTCTCTGTCAATAGGCCTGTATTCTCTGACACTTGTGGGATACCTTTTGTGTCTTTTTTGAAGATATAACCAAAATATGTATTTAATCGGTCTGTCATCTCTTTGTTCCCCATTATACCTTCCTTCTCAGGGACCTATATTTGTCTCCACTAATTCTTTTCTCTTCTCATGACAATCAAAACTTTTACAGTCATTTTGTATGTTCCCCGCAAACATACTCTCATTCAATGAGATATCAGAGAGAAAATGGTGGCATTTTAAACTGCTGGAATGGAGAAGGTTGTTAATTCCCTTCTTACAATGCTGAGCACTTCTTCAGACGGCTGAGGCTGCTTTAACATGGATGCCTACCTTAGGCCAGGCTGGTATCCTCGCCTCCACTGCTGGCCCAGGTGGAAGAGCAAGTCCCATCTCTGCATCACACTGTCCAGCAGGCCCTCCAGATCCCTGCTAAGTGCCAATTTCTTCCTGTCAGCCACGCTGTGACAAATGTCAGGAGCTGTGCAGAGCTGCTTTGGACTGAGAGAGATCGAACAGGTGCACAACATTCTTTTTAAGATGGCACAGGCATAGGGGATGCTCTTGAATTCCAGGAGCTGTGCTGAGTGGCAAGTTGTTCTGGAAATAGTGCATGGTAAAATGGGGCCTGCAATGGGTGTGACTGACACTTTCAGAGCAGTGCAGATAGTTAATGAGGTAATTTGGTAAAATGCAGTGAGAAAACTCACTAGGCTTCAAGGTGAAAAACTCTCCAAATAAAAACAGTGTAATACTCATGTAAACAGAAAGATCTGAAAGATTCAGCCCTTAAGCAAAGATTATTATTAAATTATTTAAAGAGATTTTTGAAACTTGAAAAATAGTTGAGAAAGTGCACAGTTGGACAACCATTTATTTATGAAATAATTGTTGCAACATCAACCCAACAGAGTGTGCGATAATATCTGTAATCACTGCTTCCTCAACAATTGCAAACAGTGGATATAGCATGTAATACTTATACTTTTAAATTTTAATGTCAGTATTTAATTACATTATGGAGTGTTAACCCTCATCTATGTAAATTTAAAATCATGTTGTCAGGGAGCTGTACATTAGCACACTTCTGTTCAAATGCATATGGCATTAGCACTATAAAATTTCATGTTTTCTGATCTTTAACAACAGTCTCACACAATTCTTAAGTCTGTCCATTCCCACCAAGTTTCTGTGCAACTACCCTATTTTGCCACTTTGCATTTTGCAAGGACATTAATGCACGCATTTCATTGTCCTGTGGCTCTCTGTAAATGCCAGGAACAGAGTATTCAACTACTGTGTGCTGGAAATACTTATTAGGTTAAACTGTTAAGTTGGTTTATGATAACTGAAACCATAACATTCTTTTTGGAAATGCACCTTTTGCTATTAAGCCATGCATATGATTCAAACTGTTTGTAAGCAACTTAGAAGAGCGAATCAGAACAGAAAATCCTTATCTGTATAACTGGGAGAAGTAATTGCTGCAATAATCTGTTCGGAAAAACAGCCTTGGCATCTTTCCTGAAGCCTCATATTCTTCCTAATCTGCAGTCAGGTCGTCTCAGTCCATGTAGCAGGAAGCAAACACCCAGCCATCATATTTTCAGGTGGCTGTGGTGCATCCTCTTCACACTAGATGCACTTGACCGGCAACAACATCAAACCTCTTCTCCATTAGTATCTGAAAAATATCACCCACAATTATCCTGAACCATTTTAATGTGTCTTCTCTGTAAGTGAGCAATGGTGTGAATGTTGATATACTTCATTTCATACAAGTGGCAGTTGATGCAGATAATATGTTGATTTTATTTTTAAACATTTCTTTATTCGGTATATTTAAATATCAGTCATCAGAGAAAGGTACAAATATGAGCTTAGCTGCAGTCTCCTTAACAGTGGTTTCACAATGAATCTTTTTAAACAGACTTACAGATTCTTGGGGAGATTTCCATCTGGACCACCTGGCACATTATCTAGCAAACCAAATCACCCAAGCACTTTTTATTCTGTTGATTCCTTGCAGTCCACTAATGCCTCCCCATTATTCCTAACCTTGTATCCCTTCCAAACTGTTCCACCAGTTGTCCCAGCTGTTCCAAACTGATCAGTCTACCTGTAGTCCTCTAAGACTCATCTGCTGGCTTTTCCATGGATGAGTATTCACTTGATTGGTAAATTTGTTGTCATTCAAATTTAAATAATATTTTAAGAACTATAGATCAGGCTTTTTGCTGGGAACACCAAAATTGCTCTTCCCACTGGCTGTTAATATTGCACATCCTTACAGACTTTAGTATTGTTGGTAGGCTTAAAGGGGGACCATTGTTTTCTTTATAAGTACCTCCTCAAGACAATGGTGCTCCTTTTGCTATGTGAGAATTGGTTGCTTCCTGTCATTGCAATGAACAGAAATACTGACCCATTTTATTTTCTGTTTTCTTCATCTGATATAGGGACGAATTTGCAGAAAAGTAGGGAAGACAAAGAAAGCTTTCACTCGTAAAGAAGCTGAAGCAACATTCAAAAGTTTGGTGAAGACACATGAGAAATATGGCTGGGTTACTCCACCTGTATCCGATGGTTGAGCCATAGCGCTCCCGACATTTTCAACCACAAAAACACTTTCATCTTCTCTGTGCTGTGTATGATCCATTCCTTCTATTTCAGCTTCAGTTAGACATGGCGATACTAAAGAGACATTTACGTTACTTATGGAGAGAGATGTTTACAGATAAATACCTGAAGGAACTTTTATTCTGGGGGAGATCTGTTTTTTTGCTGAGATCAGGTTCAACTGAATTTGATTGTGCTTCATTGTGTTTGCATCATTTTCCTATCCTACTACAGTTTAGTATGCTTCTCTCCATGTTAATGAACAAATGGCATCGTATGTTCCACCTATCGCCATTTCACTAATTTAAATTTAAATGAAGCAGTTAATATTTAATACCCAGGTGGCAAGCATAAGTTGACATTTTGCTGTGCTGTTTTCACAGGTTAATGGTCAATGCAACTTGAAAATTGTAATTTCTGTGGAGCTGTGCTCTATCGTGGCTAAAATTAAAATTCTACATGTCATGTAGCAGGTTATTGATCATGGAAAATGAATTGTTCTAACTTCAACTCCAGTGAGACAGAAATAGGAGGGTTAATGTGTTTCAGCATCATTATTGATTGGCATTACTGTACATTATTTATAAAAACAGTCTTTGGCAGGGGGACCCATCTCTGCCATTCAAACCAACATCTCACAAGGTAAATGTGCCTATGTGCTAAATAATGTCAGGGTTAATAGTAGAATTGTAAATCAAATGTGTGTGGGACTAAGGAAAGCAACATGCTTATGATAGTTTGTAGAGGAGTAGTTTTAAGACACTGCAGTGATACACTTCAAAGCCCTGCAATAAATACATGTCTTAAATGACTCAGATGTTTTAATTCCTACTGTATCTGCATGTTTAAGGAATCAGTGGTTGCTAGTTTGCTGAAAGAATGTTGCTGTCATTTGTTCTGTGTCAAGAGCTATTACATTTTGTCAAGTGGTAATGACATTTGTGTTTTTTTTTGTTTAATTTATTTGTGGTTTGCCAGATGCCTAGCCTTTTGAGCATGTGACAGACATTCTGACCGAAGGGAAAAACCTGAAGGAAACAAGTTTATGAAAAGTGTCTGAACGAGATCAATTGCACTTATCTTGTTATCTCCGTTTAGTTCTTTAATGACCAAGTAATTGGGGAGGCATGTAAGAGGCAAAGAAAGTCAGAAGATGGAAGAAAATATCATATTGGACAGAAAATAAATGCTGTTTTTAACCTGCTCTTCATTGTAGTTAATTATTGGACCTAGAATCTGGTATTTTTCTACTCATTTTGAATCATACAAATTATAGAGTAAATTATATGGTGAATCACTACACAATTTTATTTTCAATTTTCATGCAGAGCATTGGGCCCAAATATCGACCGTGGAATCACAGGAAGGTTACATTGCAGATGAACACCATTCAAAAGAGCAACTCTGCTGGTGTCATTCTTCCTCCCTTTCCACACAACCAGCAACTTCATTCTCTTCAGTGCTTATTTTAATTCCCCTTTTAAAGCAAAAATTGTATCCTTTAAGCACAGTTTTTAGTAGTATGTTTCAGATCCTTATCACTTGCTGCCATAAAGACTTTTCCTCATGTTATTATTGCTTCTTTTTCCAGTTGCCTTGAATTGGTGTCCTCTAGTTCTAAATCTTCTCACTGACAGAAAAACTTCCACATTAACTACTTTACCTAGATGTTCAGAATTTTGAACACTTTTTTCAGATCTTCTCAAAAGCTTCAAATGATGTGAAAACTGGAAGTATTTTGAATGAAGAGGATGATAGAATTTTATCTATACCAGTTCTGTCAGCATTTTGACTTAGTGCCAACGGTCTGCATTTTCCCCATAACCTTGTACATTATTTCTATTTAAGTAATCTTCCAGTGACTTCTTGAATACCTCAAATGAATCTGACTCCACCACACTCTGGGTAGTGCAAACCAGATGACTTGCTGAATGTAAATGTTTTTCTCTCACCTTCCATTTGCTTCTTTTACATATCTCTTTAAAACTATGTCCCTCATTCTCAATCTTTTTTACAGCGGGAATGGTTTCTCTCTACTTTGTCCTAAATGTTCATGATTTTGAAAACTTCTATTAAATATCCCCTCAGCCTTCTCTCTAATGAAAACTGTCACAATTGCTCCAATCTATCCTCAAAACTGAAGGAACTGATCACTGGGACCAATCTCATAAACCTCTTCTGCAAACTTTTCATAGATTCCCATCCTTCCTAAAGCGTGGCTCACAGAACTGTATACAGTCCCTCCAACTGAGGTTAAGACAGTGTTTTTGATTATTTAACATAACTTCTCTACTGTTGTTCCCTTTGCCCCAATTAATGAATAATAATAATTAGGATATTATATGTTTTATTGACATCTCCTGCTACCTGGCCTGAAATCTTTAATAACAAATACAGAAGTTGCTGGTAAAATTCAGCAGGTCTGGCAGCATCTGTGAAGAAACAATCAGGGTTAATGTTTCAGGACCGGTGACCTTTCCTCATGATCTTGTCCCGTGACCCTTCCTCAGAACACCCTCCTCCTCACAGTTTACAATGTTTACAAAACATGAATAAAGTTTTGTGTCATCCCCACAAACTCTGAAGTTGTCACCTGCTCACCAAGGTCTATATCATTTATGTACATAGGAAAAGCAAAAGCCCAAATACCCCTGGGGATCTCCAAAACTTTATCCAGCCCAAACAATACCCATTAACCATTGTTCTCAGGTTCCTATTGGTCAGACAATTTGTATCCATGTTACTGCTGACCCTTTTATTCCATGACCTATTATTTTCCTCAGAAGTCTATGTGTGGCCCTGTATTAAATATCTTTCACATCTATGTATACAATATTAACAGCCTTGCCCTTGTTAGCACCTTTTCAAAAAAAAACTCCAACAAGTTAGATGTGGTTCTCTCTTAAAGCCATGTTGACTGTTATGGAAAAAATGTGGATTAATTCATGTCTGAACTAATTCTAGCCTAGATAATTATTTCTACAAGTTTCTCCACCACCAAATTAACCAATCTGGACTGTAATTTCTGAAATTTTTTTTAAAACATGGGATATGGGCTTTGCTGTCTGGATCACCACTTATTTTCCATTACTAATTGACGTTAAGAAGGTTGGGCTGAGCTGCCTTCTTGAACAGCTGCAGTCCATTTTGTATATGTAGACCTAGGGTGCTTACAGAGAAGGAGTTCCAGGATTTTTCCAGAAACACTGAAGGAACAACAATATATTTTCAAGCCAGGATGGTGATTGGCTTAAAGGGAACTTGCAGATTGCGGTGTTCCCATGTATCTGCTGCCCCTCCCCTTCTGGAGGATAGTGATTTTGGATTTGAAAGGTGCTGCCTGAAGAGCCTTGGTGAAATTCTGTTGTGTGTATAGATGTACGATGTGTGATACCTATCAAGCTGCTACTTTCTCCTGGATGAGGTCAAGCCTCATGAGTGTTGTTGGATCAACGCACATTCTACCAATGGGGAGCATTCCATCACACTCTTGACTTGTGCTTTGTAGATGGTAGACAGGCTTTGGGCAGTCAGGAAGTAAGTTACTTGGTACAGGATTCCTAGCCATTGACCTGTTCTTGTAGCTACAGTATTTATGTTGTCCAGTTCAGTTTCTGGTTAAAGGTAACCTCCAGTATGTTTGTACAACTTGTTTTGAACAAACTCATAATTTCAACATTATCCAGCCCTCTGGCACCACCCCAAATCCAAGAAATGGCAAAAGATAATTGCCACTGCAACTTCTCTCTTCCTTCAAAATTCTTGCATTATTTAATCCAGTCTCAGTGACAAATGTTCAGAATTGCATATAAAATGATGAATTTCCCAGCCCCTGAACAACATTGCCAATTTTGATTCAGATGGTAAAGTGTACAGAGATTGGAAAAATGAGATTCTCAGTGTCAAGAAACATAACTGATTCTCCGTCCAAGGTTTGAACAGCAAGATGAAGAATCTCGCTATCGAGCATCAAACGATCTGTTTGCATGTATTTACCTGTTATGAGTACCTAAGTTCGCCCCATTTGTATGCAGTTTTCTAATCTGCCACATGGTGGAGTGAAACTAGATGGCCTACTTGGAAGTTCGCCACTTGCCCTAGCTTTTTGCACTTCCAGCCTCATTCAGAACTTGGTGGTTCACAGTAACTCTGCCATGTCTTGCCATTTAGTGTAGATGCAAGGCTAGCCAGCTTTTCATGGTTATCAGGACATGTTTTGTATGGCACCATGCTGCATCAGTGTCACACCTACACGAGGTGCCAGCAGCTTAAGTGGCAAACACACTGCATGCGCTTCAGCCAAATAGTCATGTTTCAAAGTCTAAAAGGATTAGTCTTTGGCCAGATCAATTGGGTTAGTCAGTAAGGGTTCTCATCACAGTCAGTCAAGGGCAACATCCAACCTCAGTCAGAGCTTGAACACAGTCAGTCTGCATCAGTCAGGGGTTCCACATCAATACACTATAGGGAGTGAGCTTCAGTCAGTGGTCATGGCCTCAATGACGCCGTGTGGGCACTATCAGCTCATAATGATATTCTTAAGTGGGTTGCAAAGCTGCACAGAGGTCAAAGATTCGGTCAGCTATTGGCCAGGGCTACCTTACGAAATTTGCCAGAGGTTTGACTATGATCAGCCCGGAGGTGTCTGTTCACTGAAAATTAAGGCAAGTTCTCAGGAGCCACTGTTGTGGTTAAGATATTGGGGTATTTAATTGTGAGGATCAGAGATGGCAGGCAATAATTGTGATGAAGAGTAAGTCAACGTGTCAGAGTAGGAAACAATAATGCACTGGAGGGCATGGGTTACCGTGAGGGAGTAGTCATTGACTGTGACTGCCTCCCAGGCTCCAAATTGGGCAAAGTGCAGTATGATGGTTGGCATGTAAGCAGGGGCTTTGGTGTAATGTTGGGAGGTGAAAACATTAATGAAAGAGTTGGGTGTGAATGTAGAAAGCTCCGAACTGATGGGATCAACAGGGTGTATCAATAAGAAAGGAAAATGGAGCTTTGGGGAGGAGGCATGTCAGGAAGTCAACCAGTTTGACAGATGGAGCCTGTGATTCATTCTGCACAGCACAGCCTGCATTGCCATCCATCATTGTTCATGTCTCAAATACTTAATGAAAATGGATAATGGCTGTTAGCACATCTGGAGGAGTGGAGTAAGTGCTTATTCTTATGTTCGGAGCACACAGGAGCTATTTGTGAGCAAACGAGGCCCTGCAAGGGACAATTGCATGAATCAGACATGTACACAGTACAGCTTAAAGTCATCTGTATTGTAATGCCCTGGATGTGAAGTGCATATCATGTCCAGTTGTATGCTGATATTGACTATGTCATTGTCCATTACAAATTGATCATTGTCATCACTCTGAAGCAGAAGTAATCAACAGGCAACCTTAAAAATCTCATCTGAGGGCTACATTTCACAAAAACAATCCAAAGTGTCATGGATAATAGTAAGTGCTAGAGAATCATCAGATGAGAATGTTGAAAGAAACAGACATTGCATTTTGAATCTGATATGACTTCTTCTGAGTTCATCTCAGAAGATCTCAAAGGCTACACAAGAGAGCAGAGCTAATGTCCTCATAGCTTAAATAGTAAATATTCACCAAAACTTTTTATGCAATGCTGCCTTTCTTGGATGATGTGGGAATACCGGGATGAGTGAAGAAGTCCTAACACACTTACAATCTCTTATTCTATTTGCTCAGCATCACATTGTAATACATACATTGGAATTAGGTACAATAAATTATAGGTACAGGGATTCCATGGGCCTGCTTGTTAGAGCCGACCTTCCCCCCCTCTATGGTGATCTATGCTAAATTGTCATTTGTGAGTGATGTGACTGCTGACTGCTCACATTGGTAAGGGCAGTTCTGTTCCTGATATTGCCCACACAGACTCATTGAGACCATGACCTGTGGATCCAGCAACAGTAGAGTGTCATTGCTGTGGCCATGATGCTGTCAAGGTTCAGAGAATTTGAGGAGGAGCAGATGTACCACAACCCCAGGACCAGCAGCAACCTCCAGATTCTACCGAACAGCCTCCACATGCAGAAGTTTCAGCTCCACTTCATCTCAGAATGTGTACAGGAGGCCCAATGTCCATCGTCCTTGATACCATTTCCTTAAGATGAGCAAGGTCCTTTGCCACTGCAGACTGATACTGACCCAGAACACTATTTCAGAACTGTGCTGAAGGTTGAAGCAGGACTCATGTTCCAAAGGGGTGGGCAACCATCTTATCTCAAAGGTCATCAAGGTGATAGCTGTCCTAAGTTTTTGTGTGATTTGCTGCTTCCAAGGTTCCAGTGGTAACCTCAGCAGGATCTCTCACACCTCAAACCAAAATGTATCCAGGCTGTTACTGATGCAAGTTGAATCAGATCACAGCATATCACTTCGTTTCCTTGTGCCAAGGTCAAGTGCTGCAGTTCGGGCTGTAGCTTTGCCAACAAAGCTGGCTTCACACAAATGCAGGGCACTAAGACTGTACATACATTGCATTGAGAGCAACGTATCGTAATGCAGCTGACTTCATGAACAGAAAATGGATCTATTCTGTCAATGTGCATTTTCAAGGTCACCATGTACTCTGAAATCTACAATGAACCCAATATCCTTGAGAACATCCATCTTCCTGCTTAATTTTAGGGGCTGGATGCCTTAAAAAGATGGTTGCTAAGAGACAAGTGTAATCCACTATAATCCCCAGAATAAAGCCAAATATGTATGCAATGCAGCCCATTCTTCCAGGGCTATTGTGGAGCAGATTATAGGCCTCCTGAAAGTGAGGTTGCAATGATTGAATCAGACTGTGTAATCCCATCATGCTGAGTCCTGCACAACTTGAGCAGGTAAAACGAGGATGTGATGGACCATGAAGACTGCAAGAGCGGCAGCACTCTTCTGAGGAGGGAGATGAGAACATTGAGCAGGGGCAACATCATCTCTACCATGTAAGGTTAGATGCAACAAGCGAAGCAGGACTTCATCAACTCCAAATCCTATATAATCCGAAAGAACTGAGTTCTGAAGACCGGTCACCGGACCTGAAACATTAACTCTGATTTCTCTCCAAACATACTGCCAAACGAATTGAGCTTATCCAGCAATTTCTGTTTATGACACAATTCCTATAGGTGTGACTACAGTGATCATTCAGTGACAGCAAATTTGTTGCTGCGTGAAAACTAAACCTCAGTTTGTTCCCGGAACAAATGCAATTTCTTTGATTTGATTTTACTTCATGTTTCTCATTGCTGAATGAAACTTGTTGTTTTCAGCTATTTGAAGGCATTTCAATGTATGATGCTCCCACATTGGACAATGAGAAGATGTTTTGCTACACATGGAGTGAGGGATAGGGTAGCACTCCCTTAGGTTCTAACATGGTATTATCATGTTATAGATGGATTCTTGTAGCTGCAGTTACAATGGGAGTTGATCAGAAGCAATACATCTATGAATGTGAGATTTTATTTGCAATACAATTTTCACCTGTGCCCTCAGAAGGGATTTTTTTGGATTCTCCGAAGGGCTATTTGTAACTGGCAGTGGTTGACATGATCCTAGATGGGCTTGAAATATGGAAAGGATGGCACAAATACCAGAAGATCCCAGCAGTGTCCAGCATATTGCCATTGGTGAGTGTAAAATAGCTTGAACATGATGCCATAGTCACATGGTGTGTGATAATGAGCTGCGTAAATGCATAAGAATTCACTTGAGCTCATGAACTTGAGCTCATTCAGCTTGAAACTCCCATTGAGCCTATCCAGCAATTTCTGTTTTTGACACAATTCCTGTAGGTTTGACTACAGTGATCATTCAGTGACTGTAAATTTGTTGCTGCGTGAAAATTAAGCCTCTTTGTTCCCAGAACAAATGCAATTCCTTTGATTTGATTTTACTTCATGTTTCTCATTGCTGAATGATACTTACTGTTTTCAGCCATTTGCAGGAATGGCTGAACATGATGCCATAGTCACGTGGTGTGTAATAATGGGCAGCGTAAATTGGGTAAGGATTCACTTGAGCTCATTCAACTTGAAACTCCCCTTAATTGACATTTAACTGAGTTCTTGGTAAAATTCAAGCCAATAATCCAGTGAAATTGAATCAGTCTTTTATAAAGATTCATGATAACATCTTTGCTTTTGTATTCTTTGCCACTATTTCCAAGAGACAAGGATCCCATATGCCAATATAACCACTTTCTCAAGCTGCACCACCACCTTCAGTGACTTGCACACATGTAACCCAGGTCTGTATTCCTGCATTCTGTTTAACATTAGATGCTTTAGATACATTGCTTCTTTGTGCTTTTCCTATCAAAAACGTATCATTTCACAGTTCTCTGCATTGCATTTCATTTGACATGTCTGCACAACATTTTCAAGTTTTGTGTCATTTAAAACCTTTGAAATCATGCAAATACACACGCAAGCCTAGATCTTAATGTAATGTAATTTAATCGAGAAAGCAATTGTTTCGCAAATAACCACAATCTTCATCTTTCTCCATTCTATAAAGCAATGGTTCACCCACTACTCTTCTTCCTGTCACCCAACCAATTTCTGAAAATTCCACCGCCATCCCTTTGATTTTGCAGGCTTCAACTTTTATGACAAGCATATTATATGACGTTTTAGCAAATATTTTTGGAGACACATGTGCACCACATCAAGCATATTACCCTGGATAACAAAGTGTGAAGCTGGATGAACACAGCAGGCCAAGCAGCATCTCAGGAGCACAAAAGCTGATGTTTCGGGCCTAGACCCTTCATCAGAGAGGCTCTCTGATGAAGGGTCTAGGCCCGAAACATCAGCTTTTGTGCTCCTGAGATGCTGCTTGGCCTGCTGTGTTCATCCAGCTTCACACTTTGTTATCTTGGATTCTCCAACATCTGCAGTTCCCATTATCTCTGATCACAAGCATATTACCCTGTCTGTTATCTTATCAGAGGCTTAATCAAGTTCATTAAACATGATTGACCTCAAAGAACTCATTCTTAGCTTTCCTTACTTCATCCATTATTCATGTTTTATTTTCATTATATTCATCCTCAGTAATTTGCAAGATCAGCAATTTTTACCCATTTTGTTTGTCTTGGATAGATGGTTCAACAACTGAATATCTTACTGTGCCCACATTGACATGAGCCTTAAAGCACATAAAATTCTGAGTGGGTAAGGACAGCAAGTTTTATCACCTCAAAGCATTAATGAAACAGTTGTTTTTGTTTTCATTAATCAGACAGTGCAATGGTCACTTTCTACTGAAAGTAGATATTAATTTAAATTTTAAAATGAATTAAAATTCCAACCTGCCAGTTTGGAATTTAAAGTTACATTTTCAGGCTGATCAGTCCATGCCTTTTAATTGCTGCTTTCCTAAGATAATAGCATATGTCACCACCTATATCAACTTGCAAAGATTTTTAGCTTATTAAAGAAGATTCAAGGTATTTTTCAAACTTACAATTGTCCCAGCACCCTCCCCTAACAGCTATCAGTTCATTCCAGATTTCAAATGCTACTCTCAGTTACACTTGCTTTCTCACATTGATTATTGCTGGAGCTAGGAAAAGGATTTCTAAAATGCATCAGGAGACTTCCTTGAGCTTTGCCAAGATTTTCCCAACTTTTGAGCAATATGTATTCAGCAAATTCTCTGAAGGCTTCACCAGTACAAGTGTTCTGTCAATTTGCCTTATTGGACAACTTCTAGGAATCATTAATGGAAAGGGAACACCTAGTCATTGGCATCATGCTAAACATTTTTTTGGCCTGGATGAGAATGGGAGGAGGACATGAGCCAGGAAAAGGTGAGCAAATTGCTTACGGAGAAGAAAGGGACAAGTGGGCGAACTTTCTCCCCGTTGTGATGCAGGACACTTTTAGACCTTCAAGACCTGTTTCAGGAAGACATGCTGAACAATTTCAGGCCACGCAATTCAATTTGGGGATCAATGCATTAAAAAAACTGCAATTAAATACACAAAGGTTGCATCTGCATTGCCTTTCATAAAGACACCTGGGGATTTCCAGCTAATCAAGTACATCTGAATTATATTAGAGATAATGGGAACTGCAGATGCTGGAGAATCCAAGATAACAAAGTGTGAAGCTGGATGAACACAGTAGGCCAAGCAGCATCTCAGGAGCACAAAAGCTGACGTTTCGGGCCGAGGCCCTTCATCACCCTCTCTGATGAAGGGTCTAGGCCCGGAACGTCAGCTTTTGTGCTCCTGAGATGCTGCTTGGCCTGCTGTGTTCATCCAGCTTCACACTTTGTTATCTGAATTATATTCATTGCTTTCATGTAGGAAATGTGGCTGTACACCGTAATGTTCCACAAACTGCAATGTGAAGATGACCAGCTAGTGTGCTTTAATGATGTTTATTGAGGCATGAATATTAGCCAGGATGCCAGAGAAACTTTCCTACTCATCTTCATATTGTACCGTTGGACCCTTGTACCCCCTGCACTCCCTGCCATCAACTTCAAACTAAGTATTATACACAGGGCTCTGGAGTGATACATGAAGGCACAAGCTGCTGACTCAGAGGAGAAATGGCATACCTGCTGAGTTACAGCACAGGGAGTGTAGAAGCAGCACATTTGGCCATGCCTTTCTTTTAGATTTGTGCAGAATTTGCTGGAAGATAGCTGTAAGACGTGGTTACAAATCCAGAAGAGTTTTCTGGTAAAAATGCAGACAGTTTTCATCTCTTTATTATCATGTAAACCACTGAACAGAATCCAATCCTTTATAGCAAACCAAGCCAGCAGTGAAAAATACAAAGTCAATCATCAAAACAAACGATGCCTTAGATTGTACTACAAAGTGTCCTTAGCTACAAAACAGCCCTAAAGGTCAGAAGAGTTCATAATGATGTGAAATTAATTTTTACAGCCAACAATATTGCATTAGCTGCGTGATTGTTTTTGAGCATTGTGTCACATTCAGAATTGTCCATTGTACTATTGATAATCAATGTTCCAGAAGGGGATGAAGTGATCTCATGCTTTAATTAGGTTCAAGGCCTCCTCCAACGAACAGAAGATCTTTCTCTTCTGTCTGATTAACATCTTGTACCAACAATAGTTTGTTAACCTTATCTTAGAAATGTTGGCTTCTCTGAGTTTATGAAACTGACTTGAAATTGACAGCCAAGCATTTGTGGCTGTGGAAGAGCTTTTGAATATCTTAAGAGATTAAATCAAACATTATCTTAGTGAGTGGAACATTAGGTTTGATGGCCTATCCTGCTCCACATTCATATTACATTACTCATGTTCCTTGAAACTATTTCCTAAGATGAAGAGGTTAACATGTCAAGAACATCTAAACAGTTTAGGCTTTTATTCATTAGAGTGTAGAAGATTAAGCTGTAATTTTATTGAAAAATACAAGATTCTGAGTGGCCTTGACACTGTCGTTGTTGAGATGTTTCCACTCGTGGAGTAATCTTACCTGGGGACACAGTTACAGAATAAGAAGGCACTTATTTAAAATTGAAACATAAAGAAATTTCTCCAGGAACATAGTGAATGTCTGGAATTCTCTACCCTGGAGAGTTGTGGATGATAGAAGATAGATTTTTGAAATATTGAGGAGTTGACAGCTATGCTGAGCTGGCATGAAACAGAAGTTGAGGTCTAATGCAGATCAACAATGATCTTGTTGAATGTTGGGCAGGCTCTGGGGACAAAATGGTTTACTTCTGCTATTTCTCATGTGTTTATGTTCACATTTGATGTGGCGTAGTACTCCTCAAGCAATGTAATCAGTTGTTCTCTCTCTCACTCTCTCTAATGGTGTGAAATTCCTATGCACTAATTACCAATGATAAAGCATTAGAGTATATTTTTATCTTCTGGGTGCACACCAGCAAGTCTTTTGTGGCTGAAAGGGGGCTCATTTGGAGAGTCAGGTCTCATTTTAATGCCACTGATGAGCTGCATAATCTGAATGGGCAATCCACTGCAGCTCATCAGCTTCAAGTCAGCACAATATCAGAATCATCATGCATCGTGCCAGGCTGCTGGCAGAAGACCAACACATGGTGGTTGTGAAGATGGCTGAGGCCAGGGCAACAGGAAGCCATTGCATTTTAGTGGAACCATGAGGAACATTCTTGTTCTTTACAAATACTCAAAAATGTAACCCTGATATTTTAATTTTAATTGACCAGGTTTCTTCAGGTCTGTTGGTTATGCTACTTAATTCTAGGACTTTCTCTGTTCCTTCATCTATATATCACTGAAAATTGAAAACAGAGTTACTACACACAATTACTGCATAGGACCCCAACTTGGTTTTCTAGCCCTGACCCTGAAGCACTGCAGTCACTGAAAGGACAGCTCTCTTTGAAATGATGGCAGCAAAACTGTGATGTGTGTCTACCAATCTCGTTTTAAGGTCAGCACTGCCCTATTAATGTTGATTGGAGCAATTTAAAACCAGCCATAGAATCAGTGTACTCCAAGCCTTTTAAGTAACAAAAATCTAGTTTCCCACATAACTCAGCAAGATAATTGAGTATGTAGGTCATAAAAACCAGGAAGGTTCCAGGCTTACACCCTGTACTGAGTTACCCAAAGCCATACTAGGCAGCAGTAAGGGATCTAATTAATGATGTCATTGACACAAATTTATGGACGGGAAATCATCCCAGACTTCCATTCTTGATCCGTATTGAGGATATAGATGGAAGTGTACATGTATGAACATTAAAATAAGACTTGGGAGTCAGTGACTCTCTTTTATTTTGTGACTTTGTGCCCACTCCAAACAGTTTGAATTCAAGAGAAGCTGAGGTCAAGAACTGTCTTCCAGCTTTGGCTTCCTGGAACTCAGTTGAATACTGAAAGTAACTATGCACTATAATCTGAATCATGCCAGGCTCTAATCTTATTGTTATATTATTAAGAAACTACAACCTGAACTCTATCTATCTTTCATCTTTTAACTATTAACCTAACTACTGTCACCCACACTATGCTATTTAAGCTCAGACGGGAGCTACTTTGTGATATCATCACTTGTTTGCTCCAAGGTCTGAAAGCTCTTACGCAACAGATTCCATTGCCAAATACAAATACAGAGGTCTGAGTGAAGTATCCATTACTTATTTCTGGAAACAAGAATAAGCCCATTTTAGCAATATGTAATTCAGATATTTTTTGAAGTCAAGGCTATAAATGAGCATTAATTATGATATCTTTCATCTTCATTAACGTTTCTCCCACATAAACATAACCCAAATATGAAGGCTTCCTTGCTCCAAACTTTTTCTCAATTAAAACATGAAAGGCCTTTCAAACCAGAGAGCACAGTGACTTCCTCTGACAGGCCAGCCTGTAGAAATAGTGAACCAAGGCAGAAACAAGCTGGGAGGGCCTCTAAGCCAGCCTGGAGAGCTGCTCTCTGATGTACTGCCAGGGACCATCTCCAAGAAACCGATCCCTGCTGTTCCTGTTCAAATTAGAACCAACTGGAGAATCCTAGCCAGCCTCTGCCAAAAGCCTTTGACAGGTCTTTAACTGGGCAAATTGTCTATACACCAGTGCAAGGCTGGTAGCTCTGCCTACTCCCCCATTCAAGCCTTCCCAGGAAAAAGGCCCAGAGACAAGATGGAGTTGGGGACAGGCATACCAGCCAGTCTCCCACTATCATGAATCTTCTACAGAACCAATTACTATTCTCATCATATATACTTGATGTAAGTTATAGATATTTACACCTATTTTAACATTACATATAATGTTTTACTCTCACTATCTCACATGCATTCCATCAATTCATTGTCAAAATAATTCACTCTCATAAAGCTAATTAGATATTAATAACGTTGCCTGACAAGAAATCCACAGCTCACCACTAAATTGATAATTACGAATACTATGTGGCCCAAAAATTAATTATTTCTCTCATTTAATTACTCAAACCTGACATCTGATTAATCATTCCTTAGATTCACAAATTTCTTAAATGAAATGATACAGTCATTCAGTTGCAGCTTTGATCAGACCTCAAATATTGGTGAATAGCCTACAAATTCAACAGAACAATTTGGCTGAAGAATAAAACTAAATTATAAAACACAGATTTCTACATCTCTTGTGCAGTTAAGTTTCATCAATGAATCCAAATATAGCACCTCTTCTTTTGTGGGATCCAAAGATATTCATCACATTCCAAAAGTGCACAGTGCAGCAAATTACACAAGGTCAAAGTCATAAGAATAGGCATGTCATGAAGATTGTAAAAGTCTGCAGTATTATTGTCCTAAATAACAATTTTATGTAATTATTATATTATCAGTCATTTCTTTAAGAACAAGACTTAAATATTATCAGAAGAATCAATTTATATGACATTAAGCAGTTTTAACATGATACAATAGGATTACTAGTCAAGATTGGACATATTCCTGGAGATTTCACAATGGAATTTCTCCCTCATTAATCAAGTCCCTACACTCCTATCATTGGTCATCCAACACTTCCATTCTAGAGGTGCATTTTCTTAGCACACGCAATGTGAACAAACTCCTTTAGCAGGCTTGTCAATCTCCAAAGGAGACAGGACCAGAGGCAGATGAGGGCACAAATTAAGGTGCCTGACAAGCAAGCTGGCTCTCCAATGCAGTTCTACTCCCAAGAATCCCAGATGTCTGCCTTTATCAAACAACACTCTTTTCCTTCCTCTGTCATCCAGACAGCTCTCCACCGTGCATCCTCCATTCCCCATTCCACAGTTCTTTACCACCACCTCCAAAACTAATGCATAGGGTCCCCTTGTCCTCACTTTCCACTCTACCAGCCTCCACATCCAATGTATCACCCTCAAACACTTCCGCCAATTCCATTTCAACCCCACCACCTGGAACATCTTCCACTCCCCATCCCTCTCTGCCTTCTGCAAGGACCATTCCCTTTGCCACTCCTTAGTTTGCAGCACACTCCCCGACAACTACTCCAACCCACCTGGTACCTTCCCCTGTAAAAGATGTAACACATGCCCACACACCACCTCCATCACCTCCTTCCAGAGCCCTAAACAATCCTTCTAGGGGAGACAGAGCTTCACCTGCATCTTCTCCAACCTAGTATTTGCTTCTGGTGCTCCCGATGTGGTTTTCTCTGCATCTAGATGACCATTTCACTGAGCAGTTTTGCCTGGTCCATAATAGCCAACCTAACCTCCCAGTCACCACCCATTTCAATGCTTCCTTCCCCCACTCCCCCTCCAATATGTATGTCCTTGGCATCCTCCAAGTAGCAACTTGCAATGCACTTTATCTTCCACCTGGCACCTGCAGCTTTGAGGACTCAGCATTGAGTTCTCCAATTTCAAATAACCTTGTCACATATCCTCCAGCTCCCCTTCCAGACCCACATCCTCCTTTCCATTCCATCTTCTGATCCTCCCTTCCAGCCACCAACCATATTCATCCCTCCTATTGATCAACCAGATCATACCTACTACCAGTGTTCATCTATCACCTCCATTCTACTACCCTTTATCTGCAGCTCTCCCTACTCTCTCATCCAGTACTGAAGAAGGGTAATACCTGAAATGTTGACTGCTGCTTTCCTCCAGATGCTGCCTGGCTTGCTGTGTTCTTCCAGCCTCCCGTTTGTCTACCTTGGATTCCAGCATCTGCAGTTTTGTTTGTCTCTCCAAAGTAGTGTTGTCTTTCTTACAAATTTAGTAGCAGCATTAAGACCTGTTGGCAAGCCATGTGAATGAAGCATTTCACCAACTCAGCATCTGAATGATTCATTTAAGAACCCATTGGTGTGGCTCCATGGGTCTCAAAATTTAGAAATAATTACACTTTGGACTTAAAATACTGGACCATCATAAATGTTTTTCTTGTATCCCTCCATGTGGCTGGTCAACTGAATGACTGCTATATTGAGCTAAATTTTCACAGAATTTGGCTAAGTGCTAAATTTACTGAAGGTTGCCTTAGTCCTGGAGATGAATCAACAATGGAGACCGTAGGCAAAACTACAGCCAAGAGGTGGTGTTGGGTGCTTTAAAAATGTTCATTTGCCTCCTAATGCCCACTTTAAGCACCTTTCCAAGAAATAGTTTCCTAGAAATGTGCCTGTTTTGTTCAGGATTCTGAAGAACCATTTAAGTGTATGCAACACTTTCAGTTATCCAGAAAGAGATTACTGTAAGTTGACATAAAAAATTGAATGTTTTTTTCTTGTTATAGTTTGGAATTAGGGTGAGCAGGAGCACTCCTCCTGGTTTGTTTTGGTCACTGCCAGAACTACATAGCTCCCTGCTCCCCAACCAATTGCATTCCGCTACTGCTAATGTCACAGCAACTCTAGATTAACATCTCTGCTTCACTGAGGAACAGCCTGCTTCTTGCCTGCCTTATTAAAGTGAGGGTAGATGTTCAATGTCACACCACAAGCATACCTGACTGTAGAAATAGATTTCTACCCTAATTTATTTTACAAACAGTGAACAAAAAGACCATTAATGTCCTTTTTCAAGCACGGCTGTGATGATTCAAGAACTGCCCATTCCTTTTCATCAAAGTGGACTGCACCCAAACTTCATGCTGGTTTCTTAATTGCATGACTTCAGTGTGCAGCCCACTGTGACTCTCACTGCGGGATGGCTGTGTACACAACAGAGGACCCAAAAGTGTTCAAGGTTACCATATGTTTTAGCTAACCTCCGGCTCTGAAATGTAGGCTGTCCCACTCAAAGGGAACCTACACTGAATCAATGCTGACTGCCAGGGCTGCAAATGGAGAGGATTAAACTGGAACATGAACGCAGAGAAGAGGACCAACCCTTATCAACAGGGCAGCATGGTGGCTCAGTGGTTAGAACTGCAGCCTCACAGTGACAGGGACCTGGGTTCAATTCCAGCCTCAGGCAATTGTCTGTGTGGAGTTTGCACATTTTCCCTGTGTCTGTGCAGGTTTCCTCCCACAGCCCAAAGATGTGCAGGCTAGGTGGATCAGCCATGCTAAATTGTCCATAGTGTTCAGGGGTGTGTGGGCTATAGGGGGATGGGTCTGGGTGGGATGTTTCTAGGGGTAGTGTGGACTTGTTGGGCCAAAGGACCTGTTTCCACACTGTAGGGAATCTAATCTAAGTATTTTTTATTGCAAGAAATAAAACTCTGGGCCTGGATGAAATCCGTTCCCTGGATTTTGATTATAGGAGCTGATACTAGCACTAATATTGACTCATATTTTTCAAGAATCTATCACTACCGACAGTTTACCAGAACAGTGGCACACTCAAAGAAAGGGATTAAACTGATCTGAAAAAGCATAGATAGGTGTCTCTCACTAATATCTCATGCAAATTGCTTGAACATTCCATTCATTCCTATGTAATGAAGATTATTAAAACTCACAATATTGTTCCCCATAGAGTCAGCGTGATTTTGGGGCAAACTGTCTTTGAATGGACAACTTCTTTAGTTTTGTTTAGCTGAAACTACTTACATTGCAATACTAGATTTCGCCAAAGCCTTCAACAAAGTTCTTCAGGAAAAGATTTTGTTCGAACTCCTTTGCTATTCAATCAGGGAGACACTATTAATTTGGTTCTGGCTCCGTCTTTACCAATGGAAGTCAAAGACTGCGATGGGGAATCATATATTCAAGATGTCCTCTCAAGCGCCCTAGGGAACTATGTCAGGACCATTATTCCTTTTGACGTACAGCTATAATGTTCTAAGAAGGAAAGGTGTGACCGTTTGCAGATGAATGCATGGATAACACATTAAGAGGAAATCATAGCTATTCACTGCAGATGATCTTCTGGATTTGCATTAAAGGCAGGACGAATGGGAGACGGAATTCAGCGTCAAACATTACGTCATGTTACCAATAAAAATAATCCACCAACAAGTAACTTTAAATTCTGTCAAATTCTCCAGAGCAGCATCTATGATTCATCTTAAAATCATCATTGGGGATTCTGCATTCAATGGATTACATTCAAAGCAAACTGATTTTATGGATCTCTTAGGTGGGATTTTTGATAATACAAGAAAAATACAATTGTAGCTTACCAAACATTTCTTCATCTAATTCTAGAATATGCAAATTCTTAAATGGAATCCTTAAATGGCAAGGAATATTAGTAAGATTTAAGGTATCAAAAGGTATGATGCATGGATCAGTAGGAAAATATATCCGTGTCAACTCCTTGATCAAAAATTTGGAGTAGGAATCACTACAGCGAACGTGGGAGAAAAAATTAGTTTGCCAATGTTTCATAAAATTGACAGAAACAATAACCTGCAGCATTCCAGCAAAGACAAACATAAAATAGCCATCCACACAAGCTACAAAGGCCATCTGTTTCCAAGAAAATTTATCAATAACCTTTCTTTCTAAAGACAGTGAATCAAGCTGTCAAAAGGAAATAGTCATATCACAGTCAGGTGAAGCGAGCATGTCTCATTCTGAAGAAAACATGGTCTCAGATTGAGGCATCCATGGTTTCAAGCTGAGGAGGAGATTGTCTCAGGCTGAGGTGTCATAGAGCTGTACAGCATGGAAGCAGACTATTTGGTCCAACTTATCCATACCAAGAAGATATCCTAAATAATGTTAGTTCTGCCAGCATTTGGCTCATATCCCTCTAAACCCTTCCTATTCATATATCCATCCTGATGCCTTTTAAATGTTTTAATTGTACCAGCCTCTGCCACTTCCTCTGGCAGTTCATTCCATACACGCACCACCCTCTGCGTGAAAAGGTTGCCCCTTAGGTCCCTTTTAAATCTTTCCCCTCTCACCTTAAACCTATGCCCTCTAGTTTTGGATTCCCCTCCCTTTGGGAAATGACCTTCGCTCTTCACCCAATCCATGCCCCACATGTTTTTATAAACTTCTATAAGCTCTCTAACGTGCCAGGGAAAATAGTCCCAGCCTATATAGCTTCCCTATAGCTCAAACCCTCCAACGCTGGCAACATCCTTGTAAATCTTTTCTGAACCCTTTCAGGTTTCACAACATCCTTCCTATAGTAGGGAGGCCAGAACAGAATGCAATATTCCAAAAGTGGCCTAACCAATTTCCTGTACAGCCACAACATGACATCCCAATTTTCATACTCAATGCACTGTCCAAGAAAGTTAAGCATACCAAATGCCCTCTTCAGTATCCTGTCTACCTGGAACTCCACTTTCAAAGATCTATGAATGAAGGTATCTTTGTTCAGCAACACTCCACAGGATCTTACCATTAAGCATATAAGTCCCAGCCTGATCTGCCTTTCCAAAATGCAGTACCTCACATTTATCGAAATTAAACTCCAACTGTCGCTCCTCAGCCCATTGGTTCATCTGTTGAAGATCCCATTGCGCTCTAAGATACCCGTCTTCACTGTCCACTGCACCTCCAATTTTGGTGTCATCTGCAAACTTACTAACCATACCTCCTATGTTCACATCCAAATCATTTATGTAAATGATGAAAACCGGTGGACCCAGAACCAATCCCTATGGCACACCACTGGTCACATCCTCCAGTCTGAAAAGCAAACTCTCTACCACCACCCTTTGTCTCCTATCTTCAAGCCAGATCTGTATCCAAATCGCTAATTCTCCCTGTACTCCATGTGATCTAAACTTACAAACCAGTCTACCGTGAGGAACCTTGTTGAACGCCTTACTGAAGCCCATATATTTCACATCAACCACTTTGTACTCATCAATCCTCTTTGTTACTTATTCAAAAAACTCAATTAAGTTAATGAGACATGATTTCCCATGCACAAAGCCATGTTGTCTATCCCTAATTAGACATTGCCTTACCGAATACGTATAAATCCTGTCCCTCAAGATTCCCTCCAACAACTTGCCCATCACTGATGTCAGGCTCAATGGTCTATAGTTCCCTGACTTTTCCTTTACCCCGTTTCTTAAATAGTGGCACCATGTTAGCCAATCTCCAGTCTTCCGGCATCTTACTTGTGGCTGTTGATATCTTAGCAAAGAGCCCAGCAATGCCTTCCCTAGCTTCCCTCAGGGTTCTAGGGTACACCTGATCAGGTCCTTGGGATTTATCTACCTTTATGCATTTTCAGAAGTCCAGCACCTCGTCCTCTGCAATATTGGAAGATAGTTCCCTGACTGGAAACAGATGAATGATCTCAGACTGAAGATTGTGTAGTTTCATGCTGAAGAGGGCCTGGTCCCAGGTTGTTATGAGCCTTCTGTCACAAGCCACCAAATCTTACAAAAGGGAGCAAAAAATGTTGCAAATGTATGTAATCCGTGAATCCTGATGACTAAAATGTGATGGGGTTGCAGTGCACCGAGCAGCATTAGAATTCGCTGGTGCTGTGATTAGAGGATGGCACTTGAAGGTTGCATTCACCGACCTTGACTCCTCATGTTTGAAAGCACTACAGCCAGACCCTCAGGGCCAGATGCATTAAATTGAGCTCTGTCTACTTTTTTACCATTCCATTTGTAGCATCTGCCTTAAGGGTTCTCTTGTCCCCTGTTGAACATCTCTGTTGTTCAGGTCTCCAGCAATGTATCAGGGTAACACAGAGCCCCTGTCTGACTTGCTGCCTCATTGGTTCTCTTTATTCTTTCTCAGTGATACAGCTCCACAGCCTTTTACAGTAAAGATGTGCATACTGGCTTTAAGATATGCAGAATACCTTCATCTCATACTAGCTACGTAAGCACCTTGGTCCCAGTTAGGGGCATATTTAGAGCTAGGTTGCAAGCTGTAAATGTGGTGGTTGGCAGGCATTATGAAATTTGTGTCTCACTAACATCATCTCAATTGAATGCTGACAAAATATACATCACAATCCTCATGTTCAAAGGCCAGCAGTACCTAATTTTAGCCCTAAAAATAAAAGCAGATCAGAGATATTTGCCAATTCAGAATCACAATTGTCTTGTAAATTGAATGATAAGCTGACAAAAAAGAATTTAAAGAAAAGGCTATGTGCTGCTACATTCTATAATGGTAAACATCCCCTTCAAGCCACTCTCACAGCTGTGGTTATAAATTTGACTTTGAAATTCAACAATGCAGCACCTTTAAGGGCATTTAATAGTCTCTTGATCATTCAGTATGATGACCAGAGAACACATGCTCATTGCAGCCTGGAATTGTGGTGTCTATTCTATTACCAGTGGATAAAAAGGCCATGTTGGGTGCACATCCACAAATAGCAAGCAATCCTTGTTTGAGGCTCCTGCAGGTCTACATGCCCTGAGGAAGTTGGCATTGGGCACAGTATAAAACAGTCAATTCAGTCCTATCAGCTTTTCACTAGGCAAGTTAAGTAAATTTGAGCTTGCAGCTGTATTTTTTAGTTCAGTTACAGAAAGATTTCCTTTGAATGAGTAATATGTGGTTACTTCATTAGGTGGCATGGTGGCTCAGTGGTCAGCACTGCTACCTCACAGCACCAGGGACCTGAGTTCAATATCTGTGTATAGTTTGTATGTCCACGTCTGCGTGTGTTCCCTCTGGCTGCTCTGGTTTCCTCCCATGGTCCAAAGATGTGCAGGTTAGATGGATTGGCCATGCTTAATTGTCCATAGTGTCCAAATATGCAGGTTCAGTGGATTAGTTATTGGGAAATTCAGGGTTACCAGGATAGGGTAGATGGATGAATCTGATTGAGATGCCCACATGTGACTCAATGGGCTGAATGACCTGCTTCCACACTATAGGGATTCTATGATAGAGATTTCGGGAAAATTACAAGAAAACCTCCTTCACAAGCCTCCTGAATTTATTGAGAACATGAAGATAAAGATGCAAATAAACTCCCTACAGTTCATTTGCATTTTCAGAGGCTTTCAAAAACTTTAAAAAAGAAGCTTTCTGATTTAAGTGGAAAGCAACAAGGTTCAGTAAGAAGATGGTTAAAAAGTGGGAAGCAGACAGTAATCAAGAGTGAGTGTTAGACAGGAGAATGCATTGAGACACTCTTCAGGACCAATGCTTTGATCTCTGTTATTACCAACTTTGAAAGACTTAATGATTGAAACTTACAATACAAAAATTGAAAGTATGGTAGAGACAGCATTCAGCTAAATGACTTACAGAAAGACTTAAATCAGTTATACAATTGGGCAGACAAATTAAATTTAGCATTAATAAATGTAAGGTACAGGATGTGAACAAAGTGTATATCAGAGCATGAAATGCTTAAAATTAAATTAGCATAAGAGGATGTATAGTAATAGTATGTAAATTATTCTAGACTTGTCACTCTTAATCTTTAAACCTACTTTGATTGTGAAATATTCAGCCATTTAAAGTGCAGACATCCAGAGGTTTGTTAATGCTTTATAATGCATCAGTGAGACCATTCTTAAAACATTCTCCTCTGTCCAGTTCTCTGCGGCCGCTAGGCTGCCTATTTTGCTGGCTGCTTGGAAGAAGGCAGATCGACATGATGCAAAGCATAAAGCTGAGACCCCCAACCGCCCTCAGACTTTCTGCCACTTTCGGTCTCAATTGTTGTCTTCCTACCAGCCCATAAGTATCAGGTTGATAAATGCAGTGGTAATTTAAATGTACTACAATATCTCAGCAAAATTTCAGTTTACCCTTGTGATATAGCATATTAAAATGGTGCAAGGATGGATGCTGAAACAAACTAGTGAACATTTGAAGCCCCTCTCTACTTGACTCTGCTATCTCTGCCAAAAAAGAAGTTAAGCTACTCTTTGTCTTTGATCAGGGACAGTTTCAAATTTCATGTTACACAAGGATGTATGGATTTTAAAGCCTTATTGCTGAGATGTGCCTTAAGCACTGTCCACCGTGAATAATGTCATACAAACTTGGTATGAAAACAGATTAGGATCTCGAAAGAGTAAGACACCATGTAACTACCTTACACTCTCTGTGGAGGGGGTACAGAGGAGGTTCATTAGGTTGATCCCAGAGGTAAGGGGGTTGGCTTATGAGGACAGATTGAGTAGTCTGAAGCTATGATCACTGGAATTTAGAAGAATGAGGGAGGGCTTATAGGGACATATAAGATAGGATATAAGTAGGGATGTTGTTTCCATTGGTAGGTGATAGTACTTTTATACCTCAGTGCAAGTTTTGCAAACTTTCATTTCAGTGTGAGCATCTAGCAGCTGCAATATGTTCTCTCCCAGAAATTGTTATGGAATGTGAATAGGAACTTCAAGTTCTGCTTTCAAGTCCTCTGTTTCCAAGAAATTTGCTTTGCTTACCCAGCAAGAAGATAATTCATACACACAATGTATTGCAACGTAATTGCTTGAGGACATATTTTGAAATCTACATTCGGATAATTTCTGAACTCCCAATGAAGTACAAACTGAAAGCAGATGGGTGGCATTGCTTGGTCAGTGAATGCATGGTTACTGCACTTGCCCCTAGGAAGATTCATAATCAAACCTGTTAACTTTGTCCCCAGATGAAAAAACAGTAGCCTGCTCCAGAACAGCTTGTTCTAACAAAAAGTCCCTGGACTTGAAACAATTACTTTGCTTTCTTTCCACAGATGCTGCCAGTCTTTCCAGCTATTTCTGTTTTTTGGTGTTTTGCCATTTTGTGAGATTATTACACAGATATGACCTAGCAAGGTTCTAACTCATCATAACCTGAGATCCCACATTGCTGTCTCCAATTTACCCCTATCACACTGGCTATTCTCTGAGCAACCCAATAGAATAAAGCCTATTGCCAGGATTGAATTGCTTGCTTACCTCAGTACTCCTTGGATGGCCCTGGAAATGCCTCTGGATCATTGAATCATATAGTACAGAAGAGGTCCTTTGGCCCGTCAAGTCTGTCTGGATGTATTAAAAAAAAATTAGAACCTACACGAGGCAATCTTTCCCACACTGGGTCCAGAGCCTTGAATGTACAATACTAAGTGTTTGTCCAAGTATTTTGACAAGTTTGGGAGGTTTCCTACCTCAACTATCCTCCAGGCAGTGCATTGCAAACTGTACTATACTATTTGTGAAAAGCGTCTTCCTAAAATCCCCTCCAAGCCTTCTGTCCTTCACTTTAAAATTATGTTCCCTTATTGCTGGCCATTCAGTTAAGGGGGAAAGCTGCTTCCTATACACCCTGTCCATACCCCACATAAGTAAACAGTTTTGACAGTAACCCCAACCCCCAACCATCTTTGCTCCAAAGAAAACAATCCAAGTTTATCCAGCCTCTCTTCATAGCTAAAATGCTCCATCCCAGCCAACACCCTGGTGAATCACAGTTGGGAGCATTTCTTGCATGTAGTTATCCTGGATGCAGATGGGTCTATGACTCCCTGTATATCACAGGACACACATTCCACTCGCCTGTTTAGTCATCCTTAAACTTCCTTAGCCTTACTGTCTAAGTTTGACTTTATCCCTAACTAATTTTACATGTTTTTAAATATCTGTGATTTAGGGACAGTTCCTAAAATTAGTTCCCGTACCAGTCATTCAGCTCTCTGCTTCCTATGACAGCATTCTCTTTTTTCCCTAAATTCAAAGTGAACAAATTTATATAAAGTTTTTAACTCATTGCTCCTTGCACCTCCTCCATAGGGTTCAACTCCTAGGAAAGTGGGCCGAATCCTCAGGTGTAAAGTTTTGATATTCACTATTCTCTATGCCTCCCCCATAGGCTCTGACTCCAAGATAAATCATTAAAGTTATTGTAAGTGATATTATTATTGACCAAGCCCACCTGACTAACCATGATTCACCCCCTCACCACTAGTCTAACATGGCAGGACAGCCTTGACTGACTACAGACCACCCACAGACTGAAATCTCAATGGCACTCCAACTGACCTACCCATAATCCACAAGATGCTTGTACTTGATCTGCAGAATTGATCATGGGCCAGTCTCCAGACTCTAATGATCAAGCATCTATTGATCCCCAGCCTGACTGACTGTGGCCAACACCCAGTACTGTAATTGGACAAATCCTTGATTGATTGTTATGGTACATCCTGACTGACTGTAGTACCCCTTCACTCCACCAAAGTCGCTTCCCTTTGACTTTCACATGCCACAATTGCCTTGATGCACATGCCACATGTGTTTGCAGCGTAAACTGCTTGCACATTTTACAGCATTGCTGTAGCGCTGTGCCATACAGTGACATGTCCACTCCTGTCTGATACATTTACTCTATAATGATAACCACTGCCACATGCTACTTGCCTCTCCCATTAAGTTGAAAATAAGTTAAGCTGCTAGCCTGTAACATGAGTATTAAAGTCAATGAGTCCTAAATTAAGAGCAATGAAACCCATGCAGAGGTTGGCAGCTTACAATTGAACACTTTAGCCTTTAAGTACTAAAAAGCTAAGTCACCGCATGCAGGCTGGATACCTCTAAGCAAGTACTAAAGTCAGCGAGTGCTAAAACACCAGGCAAGGAGCCATAAGAAGTCTGTGTCCACATCAGGGCAAAAGCAATCTGCATAGATGTGTGAGACATCTGAAAAAGAGTCACTAGACTCGAAATGTCAACTCTGTTTTCTCTCTACAAATGCTGCCAGACATGCTGAGCATTTTCTTGTTTTGTTTGTTTCCAATCTCCAGCATCCACAGTTCTTTGTTTTATATTAGATGCATGAGATATCTGGCTGCCCCTGCACACAAAACAGTTTGGCAGTATAAGGCATCTGACTGTTACCATGTAGATAGTTGTAGTCCTGAAGTGGCATGAGTTAGTCCAAGAGCAGGCACCATGTTGTGGTGAGGCTAGTGGTATACTGATGCCAAACTGTGTGGATGAAGGATTGGAATTGATGGTGGCCATGGACCATGTAGGAATGTTGTGCAGAAGAAATAGCAGCACAAGCACTCAGTAAACCACAGCAGATAAAAGCCAAAAGAACTGGGGATGCTGTAAATCAGTAAAACAGAAGGTGCTAGAACAGCTAAGCAGGTCTGGCAGCATCTGTGAAGAGAAATCAGAGTGAATGTTTCAGGTCCGATGACCCTTCCTCAGAACTGGAGGTAGAAACAAGCTGTGTGGGGCTTAAGGACAATCAGCTTGGAGGCAGTGAGGTGAGATTACCAAATGAAATGAGGTCAGTGACCGTAGTTGACACAATGGCTTGATGTTCCTTGATGGGGTCATGGTCCAAGCGCCAGTTCTGAGGAAGAGTCACCAGACCTAAAATGTTAACTCGAACTGTTCTTCACAGATGCTGCCAGACCCGCTGAGCTTTTCCAGCAACTTCTGTTTTTGATCCACACTGACTTATCTGTCGGATTTTGCACTGTCTAGTTTCTTGATGGAGAAGACGACAATTGGGAGGGCAGTGCTATCAGGGAAAATTGGAGCATTAATGAGATGCAGTGAGTGGAAATAAGGTAGTTGTTACTCAAGGGCAAGTTTCTGATGTCACCATTTAAGGCTTGTTGGGAAAATTGTGTGAGTTTTCATCAAGGTCAAGAATCTGACGTTTTTCATTCTTGCCCTATTTTGCCACCTCACTCTTGTCATACCTGAAACAAAATTTTTCCAGTGACCACTTAGCATGTTAAACAATCTAACATTGTTAACCAAATAAGGATATGATCTATCACACAATCCACTACTAAACTCGAGTCCATCTGTGAACTCACAGCTAAGATACTCCTAGATTATTATAGAGGTCTCTTTTGATTCAATCCCATTAACAAGTGCAGCAACCTGAAAATATATGTCTGCTCTTCTAATTTGTACAAAACTGGACCTTGAAGGCCTCACATTGATCAGGTCTTTGCTATTCAGGAACTGAAGAGAGCCTTGTTTGAAATTTTACCTTGAGGCTAAGTTCAATGTCCTTTAAAAACAGGAGCAGAAATGAATACTGGATTAATACAGACAGCAAGCCAACTTTGTCCTGGCTGGTATTTTAAATGAAGAGCCTCCAAACATGCAGTCAGAATGCTATGCAGATTAATACCAGGAAACATGCACTGAGGGCGTTGGTACAGTGTCACAAAAAATCGAATGGTCTCACATGAGTGGCTGAAGCCAGTGAAAGCATCTTCAACTTGAATATTCCACTAATTGCATCATAAGCCTCAGATACTCTTCAAATCCTGACACCTGATTTCACTATCTAAGCAGCACTAACTGTATTGTGGATGAAACATGAGCAGGGGGTTAATATCAT
The DNA here is from genome assembly GCF_030684315.1 of Stegostoma tigrinum. Lineage (NCBI taxonomy): Eukaryota > Metazoa > Chordata > Chondrichthyes > Orectolobiformes > Stegostomatidae > Stegostoma > Stegostoma tigrinum. The sequence continues at coordinate 52,946,161 of NC_081355.1, forward strand.
AAATAGCCAATACAAGTTAAAGTTCAGGTTAACGTTTTGAAAAGAAGAAAATAAAACAGGAAGTCAATCTGTCTTGAGAAACATCGAATAATGACACTACATGAAAAGCGTATGCTCTCAGATTTTGGATCCTGCCGAGGAAACTTTGGAGAAGAGATGGAAAATGGGAGAGGTGTCACATATCTGCTGGTGGTTAGGAAGCCATCCAAATATATGATCAGAAAGTTGTGGCGTTCACTCGCAGAAGGCATACACAAAGATATGGACACTGTTTTGCAAGAAGTTCAATCATCTGTACAGCAAAAGGCAATACATAGATTTAAAGGTAAATTGAAAGAATGTTCCATAGCATTTTACAGGTATTATCTAGACTCTTCTCATTCTTTCTATTTCTCTATATGTTACAGTTTTTCACAAATTATAATTGTAATGATTTTTAAATATTGTGTAAATATTTATTCACACTGTTATTTAATAATTCTAAGTGGAATTAGATCTTTGTTATTTAATTATCAGTGTTATTTTATGATTCCTAGTGAATGAGTATATGCGAGTGAGAGTGAGGCCAATGGGAGAGGGGGTGCATTGTATCTAGGCAGGAGGCGCCTGAGTAGAGCAGTAAGGATGCAGCTGGATTGGTGATTGGTACGATGGATAAAACAGCAAGTGAGTACGGTGATCAGGTAGGTGTTATTGTGGCAGGTGAGGAGAGGTGGAGGTGTCAGACAAGGGCCGGGTCAGGTCCGTGGGTGAGCCAGGTGGTAAGGTCAGTGTTGGGCAGAGTAAGGAGGGAGGGTTTGGAATGGATGGAATTAGGAAGATGGTCAGGGGAAATGGGGGAGGAGAGTTCGAGGTCAATGAGTTGTGCTAAATTGAGTTGGGCCAGGGAGTTGGACTTGGAGGAAAATCTGTGGTGTATCAGGTTGAAGTTGAGTGTTGAGGTGAGGTTGGGATGGGAAGGGATCAGTCATGAATCAGGGAGTCAGTTTTACCACTACCCAGGAAAGCATGTTTCAATCAATCAGTCTAACTTTCCCTCAGTATCTATTCAGGTAACTGAGCAGAAATCCATTGAAATCTTCAACTCTAATTCAGAGTTGGAGACATTTTCTAAAGGATCCAAACTTTCAATTTCCCAGGCAGTTCCTGCAGAGTTAGAAGCATTGGGACTGCCGTTCATTCCCAATTTGCATGTCTTATCAATGTTGCAGCCACAACTATCTTAAAAATTGCGAGATCCAGGCCACTAGATTTTAATTTGTTGATTTTTTCCTGTTATGCAGTAATCTGGATCACTTCCCTCTCCCTCCCTTTACAAACCCTACAGTTTCATTCCATTGAAACTGACAGCTGCAACAACAGATTGGTCACAGCTGTAAGGGAAAGCTAGGCCAGCACAATCTTAACATATTGCTGTGTTGGATATTATGTTACACTGCATTGTTTAAAAGTAAACATAGTTTAGACTGAAGATGCACCTTGTCTATAAGGACTTATTCTGCTCCTGTGCTGTGAAATGGGATGTAGCATATGCTGGGAGAAGGATTAAAAATATATATGTATAAGATAGTAACTGGGAGTATGTCTGGAAAATGTAAATAAATTATGGAGCTTGAGTGATTCAAAATGTGAAAGAATGCGGAAGAATGTGAAAGTAAGACTGCCATTAATACTCAAGAGTCGTCTATTCTAAGCATGATTGTTGTCCATTGCTTTTGGTTCAGATTCAAATGCAGGTTACTGCATCTAAACTCCGAAAAGGATTGATGCTTCCAATAGCTGTAGAATTGCTACCTCTGCAGCAATAATTGTTCAGACTTTTTGGCCCATCATGTGCCAGCTGATGCCTGCAATAGTGGGGAAGCAATACAACCAAGACACACACTTTAATACTTTGACCTGCAAAAATACATCAATGTCAGAATTTGATAACTATGCTTTTTTGGCACCATTTCAGACAGCTAAACCTTATTGTACTATTTGATGAATTAAATAAAAGAGTGAAAATCAGTATGATTCTGCCCAGTTTTTAAGAGTCAAGTATCAAGAGTCTATTTATATTTTCTTTCTGTATCATAGCAGCTGTTTAAACTAGTTTTCTTCAAAATGGAAATAACATGCATTCTTAGCTTATCAAACACTCTACATATTTACATGTAATATGGATATAATTGAATAAATTTGCTTCTGCACTTCAATGCTCCATCTTGGGCTGCATCATCTCAGTGTAATGCTGGTGTATGGACATTAAGAGGAGTCCCAGGTGGACAGGGTAGTGAAGAAGGGGTTTGGTATGCGTGCTTTTATTGGTCAGTGCTACAAGAAGGATTTTGTGAAACTTGAAAGGGTTCAGAAAAGATAAAAGGATGTTGCCAGGATTGAAGGGTTTGAGCAGTAGGGAGAAGCTGAATAGGCTGGGCTATTTTTCCTACAGCATCGGAGGCTGAGGCTTATAGAGGTTTATAAAACCATGAAAGGCACAGATAGGGCTATTGATAAGGTCTTTTCCCCACAATAGGAGAGTCCAAAGCTAGAGGGGAAGGATTTAAAAGGGACATAAGGAGCAACCATTTCATGCATAGGGTGATGTGTGTATGGAATGAGAGGCTAGAGGCTGGTATAATTACAACATTTAAAAGGCATCTGAAACGTTATATGAAGAGGAAACGTTGAGAGACGTATGGGTCAAATGTTGGCAAATAGGGCTAGGTTAATTTAAGGTATCAGCCTAGATAAGTTGGACCAAAGAGTCTGTTTTCATGTTGTATAGTTCTACGATTTTATGACTCTATAATATGCACTCAGGGGCATGTGCCCAACTCATAGACTGGACCACATTACAGCTCTTTGTCTTTGCTCACTGTCATTGTACCCACTCACTCTGAGCCTGCCTGGATGCTCACATCATCCCTGCCTTGCTTTGCCCTTTTGAATCTTGACTCCTCAGCCATAGATACCAGGTCCATATTATTGCAGTCTTGCTGTGCTGTTTCCTGTAGACCACAAAGCCAGGAAGATTATCATAGCTCCTGGTAATCTTCAGTGAAGTCAAAAGTGTTGCTCAGGGGATCCCAGCTCAGTAAGTCAGGGACAGCCTCCAGTACAAGTCCTGGGCCTGCTTAGGGTGGTCAAAGTCAGAATCCTCACCAAATATTGGGTGAGAAACTAAAGGAAGCGGACCACACACTTCATCCCCAGGATCAGCAGTGGACGCCGTGTCACCAGGCCATGCCAGCCTGGTCTGCGGTTGCCACCAGAATTAAAGCATTCTCAGCCATCTGAAGGAAAGCCCAGCACCAAAGGAAGATCAATGACCTCCTCCAGTCTAGCAGCATAAGTACCACCATCTTTTCTCTGATATTTTACATTCACTCAGTTTCTGCTACTGCATCATCTCCTACCAAGCTCTACCACTCCCGTCACTGCTTGCAACATCCTCCTCACTTGCCATCACTCCAAAGCCACTAACTGCACGTCCTTTATGCTGCCTAATCATCTACTTGGGCCAGTTCCCCATGTATACCAAAACTAACAGTTGTGCCACCTACTTTTATCTCCATTTACCCCTGCATCTCACTCATTCCAGGAGTAAAACAGGCCTCAATAGGGCAAAAAGATTCAAGGCAGGTGTTGGACTGCTTTGCATTCAGCTCCTCACTTGTTATGTGGGAAGGGTCCTGACTCTGACTGCTCCAAGCAGCTTGTGCCCAAGCCCCAGAACTGGTATCAGACATAACATCTCACTAACATCTTCATTTTGGAAACCCCTGGATGACACTGATGGAGTTCAGCCAGTACCTGATGGCAACCTTTGCTCAGGGCAATCATTCTTGCTCCCCATAATAAAATGTCATCCTCTGCTGTGATCTGGTTTCTCCGGTTACAAAAATGCTTGGGATCATAATGTGCCAACACCTTGGAGGGTGATGGCTGTTTCTTCATTACCCTGAAAGCTATGGCTTGGCTACATGACCATTTCTAAGGCTGCATAAATAGCTTTTAATAGTTGATGCAAAGGTGCCAGGATGGAGGCCAGGTTACGTATGAACTTTCTGTAATAATTCATTAACCCAAGAAAAGACCTAACCTCCAGTCCATACATGGGAGCTAGGGCATCTCGGATCACCTTCACCTTATCTTCTAACAGGTGTAACCTGGTCTTGTCAACTCTATTGCTCAATAAGTCACTCGGGGTACTTGGAACACATTTTTCCTTTTGAAGGCATATGCCTACCCAGGAGAAATGTCTAAGGACAATGTCCAAATTCTCTAATTGCTCCTTAATGATCTTCCTAGTTATTAGCACGTCACCGAGATAGATGGAAACCTGGAGTAAACCTTGTAAAATGTTCTCCATCGTCTGGTGGGAAATGGCACAGGCTGAGGATACCCCAAATGGCAGCCTGGTATATTTGGTACAAGCCCTTATGGGTATTAATTGTCGCATATTTCTTGGAATCTTTGCCTAACCTCAGTTGCAAGTACACATGGTTCATGTCCAGCTTCGTGAAGTACAACCCCTGCCTGCTTTGCATAAAATGCCTCTATGTGAAAGACTGGGTATTTATCCAGCTGCAAAAAAGTGGTTTACCATTTATTTAAAATCCCCACAAAGATGAAACTAACCATCAACCCATTCTGCAAACTGGACTCATTTGATGATTCTTTTGCTTTCCAGCCTTCTGACTTCTGCCTGTACTCTTGCCCATTGGCAAATGGCACTGGACATGCCTTGCAGAATTGTGGAATTGCTTCTTGGTCAATATGTAAGATGGTCTTAGATCTTTTGATAGTCCCTAGACCTTCTTGGAAGACATTGAGTATTTAACTAGTTCTTCACTCAGGCAGCCATTTTCTAACAGAATCTTTTTCAACTAATTTTGTCCAATCCAGCTTGGGTTCAAGCCTTTCACTAACATTAGTAATAACTGAACCAGCTGCATTTCATAAGAGACTGGAACTGAAGTTGTACTCTTACTCTGAAAAGGTTCCCCACTATTTTTCCCGAAAATCTTCAGACATTCGCCCCCAACTGAAGGGAAACTTCCAAAGAGAAAAGGCGTGCTATGAGAATCTGAAAAGTCAGCGATCACCTGACTGATGCATTCTTTGTTAATATGTTTTCAGTGGCCTGAGGTCTGCAGCAGTCATGATGGTAGAACTGTCAATATTCACTCTCAATACTGGTCTGAAACTGAGAGTAACTTATAATATCTGCAGATACAGAGTCAAGTGCAGAAATCCTGAAGTTACAGTCAGTAATTCAATGCTTCTCCAGAGGACAAGCTGTTAAAGTCTCACTGAGCTGCAAAGAATTAGAAATTATCGAAATGATGGAAACTTGTACTTTTACATTATTGGTCCCTTGAAGATGGTGTACCTTGGTAAATTGGATAACTAGGTTTTAAGACTATAATAAGCTCATAATTACTCTTGAACATGCTCGCTGGAACTGGAAAGCTAATCCTATTTTTGTGGAATGTAAGATTGCATCTTTGTGATAAAATGTAGATAGTTTTAAAATTACTTTTGCCAAAAAACTTCATGCTATTTCAATTTCTACCTTAATTTCCATGCATATGTTCCAATCAATTCATTCTCTATGATATATAAAAGATAGACACTGAAAGAAAATCAGTGCACTTTACTTCTTGATTAGCTGTCTGTGAGAATGCTTCTGTATGGATGATTTTTAATGATAACAAAATAGCCTGCATTGACTGCCAATGTGTAAAATTTACAGTAACCTCTGGAACTCACACTTGCAGTCAAATCTGGAAATCTTAAAGTTGACGGCAAGGATACCTTGTTTCTCCATGGAGTGTGCTGTTGCAGTTTTTCCAGTTACAGAAATACAACTTGAAATTCAACTTCTTACATATTATTCTTGCTGTAAAATAATTAAGCCTTGCCGCATGCATAGCAACATACTGAGTCATATTTACTGCTGAGCAACATTTCAGGCCTTGAGAAACTAATTTCAGAAGTCTAGAAAGTGCCTTTCCCTTTGATAAAATTTCAAATTTTATAATTCTTATTTTTATAAAAACTTCCTAATTATATTTCAGCTTCTACTTTAAGCATATGTGTATTACCAATCTTTGTTTCACTCTCTATAAAATGATTAAAACTTAATGACAATCAGGGCCATTTACTTTCTGAAATAAAAAAATAAACATAATGTGCTGGAGAGAACTCAGTTCCTTGAGGAGAGAAAAAAAAGTCAATATTTGGAGGACAAAATGACTCATGTTTGGAGTCTGTTCCATGTTCCAAAGAACAGTCATTGGACTTTGAATGTTAACCTTGTTTCTCTCTCTGTAGATGCTGTCAGACCTGCTGAGTTCATCCAGCACTTTATGTTTTTATTTCATATTTCCTGCATTTTCAATTATTTTAACTTTTATTTCCTAAATTGCAGTCAAAGAGAATTCTTCTAATTGATTGGCTGCTAAGTCTGCTTCTCCTATGTCTGGAGCGAGAGTGGAATTAACATGAAATTAGGAAAATTGATATCAGACATCTCACCATTTCTTTGTGTATGGCTTTAGGACAGCTGCAAGTGCTATCCCTTTGATAGTTATTGGAAAATCTGGGCTATCTGCACTAAACTCTAATTGGTTTGAACAAGGTAATCTTGGTTGGGCATTTTATTGCTCTGCTGAATCAATTTAATTAACGTATGCAGATATCAGGAGCTATTGAAACAACTGGGTTACAAATTATAAGTGTAAAATTTATCAAACAATACACCAAAGTTTGCAAAATCAAATTCAGATGAACTCAGCTCAAGCTGCAGATCTGACGGAGAGAATTACATTCAATTCAAACCTCCTTTGATCCCATGAGGTTTATATTTGCACCTGCTGTGGATTCAGTTCATGTGCTAGGCAGCAGTAAATTACCAGTGAGGTACATATGCTGAGCCTTTGCTTTGTGTCTGCAATGAGATGTCGCAGCAGGTGATCTGGATCCAGCTGATGCAATTCTTTCAATCTGCACAGTTAGACTTGCTGTGTTGCTGAGGGAAGCAAATGCTGAAAGGGTATCTATAGCTAGTAAGATAGTAGTATCAGGATAAATTATCTGGCAACGTTACAGAAAAATGATATATTGGTAGACTATATCCTTGAGATTACATCCTTACTTTTTAGTCTTTCTTGGGATGTGGACCTCCTGGCAAGTCCAGCATTTGTTGCATGTGCTCAATTAACCTTGATACAGAGTTGGTGAACTGCCTTCTTGAACTGCTGCGATCCATCTGATGCAGGTACACCGATGGTTCTGATCTTTGATATATCAATTGATGCATTAATATTTGAACATTTTTATAACTTTTATTCACACTGATACTGAATATGTATTAATTATCATCATGTCTATCCTGACCTTAACAAAAATTATTTGATTTCTCTGACCCATGACTGATCCTTTTGGGCCACAATTCTCAAATTTAATTGGCATATCTCTAACAAAAGAAATCCTAGCAGTGAGTTTCAAACTTCAAATTGAAGTATATAGTGTCTCACTATCTACCTGAAAAATTATATTGCATATTGTAGATGCTACATACTACCAATAGACCTTAACGTAACTAATACTGCCAAAAACCTTCTGCTGATTCCCACTGTGCTCCTGTCAGCTGATGAAGCAGCCCTTTGTGTTAGACAGTACCAGGAAGAAGTGTTCAGTATAGCAAGGAAGTAGAATGGATGCTGGGTGGCATCTTCCATGTCCACCACCAAGAGTGGGTCACTAGCACCATTGCTGACTGAATGCAGAAGGGGCCAACAAGAAGGAAAAACCTATGCGTCATGATCCTACCAATCTACCTGTACATGTGCATCAATTCATGATAGTATCGATAGACATGGCCACCACATTGCCCTTACGAGGATGAAGTTCTATCTTGACACCAATTGTTGCCTGGTGTGGCATTATCATTATATTCAATCAAATAGATGCAAAGCAGCTCTAGAAACTCAAAACTGGGCATCCATGGGGTGACATGGGCCATCAACTGCAACAGAATATTATTCAATTGCAATCTGTAATCACATGGGCTGGTATATCCCTCAGTTTACCATTACCATAAGATATAGGAATGGAAGTAAGGCCATTCAGCCCATCAAGTCCACTCTGCCATTTAAATAATGGCGGATGGGCATTTCAACTCGACTTCCCTGCACTTGCCCCGTAGCTCTTGATTCCTTGTGAGTTCAAGAATTTGTCGATCTCTGTCTTGAAGGCATCTAACGTCCCGGCCGCCACTGCACTCTGCGGCAATAAATTCCACAGGCCCACCACTCTCTGGCTGAAGAAATGTCATCGCATTTCTATTTTGAATTTACACCCTCTAATTTTAAGGCTGTGCCCACGGGTCCTAGTCTCCCCGCCTAACAGAAACAACTTCCTAGCATCCACCCTGTCCATTAAGTCACCTGACTAACGGTGGTTCAATGTGGATGTAGGAAAGCAAATCAGGAGCAGCACCAGATATACCTAGAATGAAGTGCAAGTCTGATGGAGCTGCGCCCCAGGACAGGCTTGCAAAACATCAGAAGCAACATGCAATAGAAAGTGATTCCACAATCGATTGAGCAACAGCAACAACTTGTATTTTACACAGCTGCTTTAACAGAATGAAATGTCCCAAATTACTGCACAGGAGCATTTCAAACCAAGATGTGATACAAAGTCATGTGAAGAGAAATTAGACCAGATAAGCAAAGATTGACTAAAGATGTAGCTTTTAAGAGTGAATAAAAATGATTTGTTTTCTCTCACATTTTAAGGTCCTGTGGCTACTCCACTCTTCCCCGCTCTTCCTGTTATCTTCTCTCAGTTGTCTAAAGGCTTCAGAACTTTTCTTCTCCCAATACTCTGTACATTACACCTCACAACTCCCATTAGTTGTTCAAATCTGTCTTATACTTTGTAATTATTCACTCTCCAACTTCATTTTCTCCTAATGTCCTTCAAAGTAAAAGAGAAGAAAGCATATAAGACTGTGGGCCTAGTGCTGGAAAAATGGGATTAGAATAGCTGGAGGTTTGATGGCTAGAGAAGACAGGATGGAGCAAAGAGCATCCTTCTGTGCTGTGAAAGCTCCATGACTTGCACTTTTGAAGCATCATTGAACAAGTTGAGTGTGCGAGCAAATGCACGTCAGATGAAGTATAATTTGGATAAATGTGAGGTTATTCACTTTAATAGCAAAATCGGGAAGGCAGATTATTATCTGGATGGTGATAAATTGGGAAAGGAAGACCTGAATGTCCTTGTAAACCAGATGCTGAAAGTAAGCATATGAGTGCAGCAGGCAGTGAAGAAGAGTAATGGTATTTTGGCCTTCATAGCAAAAGGACGTGCAGAGGGAATGCACAGAAGATTTACCAGATGGATTCCTGGGACGGTTGTTCTGATGTATGAAGACAGATTAGATCAGTTTGGACTATACTGGGATTTTAGAAGAATGAGCTTGACTGTCATGCAAATGTATACAGTTCTAACATGACTAGACAGGGTAAACACAGGGAGGATGTTCCCAATCACTGAGGAGTCCAGAGCCAAAAATCACAGTTTACGGATACAGGGCAGGTCAAATACGACTGAGGAGAAATTTCTTCAACCAGAGATCCTGTGGAAATCTCTGCTACAGAAAGTGTCTGAGACCAAAACATTGAACGTTTTCAAGAAGGAGTTAGAGTTCTTAGAGTTAAAGAGATGGTGGATAGAGAAAGTGATGAGGGTAATGAGTTGGATGGTCTGCAATGATCATATGGAATGGTGGAACAAGCTTGAAGAGCCAGATGGCCTATTCTGACTCCTATTTTCTCTATTTCTATGTTTCATTCCAGAGCTCAGAACATTTCAGAATGTTTTACAGCTGCTGATGCACTTTTAAGAAAAATTGTAGTCATTCTTTTAATATGGGAAATGTGGCAATCAAATTGAGCAAAACCACATCCCATAAAATAACTAAGGCTGGAAATAATCATAGGAAAGCTCCCACTGCCCACCATCCACACGCTGGAACCCCTTCAAAACCATTCCTTTCCTTGTCTTTACCTCATTTCCAGCCCTCAGACTCTCTTGTATCCTCTTACCCTCGCTTTACTCCAAATAGCAGCCTCTTCACTTCCTTCAGCCTCACTATCATCCATTGCATCACAAAACATTTCTAAACTCTGCTTCTTTTCTGAATGGTCTGAATATACTCCATTTCACCTGACATTACATCTTCCTCCAACTTCTTTTTACTGACTTCTTGTACTCTAAATATAGCATCAAGTCTTGCCACCTCCGTCTCAGCTGCTGTTTGCATTTATTCTCATTCCATCCACCCCAATTCCACCTTCCTTAAACTGTAACAGATCAATAACATGCTTACCCATACATCTTATAAATCTGCAATACTATTTCACTTGCGTCCTTATTAAACACTGAGCTAGAAATGAGCAATGCCTTGAGCAGTTCATGAGTAATAATAGAGTACCCATTAGTGCATTGCTGCCCTGCATTATATCAGCTTTAGTGACAGTTAAAGTCTTAATACACAACGTAATTTTCAGCTCAAGCAACAAGCTAGCAAGATTCTGCAAACAAGCAACAATTAAACTCAAATTTGAACTTCATGTTTTAGTTGTTACAATAATTAAATCTTACAATCCTGAAATAAAACTCCTTGATCTCAAAATTACACAAATCCAGTGTATGTTGTCGGGAACCTGGATCCCTGGTGGACATGGTGTAGAGGCAAGACACCCTCGTCCTCTAGGACCAGCAGAGGATGGAGGATGCTAGCCCTGTCCTGATGTTATCAGCTAGGTCAGTGCAGTCTCAGACATGTAGAGGTATGTCCAAAACTGTAAGAAGAAGGCCAAAGTCCTTCTCCACTCTGCCAGTGTAAGTGCCATTATGGTCTCTCCAGTACCTCACTCTCTCTGCTACCATACCCACTTCCCAACACGTCTCATGCTCTACTACTCAAAATATTGCCTTCAATCTCTTTCCCATGTGTTCTCACCAATCCCAATCCCTGACACCATTTACCCTACAAACCCTCTGCACTGTCTACTCACTTGCTTAAGCCCCATCCGCACCTGCGCTAAAACTTATAGCTGTGCCACCTACTTTTATCTCCCATAATACATGCCTCTCTCTTATTCCAGGAGGCAAACAACCCGCAGGATAGAAAGAATCAAGACAAGTGGTGGCTAGCTGACATATACCCCTTAAGAAAAGAGGATCCTGACTCTGATCTCCCTAGTGTCTGACTGATCATGTTCAAATCCCAGAGTTGTTATCGAATGTTGTCCTTGACTGAGGCCAAGCTTCTTGGCTTTGTGTCTCTGTTAAATGCCACAATAAGACAGCAATACTTTGATTCTTGTTTCACTAGCTGAGAAGCAAGGTGCGTGAAGGCAAGGCAGGGATGCAGTGAGCATCCAGGTAAACTCAAAGTATGTGAACTGCTGGAAAAGATTAAAGAGAACAGGAACTGAAAAGAGGCTTAACCATGGACTGTTATGTGAATGAATTACGCTGAGTCAGTCAGATCTGCTCAGAATTAAAACTGTAGGAAATCAGGAACTGCTGTTCTTACCAGATAAGGCATACATTTGGACAAAACTCTTGGCTTTGCTCATGTGCATGGATAATTCCAAATAAGCCGTATATTTGTGTATAAAGACTCTGAAGAAATCCTTTTGTTCAGCATAACTTCAAAAATTAACGTTGTGCGAGATGTACCCTATGTCAGGAGGCACGGTGAACATATTGAGCAGAGTTTCACCTTGGTTGGCTGCGAACTCTCCAGGGTAATAATGTTTGGGGTTATTTTCAGAAATCAGGAAGTGAATACTTGCAATATCTCTAGTTGTTTAAAAGTGTGTATTATTTGTTTAAGTACTTAATTAATTAATTGTGGTTTTATAGTGTTGAGTGTCTCCACTGTATCTTCATCTATATATGAACTGTTATGTCTCAGAGCTGGGCAACAGATCATTAGGGGAGTGAGTGAACATCTTAGAGATGTAGCCTCAACCAGTCCATGAGCTGGGTGCCTGCCTGTGGTAATGCAGAAAGTTCATGCTGCAGCTTTACAATGAAAATTGCCATTGTGCCATTAAAGCATACTGTAGGTGTGCTGGACATGTGCCATGAGGGTTCTTAGAGGCTGGCACATGTTAGATGCCAAAATCCGTGGAGTGCATTTTGGCAGTGCCCATGGAGTGTGCCATGGTGCCAAGTTTTTAATATTAGGAGGTAATTTGGAACAAGCTGGATTTGCCAGGTACTGGCTCTGTCTTCCACATCAGGAATTCTGTGCATCCAGTCTGATCAGGCAGGTGGTACAATAGAAAGCTGCATATTAATATGACTTAATTTGCTGTCAAAAGGTGGTTAATGTGCAATAATCCCCATTACAGGACAAAACAGTTCAAGGCCTGGAACTTAGTTAAAGGATACAGTGTGTTTATCCCAAAATCAAGATAGGACACTTCTCATGTGATTCTGCCATGTTGTTCACGAAAACCCACTTTGTTCGGGTCCCTAATAAGGTTCCGCCCAGTATATCTGACTTAATGCGAGCTCTTCTGGGAAATTTATTCACAGATATGAAAGCTTCTAGTGATCAAGTTTCAGATCTTCAGACAAGTTGTACAATAGTTCTTCTAGTTACCCAGTGGCCATTTGAATAGTTCAATAGCAATTGGCAATAATGAAAAGTCCAATGCATAATCTCCAGACCAACCAAATAAGTGTTAACAACTGAGCATGTAGACAGAACCCATGTCAATGAGCATGTCATGATCACATGGTGATAGATTCTAACAATGGAGCAATGACTTGTGCTTTGTTAGAAAGTACACATATATATATATAATTTTAGATGTATTATTTAAAATAAATTATTTAAAATGTCCTCAGAGTTTCACCAGATCTCTTTCATAAGGTAGTGTGCCCAACATATTGCTTAAAATGTCACAGCTGATGATAGCACCAGTGAGAAGATGCCACCCAACAGCAAGTTAGAGCAGGAGGTGAAAATTTTGACAACCCTGATAAACATACAGAGCAGAGAGGAAAGCATGAGTAACACAGCCAGGTAACTGGCAAAGAGAGCAGTGCCTGAAGAAAGTTTATAACCAGCATTGAAGTGGAGTCTACATTGTCACTTCCAGAAACAATCAAACACACCAAGGGGCCAATCAGACCAAAAAAAAGGCAAAATGAGATAACAAGGTGTCGATCCAGATGAACACAGCAGGCCAAGCAGCATCTTAGGAGCAGGAGAGCTGATGCTTCGGGCCTAGGGCTCAAAACGTCAGCTCTCCTGCACCTATGATGCTGCTTGGCCTGCTGTGTTCACCCAGCTCTCCACCCTGTTATCGCAGATTCCTACTATCTGCAGTTCCTACTATCTCCAAAAACAATTTACTCATTTGTTCCAGGATTGGTAACTAAAACCAATGCATTGAGTTCAGTACCTTGCTTTACACAATTGGCTACATTGCCAATGATGAGCTCACAATACAGGGGTGAACTAAGAGATATTCTCCACAAAGATGTAGTCAGAGATTTTGACCCATATTTTAGTGATCGCCACAACATTATTATTAAATAAACAATATTCAACTACAGAAAACAAATCCCCAGAGAAGGCATTTAGTAATTAACTTTGAGACAGTAGAGCTACTGATGCTGGAGAACCTGAGATAACAAGGTGTAGAGCTGGATGAACACAGCAGGCCAGGCAGCATCAGAGGAGCAGGAAAGCTGACGTTTTGGGTCTGGACCCTTCTTCAGAAATGGGGGAGGGGAAGGGGACTCTGAAATAAATAGAGAGGGGGGGAGGCAGATGGAAGGTGGATAAAGGACCAGATAGGTGGAGAGAAGACAGACAGGTTGAGGAGGTGGGTTGGAACTAGTAAAGGTGAGTGTAGGTGGGGAGTTAGGATGGGGGTTGGTCAGTCAAGGGAAGACATGAGGTCAAGGAGGCAGGGATGAGGCTGCTAGGTAGGAGGTGGGGGTGGGGTTTGGTAGGTGAGGTGGGAGGAACGGATAAGTGGGAGAAAAGACAGACAGGTCAAGGAGGCGGGGATGAGCTGGGATGGTTTTGGGATGAGGTTGGGGGTGGGGAGATTTTGAAGCTTGTGAAGCCCACATTGAAACCAGTGGCTGCAGGGTTCCCAGGTAAAATATGAGTTGCTGTTCCTGCAACCTTCGGGTGGCATCATTGTGGCACTGGAGGAGGCCCAGGATGGACATGTCGTCCAAGGAATGGGAGGGGGAGTTGAAGTGATTTGCGACTGGGAGGTGCAGTTGTTTGTCACGAACCGAGCTTAGGTAGAACACAGTCTCCCCTCTGCCTATCTGCTCCTTTATCCACCTTCCATCTGCCTCCCCCCACTCTATTTATTTCAGAGTCCCCTACCACTCCTCCATTTCTAAATAAGCGTCCAGACCTGAAACGTCAGCTTTCCTGCACCTCTGATGCTGCCTGGCCTGCTATGTTCATCCAGCTCTGCACCTTGTTATCTAAGTAATTAACTTTGCTATTTGGAAAACAGTCATGATCATAGAACATGGAAGGAACAGGGATAGAATCACAGGTCTGAGTTTTATGTTTTTTGGCTAAGTCCAAGTTGTGCCAAATGTTTTGAGGGATTTTTCACCACATTCAGTGCAGACCATTGTTACACTGACATGACAAATGATGAAGTGATACTGTCTGGTTCCCAAGCCCCCTTGAAAGTAACAAGTTAATGATTCACCTTTAATCAGTTTTGCATTTTTTGCATCACTTTTGATAACTTCAGCATCATTGAAATGCCTATATTCAGTCTGCAAGTACCAATGGCATGGTGCAAATTGCTTTTGACCAGCATTGACCCCTCAGCACCCTTACTCTGCACACATCGAAAATTGGTGATAGAATAGTTACAAATTAAATATAGTTGGGGATTGCAAATGGCTGCTTCGTGTAATGGCCCCTTCAATGTCCTAATGTTCAGTAAACATGGATTCTGCTCTTTTTGTCCATCAAACTGACTGTCACTCCACCCACGCCAGCCTTTGTCCCAGTCATTTTCTAGTAGCAGTAGACATTTTAAAGAAAAGCAAGTGATGGCAGGAAACAAAGCACATGGTTGACACTGTCAACACTGGGTTCTGTTTGGTCACCAGGTACGTCCACTCACCACCCGCAGGACCTCCAGCTCCCCTCTTACCATCACTATCCATCCACACATCCCCTTCATATGGAGACAAACTATATTGGACTTCGCCTACAACAATGCTTCCTCCCTCCTGAACCCCAGCATTACACCCTAATGATACAAACCCTGTTCTTCTGTACTTCATCTGTGGAGACCTCAGTGGTGGTCACTGCCACTAAACTTCATCCCGTATCCTGACTGCAAGCTCGGGATGGTTTGCGTTCTCTGTTGTCCTTGGTGCTTGCAGCTTTTTAAGATTCTGAGGCCCAAGTAATCAGAGAACAGTGGTCAGGCATAATTTTCCTTACACATGCTATAAGTGTTAGATTGGCATCTCAGTCTGCCTTACAGCCCTCTGCGCTGCCAGACTTATCTCTATTTGCAATCAGGACAAGCAGCCTGACTGTGTGTCTGCACTAAAGATCATCTCAATACAGGGGTATTGATAGCCTTTGGTTCTGGCTGAAATGCCAATGCACCAACAGGAATGCCAAGACAAGGCAAAGTTCTTGGTGCCATTCAGTCTTCAATTCTCCCTCTTACACTTTCCAAAAAACAGCACTGTATTCCACAGCTCAACAATATGCAACACTCAATTTCCAAGTCGTAAAATAAACTTTCCTGGTATTCTAGTTACAGCAGTCCAGCCATTACTTCAGTTCATAGAGACAAAAATATAATGAAAAATTTGTGGTCTGTTACAAAGGTAGTGCAGCTGTCTAAACAGGCCAAAGTACAAAAGCAAAACAGTGTTCAATTTAGGGGCAAGAGGGAAAGCCCATTGAAAAAAAACATTTGTGGCTGTTCAATTTATATCTTGTGCAAGCCAGAAGCAGATCAAGGTAGAAGTCTGGTAAATGATGAAAGAGTGGCAGATGCCATTTTGTAGTGTCACTGATGTGGCAGGAAGAATGTAGATAGGCATAAGGAGAGTCCCACTAGAAACAGAATACCATACCTGCAGGAACGTCAATCATTTGAAACATCTATGTCATTCCTCAGAGGCTTTTATTCACCAAACAGAAAAACTCTTAAAGAACAGAAAATCAAAAGAACTGTGAATGCTGTAAATCAGGAACAAAAATAAAGTTGCTGGAAAAGCTCAGCAGGTCTGGCAGCATCTGTGAAGGGAAAAACAGAGTTAACGTTTCAGGTCTGGTGACCCTTCCTCAGAATTGATGGGTCGCCAGACCTGAAACGTTAACTCTGTCTTTTCCTTCACAGATGCTGCCAGACCTACTGAGCTTTCCCAGCAACTTCTGTTTTTGTTCTTAAAAAAAGCTGCATTCAACATTGAAGAACCTGATAACGTCTTCCTGGCAGGTACCGAGTCCAAAGCCAAATTTGTATCACTGTCTCTCACTTGAATAAGGTGGTAGCATGATAAGTACATCCTCTCATAACTATGGGTGGATCTTCACAAAGATCAACGTAAGTAATGGATTCTGATCAGATGAGAGGTCAAAACCTTTAACATGTTCATACACAATTTGGACATTTCAGCTTTAGTTACCTATCTTTGGACTGTATTTCTAAACTGACAAAATTCTAGAGGATCATGACAAGTATTTTAGAAGAAATACACGGCATCATTTATCATAGGGATGATATCCTGGTTCAAGATTCAATGAGAACATAGCACAAACAGATATTAGGGGAAGAGCTATAAAATCTCCAAAAATGCAAGACTAAATGTGAGGTATAGCAAGGCTTGCTGGTGGCACCTGGGAGAGTTTAAGCTAGAGTGGCAGAGGTATGGGAGCCAGAGCAGTAGGTCAGCATGTGGAGTGATTGAGGAGAAAGTCAATGTAAAGTCAAGTAAATCTAATAGGTAGAACAGGCAGGGTCAGATTAACCTACAAAGTGAGACTGATGTCCTGAAGTATATTTAGTTTAATACAAGGAGTTTAGCAATTAAGGCAGGTGAGCTTAGAGCCTGGGTTATGACATGCATCTACAAAGTTAGCCATTACACAAACGTGGTTGAGAGAAAGGCAGGACTGGCAGCTTCCAAGATTTACCTGTTTCAGATGAGATAGAGAGGGATGTAAAAGGGTGTTGCATTACTGATTAAGGAGAATGTCACAGCTGCACTAAGAGAGCACATCTAAGAGACCTCACCCAATGAGGTTATATGAAGAACTGAAGAAAACATTGGGTATGATGGGGTTATACTACCGGCCTTTCAACAGCCAAAGGGAGACAGAATAATAGTTATGTAAGCAAATCATGGAAAGGTTGGGGTAGTGGGTCATTTTAACATTCCCAATATTGACTGGGACTCTCTTAGTGCCAGGGGCTTCGGTGGGGCAGAATTCGTTAGGTCAATTCCAGGAGGTTTTCTTGAAATAATATGTAGATAGTCCAACTATAGAAGTGATGGTACTAGACCTTGTACTGGGGAATGACCCTGGCCAGGCAGTTGAAGTTTCAGTGGTGGAGTATTTTAGAAATACTGATCACAATTCCATAAATTTTAATATAGTTATCAATAAGGATAAGATCAGTCATCAGGTGGAAGTGCTAAGTTTGTGAAAAACTAATTACAACGGTATTTGGCAGGAACTGGGGAAATTAGGTTGGGGATAGTTGTTTGAGTGTAGATCCACACATGACATGTGGGAATCTTTTAAAGGACAGTTGTTCAGAGTTCAGGATTAGCATCATCATGTGAGGATGAAAGATAATGATAGCAAGATTCAGGAACCCTGGACGACAAAAGATATTGGAAGTTTAGTCAGGAAGAGAAAGGAAACATATATAAACATATACAAAGGAGGAAATTTATGCATGGAGGCAGAGGAAGTGGTTTCTCTGTTTCAGCATATGAGCTCCAATCATGAATGACATGAAGTCTTTAAAGGGACAGTTTCATCACTCAGGTACTTTTGTAATACAACTGGAAGCCATCTGAAATCATACTACAAGCAAACTTGACAGTGATATTGGTCATTGCCCATTAAAGACAGATATCTCTGTCAAACAGAAGTAATCAGGGCTATCTTTAAGTATGGCACTCATAGGCCACTCGCAGGCACAAAGATAATGCAAGGCATCATAGACTGTGTAGGGACATGGAACTGATTCCCTTGCACATTGAATTTTAAGTGTTCACCAACATGTTCTTATGTGCAGTGATGTCTTTCTTGGGTGAATATGACTTGCGCTGAAAAGATGTCAGTGCTCACACATCACTTGCAATCTCCAACTGTCTCTTTGTGCTGTGACTGGTGCTACATTGATTGGAATATGGTCCTATGTTGAAGTTTCATGTGGAGGCATTCCATGGCCCTCCTTGTTGGAGTGCTTCATTATCCCAACTGTATGGAGAACTATGTTAAACTTTCATCTATGTGTGCTGTGAATGCTCACTGTTTGCATGATTAAGGACCTGTTCAGTTTTTCATGTTTCCCATACAGATTCTTTGGAAGTGACTGATGGACTCAACCACAGCAGAGGTTAACCACTGCTGCTGTGGTTAATTGAAGGTGCAGAGAAATTGAAGAGGAACAAATGCACCAACAAGCCCAGAACCAGCAGCAACCTGCAGTGGCTGCCAAATATCCTCTACTTGAAGATGTTTTAGCCACTGTGATCTATGTAAGGATGCATGACAAAGGAAAAAACAAGGGAAGCGATTCTGCATAGTCAATACGAGAATCGAGTAACCAAATTAAGAAGCAGAATCATATATTACCCCAGCTATGTGAAAATTGGCATAGTGCAGATCACATTAGAAAGATCAATGTGTGTTTCAAAGATTAGCACAGGAGAGGTGGCTTCTGGTTCATGGAGCATTGGCGTCAGTATTGGGAGATGTGGGGCTCTCTTTACCTCATCATGCTGCAGCCAGTGTTCTTGTAAGCCAATTATTTAGGGAAGCAGAGAGGGTTCTAAACCAAATAGTCGAGGCAAGGAATCAAACTTGGGAAAATTCAGTAAATCAAGAAAAAGAAAGAAGCAAAAAACGGGATATTAATAAACAAATCATGAAAGGAAGGAATAGAGAGTGCAAACTTTAGAGTATATCAACAGATAGACTGGAGGAAACAAAAAACACGGATGAAGCTAAAGACTCCACATCAGAATGCATGTAGCATTTGAAACCAAACAGATGAAGTGCGAGTGTAAACAAAAATAAGTAAGTACAATCTAATGGTGGGTTCAGGATATCAGGAAAATTGGCAAGTGAGTAAAAGGTGAATGGTGGCTCTGTTAATTAATGATGGTACAAGCAGAAAAGAGAGGGATAAACTAACTTCCTGACACCAGGATGTGTGGTTAGCAATAAAAATTGATAAGGCAAGAAGTCAGTTGTGGGAGTGATGTACCAGCCCATTACAGGAACCATATGAGAGGATGTAGCACAAAGGAAGGAATAATGGCAGCTTTTCAGATTGACTCATTGATAGTCATTGGCAATTTTAACCTCCATATAGATTGGCAAAGTTAGATGGCCAAAGGCAGCCTAGAGGAAGAGTACATTGAGTGATTTCAGGTCAGTTTCTTAAAACAGCATTTTCTGGAGCCAATAACAGAACAGACTATGCCGAACCTGGTACTGTGCAATGAAATAGGATTAATTATCACGTAGTAACCCCATAGGCTCTAGGTAGTAATGACCACAATATGATTGAATGTTAGATTCACTTTGAGATAAAGGGATGAGGGGCCAGAGATTTTTGTTTTAATTTAAGTTTGAGGACATGAAAGGAGACACTGACAGTGAATTGGCAAATTAGGTTATAGGTCAGTAGCGAAACAGTGGCAGACAATTCAGCAGATACTTAAGAATACACAGAATAGATTAATTCCAACAAGTAAGAAAAATTCCGAGAGGCAGATCCGCCTTCCATGGCTAACAAGAAAGGTTGTAAGCATGTAATTGTGTATTAATATGAGTGGCACATCAGAAGACTGGACAGAACATTAAAAGAGCAAAGAATGATGAAAAATTTACAAAAGAGAGAAAAATTAGAGATTGAAGGAAAGATAGCTAGAAATATAGAAACAGATATTCAGACTTCTATAAACATTTTAAAAAGAGTGAGTTAACAAATTAGCTGGATAAAATGTGAGTCTGGAAAACTGGTAATGTAAAATAAGATATAGAAGATAAATTAAATGAGCATTTTGCATTAGACTTTGCTCTGGAAGGTACAAGCAATATCCCAGAAGAGGCTATAAATCAGGAAATGGAAGAGAGAGAGGAACTCAAGAACATTATAATCACCAGTGAAGTGGTACTGAGTAATTTTATGGAACTGCAGGTTGGTTCCGATCAATGTTTTTCTAAGGTTTTAGAACAAGTAGCAAGTGAAATTGTTGTTGCATTGAGTTTAAGTTTCCAAAACTGAAGATAGCGAAGGGTAATTCCTTCATTCAAAAAAGGAGGGAGACAAACAATCTAGAAACTGTAGGCTAGTCATATTAAATATATTAGAAGCTATTACTAAAGAAGTTACAGCAGGGTACTTGCAGACGTTCTAAGTAATCAGAATCAACATCGCTATGTAAAAGGAAAATCATGTTTAGCCAATTGATTGTGATCATTTGAGGAAAAATTATATGCTGTGTATGTAGATATATTGTACATACATTTGTAGAAGGCATTTGTTAAAGTGCCACATCAAAGGTTATTGTAGAAAGCAAAAGCAAATGGAGTACAAGGTAGCACATTAGCATGGATAAAAGACTGGCTGGCTAACAAAAAAACAGAGAATAGGCATATGTGGATCCTTTTCATGTTGGCAGGATGTGTGACAATGCGGTCAGCTTAAAAAGCTTATTTTGTTCTGGGTTTTTTTGAAGAGAAGTTGTAAAGGCAGAAGTATTGAAGTGGCTAACCAGAGACAACCTAGTCAACAGAGGACACCTTTAGATGTTTTTTAAAAACAGTTGAATCAATGGAAGGGTTATGGCTGGTTCTTACAGATCAAGCTTTCTAGTTTCTTAGCTGGAGCAGTCAGGAGCTGTTTGATTCTCAGAAGAGTTGGAGCTTTAGTAAAATGATTCCTAACTGCTACATTCTCTGAAATTTCTCTTGACATTGTTTCCTCCTTGGTTGGAGAATTGCCTATAAGAATTTGTGTCTGCCAAGGATGTGTTTATGAGATGTTACTGCAAACTTTGTGTGGCATCGTTGTGGCACTGCAGGAGGCCCAGGATGGACATGTCGTCTGCGGAATGGAAGGGGGAGTTGAACTGGTTTGCGAATGCGAGGTGCAGTTGTTTATTGAGATCTGAGCGTAGGTGTTCCGTAGGTGTTCCGCAAAGTGATCCCCAAGCCTCTGCTTGACTTTCCCAATGTAGAGGAGGCCACAATGGGTACAGTGGTTACAGTATACCACATTAGTAGATGTACAGGTGAACATCTGCTTGATGTGGAAAGTCTTCTTGGGGCCTGGGACAGGGGTGAGGGGGGAGGTGTGGGGGCAGGTGTAGCACTTCCTACAGTTACAGGGAAAAGTGCCAGTTGTGGCGGGATGGAGGGAAGTATGGAGCAGACAAGGGAGTCATGGAGAGAGCGGTCCTTCCGGAAGGCAGATAAGGGTGGGGATGGGAAATTGTCTTTGGTGGTGGGGTCAGATTGCTGATGGGGGAAGTGTCGGAGGATGATGCGTTGGATCCCAAGGTTGGTGGGGTGATATGTAAGGACAAGGGGGATTCTGATTTGGTTGTTATTGTGGGGATGGGATGTGAGGGATGAGTTGCAGGAAGTGCGGGAGAAATGGCCGAGGGCGTTCTTGAGTGGGGGAAGTGGCCTCCATCTAGAAACCGTTATTCATTTCAAGCCCACCGACTCCCACAGCTACCTTGAATACACCTCCTCCTACCCACCTTCTTGCAAAAATGCCATCCCCTATTCCCAATTCCTTCACCTCCGCCACATCTGCTCCCAGGATGAGGCATTCCACTCCTGAACATCTCAGATGTCCTCGTTTTTCAAGGACCTCAACTTCCCCCACTCAGTGGCCATCCCAGCCCCAAGAAGACCTCCCACATCAAGCAGATGTTCACCTGTAGTGTATTAGCGTGGATCGAGGATTGGTTCACTTAACAGGTAGCAAAAAGAGTACCTTTCCGGTTGGCAATCAGTGACTGGAAGTGTGCCTCAGGAATCAGTGCTGGGATTGCAATTGTTTACTGTTTACAGGGGACTCTGCCACAACACAATAGTTGTGTTCCGATGCAACATTGCGTTATAGAAAATTGCACTATAGAAATAATGGGGCCTATGGGAAAATCGGGATTAGGGGCAGATGACCAAAAAAAAACACTCAATAGTTTAACACAAAGGATAGCACAGTTTGAATAAATATTTAATTCATATCTAATAATGAAATCAAAGTAAATTTAATACCTAATCTTGAAAAATGTGTCAATATGACTTGATGGGGGTAGGAGGTTTTGAAGTTGCTGTTATTAATGCAGAGGCTGAGGGTCATCATCATCAACATTATCATCACTTTCAGGTGCAGTTTGGTTGCAGGATTAGGGTGAAAAATAGTTAATCCAGAAGTAGATGGCTGTGGTTCATTGTCTTTTGACTGTTTCTTGAGGGTTGGCTTAAAAAAAACTCCAGTTTTTGCTGCTTTGCCCTTTTACTTCTTCCATGAAGAAGCTGTTCATAGGGTGCTAAATAAAATCTTATTCCATGAACTGCTCACCTATAGAACATAGAACATAGAACAGTACAGCACAGAACAGGCCCTTCAGCCCACAATGTTGTGCCGACCATTGATCCTCATGTATGCACCCTCAAATTTCTATGACCATATGCATGTCCAGCAGTCTCTTAAATGACCCCAATGACCTTGCTTCCACAACTGCTGCTGGCAACGCATTCCATGCTCTCACAACTCTCTGTGTAAAGAACCCGCCTCTGACATCCCCTCTATACTTTCCTCCAACCAGCTTAAAACTATGACCCCTCGTGCTAGCCATTTCTGCCCTGGGAAATAGTCTCTGGCTATCAACTCTATCTATGCCTCTCATTATCTTGTATACCTCAATTAGGTCCCCTCTCCTCCTCCCTTTCTCCAGTGAAAAGAGACCGAGCTCAGTCAACCTCTCTTCATAAGATAAGCCCTCCAGTCCAGGCAGCATCCTGGTAAACCTCCTCTGAACCCTCTCCAAAGCATTCACATCTTTCCTATAATAGGGCGACCAGAACTGGACGTAGTATTCCAAGTGCGGTGTAACCAAAGTTTTATAGAGCTGCAACAAGATCTTACGACTCTTAAGCTCAATCTCCCTGTTAATGAAAGCCAAAACACCATGTGCTTTCTTAACAACCCTGTCCACTTGGGTGGCTATTTTAAGGGATCTATGTATCTGCACACCAAGATCCCTCTGTTCCTCCACACTGCCAAGAATCCTATCCTTATTCCTGTACTCAGCTTTCAAATTCGATTTTCCAAAATGCATCACCTCGCATTTATCCAGGTTGAACTCCATCTGCCACCTCTCAGCCCATCTCTGCATCCTGTCAATGTCCAGCTGCAGCCTTACAACAGCCCTCTATACTGTCAATGACAACTCCGACCTTTGTGTCGTCTGCAAACTTGCTGACCCATCCTTCAATTCCCTTGTCCAAGTCATTAATAAAAATTACAAACAGTAGAGGCCCAAGGACAGAGCCCTGTGGAACCCCACTCACCACTGACTTCCAGGCAGAATATTTTCCTTCTACTACCACTCGCTGTCTTCTGTTGGCCAGCCAATTCTGTATCCAGGCAGCTAAGTTCCCCTGTATCCCATTCCTCCTGACCTTCTGAATGAGCCTACCATGGGGAACCTTATCAAATGCCTTACTGAAGTCCGTATACACCACATCCACGGCTCGACCCTCATCAACTTTTCTAGTCACATCCTCAAAGAACTTGATAAGGTTTGTGAGGCATGACCTGCCCCTCTCAAAGCCGTGTTGACTGCATTTGATCAAGCCATGCTCTTCCAGATGGTCATAAATCCTATCCTTCAGAATCCTTTCTAACACCTTGCAGACGACAGACATGAGACTTACTGGTCTGTAATTGCCGGGGATTTCCCTATTTCCTTTCTTGAAGAGAGGAGTTACATTTGCCTCTCTCCAGTCCTCAGGTACGACTCCAGTGGAGAGCGAGGATGCAAAGATCCTCGCAAGTGGCGAAGCAATTGCATTTCTCGCTTCCCAAAGCAGCCAAGGACAAATCTGGTCCGGGCCTGGCGACTTGTCAATCTTAATGTTTGACAAAATTTTCAGCACATCAGCTTCCTCTATCTCTATCCATTCCAGCATGCACAGCTGCTCTTCAAAGGTTTCAACCTGCTGCATTCTGCATTGAAATTGTTGTCCTTGAAGAGGACTGCTTCTCAATTTCCCTCAGGATAGAAGTCAAACAGAAGTGGGAAACTCCCATGTGCTACATGTTGGACTTCTTCATCTCCAGCTTCTACTTCCTTCTTAGTGACAAGTTGTTGCAGATCAGCTGTAGAGAGGCCTTCACAGCTCTTCAACATCCTTACTCTCCACTTCCTCAAATCTAACTTGGTTTGCAAGATCATACAGTGTTCTTTGATTTTTGGGAGCTCCTCTGATAGATCAAAGGTTTTAAAATCTTGAAAAAATCTGGGAGAAACTTCCACCAAACTGCATGCACACAGTCCATACTGATATCACCCCAGGCCAAAAAATTCCAAAATTGAAGAAAACTGTCCATTTCCCCCTCAGTGGCTGCATTCAGCCTCTCAAATGTGTGCCTTAAATAATAAACTATTGCTAGCTGCTATTGCACCCTGGTCCATGGGTAGAACGAGAGAGGTTGTGTTTGGGGATAGAAATAGCACTTGTTTTCAAAAAGCTCACCAATGGTGGGAGGATGACTTGGTGCATTATCCAGAATGATGAAAATCTTTAAATCCAATTTTATTTTCCTGCAATACTTTCTAAAAACTTCTTCCAAAGCATCAACAATAAGGTCAGAAAAAAACTGTCCCTTCATCTAATCTTTTTTACTTGGCCTAAAGTAGACTTAAGGTAACTTTTCAAGGTTCACAGAGTGGTACACCACCACAGGTGTAAGCTTTAAGTCTCCACTGGCATTGGCACCCAGCAGCACACTCGTACGATTTGTTGCCACCTTAAATCCTGGAGTGTATGCTTCATTCATAGAAATGTAAATTCTTTGATGGCATTTGCTTCCAGTACAAACTGGTCTCATCCAAACTGAAAATTTGATCTAAGTTGTAGCCTTCTTCAATTAATCTTTTTACTATGGAAGGAATG
Source organism: Stegostoma tigrinum (assembly GCF_030684315.1). Classification (NCBI taxonomy): domain Eukaryota; kingdom Metazoa; phylum Chordata; class Chondrichthyes; order Orectolobiformes; family Stegostomatidae; genus Stegostoma; species Stegostoma tigrinum. The sequence continues at coordinate 52,971,659 of NC_081355.1, forward strand.
CCATCGTATGCCCCTCGTCTGCACTGGCAGCTTTACCACATAATTTCACGTTAAGAAAAGCATAGCTGTACATAGATGATTTAGAGTTGGGGACTGCATGTAGTGTGTCAAAGTTTGCGGATGACACTAAGATGAGTGGTACTCCAGGTATGCAGAGGACTATGAAACTTTGCAGGGGGATAAAGATAGTTTAAGTGAGTGGACAAAGGTCAAGCTGATGGAGTATAATGTGATAAATGTGCAGTCATCCATTTTGGTAGGAATATCATTAAAAAGGACTGTTATTTGAACAGCTGTTCAGCAGGATCTGGGTGTTCTTGTGTATAAAGCTGTACAAAACTCTATTGCAGCCGCACTTGGAGTATTGCGTACAGTTCTGGTCGCCACATTATAGGAAGGGTGTGGAAGCATTGGAAAGGGTGCAGAACAGATTTACCAGGATGTTGCCTGGTATAGAGGGAAGATTTTATGAGGAAAGGCTGAGGGACTTGAGGCTGTTTCATTAAAGAAAAGAAGATTAAGGGGTGACCTAATAGACACATACAAGATGATCGCAGGATTAGATAGGGTGGACAGTGAGAGCCTTTTTCCTCGTGTGGTGATGGCTAGCATGAGGGGACATAGGTTTAAATTGAGGAGTGATAGATATAGGACAGATGTCGGCGGTAGATTCTTTACTCAGAGAGTAGTAAGGGCATGGAATGCCCTGCCTGCAACAGTAGTAGAATCATCTAGTTTAAGGGCATTTAAATGGTCATCGGTTAAACATATGGATAATAATGGAATACTGTAGGTTAGATGGGCTTCAGTTTGGTTTCACAGGTCAGCGCAACATCGAGGCCCGAAGGGTCTGCACTGCCCTGTAGAGTTCTATGTTCCAAGTTCCATAAATGACAGAAGGTTGGTTTGTAGGTGGCACAGGTAATTAAGAAGGCTAATGGAATTTTTACCTTTGGGATTGAGTTTAAAAGCAGGGAGGTTATGTTGCATGTGTATAGGGTACTAGTGAGGCCACACCTGGAGTATGCACGCAGTTTTGGCCTCCTCACTTGATAAAGGATGTACTGGCACTGGAGGAGCTGCAGAGGAGATTCAACTGGTTGATTCCAGAGTTAAGAGGGTTGGTTTATGAGGAGACACTGAGTAGGCAGGGATGATATGCATTGGAATTTAGAAGAACAAGGGGGGGAATCTTATGGAAACATAACATTATGAAGGGAATAGATACGATAGAAGCAGGAAGGATGTTTAAGCTGGTGGGTGAAACCAGAACAAGAAGACTGGAAACTTTGGCAAACATTAAGATTGATAAGTCCCCAGGGCCAGACCAGATTTATCCTAGGTTGCTCCGGGAAGCGAGACAGGAGGTTGCTAAGCCGCTGGCGAAGATCTTTGCTTCCTCACTCTCCACGGGAGTCGTACCGGAAGATTGGAGGGAGGCAAATGTTGTTCCTCTTTGCAAGAAAGGGAATAGGGAAATCCCTGGAAATTACAGACCAGTCAGTCTTACGTCTGTGGTCAGCAAGGTTTTGGGAAGAATTCTGAGGGATAGGATTTATGACTATTTGGAAAAGCATAGCGTGATTAAAGGGAGTCAGCATGGCTTTGTGAGGGGAAGGTCATGCCTTACAAATCTTATTGAGTTCTTTGAGGAAGTCACGAGACAGGTTGATGAGGGTCGAGCAGTGGATGTGGTGTACGTGGACTTCAGCAAGGCATTTGATAAGGTTCCCCACGGCAGGCTCATTCATAAAGTCAGGAGGTATGGGATACAGGGTGATTTGGCTGTCTGGATTCAGAATTGGTTGGCTGACAGGAGGCAGAGAGTGGTTGTAGATGGTAAGTATTCTGCCTGGGGGTCAGTGCTGAGTGGAGTCCCGCAGGGCTCTGTTCTTGGGCCTCTGCTCTTTGTAGTTTTTATAAATGACTTGGATGAGGAGGTTGAGTGATGGGTTAGTATGTTTGCTGATGACACAAAGGTTGGATGTGCCATTGATAGTATCAAGGGCTATTGCAGGTTTCAGCGAGACATTGACAGAATGCAGAGCCGGGCTGAGAAATGGCAGATGGAGATCAACCCGGATAAATGCGAAGTGATGCATTTTGGAAGGTCGAACTTAAATGCTGAATATAGGATTAAAGGCAGGATTCTCGGCAGTGTGGAGGAACAGAGGGATCTTGGTGTTCAAGTGCATAGCTCCCTCAAAGTTGCCACCCAGGTGGATAAGGTTGTTAAGAAAGCATATGGTGTTTTGGTTTTCATTAACAGGGGGATCGAGTTTAAGAGACGCGAGGTTGTGCTGCAGTTCTACAAAACACTGGTGAGACCACACTTGGAATATTGTGTCCAGTTCTGGTCACGCTATTGTAGGAAAGATGTGGAGGCTTTGGAGAGGGTGCAAAGGAGGTTTACCAGGATGCTGCCTGGACTGGAGGGCTTGTCTTACGAGGAGAGGTTGACTGAGCTTGGACTTTTCTCTCTGGAGAGAAGGAGGAAGAGAGGTGACCTGATCGAGGTGTGCAAGGTAATGAGAGGCATGGATAGAGTCGATAGCCAGAGACTTTTCCCCAGGTCAGGATTGACTGCCACGAGGGGTCATAGTTTTAAAGGTGTTAGGAAGAAGGTATAGAGGAGACGTCAGAGGGAGGTTCTTCACCCAGAGAGTTTTGAGCGCATGGAATAGTTTACCAGTGGTAGTCGTGGAAGCGGAGTCTTTAGTGACATTTAAGCGACTGCTGGACATGCACATGGACAGCAGTGAATTGAGGGGAATGTAGGTTAGGTTATTTTATTTTTGGATTAGGATTATTCCACAGCACAACATCGTGGGCCAAAGGGCCTGTACTGTGCTGTCCTTTTCTATGTTTTATGTTCTATAAGACATAGCCTCAAAATTAGGGGAAGCAGATTTAGGACTGAATTGAGGAGGAACTTCTTTATCCAAAGGTTTGTGAATCAGTTGAATTCCCTGCCCAGTAAAGTAGTTAAGGCTTCTTCATTGAATGTTTTAAAAGTTAAGACAAATAATTTTTTGAACAGTAAAGGAGTTAAGGGTTATAGCGAGTGGGTGGATGAGTGGAGCTGAGGGAATGAAGAGATCAGCCATAATTTTATTAAATGGAGGAGTGGGCTCAAAAAGGCCAGATGGCCTGCTCCTGCTCCTTATGTTCTTGTGTTCTAAATTGGACAATGTGGAAGTTCTCCAAAAATTGGGATAAATTACTGAGTTACCTTCCACAGGAAAATTAAAATGACCTGAAAGAGAATTACTGTTGCCTGGGGAGACATGTGGGAATAAGCTGTGAAGTACTAATCCAAAGACACATGTAGATACAGGAAATGCTGTTCCAATTAAGCAACATCCCTATAGACTTAACACTCTACAGTTGGCACAGGTTCAAAAAGAGATTGAATGCATGATCAAAGTCAACATAATCAGAGCAAGTTGCAGTGAAAAGAGCTTACCCATTGTAATGGTGCCAAAACCAGATGTTACCCAACAATTATGTGTGGGCTACTGCAAAGTCAATGCAATAACAAAGTCTGATTCATATCCTATTCCATGTTGGGAAGACTGTATTGAGAATGTAAGACAAGTAACTTATATTTCTAAGTTGGACTTACTCAGAGGATACTGGCAGGTGTCTTTATCCAAAAGAGTAAAGACAATTTCAGCTTTCATGACACCAAATGGATTATACCAATTTAGAAAACCCATTTGGTATGAAAAATGCAACAGACACATTTCAAAGACTCACCAATAAAGTCATTTCTAGATTACTCAATTGTTTGGTGTATATCGACAACCTGGTGATTTTTAGTCACATACAGAAGGAACATTTTCAGCATTTGTCAGAATAATTTGATTGACTTCAGGAGGCAGGCTTGTTGATAAACCTGGCTAAGAGTGAATTTGTAAAAGCCCAAGTCATGTTATCAGACATTGATATGTAGTCCCTCATCTTCAATGACAGGATCGACTGAGTCAAGCTTCCCAAATAACAGCATAATGCCAGCAATGCTTACAACAACTCAAAGATGGTTGTGGAGAGCAAACATTCTTCAGACATATACTGTTTTCTCCCATCATCAGTGAAATAACTGCACAGAGGCCAGGATCCTGTCACCAAGCCACCCTTTATTTACATGTACACATGACCAGCCAGGCCAGAATAAGTCCCTGAAACGAGAAGATTCTGAATCCTCTGTTTATATTTGTCAGCCAGGGCTCCTTGATTGGCCCAGGTTAATAATCCCAATCAAGGGTCACCTAGCCAATAAGATCCATCTCGTTCTAATCACCATACTATCATTAGAAAAAAAATCTTACTCTGTACAATGGCTTCTAGAATGTATTATTTCACAACATCGAAATTCTCTTCTCATCAAATGGGAGACTTGATAAACATAGTTACAAGTTATATTTGTATGAGATAAATGACTGAACAGTACAGAGCTTAACAAATTAAATAGATATATTTCTCTACCAATTGCAACATATTAAACAAAACTGTAACTCACATTTTTTACTAAACTTGAAGATATAAATGCAGTCCACTGAACTCACAGTAGATGAACTTAAACATCTGATCAGTTCGAGTCAAATGTTTTATAGCCAATGGCGACAAATTTAAAACATTGACTGCTTCAACTGTGGGTTACTGATATAATTCTGTGAGAATTTTTTGACAAAATAGCAAACACATGCATCATTACAGCACAACTGAAAAGTGGGGGTAACAGAATCAATAGAAAATAGAAACAACAGAAGAAAAAACTTTTGTCTTTAGTTAAAGAAAATACACAATTTGAACAAATTTGCCCTGAATTGTAGCAATGCTAATATAAGAGACATTCCCATTCCATATGTAAAGTAATCATCTAGGACAGTATTAAAAATAGTCAGTGACAAACTCATTCTCGCTTTGGCATCTTATTGTGCAAATATTTAATCACTCGGCACAATATTAAATGACTCAGGGTGAGATTTCCACCTCCATCTGGGGACAAATGCCCATTTCTAGAGCTGTTAGCTTATCAGAAGGCCTGCAGCACTCTGGTCTCAGCAATGCCACTGGTAGCAGTGGTCACTGCTGGTACATGTTATGGGCAAGACCAGATTCCTCAAAATATATTAGGAGGGTAGCCTAGACCCTAACCTTTTCTTATTTTCAAGGTAAATGACATGTGCTGTGTTCCAGATGCAATTCGACTAGTCAAACTACTTGACGCCAAGCAAAACACAATTTATTCAAACACTATAGTTAAAATATAACAAAACAAAGAAGAACTTCGAATAACTTAACTCAGTTGAAAAATTTAACAAAATATTAGATATAGTAACTATTACAAATTAACTGTTCCAATATAGTAAAGTCCCATAAACACACCCTTGGTAAAAAGACAAATTCCAATCTAGTGGAAAAGAACATCAAAAGACAGTTCTGAGAGAAAGATTGTAGCAGCCAGGAAAGATACACTGGCTTCCAATCCTGCAGAGACCCCAAGAACAACTGCTGAAAGTCAACTAAAATCCTGGATCTGTGAGAGCTTGATCGTAAACAATCAGGCTGCTTCTATTGTTCCAACAGTTAAAAAAAACTCAAGGCTTCACAAGTTGTTTATCTTCTCATAGACTGCTTTCCACCTGTCCACCAATCTCTCTTTAAAAAGAACCAGGACAAAACACATCTCTTAAAGCCACAGCATCATCACGCACTGCATCTAATCCCTGACACCGATCTTCACTAGAGCCGGAAAGGGAGGAAATCTGGTAATATTTTTGATAAGACCATGGCAGAAAGACTTATGCAGGCTGGAAATGGGTAGGGAGGGAACTCAAATGGAGAAGACATGGAAGGACCCTTTGGTGGACACATAGAGACATAAAGGAAGTAGTCCAACTTTCTTGCCAATAAGCCATACAAACATGATGCCAACCTCCTCCTTCCCAGACAAAAATTATATGAAGCATGGAATGAGATCATTTAGTGGCAATTAACCAGCAACTTCATGGGACATTCGATGACGTAAAAGTGGATGGGTGACCCAACTCTTCTCCCATACTGAATAACAAATTGTATTAGAATTAGGGTGAGCACTAGATGCTGAGAATTTTGGAATATTGGGAACCTGATTATATTCATTAATGAGCTGTTCCAATTCTCAAGGGCAGGAATTGACTTGATGCAAATCTCATTGTGGTAAAATGAAATCCACAAGGATTTGAGGATTCAGCTCCCCTCACTCCCCTCCCTACCCATTTAAAAATACTTAACTCATCTGCAATCTATTCTGGGGAGGTTACTATTTAGGTTGGTGTCTTTCGATATCAAGTATTTATCTCACACATTTTCACAAAGTATCAGCACAAGTTAGTTTTTTTTTACAGACACCTAACTTGCTGTGTCCAACTTACTGCATCTCAGATCAGCTCTAGATCTGTCAATACTGGTTCCAATCAAATGGACTTCCTGTAAATTGGGTGTCTTTTTAACCTGTTCATTGGATATGGGTACTGGTGGCTGGGCCAGCATTTACAACCCATCTACAATTGCCATGGTGAACGTGATGGTAAACTGCTTTCTTGAACCACTGTAGGGTGTAGATACACTGGCTGTGTTGTTATGAAGAGAGTTCCAGGAATTTGATAGAGCAACAGGGAAGAAATGATAATATTGTTCCAAGTCAGTGTAGTATGAGGCTTGTAGGAGAACCCGCAAATAATAATGTGCCAATGTATGTCCTGCCTTTGTTGATTAAGTGGGACCCATTTCATTCCCATCTTTTCTGTGCTGCTGACTGCCTCTGAACACAGCAGGGGCCAAACAAACTTATGCAGATGCCATGTGATGTAACTAGCCCGCACTTTATAAAGGCAGGCTTTCCCTTTTAAAGGGAAAATGCATAGAACAGAATTAAATTGATAGAATTAAAATGATGGGCCATTGAGTATGCAGGCAGATAGAGGGTTCCAAGATGATTTCTGGAGTCGTTAGTGATAGCGGTGGGTGGGATGAGAAATGTTATAAAGCTAAGGGGAGGCCCTGAATAAGCACACACTAAGAGAGTGAGAACAGTTTGCTGGGGAGCTTAATTGCTGGCTCTACCCAAGGACCTGATGGCAGTCCCAAAAGAAGTTTAAAAATTCAGCGTTAATTGAATGTATGACTTTATGATAGTCCTCCTTAAGGGTTAGAGATCACAGCTAAAGTCCAGATCCTCCACAGCCACCTCTTGCTATCTCCAGATATCCCTACCTGAGCTATGGCAGGCACATCTCTAAAAACAGTAACCCAATCACTGATTCTTTCTGGACAAGAAACAAAGTGGATCCAGTTGGAATAAGAACACTTGTATCTCCATTCCTGTACATCATGGGTCTGACTACCACAGAGGCAATGATAGCTGACATTAGTGAGAGCTTTGAAAATGTTGGCATGTTCCTCCATCATACCGGTCCTCAACTCATAACTCACCCTCACCTTGCTATCTAGCATGATGAGCAAGCTGCTGATGGTGTGACAATGGACGCTGTGCTCTTACCTCACACCAATCTTCCCAATTCTGATTTCTTGTTCTCAGACAGCCAAGAATTGTTGCTTGCCCAGGCAAAATGGGCCAATGCAGGAGGAAGACAGAGAGCAACGGCACAGCGCTAATGATCTAGCAGTTCTGACACAGTGCAAACCTTGACAAGTGAGGAGTTGTATTCAATATATGGAGAGTTACTGAGCATCAGTGAACTGTAGGCAGGTCAGAATTAAATGCTGACTCATTTGCCAGATTTCTGGAGGTCAAGATGGCAGAGGAGTTCTACTGTAGGGAAATGGGGACTTTGATTGGGCTACATAAAGGAGAACACTATGGGCACAGACATCAAGTTGATGGATGAATTCACTCACTACTGGTCACACTTCTGCCACAGTCAACCTCCAACTTGGCAGACGGCATGATGCAAAGCCTGCTTTCACTGTAGCATCTGGTTCATCTCTCAGTTGTGCTGCAGACTCAGATGCCCTATTGCAGCTTTGGCATGGACGGATAATCTGCTCCTCTGGCCTGCCCAAAACACCCTGCTATTTTCAGGAACAAACCACAACGTAACCACAAACACTTGATGATGTTTCCAGACAGTTTTCTACTGCAGAGTTCGAAATAATTTCATTGCCTTCAATTTGGGTGCCTGATCTTTAAGAACTGTTAATGAAGTGCCCATCTTGCAATTGTTTGATGAATGATTGTCGATTCCACGACTTCGATCTGCGCAGTTTAAATTATACATCTTGACATTACATCAGTGAGTTAGACAGAGTTACGTTGGAATGACATGCATTTGTAGCTTTACAACATTAATGACAGTAAACGTCCTGTATGGGCCCTTTCAACTAAGGAGCTGTGCAGGAAGTACGTAGTGATACATCGTACTCCAGCAAAACAGAGGCAGATCCCAGAGCTCTACATCCAGCAGCACTACAGCAATGAATTTTCTGTCCTATAAATTTTAATTCAAATGAAAGTTTGGTATTTCATCAATTAATTAATTTTATTTCTATGTGCACATTAGTATGCAATATCTTCTGAATTCTGCAAACTAGCCTTCTAGGATTGTTAACTGAGTGATTTTAAGCAATAAAAATTAAAGCAATAACTTCCCAATTATTTTACTCCTCATCTACTTTAAGTCTTATATTTATATGATAATGCATATAATAAAATCTGCTTGATGTTAGCTTTCATTCAGTTGTCTAATATCAAATTTGTACTAAGGAACATGTATGTAAAACAGGCCAAACATTACCACTTACTTACTTACCCCAGTATCAGATAAAATTTCTTCACTGTCCAGGATATTATATATTTCTGTTGTTACTAAAACTTTTATTAAAGAACTTTCAGATTTCTCCATGCTGCTATTAAAAGTCTCCTAAACCACTTTCATGGCCGAAGATTGGAAATTGTGATAATACAGCAGGTAGTTCACAGATATGATGATGTGATCTTTTGGTCAAACCACTAGAAGTTTGAGCAGTAGAGTTAGGGAAGATTTCCTTCTGAGGCCAAAGAATTTATCCAAAATGGAAAGCCTACCTCTTATCCAGAAACTTCATGAGAATGGCATTCAGGGCTGAAATTTCAGATGGGACTATCCATCTGAATGTATCACCGCAGTGGTTCAGTAAACAGTTCTCCTAATGTTATTTTTATAACTTGAAAAACATTCAGTCATTTGAAACATCTTTTATCTTCAAACGTCTGTAGTATTATATCAGGAACCATCTGAAAATACAGTTGTATGTACGGAATTTAACCAAATAGCAATACAAAATAAACTGGCTTGATTTTATTACTGGCAAAAAGACGTAAGTGCATTAGTAATTCTAATCTTAGCCAAACTGAAGCTATTTACAGCTCAAGGTTAGTTCAAGGCCATTTCAATTGAATCACAGATGTGGAGTATTTGTAGTTTATGAAAGTCTTCCACTGTTCATGGTTTCAATAAGGGTAAATACAATTACCGGAATAAAAAGTACAAAGCCATCTTAAGTAGCAACTTTTTCCAAGCAATTTAAATTTTTGAAAAAAGAAAATTAAATGCCTGCGAAGTTTTAAATGAAATGGAATTTGCAATGTTAAAAAGAATAGATACTCCTTTAATTTGAATGCAAGCATAATCAAGTTTGCGTTTTAGTTTTCAGGTTTAGTATGACAGGCTGTTTAAAACAACTTTGCCTTTTTTTTATGTTGAAACAACATGAATTAATTGTATCAAGTTACATTGAATCCAAAGTATAAAAAGAGATTTTTCAGAAACCTGGCTTATGCTTGTATTTATACTTGGCATAAATCTCTAACCATACTTTTCAAATAAAAGTATCATCATATGCTACTATTCCTTTCTCCCTTATGTGCTTCTCTAAACTACAGTGATGGCAGTGTCATGGAAATGTTACTGAACTAGAATTTCAGAGACCGAAAAAAATGTGCAGGTGAGCGTGTTCAAATCTCACCACAGCAAGTGGTGGAATTTAAATTCAATTAATAAATCTGTAAAATAGTCACCACAAAACTATTAGATTAATGCAAAACTCACCTAGCTCACTTTTCCCTTTGAGGGAAGAAAGTCTACTATTCTTATCTGGTCTGACCGAAAAGTGACTGCAGACTTGAAATTACATGGTTGACTCTCAACTGCTCTCTGAAATGGTCAGGTAAGCCACTTAGCCAAAATGCAGAAAAGAAAGAATGTGGACAAATCACATGCCATTGACCCAAAACAAGATGGCAAATTGTGCCCAGCTACTTCTACAAAACCTTAGTATTACCAGTCTTTGAGTGACACAGGCTAATGGTGAGATGAGCAGTAGAAGTAGACAGTTTTGCTGACGTCAAGATAATCTCACTGCAACTTCCCTGTTTTGCCCAAGTGGGTGATGAGATTCTTATTAGGACATAGAGATTGACACTCATTATTGCTTGCTAAATGGCTTGTTTCCAGTCCAGCTTGTCATGGGTTGTGATCTTACGAAACTCTATGAACCTTCTTGAACATCTCTGATCTATTTACACTACACTTCTGTACTTCAACGCTATACCTCAGGCTGCTTAGGCAAACATCATTGCAATGCTGCTGCAATGACATTGTGCACTCAGGGCTTGCAACCAACATGTGGACTGGTCCAGTCTACATCTCTGGCATTTCATTGTTTGTCATAGTGCTCAGTCATACTGAGCCGAACTAGAAGCTTCCAGCATCCCTGCCTTGCATTGCCTTGCACATTTGCACATTGGTCAGCCTGAGATCCCAGATTCACATTACTATTGTATTGGTGTGTTATTTATCACAGGTATAAAACCAGGAAGCATTACGCACAGTTTTCAGAACACCTCAGCCCAGCCTGTGGACAGAAATGATCAGTAAGTACCTGCAGTACCAGTCTAGGCTGTGCTTGAAGCATTCAGATTCAGGGCTCACTGCTTATTAAGAAGTGCTACAAGAGGTTAGTAATGGTACACACCAACTCCAGGCTCCGAAATCACCTTGATCTGCTACAGTTCACATTCTGTTGTAATAGATTCACCATAGAAACCATCTCCAAAGCCCTCCATTCTCTGTGGAATATGTGGATAACAAGGACACCCACATCAGACTCCTCTACATCGCCGAGGCCAGATGCCACCACCTCCTACCGCCCCCTCGATCATGACCCCACACCCGAGCACCAAACCATCATCTCCAACACCATTCATGACCTCATCACCTCAGGGGACCTCCCACCCACAGCCTCCAACCTCATTGTTCCCCAACCCCGCACGGCCCGTTTCTATCTCCTTCCCAAAATCCACAAACCTGCCTGCCCTGGTCGACCCATCGTCTCAGCCTGCTCCTGCCCCACCGAACTCATCTCCACCTATCTGGACTCCATTTTCTCCCCTTTGGTCCAGGAACTCCACACCTACGTCCGTGACACCACCCACGCCCTCCACCTCCTCCAGGACTTCCAATTCCCTGGCCCCCAACACCTCATTTTCACCATGGACGTCCAGTCCCTATACACCTGCATTCCGCATGCAGATGGCCTCAAGGCCCTCCGCTTCTTCCTGTCCCGCGGGCCCGACCAGTCCCCCTCCACCGACACCCTCATCCGCCTAGCTGAACTCGTCCTCACCCTCAACAGCTTCTCTTTTGACTCTTCCCACTTCCTACAGTCTAAGGACGTGGCCATGGGCACCCGCATGGGCCCCAGCTATGCCTGCCTCTTTGTAGGTTACGTGGAACAGTCCCTCTTCCGCACCTACACAGGCCCCAAACCCCACCTCTTCCTCCGGTACATTGATGACTGTATCGGCGCCGCCTCTTGCTCCCCAGAGGAGCTCAAACAGTTCATCAACTTCACCAACACCTTCCACCCCAACCTTCAGTTCACCTGGGCCATCTCCAGCACATCCCTCACCTTCCTGGGCCTCTCAGTCTCCATCTCAGGCAACCAGCTTGTAACTGATGTCCATTTCAAGCCCACCGACTCCCACAGCTACCTAGAGTACACCTCCTCCCACCCACCCTCCTGCAAAAATTCCATCCCCTATTCCCAATTCCTCCGCCTCCACCGCATCTGCTCCCACGACAAGACATTCCACTCCTGCACATCCCAGATGTCCAAGTTCTTCAAGGACCACAACTTTCCCCCCACAGTGATCGAGAACGCCCTCGACCGTGTCTCCCACATTTCCCGCAACACGTCCCTCACACCCTGCCCCCGCCACAACTGCCCAAAGAGGATCCCCCTCGTTCTCACACACCACCCCACCAACCTCCGGATACAACGCATCATTCTCCGACACTTCCGCCATCTACAATCCGACCCCACCACCCAAGACATTTTTCCATCCCCACCCCTGTCGGCTTTCCGGAGAGACCACTCTCTCCGTGACTCCCTTGTTCGCTCCACACTGCCCTCCAACCCCACCACACCCGGCACCATCCCCTGCAACTGTAGGAAATGCTACACTTGCCCCCACACCTCCCCCCTCACCCCTATCCCAGGCCCCAAGATGGCATTCCACATTAAGCAGAGGTTCACCTGCACATCTGCCCATGTGGTATACTGCATCCACTGTACCTGGTGTGGCTTCCTCTACATTGGGGAAACCAAGCGGAGGCTTGGAGACCGCTTTGCAGAACACCTCCGCGTAGTTCGCAACAAACTACTGCACCTCCCAGTCGCAAACCATTTCCACTCCCCCTCCCATTCTTTAGATGACATGTCCATCATGGGCCTCCTGCACTGCCACATTGATGCCACCCGAAGGTTGCAGGAACAGCAACTCATATTCCGCCTGGGAACCCTGCAGCCTAATGGTATCAATGTGGACTTCACCAGTTTCAAAATCTCCCCTTCCCCAACTGCATCCCCAAACCAGCCCAGTTCGTCCCCTCTCCCCACTGCACCACACAACCAGCCCAGCTCTTCCCCTCCACCCACTGCATCCCAAAACCAGTCCAACCTGTCTCCGCCTCCCTAACCTGTTCTTCCTCTCACCCATCCCTTCCTCCCACCCCAAGCCGCACCCCCATCTACCTACTAACCTCATCCCACCTCCTTGACCTGTCCGTCTTCCCTGGACTGACCTATCCCCTCCCTACCTCCCCACCTATACTCTCCCCACCTATCTTCTTTTCTCTCCATCTTCGGTCCGCCTCCCCCTCTCACCCTATTTATTCCAGAACCCTCACCCCATCCCCCCTCTGATGAAGGGTCTAGGCCCGAAACGTCAGCTTTTGTGCTCCTGAGATGCTGCTTGGCCTGCTGTGTTCATCCAGCCTCACATTTTGTTGTCTCAGACTCCTATTTATTGACTTTATCTCTGCCTTCAATACCATAATTCCTACCCAACTCATCTCCAAATCAGAGACCCAAGGCTCTGCTGCCCCCTCTGCAACGGAAGAGGGTGTAAGAGAGTATAACTGTGGTAGGTGGGATCTTTGACTATTTTGGCTGTTTCCCCCAGGGGCAGCAGGAAGTGTATACGGACTGGTTTTTGTGATGGACTTTGCTGTGTTCACAGCTCTCTGTAATTTTCTGCTGTCTTGACTTCCTGACCCTCAGACCACATTCAATAAGAATAGGTGACAACACCTCTCTCCTTCACAATAATCCTCAATGCTGGTGCCCTGCAGGGTTGCATATTCAGCCCTTTACTGTATTTCTTATGCAGCCATGACAATGTGGCTAAATTCAGCTGCAACTCCATTTACAAATTTCCTGATGACACCACTTTAGTGGTTGGATCTCAAACAACAACATGACAGAGTACAGGAAAGAGATGTATAGCTTATTGAACACAGTGTAAAGACAAAGATCTCGACCTAAATGACCAGGAACTGGTCGTTGAAGTCAGGATGTGGAATAGGGGACACGCCCCCTGTCTGTATCAATGGTGCTAAGGTGGAGGTGGTTGAGTGCTTCAGGTTCCTAGGAGTAAATATCACCAACGACCTATCATGGTCCATCTAAGTCAACACTACAGTCAAGGCAGCACTCCAACACCTCTACTTCCTGAGACAGCTAAGGAAATTTGACATGTCCATAATGATTCTTATCAATTTTTATGGATGCTGAATAGAAAACAGAATTATCTCAAAATCATATGGCAACTGCTCTAAACAAGACAGCAGAAAATTACAGACAGCTGTGAACACAGCAAAGTCCATCACAAAAACCATTCCGTATACACTTCCTGCTGCCCCTGGGGGAAACAGCCAAAATAGTCAAAGATCCCTCCTACCACAGTTATACTCTCTTACTCTCTCTTCCATTGGGCAGAAGATACAAAAGTTTGAAAACATGTAACAACAGATTTAAGAACAACTTCTTCCTTGCTGTTATCAAACTTTACCCCTCATATATTTGAGTTAATCTTTTTCTGCTCCTTCTCTGTAGCTGCACACTATAGTCTGCATTCTGTCCTCTTACCCTAATATACTTATGTATGATGTGATTTGCACAGATGGCATGCAAAATAATACATTTCACTCTACCTTGTTAAAAGTGACAATAATAAATCAAATCAAATCAAAGGAGATGAATCATGAATCACCTTGACTGTTTCTGCTACTTTGGGGGCTATTTTGCTCCAAGGTTATATGAGAAGAGAGATAAGCCTTACAGAAGATGAAAGTGAGTGGCACAACTACTACTGTTGGTGCAGGTGTGAGTTTCCTGAGCAGGAGAGTAGGCAGCATAGAAGGCATGTAGAGTTAGGGATGTCACAGTTTGGAGTAGGTAAGGGCAAGTGGGGAAGATTATGCAGGAATTAATGAAAATGATACAATATGAACCATGGTGGTAGGTGGGTGAACTAGCAGAAATAGAGTGATTATTGGGGTATCAGAGAGAAGATGGTGGCATTTACACTAGAGGATTCAAAAATTACATTAGCCTTCCACCTACAATGCTGAGCATTCTTCCAAACACCTGAGACTGCTTTAACATGGGTGGCAATTTCAGACCAGACTGGCATGGTCTGGTGTTGTGACCTTGTAGGGATCTGGTTTGCAACAATTTATTTTTTGATCTTTAAGTGGTTCAAATTGCTCCCAGACCCCTGGTTCTTGACATTTAGCTTTTATTTATTCATTTTTTGGGGGATATGAATGTCACTATCTAGCCAATGCTTATTGCCTATCTCTAGTTGCCCTTGAGAAAGTGGTGGTGAGCTACCCTCTTGAACTCATGCAGTCCACCTGCCGTGGGTTGACCTATAATGTCCTAAGGGAGGAAAATCCAGGATTTTAACTTAGCGACGGTGAAGGAAAGGAATATTTCCAAGTCAGGATGGTGAGTGACTTGGAGGGGAACATGAAGCTGATGGTGTTCCCATGTATTTGATGCCCTTGTCCCTCAAGACAGAAGTGGTCGTGTGTTTGGAAGGTGCTATCTGAGGATCTTCCATGAATTTCTGCAGTGCATCTTGTAGATAGTACATACTGCTGCTACAGATGTCGATGGTGGAAGGAGTGGATGCTTGTGGATCTGATGCCAATCAAGCGGGCTGCTCATCCTGGATGCTGTCAAGCTTCTTGAGTGTTGTTGGGACTGCATTCATCCATGCAAGTGGGGAGTATTCCATCATTCCCTTGACTTCTGCCTTGTAGGTGGTGGACAGTTCTTGGGGGAGTCTGGAGATGAGATACTCACCACTATATTCCTAGGTTTTGGCCCGCTCTTATAGCCACTGTCCTTATGTGGTGAATCCAGCTGATAACCCTCAGGATGTTGATAGCGAGTGATTCAGTGATGGTAACACCATTGAATGTCAAGGGGGTGGTTGTTAGGTTGTCTCTTATTCATGATGGTCATAGGCTGGCATTTGTGTGATGTGAATTTTACTGGCCACTTGTTAGCCCAAGACTGGATAATATCCACATCATGTTGCATTTGGACACAGGCTGCTTCATTATCTGAGGAGTCACAAGTGGTGCTGAACATTGTGCAATCATTAGCAAACATCCCCACTTCTGACCTTATGATGGTGGGAAGGTCATTGATGAAGCAGCTGAAGATGTTGCAGCTCGGACACTGCCCTGAGGAACTCCTGCAGAGATGTCTTAAAGCTTGAGATAACTGATCTCCAACAAACATGACCACCTCTCTATGTGCCTGCAGAGTGTTTTCCCAATACCCATTGTTTCCAGTTTTGCTAGGTCTCCTTGAAACCACACTCAGTCAAATGCAGCATTGATGTCAAGAGTTGTCACTCTCACCTCACCTCTGGAATTCAGTATGTTTGAACCAAGGACATAATGAGTTCAGGAGCTGATTGGTCCTGGCAGAACCCAAACTGGGTGTTGCTGAACAGGTGAGCAGGTGCTGCTTGATAGCACTGCTGTTAACACCTTCCATCACTTTACTGACGATCCACAGTAGACAGATGGGGCGGTAATTGGCTAGGTTGGAATTGTTCTGCTTTTATTATGTGCAGGACATTCCTGTGCAATTTTCCAAATTGTCAGGTAGATACCTGTGTTGTAACTGTAGTAGAACAGCTTGGTTAGGGGAGCAACAAGCCCGCAGTACAATTGCTGGAATTTTGTCAAGGCGCATAGGCTTTACAGGATCCAGTGTCTCCAACTGTTTTTTGATATCACATGGAGTGAAGCGAATTGGCTGAAGATTAGTATTTGTAATGCTGGGGACCACTGGAGGAGGCTGACATGGATCATCCACTCGGTACTTCTGGTTGAAGATTGCTGCGATTTTGCATTGATGTGCTGGGCTTCTCCATCATTGAGGATGGGTATATTTGCGAAGCCTCCTCTTCCAGTGAGTTGTTTAATTGTCCACTCCCATTCACGACTGATGGTACAGGACTGCAGAGCTTAGATCTGATCTGTTGGTTGTGGAATTGTTTAGGTCTGTCTATCGCTTGTTGTTTATGCTGTTTGGGATGCAAGTAGTCCAATTTGGTGGCTTCACCAGGTTGACACTTCATCTTTAGGTATGTCTGGTGCTGTTCCTGGGTTGATCCCCTGGCTTTATGGTAATGGTTGAGTGGAAGATATGCTGGGCCATGAGGTTATAGATTGGACATAGAACAGTTTTTCCGCCGCCTTCGCCTCCATGCCTACTTCTTCAACCGGGAACCTAACCCTCCCTCCACTGACCCCTTCACCCGCTTCCAACACAAGTCCTCCTCCTGGACACCACCCCCAGGCCTCCAACCCTCCCTCGACCTCTTCATCTCTAACTGCCGTCGAGACATTAACCGCCACAACCTCTCCACCCCTCTCACCCACTCCAACATCTCCCCCGCAGAACAGGCAGCCCTCCGCTCCCTCCGCTCCAACCCCAACCTCACCATCAAACCCGCAGACAAGGATGGTGCAGTGGTAGTATGGCGCACTGACCTCGACATCGCCGAGGCCAGACGCCAACTCTCCGACACCACCTCCTACCGCCCCCTCGATCATGACCCCACACCCGAGCACCAAACCATCATCTCCAACACTATTCATGACCTCATCACCTCAGGGGACCTCCCAGCAACAGCGTCCAACCTCGTTGTTCCCCAACCCCGCACGGCCCGTTTCTATCTCCTTCCCAAAATCCACAAACCTGCCTGCCCTGGTCGACCCATTGTCTCAGCCTGCTCCTGCCCCACCGAACTCATCTCCAGCTATCTGGACTCCATTTTCTCCCCTTTGGTCCAGGAACTCCCCACCAACATCCGTGACACCACCCATGCCCTCCACCTCCTCCAGGACTTCCAATTCCCTGGCCCGCAACACCTCATTTTCACCATGGACGTCCAGTCCCTGTACACCTGCATTCCGCATGCAGATGGCCTCAAGGCCCTCTGCTTCTTCCTGTCCCGCAGGCCCGACCAGTCCCCCTCCACTGACACCCTCATCCGCCTAGCTGAACTCGTCCTCACCCTCAACAACTTCTCTTTCGATTCCTCCCACTTCCTACAGACTATGGGGGTGGCCATGGGCACCCGCATGGGCCCCAGCTATGCCTGCCCCTTTGTAGGTTACGTGGAACAGTCCCTCTTCTGCACCTACACAGGCCCCAAACCCCACCTCTTCCTCCGTTACATTGATGACTGTATTGGCGCCGCCTCTTGCTCCCCAGAGGAGCTCGAACAGTTCATCCACTTCACCAACACCTTCCACCCCAACCTTCAGTGCACCTGGGCCATCTCCAGCACATCCCTCAACTTCCTGAATCTCTCAGTCTCCATCTCAGGCAACCAGCTTGTAACTGATGTCCATTTCAAGCCCATCGACTCCCACAGCTACCTAGAATACACCTCCTCCCACCCACCCTCCCCTATTCCCAATTCCTCCGCCTCCGCCGCATCTGCTCCCAGGATGAGGCATTCCACTCCCGGACATCCCAGATGTCCAAGTTCTTCAAGGAACGCCACTTTCCCCCCACAGTGGTCGAGAACGCCCTTGACCGCGTCTCCCGTATTTCCCGCAACACATCCCTCACACCCCGCCCCCGCCACAACCACCCAAAGAGAATCCCCCTCATTCTCACAAACCATCCCACCAACCTCCGGATACAACGCATCATCCTCCGACACTTCCGCCATCTACAATCCGACCCCACCACCCGAGACATTTTTCCATCCCCACCCCTGTCTGCTTTCCGGAGAGACCACGCTCTCCGTGACTCCCTTGTTCGCTCCACACTGCCCTCCAACCCCACCACACCCGGCACCTTCCCCTGCAACCGCAGGAAATGCTACACTTGCCCCACACCTCCCCCCTCACCCCTATCCCAGGCCCCAAGATGACTTTCCACATTAAGCAGAGGTTCACCTGCACATCTGCCAATGTGGTATACTGCATCCACTGTACCCGGTGTGGCTTCCTCTACATTGGGGAAACCAAGCGGAGGCTTGGGGACCACTTTGCAGAACACCTCCACTCGGTTCGCAATAAACAACTATACCTCCCAGTCGCAAACCATTTCCACTCCCCCTCCAATTCTTTAGATGACATGTCCATCATGGGCCTCCTGCAGTGCCACAATGATGCCACCTGAAGGTTGCAGGAACAGCAACTCATATTCCGCTTGGGAACCCTGCAGCCCAATGGTATCAATGTGGACTTCACCGGCTTCAAAATCTCCCCTTCCCCCACTGCACCACACAACCAGCCCAGCTCTTCCCCTCCACCCACTGCATCCCAAAACCAGTCCAACCTGTCTCTGCCTCCCTAACCTGTTCTTCCTCTCACCCATCTCTTCCTCCCACCCCAAGCCGCTCCTCCATCTCCTACCTACTAACCTCATCCCACTGCCTTGACCTGTCCGTCTTCCCTGGACTGACCTATCCCCTCCCTACCTCCCCACCTACACTCTCCTCTCCACCTATCTTCTTTTCTCTCCATCTTCGGTCTGCCTCCCCCTCTCTCCCTATTTATTCCAGAACCCTCACCCCATCCCCCTCTCTGATGAAGGGTCTAGGCCCGAAACGTCAGCTTTTGTGCTCCTGAGATGCTGCTGGGCCTGCTGTGTTCATCCAGCCTCACATTTTATTATCTTAGGTTATAGTTTGCGTTGGATTATGCTGGACTTACTGAGGGAATATGAAATGAAGAGGCAGTAGACAAATATTTCAGAGCAAAAGAATCTCTATATTTATTTTTGTTATTTATTTATTATGCCGTGGGGTGTCGTTCTGCGTCAACCCACAGCACGTGAACTGCAGCAGCTCAAGAAGACAGTCCACCACCACCTCCTCAAGGACAATTAGGAATGGGGAATAAATGCTGGCCAGGCAGCAACACCCACATCCCACAAATGAACAATAAAAAAATTTTAAAAAATACAAACGGTAATTATCGTACAAAAAAACGCAAAAATCAAGGAAATTAGCACAATCAATTTTACAGAGAACAGTTGTGTTTTAAATACACTATCAACTAGATTTACACTATTAGAACACTATCCAACTGACACACAGAAAACAACAGTGTTTAATTTCAGACTCTTTAATCAGAATTCCTATCCTTGGAGTCCTAATGCACTGCCACCACCCACCTTCCCATCCTTGCTAGCTAGGTCAGTACTTTGGGGTTCAGGGAATTTATAATCACCGCTGAGAAATGCAATTTTGAAGTGAGCCCAGTTGCTCAGCTTCTTGCCTTTGGTTCTCTTGGTTCGGGTCTGGAAGCTGTTGCTTGGATAGCACTTGATTGGTTTCTCTCCTCTCGAAGGTCCTTAGTTCCATTGATGCTCTAGGTTCAGCTTCCCTGTTCTTGGTTCAGCCTCTGTGGTTCTTGGTTCCAAAGCTGCTTGTTGTGGAAGCTTGTGGGTAGCTATTCATTCAGAAGCTTAACGTTGGAAAATACATACTCAGGTGAGGTCGGGGCTGGCAATTATATCTTGATGTTCTCTTCTGAAGTCTACTGGCTTTCCAATGGTTAGAGTATATGCGAATGGGCTTTGATCAAGGTTTAATATCCACTATCTCTGTAGATCCCATACTGTGGGTGTTGTGTAGCCTGAGTGTAAAAGCTGTCTTGGGCTAGGGTCTGTTGATTTCGGTCATTTTTTCTTTTAGAGACAAGGTGTGAATTGGAATTCTAGGCTGAACAATAGTCACAGACAGCAATCTCATTCCCAGGCCCTGCGAGTTGTGTATTTCCCACATTCTCATTCCAGTTTTCATTTATGTTTTTAAAAGTTTTGAAAGTCCAGGACTCTGCCCAAAATCTAGGGTTTTGTCCAGATATTTTGCTCTATCTTACAATCCTCCACCTTTGATACTCTACATCCTAAAGTATCACTCTCGCTGAGCAAAAATCGCCAAGACCCAAAAGCCAATTCCCCAAATTGTCTAACACTAACACAATATTTTCTTCCATTAAGAGACAGTGCATTGTGCCCTGAAAGGAAAATGTAAGATTTGGGAAACCAAAACATGCAGGTATACAGTACACAGTGCACATACACATCTCTAAACTTTAAACTTAAATACATTTAAACAGTTTGTCTTTACACAGGAAAGCAATGCACATCCCTGTCAAAGGACCCCCACAAACACAATTTTCACTCACATTTACACCTCCAGCCCATTGTAAACTCTGTGGTGTCGGGTCCTACAATGGGATCTCTTGCGTTCGCCATCATGGCTACTGTCCCTGACCCTGTGAGCACTGTCCAGAACGCCTCTATAAACCCCCTCAAAGGAGTTAGGGAGCCCTGCACTACTGGAGCCAGTTCCCAGACAGAAACAGAAGGATCCTTCCCTTCACCCTTCTACAATGGGTCGAAGCAATCCTTCTTCCAATGACCACTCTTCCCACACTTAAAGCAGTCATGCTTCATATCAGCATGATTATATCTCTCCTGGTGTCATTCTTTCCTGCTGTGTGCAGGCTTCACTTTGTGTCCGTTACTCTTATTTTACCCTTGCCATTCCTGAATCTAGGGACAATTGCTTCACCACCATGTCCTTGGTGATCTGGGGGTCTTTGGGGCCGAACCAAAGTTCAGCCTTTGCTCACAACTTCGGTAGGTTGTTGGCCATCAGGATGCACAGCCAGCGGGCCTGGTCATTCACTCCTCCCACGACGTTATCCCAATAGAAGTACTCGCCATAGGCATTCACGTAAACAGGCCTCAGCCTGAACACAAATGCCTACAGGGTTTCCCCTGTGAACTGTAGGGCATTCTCTACTCAGGAGAAGGGGGCTTCCATCATTGAAGCTCATGGTTTCCAGGATCTCTTCCTGGTTATCAGCAAACACACACTGCCCACCCTTGCTGTCAGCCGAGAGGGCCTTATACAGCCTGCAATCCAGGGAGAACAGCATCAACTTAGACATCTCAACATCATCACAGCCATTTATCACTCCTGCCTGTTCACCTTCCATGAAGTTTACAGATGGGTCCCCTATATAAATGAACTTATCCTGGTGTGCCACCATAGCCTTCAGCTGCTGGATTCCATGTGGCGGCACAAAGCAACTACCTATAACTCCCTGCTCCTGACCCTCCTGGGGCATGCCATACTTTTGGTGTCGTACCAGGCACCAACCCTTCCTGTGCTGGCCCAGTGCCCCCATCTACTTGCTGCCAGACCAGGCTGGATCCTACAGCGACAGGAGGCGATCCAGAGTCACCCTTGTCCTGCAGTCAATTAGCTGCCCCTACTACCGCACTGGGCCTCCCCCAGCACCTCAGGTGACTGAGCAGCCCCGACTGTCCTTTCATCTGCTCCGGCCTTGCCCCCTTGCTCTTCACTGCCTAGCTGGGCTGGACCTGGGCTGATCAGTCAAAGCATGGCTCTAGCTTATGGATCTGCTCCTGGCAGGAACCTTGCTCTCCCTTTTTGAGCCCTACACTGCAGGTGACCCTATAGGCTATCTGGCTGTCTCTTAGCTTTACTTCCTGCACTTTTACTTGCTTCCCCAGATGGCTATTTTACTCTTTCAGTGTCTGTTCACTAGCCTTGGCTTCAGTGACCTGACACACAGATAATCTAGTTGGTTTCAGGTCCAGTGACCCTTCCTCAGAACCGAGGAAAGGTCACCAGCCCTGAAACTTTAACTCTGTTTTCTCCTCCACAGATATTGCCAGACCTGCTGAGCTTTTCCAGCAACTTTGTTTTTGTTCCTGATTTACAGCATCCGCAGTTCTTTTGGTTTTTAATCTGGTTGGTTCCTGCATCTGTCCTCTGCTTGCCACGTCTCTTGCCTCCCTCACTGCAAATCTGCATACAGCATTTCTCCTATCCTGGTCCTCGTGCTAGAGCCTTCCTCTGCTTCTCTTAACTTAGCTTTCAGTTCCTTGACTTTCCTATCCAGTACCTAGACCTATCGCTGTCAGCAGAGCAGACAGATTGCCTTCTCTATGGAGCACTTACTCTCCTTGTGGTCAGTCCACTGGGCTGCTGCCTACCCTGGACACTCAGCCCTCAAGAGATCAAGGACACGTCTCTTGTCCATAAATTTTAAAATTGGAGATTTTAGCTTGATCTTATAGGCCACAACTGCTGATCCTGGGGGAAGAGGAAGTCCTGCCCTGCACCACTGTCCAGCAGGAGCTCCAGGGCACTACCTGCAAAGCAAATTGAGATATCCTCCTTCTGCCACATCTGGAACAAAAGTCCAGAGCCATGTAGGGTAGCTTTGGACTGACAGTGCTTGTCCAGGTAAACAATGGGTTTCTAAAGGTAGCACTGGGACAAGGGATGTCAATCAGTTCTGGGATCTCCAGTGAGTGACAAGTTGTTCCAGGAGTGGTAAGATGGGGCGGAAATCATACATCATTCTCACTGCAATGGCTCAAATAGCAATTTAAGTTGTGAGTTTGTTAAAATATGGCAGGAAAATTCACTCATCCTCACAGCGAGAATCACTCCAGCAAACTCCACAAAACTTGCACTTTGCCAAAAATTGGTAAGATTCCAACCATTCTTGTATACACATCTGTGGGATGTCCCGCAGGCTAAACTAACCACAGGCATGTTGTGCTGTTTTAAATGGGCTGCCTACCAGTATGAAAAATGGTGGTTCCTGTCATTTAAAAAATCTGGTTTTAAAAGCTAGTCTACTTGTAGTTAACAGCCACTTTTCTGTTTTAAGCTGGTATGTTGTGTGGTGGCAAACAATGAGCGATTCTAACTGACAGCCCTGCATTATTTGGAAGAGCCCTTAATTTTACACAATGCATGGTATGACCTGCTTCCCTTACCATCCCAAGAATAAACATTCAATTGTCGCTTTATTACCAGCTATTGTGCTGAACAGCACTGCCTTTGTGTTTAATGTGATAGGTTGAGAATAGATTTAGCAGCACCAAAACTGGACATCGAAGAGGCATTGTGAGACGCCAGCAGCAGCAGAATTCCATTACTTTGCAAGCTGTAACCTCATTGTCTGTGATATCCCTCACCCTACTGTTAACATCAACCCAGGGGATTAACTCTGGCTCAGTGAGGATTGCAGCACAGCATGTCAGGAGTACCACCAGGCATAACAAAAATAAACTGTCAACCTAGTGAAGCTACAAAACAGGACTACATTTATACCAAACAATGGAAATAGCAAACGATAGATAGAGCTAATCCATTCTGCAACTATGAATAGGAGGTGGTAATCAACAGGCGGATTCCTTGCCCTTTTTTGTCCTGATATAATGACATTTCATGGTGCCAGAGAGAACTCCTCAGGCAACTCTTTCCTGACAAGATACCACTGTACTACCGTCTCTTGTAGGCCTGTCCTTCTGGAGGGATAGATTATACCCAAGCTGGTTCAGGTGATGATTGTAATTTTGGAATGGTAAGGTATGATACCATAGGTATGACTATGTCAGATTGTTGCTAGGCTAGTTTGTGGACAGCTGATACAATTTTAGCACAACCATCTCCCCAGAAATTGACAAGGTGGACTTTGCAGGACGACAGGGCAGTGTTGCCACTGGCATTTTGAGTGGCATGCCAGGTGTTCTGCCTGTTTTTCATTTATTTGTTCAGACATTGCAACAGTTTGATACAATTGATGGATTTGCTGGGGCCATTTAGAACAGCATTAAGAACCAATCACATCGCTGGGGGTCTACAGTGACATCCAGTTAAGAATGCAGACTCTCTTCCCTTATGGATATTAGTGAACCAGACTGATTTTTATGACAATCGACGGTGATTAGGTTGCTAGGTTACAAATAGATTAATTTTTAATTCCAGCTTTTTTACTGAATTTAAATTCCATCATTTACCATGAAAATTATTGCCCTATTAGTCTACTCTTCCTTATTGGTAAAGAGAAGGTGTTGTTGATAGTGCTATCAAGTAGCTGACAGATATTTTTATTTAAAACCTGATATTTACATACTATTAAACTGGCCATCTTGGTAACTGGGAAATATACAGTTTTATTTTATATTGTGACCAAGCTTTAGTGGGACTACAACAACAGTGTACTCCTCAAGCCTTGGTTGTAACAACATATAATTTGACTGCTCAACTCACACCACTGGACTTTAATACCTGAGACTTACATGGACTAAAAATAACAATTTCTGAAAAGACAGTATTGAAAAAATTGGCTCCAACAGTCATCTGATGAACCCATTCAGTCGACATGGAATTCAAAAGTGGCTGCATCAGACTTATTATTTTAACAAGACACATTGAAGTTCAATAAGGCATCGAGAAATTCTCATCTCTTGTTTTACTCACACTCACAT
The DNA here is from genome assembly GCF_030684315.1 of Stegostoma tigrinum. Classification (NCBI taxonomy): domain Eukaryota; kingdom Metazoa; phylum Chordata; class Chondrichthyes; order Orectolobiformes; family Stegostomatidae; genus Stegostoma; species Stegostoma tigrinum. The sequence goes on from NC_081355.1 coordinate 52,996,871, forward strand.
GATAAATTTGCATTTTGGAAGATGGGTTTAGCATCTTTTTGCAGACTGATGTAATATACTGGCTGCAAATTGTCTAAGCCTTTGGACAGTTTTGTAAATTCTTGTGAACACTCCCATTTTCATTCAGGAGTAATCTACCTCCTGTTTTTATGAGGCCTAGTCAAATACATGCATTTTTGCTCAATAATGAAGTTCTTTTGTTTTTTTTTCATATATGGAGTGTCTCACTGGCATCTCATCCTTTTGTGAGTAAGTTTCTTGGTGATTTGCCCGTGCACCTTATGATATCTGTTTATTGGACCTTGAAGTTTGATGTTCCTGGTCTAACTTTCACATACTTCAACAGTGGAAAGCTATGTGCCAGCAGGGAAACCACTGCTCCTGTATCGAGTTTGAATTCTGTTTAAAACTCTTATGCCTTCAAGTTGATCGTCCAAACTCTTAGACTTTTTGACATCATGTAGAAGGAAATTTTTTTGTTCTGTGTCTAACTTACGGAATGTTTCCTTGTTGCGTTATTTCCATTTCTTCCAGGAAATTTCTCATTCAGCACTTTTCTGCTAATTTCAAGACAAGGATGGTATTGCAACCAAACAGTATGTTTTAAAAATTGGCCAGACCTATAGCACTCAGTTCCCCTTGCTGGACATTGCTTCTCATATTTTTGACCCACATCTTTTACAAACTAATATGGTCAATGACATTGCATCTGGCATTTTAATGGGCATTTGGGAGGGTGACAATTCCATCTTCAGCCTTATCTATCCAACTATTTCAGAAGAATCCCAGATGATTCCTCACAAAACTGATTGATTTTGGGCTGTAGTTTATATCTGCGTAAAAAATTGCATTGTCAATTCCAACATTAAATTCTTCTGAAGAAATTCTAACGAGGTCTCATCGCTCACGGCAAGTACTCTATGCCCAATAATTAATTCATCCTTTAAAGCTTCATATTCGCATTATCTTGCTGGATAATCTAAATCTGTTAAAACGGGTTATTATTGATTCCCCCAAACTCTGAGATCTGAAATTGAATCTCACCAAGTCGATAACTCAATTTCTTTTGGATATAGACTACACACCAACTGCTTTAAAGAATGCATCATATAATATAGTACATTCTTCTACATGTTGCCTTATGAAAGTGTTGTCAGATTTTGGATCTATAGAATAAAAGCAAATTGCCTTGTTATCACTGTTCATCCATGAGCAAGCCTGATGCAATTACTTAGACTCATAAAGTTTTACAAGACAGGTGCATCATGTCCATGCTGGTCATCACCAGTTGTCATGTAGGGCCAAGTCAAGGGGTGGCAGTGTGCCCAACATTCATCTCCTAACCCATTGTGAGGAAAGAATCCTTGCCTTAGCAGGAGAAGAGAGAGATCATTCAAAAGGTGCAATGGAGACCTGAATGTCTTGGAAAACAAATAAGATTCTTGGCGCAAACAAAAACAGAAATTGATTGAGAAAGATCAGCAGGTCTGGCAGCATCTGTGGGGAGAAAGTTAATGTTTGCAGTCCTATGAACTTTCTCCAGAAAAGGTGGTATTTATGCTTGTGGCAAGGTGTGGTGGCAAAAGGAGTGAGTGGATAGTCAGAAATGGAGCCCAGAGAGAAAGAGGCAAAGAGAAAGGCAGGCAGGCAAATGGATTGTTAATAGTAAACCAAGTAAGAAAACAACATGGGTGATAATGGGGGTTATGAATAGTTGAAAATGGTTTGACTATGCTGAAGACAACTCATGACAGGACCTGGGGTATCGGTAATAAATAAGGAAGGAGCTGTTCATCCTTTAAAATAGTTAAACGCGATATTGAGTGCTGATGTTGTAAGGTCCTCAAGTGCAGGATGAGGTGTTATTCTTCCAGCATGTTATTTTAGTTGCACCTGCAAGAATGAAGCAAGAGAGACTAGCCATCCTTAGTGCCACACAATATTCCAACCCTCCCTGAGGGATAGCTATTCTTTCTGTAATGCCCATACCAGCATGAAACTTTGTCATGATTCAATGAAGCAGCATGGATGTTGTGATGGCTTCCATTGGTTGTAAACAACTTTTATTAAACAAGAGGGAAAATGAAGAATGAATAAAGCAGTAAGCAACAGTTGCAGGTGGGATTACGCAAGGGATGCTGGCTTCTCCGGAATCAATATATTTACCATCAGTGAATGGTATGTTCAGCCAACTCAGGTCCATTGAAAGTGGTTGCCGATGTGGTCTGGTATTGGTTGCTGCAGCTCATATTGCTGTGCTGTAGGATGGTGATGTTCCTCTTGATGTATGTCAGCAGACTCTTACTCAATGCAATATTGTGGCTCTGAAAGATCCTCAATCACTTGTTACGTCCTCCAGTTATCCAAAGTATATCATGCAAGGGTTATGTGGCAGTCCTTGTCTGTACTGTCTTCCAACAAACTCCCAGGCCTGACCGAGCATGGAAACCTCATGTTGAGAAGACATTGTGTGGCACTTGTTGGCTCCAATGAATGATGGTAGTGTGTTACCTATAAGCTGGGCTTTGTGATATAGAATAGAACTGACTCAGATGTATGTCACCCAAGCAATGTGACACATGTACGGTGGAGGATTACAAGTATACCAGGAAGAAGAAGACCTCATGTCCCTAGCTCCCACATTACACAAGAGAGGTGTAATTGCACATAAGATAATGGTGCATATGTTATATATGCCCAAGGTGTGAAGTAATAACTCTTGGACATTGAGTAGACATAAGATTTTCAAATGTGTTTGTGAAACGAGGAACATAGGTGAAATTTGATAGCTTGCCTGCCTAGTGCCTGGAGAGGAAAATGCAGTAGGTTTGGGTTAATCAGTGGTAAGGTAGAATCTTGTCAACAAAGTCACAGGAAATGACCTTTTTCCAACCAGAAAGAATCTAACCATCTCCCTTTGACATTTAACTGCATTACCATCACTGAATGCCTCATCATTACCATGGATTTAAACCTAACCAGTCAAGCCATATGAGTCCTATGTCTACAATAGGTCAGAGGCTGAAAGTCCACTAGATTGGCTCCACCTTACATATTCAGTTCTTCTCCCAACAGTGCACATTGGCACCTACGTGTACAACACGTAAGTTGCACTACAGCAACTCCGAGGCTTCTTCAGCAACATGTTCCAATACAATGACTTCTACAATACAATCTAGAAGAACAATGGCAGTAGTTGCATGGGTACACTACAACCTGAAAATTTTCCCACAGACCATAGATCAACCTTACTGGAAATCATATTGCAGGCCCTCCACCATCACTTGATCAAACTCCTAGAATTACTAACCTACCAGCAATGTACATGTACCTATACCAGACAGTCTACAGCAACTCACCATCAACTTCTTGAGGACAATTAGCAATAAGCAACAAGTTCTGGCTTTGCCAGTGAAATTCAAGCCGCATGAGAACAAAAATTCTCTTAAAGTATATTTGTAACTCTAATGAGTGGTAAATGGTTAAATATTTTTATCATCTGCATACTCTTAGTACCTGTACATTTATCTAGACCAAAACTAATTTTGGGCTCAAAATATTTCCTGTATCTCCATTTTTATAAGATGCAATTTTAAAGAACTTTTCACCTAAATCCTTGTTAAGGTTTAGGGAAAATCTCAAGAACATACTCTGAAGCAAATTAACATGTGATTAGCCACTAGAATGTTTAAGTCTACATTTGTATGACAACTTTATTGTAGTGTGATTTGGTTCATAGACGGAGACTAATCCAAGCAAACCCACAGTGGATTTGACAGATTACCTGTAATGAAGTGAACGTGGGTAATGTTATAGCTTACCAATGTGTCAGAGAAGCAACAGATTCTTTTAGAGTCATAAAGATGTACAGCACCGAAACAGGCCCTTCAGACCACCTCGTCCATGCCAACCAGGTATCTTGAATTAATCTAGTCCCATTTGCCATAGTTTGTCCCAAATCCCTGAAAACGTTTCCTATTCACATACCCATGCAGATGCCTTTTAAATGTTGTAATTGTACCAGCCTCCACCACATCCGCTGGCACCACATTCCATATGTGCACCACCCTCTGCATGAAAATGGTGCCTCTTAAATCCCTTTTAAATGTTTCCCCTCTCACCTTAAACCTGTGCCATCTAGTGTTAGACTCCCCCGCCCAGAGAAAAAACCATGTCTGTTTATTCTATCCATACCCACCCTCAGCCTCCAATGCATTGATCAAGTTCTGAAAGCCTTTGACCAATTTCTCTAACCTCAGAACAAATAATATTATGAAAAAGCAAGTAATAATAGAAAAATTCAACATCCATGGGAATCCATTGTAATTGCGTTAATAATCTCTACAGCTTGGTAGAAAATTGTGACTATGGAGCTTTAAAATCAGAATTTACATGAGACAGAACTTATTAACTTTTGATGAGTCTTTGTCAGATTTCTTTACAGTCAAGTGAAGATTTAACTCAGATACTAGAAGTCAATTTCACTGATGTGGATGAAGGAACCTCACTGACACAAACAATGTCCATTATTAAGAAGTAACGCTTTATCTGCAAGGCAATAGGTCACTTTCAGAAACCATGCTGAAATAGGTGACAGATCAGCAAGAAGGTACATAACAACTCACACAAATAAGTTAGAGGTACAACAGCCTACTATAGAAGGCACCCCTATCTCTATAGGTAGGAATCAACAATAAACACTGCTCTTACCAACAATCCAAGAATGGATAACTAAATCAGAAAGCCTGTATATCCCCTGAAATTTGCACCTGATCTAAACTTGGTTCTATAAGCAGTATGTGCCCTGGGAAATCAGTATTATGTCTGAAATCAGTAATGTGTGAGCACATTATAGTACAGCATAGGAAGAAGCCTTTGGGCCCTCCATGCCTGCGCCAACAATGATACCAACTAAACTAACCATCCGCCTACATATGGTCCATATCCCTGTATTCTGAGAGTACTGCATGTTCGCTGAATTAGGCTGTCTAAGTGCTGTGAATACTCTGAAATCAACCTCAAGCACAGTCTTGTCTAAACCCAGCACGGTAAGAGCTCTACAACTGCCAGAAGACTGGAGGATAGCAAATGTTGCTCCCTTGTTCAAGAAGGGGAGTAGAGACAACCCTGGTAATTACAGACCAGTGAGCCTTACTTCAGTTTTGGGTACAGTGTTGGAAAAGATTATAAGAGATAGGATTTATAATCATCTAGAAAGGAATAATTTGATTAGGGGTTGTCAACACGGTTTTGTGAAGGGTAGGTCGTGCCTCATAAACCTTATTGAGGTCTTTGGGAAGGTGACTAAACAGGTGGATGAAGGTAAAGCGGTTGATGCGGTGTATATGGATTTCAGTAAAGCATTTAATAAGGTTCTCCACAGTAGGCTATTGCAGAAAATACAGAATCATGGGATTCAGGGAGATTTAGCAGTTTGAATCAAAAATTAGCTGGTTGGAAGAAGACAGAGGGTACTGTTTGATGGGAAATGTTCATCCTGGAGTTCAGTTACTAGTAGTGTACCAATTAGGGCCACTGCTATCTGTTACTTTTATAAAATGACCTGGATGAGGGCATAGAAGGATGGGTTAGTAAATTTGCAAATGACACTAAAGTTGGTGGAGTTGTGGATACTACAGAAGGATGTTACAGGTTACAGAGGGGCATAGATAAGCTGCAGAGATGCTCTGAGAGATGGCAAATGGAGTTTAATGCAGAAAATTATGAGGTCATTCACTTTGGAAGGAGTAACAGGAATACAGAGTACTGGACTAATGGTAAGATTCTTGGTAGTGTAGGTGAGCAGAGAGATCTCGGTGTCCATGTACATAGATCCCTGAAAGTTGCCACCCAGATTGATAGGGTTGTTAAGAAGGTGTACGGTGTGTTAAGTTTTATTGGTAAAGGGATTGAGTTTCGGAGCCTTGAGGTCATGTTACAGCTGTACAAAACTCTGTTGTGGCAGCACTTGGAGTATTGCGAACAGTTCTGGTTGCTGCATTATAAGAAGGATGTGGAAGCATTGGAAAGGGTGCAGAGATTTACCAAGATGTTGCCTGGTATGAAGGGAAGATCTTATGAGGAAAGGCTGGGGGGTTTGAGGCTGTTTTCGTTAGAGAGAAGGTGGTTAAGAGGTGACCTCATACAGACATACAAGATGATCAGAGGATTAGATAGGGTAGGCAGTGAGAGCCTTTTTCCTCCGATGGTGATGAGGGGACATAGCTTTAAAATTGAGGGGGATACATATAGAACAGATGTCAGAGGTAGGTTCTTTGCTCAGAGAGTAGTAAGGGTGTGGAATGCCCTGCCTGCAACAGTAGTAGACTTGCCAAGTTTAAGGGCATTCAAATGGTCATTGGATAAACATATGGATAATAATGGAATAGTCTAGGTTAGATGGGCTTCAGTTTGGTGTCACAGGTCAGTGCAACATCGAGGGCCAAAGGGCCTGTACTGCGCTGCAGTGTTCTATGTTCTAACTTAGCAATGTGAGTACAGAGTACCTTTTTACTATTTAAATCCATAGAACAATTTTGTAGATTGATATCATCACATTATTATATGGGTTGTGGATAGAGTTCAAACTTGCCTTTATTCAATCACGTAACTGCCTGGGACAGTAACAATAAATGGCTCAAATATTAAGATGATGTCAGATGATTTTAAATCTACTTTACCTTGGCATTATAGCACTGTAACAAAGGAAGTTGCTGAAAGGCTACAATTAAAGGGAATTATGCAATGCTTTTAAAAGGTTCCTGCTTTGTTACTGTCGTCATTTATGTAATCAATTGCAGTGGTTTTGGAATTTTCACTATTATAAAATGGAGCAAACACTGCTGTTGCCAAAAGTATAGAGAAATGATAGCCCAAAGATCAGGACTTTAAAGTCTTGCATTTATATGACACTTTTCACAATCACTAGATGTTTCAAAGAGCTATGCAACCAAAGATGTTTTTTTAAATGTGGTTATTGGTGTGATGGAAGAAATATGACAGTTACAGCAAGCTCCCACAACAATTTTATTTTAAGTCAGTGTTAAGTAAATGTGCTAAAATACAACTGAAATACAAATCCACTGAGAGTGACATAGAAACTCATCAAAATATTTGATGGTTGATTTGTTTCTTGAAAAAATCATAAACTTGAAAGTTGCAAGTCACCAATATATTGGGGTTTCCATCAAAATTGATAAAAGGTTAAGCAATAAGGAAGTGAAAGTGTATAGAGACGGGTGAATTTACATTTTACATCTTTCGTCAGTACAATCCACTAACAGCCTCTGACTAGATGTTGTGCTTGTCTTATGTTCTTTCTTTTCAAATCCTTTTTTCCACTTACATTCCAACACTATGACAGGGAATTTTCAATTGCTCTAAAAGATAAATGAGGGAAACAGCTTCACACTGTGGTGTTTGTCTATGAAAAAATAGCGTTTGGTTAATATTTTACTGTTACAGAAAGGTTTTAAAGCTTGAAATCTTGATGTGTGATTCCTCCAATCAGTTGGGGGTATCTGAGGAGAGAAGAAAGGTGTTACGGATGGAATTAAGAAAGTGAAGGAAAGGAGAAAATGCATTTGATGGTGGCACCAAACTGGAGGTGGGTGAAACAGCAACAGGTGATCCACTGAATCCATTCAATATTTATCAAAATTCATTGACATTTACCAATAATCAAGACAAAAAAAAATCTAATTTACATGTTGATATAGGTTCATATTAACAGCATAATTATTCATTTAAAATACTTTTAATATCATGTAGAGGCAGCTGTGTGTAGACATTTATCTGATATGGATCCTCTGATGCAACTATGGCTTATCACTTATGAATTTTCATAAGATAGGAGTAACTGGAAAACCTGCTCGTCTGTTATTTACACTATGCTACACCAGTCAATTTGCCATCATGCTGAACTTGAATAAATTGGTTAATTTAGAGCAATTTGAATTTTTCAGATCAAATAGGTCTCAATGATGGAGGGATAATTTAGCCAATGTAGAAAGAAACAAAAAAGAAATGGAAGCAAAAAGAAGTAGTGAGGATAACAGAGTTAAACCTAAGTGGAAACAATGAAACAGAATTGAGTTCTGTTTCCTATTTCATTTGTTCTTTTGTGGAACGTGGTGTTGCTGACAAGGCCAACACTTATTACCCAATCCAATTTTCCCGCGAGAGAATGGTTATGAGCCTCTCAGAACTACTGCAGTCTGGGAGGTCAAGGTACATGCCACATTTTATAGCTCCAGAATTTTGACCCAGTGACACAGAAATGGCAATATATTTTCATTTAGTGTGACAGTTGAAGCAGAATTGCAGGTGATTTTTGCTGCCTTTGATTTTCTGAATGATGGAGACTCCATGCTTATGAAGTACTATTAAAAGGGATTGCGCAGATGTAGCAACATCTTGTATAGTCACATTGCACTAATGGCAAAGGATATTAGTGTTTAAGCAGTGATAATTGTGTGGGCTACATTGCCCTGGAGGGATTTGAACTGCTCAAGTGCTGATTATTTCCAATATCCAGGACAATTTTACAATATATTGCTGTGTCACCTATTTTTACATCTTTAAAATACAATATATGCTATGTGCTATTGTCTGTTACAGTAATGTGATAAATAATTTACAAGGAAGAAAACTGGTAAAAGTTCTTCAATACCATACAGTTGTAAATAAAAACAAAACGGTAACTTGAAATCCTCAGTAGGTCCAGCAACGTGGAGACTTTTCATGAGAACTGGGAAATTTGTTCCTATTTCTACCTCACCTTCACATGGCCCATCTCCGAATTTTCTCTACCTTGATTTCTGAGGACAGGTTATCAACCAATATTTAGATTGACCCTACTGAATCTCAGCTATCTTAATGACACTGCAGATCTCAAATCCTGTAATGATTATTCCAGTCATCCAGTTTCTTCATTTTCATTGCATCAAACAAATCTGCTCTCAACTGATGCCCTCCCTCCTAGTACCATGATGGGGTTCTCTTTGTCCTTACATTCCTTGCAACCAGCATATATTCAACATTCTCCATTACTTCTGCCAGCAAACACATCCTGTCAGCATTCCTCTCTCGCTGACAGACTTGTTCTCTCATCAGTTAGACCTATCAGCCCCCACACCGATTTCCATACATCTTTTTATACAAGTGCAGGAGATGAAATAATTGCAGTAGAAGACCATGGCACTTGGGAGAAGGAGCTCATTTGGCCCTTCAAGTCTGCTCTGTTATTCATGGAGATCATGTCTGATCTGATATTCCACTCCACTTTGCTGCCCGTAAGCTATAATCCTTGATTCCTTAACTGGCTAAAATCAGTTGATTAAAATTGTGGTTAAAATCTGTATCCCAATTTTGAATTTACTTAGTGACGTAGCCTCAACAGCCCTCTGCAATAAAGAATTCCACAGATTCCTCACCCTCAGAAGAAGAAATTTCTCCTTATCTGTCCTAGAATCTCCCACAAGGGGAAACAATCTACTACATCTACTCTGTCAAGTCCTCCAAGAATCTTTTATGTTTCAATAAGGTCACTTCTCATTCTTCTAAATGTGCACAGGTCCAACCTATTTAACTCTACTCGTAAGTGAGTAACTTCATAGTTGGTATCGAAACATTGAACCTCCTCTGGATTGCATCCAATGCCAGAATATCCCATTTTACATAAGGGGGCCCAAAACTGTGACCTAACTGGTGCTTTGAATAGGTTGAACAATTGCTCCCTTCTGTTGTACTCCATATATTGCCTTCGAAATAAGGGCCAACATTCCATTTGTCTTCCCACTGTCCCGAGCTTGGACACCAGCTTTTGAGATTCAGGGAGAGGACTCCCAAAGCTGTCTGTGCTGTAGCTTTTTGCAGTCATTCTCCATTTAAATAATATTCAGTTCCTGTATTCATCCAGCCAAATTGTGTAGCCACACATTTTGTTCCATCTGCCAAGGTTTGGCCCATTTGCTTAAACTGTTTATAGCTCTCTGCACATTCCTGGTGTCATCCTCACCACTTGCCTTCCCACCTATTTTTGTACCACCCTCAAAGCTGCAAAGAAATACATTCACTTTACATATCCAAGTCAGTAATTTATACTGGAAATAATTGCAGCCCCAGCACCAACTTGTGTGGCACATCACAAGTTACAGGTTGCCTACTCATTCCAACTCTCATCTAATTGTTGGCCAATTCTCAATCCATGCTAATGTACTACCTCCAGCACCATCGGATCCCATTTTATTAAACAGTCAAAAGTGTGGTACTGCAAATACCTTGTGAAAATCCAAATAAATCCATTGTTCCCCATTTATCAATCCAGCCTGCCATGGCCTGAGGGGGTTCTGGTCAGTGCCAGACATGACTTACCCTTCAGGAAGTTGTGGTGGCTCTGCTTGATCAAAGATTTTATTCCTAAATGCTCTGCTATTCCATTCCAAGAAAGAGACTAATATTTTCCCAATAACAGACATCAAGCTAACTAGCTTAAGTAAACTCCCCTTTTTAATCTCCTTTTCTGAAACGAAGATGTTACATTGGAAAACTACTAATCTCCAGAACTTTTTCAGAATCTAATAATTCCTAGAAATAACAACCAGTGTATCCACGTCTGTCATCACTTCCTCTAATATGCATCCCATTACACCCAAGGGATTTATCCATCTTAAGCCCCATCAGTTTCCATTTTACTTTTTCCTCTAGTAATAGTTATTGTTGAGGTTGGTTGGCTGCAGGAGCTGGTTTGTTGTTCTGCAGATGTTTTGTTACAGTGCTTGGTAACATACTCAGCGCAACATCTGATGAAGCAACGGTGTTTTGCTGCCTGGTTTTTAAACTCTGGGGTCCATTGCAATAGATTGCCTCACTTCTGGATTTCCTCCGTAGTGGAATATGTGGGGTTGATTTCAATGTGTTTACTAATAGCATGCTTCGTGGAGCGCCATGCTTCCAGGAACTCTCGTGCTTGTTTCTGCCTAGCCTGTCTCAGGATCTTGGTGTTGTCCCAGTCGAAGTGGTGGTTCTCCTTGTCCATGTGGATTGAATACTGGTTGTGTCTTTTTGTAGCCAGTTGGTGTTCATGTACTCTTTTTGTTAGTTTCCTTCCTGTTTGTCTGATGTAGTGTTTCTCGCAGTCTCTGCAGGGGATTTTGTAGATGACATTGATCCTGTCCATGGCAGGGAGTGGGTCTTTAGTTCAGGTGAGCCCTTGTCATAGGGTTGATGTGGGCTTGTGTGCCACTCTGATGCCCAGCGGTCATAGAAGTCTTGCAACAAAAAGGGCAACAACACAAGGCAGCAACATAGAACTACGCCAAGGAGGAGGAGGAATACCTTTTCCAAGTGCTAAAGGACAATGGATATCCAAAGAACTGGGTCAGGAGATGCCTACAGGAACAGCATCAGGAGGATTCTACACGCACCGACACACTCATCACACTACCCCACATCAGGAACACGTCATAACTCACCACAAGACTTCTATGACCGCTAGGCATCAGAATGGCACACAAGCCCACATCAACCCTACAACAAGTGCTCACCCGAACTAAAGACCCACTCCCCACCATGGACAGGACCAATGTCATCTATGAGAGTGCCTGCAGAGACCGCAAGAAACACTACAATTGGACAAACAGGAACGAAACTAACAATGAACACCAACTGGCTACGAAAAGACACGACCAATACTCAACTACTCATTAGTAGTTTTCCAATGTAACATCTTTGTTTCAGAAAAGGAGATTAAAAAGAGGAGTTTACTTAAGATAGTTAGCTTGATGTCTGTTATCGGGAAAATATTAGTCCACGTGGACGAGGAGAACCACCACTTTGATTGGGACAACACCAAGATTCTGGGACAGGTTAGGCAAAGACAAGCATGAGAATTCCTGGAAGCATGGCACTCCATGAAGCACGCTATTAGTAAACATATTGAACTCAACCACAAATACATTCCACTACGGAGGTAACACAGATGAGAGGTAATCCATTGCAATGGACCTCAGAGTTTAAAAACCAGGTCGGAAACACATCGACGCTTCAGCAGAGGCTGCACTGAGGAGGGTACCAAGCACGGTAATGAAACATCTGCGGAACAAACCAGCTTGGCGAGCCAACCAACCTCAACACCCACATCCCGAGCTACAAATCTACTCCAAAACCTTATAGATATTGTACTTATTTTCTCTTTCTTTGGCCCTTTGATTATTTTGCAATCTTGGAATGCTATTAGTGTCTTCCACTACAAAGACAGATGCAATGTATTTATTCAACTCCTCCATGACCTGGTTCAACATTATTACTTCCTAGCCTTATTCTCTGACAAACCCACATTCACTTTGATTTCTTGCTGCCTTTTTAAACATTTAAAGAAATGTTTGCCATGTGTCTTGATAATACCTGCAAGCTTACACTCAAAATTTTATCTTGGTTGCCTTTTGTTGTTTTTGTTTTAAACATTTATACAATCCTCTAGTTTACTATTAATCTTTGCCACATTGCAAGTTTCTTCTTTCAATTTGATGCTATCCTCAACTTCCCTAATTAACAGTGGTTGGCTTGTCTTCATCTCAAATCCTTCTTCCTCTGTGGAATGTCTTCACTGTGAGCCATGAATTGTTTAAGGAAATAAAGAACTCCAGGCACTGGAGATCTAAAACAAATACAAAAGTACAGAAATTGAGGTGGCTCCATAGAGATAAGAGGAGCTAATGCTTTGTGTCTCTGACCTTTCGTCAGAATGGAACTATTTTCTTTTACGCATGCCATTGTTTCTTAACTGTTTGCTGGTCCTCTGTCTACTCCAGCCAGCTTTGCCATCATCCCTTTTTAACCATGAGTAATTTCACTTAGTGCAGTTGTTGCTGAACCATATTCTTACCTCAAAATTCCACCATGTTATGGTCACTGTTTCCAAGGTGATCTTTTACTCAGGCATCATCTATTAAAGCTGCTTCATTACATATCACCAGTCCAAAATAACCTGATCCCTGGTTGGAAGCACAGAATATTGTCCGAGGAAACTATCCAGAATATCCTGAATGAATCCTTTCGCTACCAATTTCAAAGACCATAACTTTCTCCATTCAATGATTGAAAATGCCCTCAACCACATCTCGATTCCCAAACTTCCACCCTCACATCCTCTCCCCTCCCCCAAAAAAAATCCCCCTTGTCCTCACATAACACCCTACCAACTTCTGCATCTAGGATATCATTCTCTGCCACTTCCACCACCTACAATCTGAACCCACAACCAAAGATATATTTCCCTCCCCACCCCTATCTGCCTTTCACAGGGACTGCGCTCTCCACGACTCCCTCATCTGGTCCACACTTCCCACTAGCCTCACCACCCCCAGCACCTTTCCCTCCAACCGCAGGAAATGCTACACCTGCCCCCCTCCACCTCAGCTCCATTCAAGGCCCAAAGTAAATCTTCATATCAAACAGGAGTTCACATCCATCGACTTGGTGTACAGTATCCCATTGACCCAGATATGTCCTCCTCTACATGTTAGACCAAACATAGACTCTGAGACTTTCATAGAGTATCTATGCTCTGTATGTGACAAACGACATCAGCTTGCAGTCGCCAACCGTTTCAACTCCACTTCCCAGATGACGTCCATCCTGGGCCTCCTCCAGTGTCACAGTGACACCACACGCAAACTGAAGGAGCAACACCTAATATTCTGCCTCGGGAGCCTTCAGCCCAATGGCCTAAACATGGAATTTACCAGTTTTAAAATTTCCCAGCCCTGGCCTCATTCCATGTCCATCCTCTCTCCCAACTATCCACCCCACCCATCCCCCTGACAAGCCCCAGCATTGCATACCTGCATTCACTTGTCACTATCCCACCTACCTTCCCCTGCACCACCCCTCATCTCTTTCACAGCTCCCTTAACCATCGCTGTTTCTGAATAAGGGTCCCAACCCGAAACGTCAACTTTCCTGCTCCTCTGACACTGCCTGGCCTGCTGTGTTCCTCCAGCTCCACAGTGTTGAGTCTATCATTTCATTCTTTACTTGCACCATTCTGTTCCCACACCATGACAATCACCACCGAACTTTGTGTTTACTTCCAGCCTCAATTACTTGCTCATAACGTATTCATTTCTAAATCTGATCCCCTCAAAAACGTCACAGATTTGAAACTTTGATTCGATTCTCCTTCTACAAAGGTTGCTAAATTTGTTATTGCTTATACTTTTATTTTGGAGTTTCAGGATCCATAGAATTTGCTTCCAACTTGAATTATTCACAAATCATTACATAAAATCCTTCCCAAAATGTTAACGATATTCTACCCAAGAAATTGTGAAAATGTCTCCCCTTTCCACTGTAGGGCATGACACACTTCATCAGAACTTTGCTCGTAAAATATTGATCTAAAAGTTCTGCTTCTCTTTTGTCATCCCAAAGCAGAACTCTTAGCATGGTAGACTTAAGATGACATTTTAACTCTATTTTTCTCCCTCACACCGCCAGAACATTTCCAAGCACAGATGCCATCATTAACAATGCTCATGCTACTCAACATTGTGTCAAGTGACTTACTGGGAGCTCCTATGCAGACAAGAGATTTAGGCACAAAATGAACAGCCTTCTAGGAGGCAACTTGTGCTTGTAATCTCCACGGATCATAACTTCTATATGTGGAAGCATTTCCATTGCAGGAAGATCCAACTATACCACTCAAGAAATTTGCAAGTACGAAAGAGGACTGAAGTAACAACACAAGAAAATAAGATCCATAGACTTTTACTGGGCAAAATATGGCAACGTGACTCAAAAACAAAATGCCCGCATATTCAAGGCTATTTATCTAGTTAGGAAAGGTTTGAGTACATTAAAAGGGAATATTCAACTTTGGATTGCAAGTGAATGATAGTTTCCTCTAGAAACAGCTGGTAGCATTGGATATCCAACACCAAGTCATCAGATAGTTTATGCTGCAATCTATGTAAGTTCATGTTTGGCATTTCTTAAAAGCTTAAAACCCTAACACCTTATTAACTTGCATCCGGATGTGCCATGTCAGCACCTAAGCTTTCAATTTTTGAACATGATTCGACAGGTTCTTGAATTCTTTTAATATTGATGATTTCCATCGTCACATGCTGTACTACTTGATGTTCTTCAGGTTCTTCTGTTGACCCCAAGATCTCAGCAGATTTTTCTTCAGATCGTTGCACAATTTCAGAATTGTCTTTCAAATGCCCAGTGTCTCCCTGTACATTCAAATCCCCTTCTTCTATTGGCTCCTCAGTTTTCTCAGTAGTCACGCTGTCTGATCCATCACCCTTACTCTTGTCTCTGAAAACCTCTACACCCAACATTCGTAGATAATGAAAACGCTCATTCCTGGCAACAAAGGCGCGGATTGAATTCTTTCCCCTCCAGCCACACAACACAATTGGGCACTTTGGACCTTCAATATTTCTGTAAAAATAATTGTGGACAGTAGGTGGGAAGAAAAATAACAAACATTAAAAAGATTGAGGACTTGATTCAATTAGTTATACATATTTATTTACCGATATCGGCATCACTGGCAAGGCCTGCTTTTACTTCCTATTCCCAATTGCCCTGAGGGTAGCGTGAGCTCTCTTCTGAACTGCTGCAGACCTCTGGTGCTTTTAGGAAGGGAATTCCAAGATTTTGACCCAGTGACAGTGAAGGCATGATTATGTAATTCCACATCAGGAAGGTGAGAGACCTGGAGGGAAACTTGCAGGTGGTGGTGTTACAATGCATTTGCTACCTTGACCGTTCTGGTGATACAGTCACGTGTGGAAAGTGCTGTCAAAGGATCCTTGTTGTGTCACTGCAGTGCATCTCCTATGTGGTACACACTGCTGCCACCATGTGTTAGTGGTGAATGGAGTGAATGTTAAAGGTGGTGGTAAGGGTGCCAATCAATTAGCCTGTGTCTTGGGTGGAATCAAACTTTGAGTGTTGTTGCAGCTCCACCTATTCAAGGAAGTGCAAAGCATTCCAGCACAATTTCTGCTTATAACTGTTCACCATCTAAAACGCACAAGGAAACAGAAGCAGAAATACTCACTACAGAGCTCAGAGTTTCTGATCTGTAGCCCACAGTACTTTTAATGTTTGTCCAGTTCAATTTCCAGTCAAAGGGGTGTTGATAGTGGTAGATTTCGGCAATGGTAGTGCCATTGAATATGATGGAATAATGGTTAGATTCCGTTTTGTTGGAAACGGGTCCTACCTATCAGGCACATGTGCAGCGTAAATATTATTTGACATTTATCATCTCTAACCTGGACATTGTTGAGGTCTTGCTGCATTTGGGCAGCTGAAGATAGTTAGATCTAGACCACTACCCTAAAGAACACCTGCAGAGAGCCCTGAGCTAAAATGATTGATCTCGAAAAACTAAAACTACAATCCTTTTTGTTAGGTATGAGTCCAACCTAGGGTCAGTTTTCCAACTGATTCACATTGACTCTAGTTTTGCTAGGGGCCCTTGATGAAATACTTGGTGACACTCTGCCTCAAATTAAGGGCAGTGAGTCACACCTCACTTCGGTAAGTTACTTTTTTGAATTTTTGGACAGATTGAGGGAATTGGGGAGAAAAAAACTCAGGCTTATTTTGAAAAGGCGTTTTCCCCAAACAAATAGCCTACAATTTTGAAGCACGGAAAGGTATGAACCAAAACTGGCAGATTAGATTTGCAGTTTAAGATGACCACCGAGAGTTAATTGATCTGCCTCCAGCATCATGATTCCAACTTTTAAAATGGAATGTATTTATTCTCTATTCTCCAGAAGAACTGTAGAAAATAAATAAGTGGAATAGCAACAAATTACAGAACGGACAGACAATTAAAGGCAAGAGTGAGGAGTCAAAAATGCTCCAAACAATCAAGCTGGAGAAATGACTGCTAGCTCATAAAGCAGCTATTATCGTAATCACTATTTTCCTCCTGCAGCTCATGAAGATTTGTTTGAAATGTCCACTAAGACAGTTCCACAAAGGGAAAAATGGTGTATATCCATACTGAGTGAACACAGCGCTCATGCACAGAACATATCACGAAAGCCAAACATAAGGGGCGATAAAAAAAAGAATTACGCAACGATGAACAACATGGCAAAAACAGTCTTTACTTTTTAGAAAATGGATGGACGATTCCAACAGTGCAAAGCAACTTTAGGCAGATATCCCAGAGACAAGAAGTCAGTGGTGAAAAGACTGACATGATGACAGAAAGAATAGAAAATAAAGAGGTGTGGATGTTATATACAAGGGCAACTGGCTGAACTATCCAATATATAAAACTTACACATTAGGATGGGGAAGACCAGAGAGTCGTAAACTATTCTGCAGGAGTTACTATTGAAATACTTCAAGGGTAAGATGTGGGACATTGTGCTGGTAAATACAGAGTACTCGGATTTTGGATAACGTGAAATTTCAGAGGAAAAGTTTGGGGTGGGGGAGGGATGGATCAACAAACAGTAATGTAACAAAAGGAGGACAGCTGGAGAAGACCAGCACTCAGAGAAACCAAGCATCCTGGTAATTACTCACAAAGGTCTCAGCAATAGATTGTGATTAGACTGAGAAGCCCTACAGTGGAGAAACAGGCCATTCGGCCCAATGGATCCACACCATCCCTCCAAACAGCATCCCACCCAGCCCCATTCCCCTCCCCTATCTCTGCAATCCTTCATTTCCCATGGTTAATGCATCTAACTTAAACACCCCTGAACACTATAGGTAATTTAGCATGATCAATACACCTAACCAGCATATCTTTAGACCCATGGAGGAAACCTGGGCACCTGGCAGAAATCGACAGATAGAGGGAGAATGTGCAAACTCCACACAGTCACCTGAGGGTGGAATTAAACCTAAGTCCCTGACGCTGTGAGGCAGCAGTGCTCACCGCTGAATCACCGTGCTACTCCAAATGGTGGTGGGTTGGTGGGGAGAACTAAAACCTTAGGCCAGCAATATATTGAAGTTTAAAGCATTATTGGTAATGATATATCATTGGAAGGTGGACAACAGACATGGAAAGTGTCAATATGAAATCAGTGTTATTGGTGCTAAATTAAGTATAGTACTTTAAATGTGGACATCAGATTTATTTTGGAATAAATTATTTAAAATAAAACTGGCACATAACTCTTAAGTATAAACTTAATCCATGACTCCCTTATAGTTTAATAAAAGAAGGAATGAATGTGAGTGGTCTAGTGGTTAGCACAGTCAACCTATAGGTTAGAATTCTGAATTCTATCATGACAGGTCAGAATCTAGTGATTTTGATTTGCAGAATGAATTGACAAAGAAAGCTGCTGGAATAGGCTTTGCATCACAAGGATACATGTTTTTAGACATTAGTTGAAGATTGCTGCAATGTCCACCAAAGTGAATACTGAACAACTTGAAAAGGGCATGTAATGCTACAGTTGTTAAAAGTGCAAGCAAAAACAAATAATCTATTGAAAACTTACGAAGGATCTGGTTCATACTTCAACACAACACTCCCCATACCTGGTTTAATGAAAAAGTGAATACAGTAAGTATTCATTAACTCCATTAGAATAGTTCTAAGATAATATTTCAATTTCTACTGAACAATTAGTAGGCTGACGAATATACTGGTACGTTACGTATATTGTGACGTGAGTAAGTTACTTTGAAAAAGATACAGGTGCTAATTATTAAGACACTTCTATGCACCTTACCCAACTAGAACAAATCACAACATTTAGCAAAGCTAAATTGAAAAAAAATGACTTAAATGCCACACACATTGCTGGGCAATATTTTCATTGTTATCTTCATTTATATACAATATATTAGATACAATTTAATATCTATAAAGTATTGCACCCAAACCTAGTATAGCTTGGACTATATAATTCCACTAATTCTCATGTAAAAAGTAAATAAAGATTAATGTCGATGTCAAACAGAAAGATCAAATAGGCAGTATGCAAAATGCACATGAAAAGACTATCAGCAGATGTTGTCTACATGCAATTTTGTTTTCCAATTTCAATTTTTGGTGTTTCCTGTTGACTTAAAAAAGGCAGTTTTAAAGCGAATGCTAACAATGCCTACAGACTTTAATCATATTTTGCATAGTAAGACACTTTAGCTGGTTTCAAATTTCAAATGCAAACATATTGGGAATTATAAGATGCAGTGAATTATCTCCTGATCGAACAACTGGCACTTTTGATCCTTCATGTTAAGTTTCTAAATTTTACTTTTAATATCGTAAGCTGGAACACATTTTATACTCAAAAAGGTATAGACTATTTCTGAGCAATGTAAAAAATTGCAACAACAGGATAACTGTGTGACATTTGTACTTTTAAAGAAAAATTACAATCATTTATTTTGTTATATTAAGGGCTCTTTTCTCAATTAGAAGTGCCAACATCGCAACTTACTCAGTTTCTTTGCTTGTTTCTGTGGTTCACTTGTAAGCTTGCCAATGAATGGATTTTCTTGTGTTAACAGCACCATAACGTCTTCAATACAAATCTTAATGATTCTTTCATTAATGTATGGATTGATAGTATAAATCCCCTGAAGAACATAAGCGAATACTATTAGCTGTCTATGTTTTACTTTGAAGAACAAGCATCTAATTTCTAATACTAATACAATACCAATAGTAACATGTACTGATCAGGCTTGTCTGCCAGATAATTCAAGAAAAGCAGACTCTAGAGTATCCCTTTCTTTCTCTAAAAATCAAAGGTTCTCTTTTCACAAGGTTGTAGATTGTCGTGCTTACATTGAAAACAATTCATGCTTCCAACAGTGTGCACATCAGGTTTCTAAGAATAATAAATTTGCGTCATTTAGGATGTATCCACCACTGGGACAACAGAATTCCACAGTCTTTTCCAATCGCCCATGCCAAAAAAAATTCAAGAAGAATGACACATAAATAGCATTAAGCAAGCTGCCCAGTCCCTAGTCACCAGCCACAGTGCAGTACCAGGTCTTGGGAAGCTAGAAATAGCCAACGGGGCTGGAATTCAGGTACTGCTCTTCTCCAACTCAGCATTTGCTTCATTCATGCAGTGGTAAATTGCAAGAGCTCCTGTTGCAAATATCTTGAATTGAACTCTTGATTTAATGCAACTGCTCTTACGAGTCGTAGCAATTCAAAATAACTGCACCCATCTCCCTTAAAAAAACAGATCACAAAACTACAGCCAAAAATATTAATTAATTTATTTAGTCTTAATCATTGCCTGAGTGTTCAAGATTTGGACACATTCTTCATGGCACCCAAATTAGCAAAATTTCTCCTTCATTAATTATGAATTTAAAAATGCATCGTTCCCATGGCACAGTACAGTTCCAAGGCCACAGTCCAGATTGCATTAGGTTAGGTCTAGGTTACATTATGTACACGTCAACTCTCAAATTTCTTTCAAGAAGGAATAACGTACAAACCACACAGTCACTTAATGAGTTAACTCTTCAACACCCCAGGTGCAATCACACTCAAACAGTTCAACACATCAGCAATCATCAATTAAACTCAAAAAAGTAAGAAGGGTCAAGCCTTTATTCAAGCTGTCAACTACATGGTTTTCCTCGTGTTTGTAATAGAAATTAATGATTCTCTGGCACAGTGACTCTTGCACTGAAAATCTCTTTTCTTTGCTGATTGTTAGGATCCAAACTGAAGTTGGTTTTGGCAATCTCAGCCGAAGTCTAAATATATTCAAGACCATAACTGCAGAACTGTAAACAGCTGCTTAAAAGTTGTTAACAGATATTTAGGATAACAGAACCACACAATCACAAATACCAAAGAGAATTAGGGAGAGGGGATCCACTTTGGGTACAAATTGGACTTGCTGAGCTATGTTTTCCACTCAATTATTTTAATAAATGTAGAGGGTAAAATTTAGCGTGAACTACAGCAGCCAGGCAGCATGAGAACAATTTTTATAATAGAAGACCCCCATCGCCCCAGTTATACTGTCTGCCGTCACCTTGTCAGGCAGAAGAGACAAAAGTTTGAATACACTTACAAGATTTCAGAACAGCTTCTTCCCCATTGTTATCAGACTTTTGATCAGACATCCCAAATGGTTAATTCCGATCTCTCTCAGCACTGTAACACTATATTTTGCACTCTGTTGTGCCATCCTGGTTCACTTTGTACGGTAAAATCTGCCTGTATAACACCCAACACAATACTTTTCACTGTGTCTCAGTATGTGTGACAACAATAAATCATACTCAGACTCATTAAAACAAATTGTTGGAGTGTGGTAACTTGGTGTAACTTAAAGCGTTTATTACAATAAACACAGTTTAGCCCACCACCAGTAAACAACAATATTTCAAATAGCTGAAAATGTTGTTTAAGCAACTACACAAAATCAGATGATAGTTTATTGATTTATTCCCATGGAATCATTTAAAAAGTATATCCCATGTTTATTAAATGGTCTTACAACCATGTTGAACTTAAGAGTCTCTTTATTGACTGTAATTACCAGAAAGTTTCCATGGTGGCTGGTTCCATTCAGTCTTGACTAGCACAGCAAGCATTTCACGCAGTGCTTTCTTTTAAAGAAACTCAAAAGATCACAGAAACCCAACATAATAAAATGTGAGGCTGGATGAACACAGCAGGCCAAGCAGCTTCTCAGGAGCACAAAAGCTTACGTTTCGGGCCTAAGACCCTTCATCAGAGAGGAGGATGGGGTGAGGGTTCTGGAAATAAATAGGGAGAGAGGGGGAGGAGGACCAAAGATGGAGAGAAAACAAGATAGGTGGAGAGGACATTATAGGTGGGGAGGCAGGGAGGGTATAGATCAGTCCAGGGAAGACGGACAGGTCAAGGAGGCGGGATGAGGTTAGTAGGTAGGAAATGAAGGTGCAGCTTGAGGTGGGAGGAGGGGATAGGTGAGAGGAAGAACAGGTTAGGGAGGCGGAGACAAGCTGGGCTGGTTTTGGGACGCAGTGGGGGTAGGGGAGATTTTGAAGCTTGTGAAGTCCACATTGATACCATTGGGCTGCAGGGTTCCCAAGCGGAATATGAGTTGCTGTTCCTGCAACCTTCGGGTGGCATCATTGTGTCACTGTAGGAGGCCCATGATGGACATGTCGTCTAAAGAATGGGAGGGGGAGTTAAAATGGTTCGTGACTGGGAGGTGCAGTTGTTTATTGTGAACCAAGCGGAGGTGTTCTGCAAAGCGGTCCCCAAGCCTCCACTTGGTTTCCCCAATGTAGAGGTAGCCACAACGGGTACAATGGATACAGTTACACCCCTTTGGCAGATGTGCAGGTGAACATTTGCTTAATATGGAAAGTCATCTTGGGGACTGGGATGGGGGTGAGGGAGGTGGTGTGGGGGCAAGTGTAGCACTTACTGCGGTTGCAGGGGAAGGTGCCGGGTGTGGTGGGGTTGGAGGGCAGTGTGGAGCAGACAAGGGAGTCACAGAGAGAGTGGTCTCTCCAGAAGGCAGACAAGGGTAGGGATGGAAAAATGTCTTGGGTGTTGGGGTCGGATTGTAGTTGGCGCAAGAGTAGGAGGATGATGCGTTGTATCCGGAGGTTGGTGGGGTGGTGTGAGAGAACGAGGGGGATCCTCTTGGGGCGGTTGTGGCGGGGGCGGCGTGTAAGGGATGTGTTGCGGGAAATGCGGGAGACACAGTCAAGGGTGTTCTCGACCACTGCGGGGGGAAAGTTGTGGTCCTTGAAGAAGGTGGACATCTGGGATGTGCGGGAGTGGAATGCCTCATCCTGGGAGCAGATGCGGCGGAGGTGGAGGAATTGGGAATAGGGGATGGAATTTTTGCAGGGGCTGGGCGGGAGGAGGTGTATTCTAGCTAGCTGTGGGAGTCAGTGTGCTTGAAATGGACATCAGTTTCTAGCTGGTTACCCGAGATGGAGACTGAGATGTCCAGGAAGGTGAGGGATGTGTTGAAGATGGCCCAGGTGAACTTGAGGTTGGGGTGGAAGGTGTTGGTGAAGTGGATGAACTGTTCGAGCTCCTACGGGGAGCAAGAGGTGGCGCCGATATAGTCAATGTAACAGAGGAAGAGGTGGGGTTTGGGGCCTGTGTAGGTGAGGAAGAGGGACTATTCCACGTAACCTACAAAGAGGCAGGTATAGCTTGGGCCCATGCAGGTACCCATGGCCACCCCCTTTGTCTGTAGGAAGTGGGAGGAATCGAAAGAGAAGTTGTTGAGGGTGAGGACGAGTTCGGCTAGGCGGATGAGGGTGTCGGTGGAGGGTGACTGGTTAGGCCTGCGGGACAGGAAGAAGCGGAGGACCTTGAGGCCAACTGCATGAGGAATACAGGTGTATAGGGACTGGACGTCCATGGTGAAAATGAGGTGTTGGGGGCCAGGGAATTGTAAGTTCAGGAGGAGGTGGAGGGCGTGGGTGGTGTCATGGACGTAGGTGGGGAGTTCCTGGACCAAAGGGGAGAAAATGGAGTCCAGATAGGTGGAAAGGAGTTCGGTGGGGCAGGAACAGTATCTCTGATCACAGAAACCCAATAGATGTTAAACTAATTTTGCACTTGAAAAGACCTTACCAGGGCTGAGGAATTGGGCAGAAAATAAATCAGGAGATGGAAAAGCCATGTAAGAAAGGTACTATTACAATAATCATGGGAGATTTCAATATGGAGGTGGCCTTGGAAAATCAGGTTGGGAGCAGATTCCAATAAAAGGAAATTGTGGAATATCTACAAGATGGTTTTGTCAAGCAGTTTGAGGCAGAGCACACTCGGGAACAGACGGCTCTGGATTTGGTGATGTGCAATGAGGCAAACTTGATTAGGAAGCTTAAGGTGGTGAATGCTCTGGGGCAGCAACCATAATATGATAGAATTCACACTGCAGTCTGAGGGGGAGAAGCTTGAATCAAATGTAATACTGTTACAATTGAGTCAAGACAACCACAAAGGCATGAGGGAGGAGCTGACCAGAATTGATCGAAATGGTAGCAGACGTTGGTGGAGCAATAATGACAGTAGTTTTTCTGGATAATTTGGTCAATTCTGAGGATTTCTGGATAACTTTGCAGACACAGCAGAAATTCATCCAAAAAAAGAAGAAACATACTAATGGGAGGACAAAATAACCATGCCAGACAAGGCAAGTCTGGGACAGCACAAAAATAAAAGAAAAGGCATTGTGAATTGGGAAGCCAGAGGATTGAGAAGCCTTTAAAAGCCACCCAAGGACAGCTAAAAAAGAAGTTAGGAGGAAGATGATGAAATGCAAGATAGGTAGCAATATAAAAGAACATTTAAGAGCTTCTGTGGTTATATAACAAGGTAAAAGACAGAGAGCAGTGGCTATTAGATGGCAGGAAAATGAGATTGGAGTAGTAGTTAAGGGGAACTAAGAAGTGGCACAGGAACCGAGGAGGTGCTTTGCATCAGTGTTCACAATGGAAACCACCAGCAGCATACCAGAACAACAAGCGAGCAGGGGGCAGAGGTGAATGTATTGGCCATCACTAAGGGGAAGATGCTGGGTAAGATGATAAATCACCCAGGCCAGATGGGCTATACCCTAGGGTTCTGAAGGAGCCAGCTGAGGAGATTGTAGAAGCATTGGTGCTGATCTTTCAAGAAGCATCAGAATCAGAGGGGGTCCCAGAGGACTGGGAAATGGCCAATCTAACACACCTAGAGAGGCAGAAGGTAGGAAGTTATCAGCCAGTTTGCTTGACCTCGATCACTACTAAGATTTAAGAGACGATCATTAAGAATGAAATTGCTGGGAACTCGGAATTGCATGGTACAGCTGAACTGGCACAGCTTCATCAAGGGGAGGTGATGCTTGACAACTCTGTTAGAATTCTTTGAGATGGTAAGAAGTAATTTAAACAGAACAGCCAGTGAACACGACCTATTTGGATTTCAAGTTGGGGTCTGACAAAGTGTCACACAGGACACTGCTAAATAACTGTCCATGGTTGTTAGGGTGGAATGCTCTTCAGAGGGTCAATGCAGACTCAATGACCAAAGTGCCTCTGCACTGCAGGAATTCTGCTACAAGACAAACAAGAAGCAGCCCATCTAATTTTCCTTCAAGCATCCTGATACAAATGATCACAGTTTCTGAATAACCATTTCAATCAATCTCCATCAAACAGCCTGCAACAGATCCGAAAAATAGACAAAGGGAAACTCAGTGCTGGAGTGTTTTGGAAATTACAGATTCAAATAATTTTTCCCTCCAAAGTATGGCATGCAGTAGATGGGGGCATGTCTGAAATGCTGCTTCTCAAGATTTTAATGTCTGAAACAGATCCTTCTGATTTGCATTAGTTCCACTTTCAATGACTTCAGTGAGAATCTGTTCCAAGCCATTCACTCATTTGGGAGGCAAGGGTTTGAAATAACACATGCTGAAGTTTAAAAAACATTATTTCCAATTCAGGGTAATTCACTGCGTCCAAGGAAACAACTCCATCTCTCAGCTCACAGGTGGTGCTCTAAAAACATGGGATCAAGTCCATCTTTCTGATTGTTTACCTACCAGGTTTTTAAAAGCCTGGTAAGCCTGACTTACTGTAGTTTGAAAAAGTAAACCCCATTTTATTTTAAGAAGAACCCTCTTAAAAAGAAGTTTCAGCAACTGTCCTTGCTCCATGGTAAGATGGGTTCATCCAAATAAAAACAAAATACTGCAGATGATGTTGCAAATTCAAAATAAAAGCAGATTACTGGAGAACTCAGCAGCTTGAGTCCGAGATTACTTTGCTTCTCACTCCACAGATGCCACTGAACTTGCCAGAATGGTTAACTCTCCCTCCCACAGCTATCATGGTTATGATAGTTATCTATTGTCCTATTTATCTGATACCACCACAAATCAAAGTATTTCCAGAAGGTGAGATTGCAATTTAGTACACCTACCCTTAGAATGCAAAGCTTCATTCGCTGCTAGATTCCTGTGTCAGTAAAAGGGACAAAGGTTTGACAATATTGGGTGCAGGACCCATGGATGGCAATGATGATTTAAAGACTTCTAAAGGGATTGTTCCAAATAATTAATGTTATATTTATTACGTAATACCCATCTCTCTTTCTCTGTCCCATCTGCAAGAACGTCTAAACATTTTATGATTTTCCTTCAAGATCCTACCTGGAGTACTGTGTTGTTATGGACATCAATTCTCAGCAAAACTACACAGGGCAACAGTACAGCGCACATTCACCAAAATAACACCTAAATTTTATGAGGTAAATTAAGACTGCTTGCATAAGCTTGATTTTGAGGGGTCTTGTGGTACAGTGGTATTGTCCCTACAGCTGGGCCAAAAGGTCAGAGTTCAAACCCATCTGTCTTAAAAAGGTGTGCTGTAATATGCTGTAAACTGGATGACTGAGAGTCATGAAGTTTGATTTTACCTTGTGGAGTTTAGTGAGTTGTAGAGTGACATGACCAAAGCTCTTGAAAATGACAAATGACAAGTGACAGATGATTAATTTCAATAATTAGTACCCTAGTAGATAATTTAGATAATTCAGAAAAAGGAAGTGTTTTTTAAAAATTACAGCTTGACCATTAGAGAGCACTTTTTTTCAGAAAATCAGATGCAGAGATATAAAAATAACACTTCCTAGCTAGAGGCTGTGGATGATAAAAGGTCAACTGAAAGTCACAAACTGAAGACTGATAAACTTTTAACCAACTGAATGCAAAGGAAATGGAAATGTAAAGGACAACCAGATCTGTGGCATGGATCAGTCATGACCCAATCAAATGATGCTATTCGCTGGATATACTGATGAGATGATTGCTGTTCTTATAAATTATTGCGACAATTGCAGCTTAAAATGCAAATAAATTTGTTACTTGGATTCAAAGAATTTAATTAAGATGAAGACATACATTACTACATAGGTATTAGAAAATCATTAATGTTAAATTCATACTCACAGTGACAAGTGGTAACCAGGACTGAATTAAAGTCTTTTTTTTTTATTCACTTTATCTGGCAGCTGTCCTCACACTAATACCAACTGCAAATATCATAATGATTGTCATAAATACCTGGTTTCAAAGCCAACTAGCTTATTGTTTGAAAAATGAACTCAACCAAGGTTAAGGGAAGTTTTGAGTGTTTTATTGTAATGCACTCTCTGAAGCTTGTATGACACAAAATGGTTTGAGGTGCATAACTGGAACTATAATTTTTTCATGCACACACAAAGCCAAATGGAATTTTGCCTAAACAAAGTTTTTGAAATTTACATGTTAGACATTTGAATAATTCAGAAGTAACAAGAAACACAGAAGAAAAATATTTCAACAGTTCTGCTGCATCTTGCAATAGGGTATACTGAATACACAGACTTGTACAATTTAATTTTTCATCGCACCAACATGGTTAAGTCCAAGTTTTTGGATGAGGGCTTGAAAAGCTAAAACTTTGAAGTCAATTCAGTGAATAAACAAACTATTTTCATGAAATATTACATTCCAACCTATCACTTTAAAAAAAGTGACAACTTTTTCCAGAAAGTATACTGATGATTTTTGAGGAAACTGTCAGTCAGCATCAGACAAAAACTTCACACTAAATATTTAGTATTACACTACAGATGAGATTAAAAGAATGATCACAGTGCCACTCTCAGACATTACAGGTAATTGCAAAGCATTAGAAATATTCCCCAAATGCTGTTTACATAGGTTAAGTTACAAGGTCGAATATCTGAACGTGCCTGCTTCGGTAAAGAACTATACATTTTTTAAAATGAAATCAACAATCATTTAGCTTTTTGTAAGTTGAAATCTTAATTTACGTAATGAAAGATGCACTACAAACTTAACTGACTAATTGCCAAAAGGAGGGGAAGCTATTTCTGTTCGAACTTTAATAAAGAAGTTATTATATTACCACAGATAATCTGCAAATAACAAAGATATTATTACCTCTTGTGCTAACCTGAAGGCACAGCCAAATTCTTCTCCATCATTATTGCGACTCAGAACTTTAATTCCCATGTTAATCACCTAGGAGAATAAAAGAGCTGTATCACAGCAGCCTCCAAATAATAAAGATTTTAATAACATTCAATGTCTTCAAAATAAAATGCAGAAGTATAATTTGTAAATCATCAGAATTTCAAGGGAGATAACAAGTTAACATGTAATTAAGAATCGGGTTTTAATTGTTTTTAAATTCTAAAAAACAGATAGTGCGAACAAGATGAGACAGTGATCACTGGTGAGCAGATTCAGCTAAAGACACAGCCCTCAACAACAGGTGGAAAAGGAATTTAGAAGAGGGGGGAAGAAGAGAAAGGCGGCCGAAATTAAATAATTAGAACATATGGAAGAGATTCACTGGTTGGAAAGAGGTGAAAAGATAGGATGAAAGAAGGAAGGAAGGGAGTTGGAGGGTATAAATGTTTAATTCGACACAAGGCGGCTTGAATATTTAGAACATTTGGGCACATATGAAAATGACCAAGGAAGAGACAGTTTGAGTTTGAGGTTTTTTTTGTTTAAAATGTAAACATTCATATAATTGTTAAATTGCAAATATCATAGAATGGATAGTATTCGACCATGACAGCACAGTTACTTGGGTTTTCAGATCTCACATCATGGTGAACAATTAATTAGAATTGTAAAATAATTCAGGAACCACTTTTCTCATGTATGAACCATATAACCATGGTGACATGAACAGCTCAGTTTTGCTAGTCATATTTCCCCTTCCTTAGCATACTTTAAAAAAATGTTATTCCATTACTAATGTGAGAATAACTAATTAAGGGAAGGTTCTTGTCAGCTGAAAATAGGCTTTAAAAGCAAATCCATTGACAAACATATCTCAAGCCCAAAGACTGAACCAGAGTGCCTCTCGAAGCCCAAGTCAATCTTAAACAAGTAAATGCACGACAAATTAGGAACAGACTTCCGCAAATGAAAATTTTTAATGACTCCAAAAGCCTAACAACATAAGCTAGGAATTTTTTTCAGAAAAGCAAGAGGAAACTGTCAACAACCTTCATTCGTTCACTGTTATGGAGAAGCACATTTCTTAGTTCCTTTGAAACCATGTAGAGGTGACGCTTCTTTCCCTCATGCGTTCTAGTGAGGACATTCGACTTTGGAAAAGATGGATCCAATTGATAAAATTTCCTATTAAAAATTGTTTTAGTAGTTTGATAAAATGTCTCATTTTTCTTACACAGCAGACAATTTAACAGGACATCTGTACCAACATAGACAAATACACCCAATAAAATCTGTAGAGTTCAGTGTTTGAAATACTTCAGTTTAATGGACATGTTCATAACAAAAGTATTTATATTTAATGTTTCAATTATTCTTCAGTTTGATTATACTTGTATATTGTGTAGCACACAGCCGTGATAAGATTAATCAGCAAGTTGAACATTCCAATCCAGAAACTATTCCAAAGTTTAACACAAGATGTACTACTGAAATAATTGGCATTTATCCGCACTGAAGATTTGGACAACTTCACCGCTGTGACTATTTTTTGCAACCACCATTAGTCTAGCAAGGAACAGGTTAGCTTCAACCACCAAAAGGAATACAGGTGACTTACAGATGACGTGGCAATTCAAGAATGAGAATGAACTGCAAGGCGTTGCTAATAGAAACAAGTTAAATCATCAAGTCTAAATTTACAGACAAACATTACACACACATAAAAGTTCTTCCCAATGCCTGTACTTCCAGTTCTCATATTTCCTTTTCATTTCCTAATTTTGAATTGCTTTGTGATTATTCCATGATATTTAAAGTGGCACAAATAATGTCCAATAAGAACAATTTGATTCTAATAAGTAGGACATTCAGAACCTCAACTTATTTTGTCATTTGACTGGATTATAGGTGATCTTCATTTGAATTCCATTTACCCGCCTTCGGTACTCTTGTTTGTTTTTATGTTAAATGTACATTGTCTTTTGAAGGGAAAAAAGCAAGTTCCAGATTTCCACTAACAGCTGTGAGATCAAGTGCTTCTCAATTTCACTCCTGAACGGCCAAGCTCAAATGTTAACATTATGCCCAAACATTTACCACTCAGTTTCACTTTGAACTCCAAATCACAGCCATTCCACAACCAACTGCTTTGATAGTAAATATACACAAATGTATTTTTATATCATTTTTCTGCTTTGTATGTAAATAAGAGTTTCTGGGAACATTTGCATGTTAAAACTTATACAGCCACTGAGTAGTTGAAAAGGAAGACGGGTCAGATCAACGTGTGGCTAAAGGGGATTGGATAGGAGGCAGGGCTATTGATTTTTGATACGATATGCCAATCAGACATACCAGGAATGCTGAGTCAGTCCAGCAGGCCAAGATATGGGCTGGACAGCATGCATGGGTGGTCCACAAAGCTAAACTGTATCTACTTTTAATGAAGGAGCATGAATGGTATGGTGAATGAACTTAGAGCATTGATAAGCACGTGAGAATGTGATATGTTTGCAATCACTGAAATTAGGTTGAAGGCAGGTTAGGACTGGGAGTGCAACATTCCCAGTACACAAGTTTCACATGCAGTTGCAGAGGCAGGAGATTACTTTCGGGATTGGAAGCCTGAGACCAGTAATTTACCAGAGAGATCAGTGCTGGGACCCATGCGGTTTGTTATATACATAAATGACTTGAAAGCCAATGTAGAAGGTTTAATTAACAAACTATAGATCACATGGAAATTGTTGTTGTTCATGATAGTCACAAAGATGGTCTCAGGCTGCACTATGATACTGATCAGCCTGTTAATTGGGCAAAGCAATGGTAACTGGAATTTAATCCTGTTGAGCGTGAGGTGATTCATTTTAGTAAGTTCAAAAAGGGAAGGATATAAACAACAAACGGTAGATTCCTAGAGATTTGAAGAAAAGGACCTTGGTGTACAAGTCCACAGATCGGTGAAGGTGTCAGCACAGGTAGACAGGGTAGAGAGGAAGGCATATGGGATGCTTATCTTCATTAGCCAGGCCATAGAAAATAGGAGCAAGGAAGTCACGCAACAACTTTATAAAACATTAGTTAGGCCTCAGGTGAAGCACTGTGCGCAGTTCTACTCGCAACACTGTCATTGGACATAACTGCAGCGGACAGGGTGCAGACGAAATTGCCAGGATTCTGCCTGGGATGAGAAGTCTCAGTTATGTGGACAGACTGCATAGACTGTTTATTTTCCTTAGAACAGAGGCAGCTGAGAGAGAATCTGATTGTGGTATACAAAATTATGAGATGCAGAGACAGAGTCAACTGTCAGAATCATTTCCTTATGGCTAATTGTCTAAAACCAGAGAGCATAAGTTTATGTGGTTTAAAGATGATCTGAGAAAACATTGTTTCACCTAAAGGGTGGTAGAATTATGGAACATGCTGCCTGAGAGGATGGTGGAGGCAGGTACTCTTGTAGTATTTAAGAAACATCTGGATAAGCATTTGCAATACCAAGGCATATCGGCTATGGACCAAATGCAGGTAAATAGGATTGGTGTAATTTGGTATTATGACAGGTGACATATATTAGGTGGGCCAAAGGTCCTTTTCTTATACTGAATGAATCTGTATATTGTCTCAACAGATGTAACTGGGTTTTTCATGACAGCCAGCCAGCCAGCTAGAAATTAAAGTTTCTGATGTGCTCCATGAATTAATTAAGCAAATTGATGCAGCCTCAATCCTGGAATCCAAATTCTGAATCTGTAAGATCATCCTAAATATTTAACCTCAAAACTGTAGGGCATCCTCTATACCAGCTCGCACCTTTCCCATCAAAGTTTACAACAGCCACCCTGCATACTAACCATCACCTATCTCCAAACTATGCACTTACTTTTATCAACTGGTGTGAAAATATCCATCACATTCACCATTAAGCACCTTATCCCAGTTTTTGATTTCCATCCACCATACTCACTGCCAGCCCTTATGTCTCTCAATCATCTAACTACTCACTACTCTACTACATGTATGGAGGAGGCAGTGGTATGGTTTTGATGCCAGTGGACCAGTAATCTAGAGACACAGGCTAGTGCTTTGGGGACATGGGTTTGAACCATACCAGGGCAGATGGTGAAATGTGAATTCAATGTTTAAAAAAAAATTAGCGAGAAGTTAGCTTAATGTTAACAATAATTGTTATTAAAGAGACACCTGTTGTCCTTGCATGTTCTGGTCTACATAGGACTTCAAATCCACCATACAAAGATTCAATCTTAACTGCCTCATTGGAATGTCAAACAATCCACTCAGTTCAAGGGGCAATTAGGGGTATGACCCAGGTAATGACACCCATATCCCATTAATGAAAAATAAAAGTATTTAAAATAATAAAGAAATCAGACTCCTATGGACTGAATCTCTGATAATGTTGCTCATGGATTAGCTACCTAATGATATTCCATTTGTTAAACATTTTCACATTTGAATTTACCCCAGATTGACTTTGTATTAATTCTACGTGGCTATTGTCATTACTCTTCACGGAAGATAGTTCAAAAACACAGTATGACTCAAACCAATAGAATTTAATTGTAGGTATCTATTAAATCTTTCATTTCCATTCAGGCATGAAAACAGAAACAAATCAAAATTTCCTTACTGAATTGGTAGAAATATTGGATCATCTTCACTCAAGAAGACAAAGGGGTCTTCTTTGAACCCAAACAATTTCATTTTCTTTGGCGGAGACGGGCTAAAGACAATTAAAAAGAAGGAATTTTCACAAGAATTACTTCATGGGAAAATTTACAAGAAATCGCAGAAAAGAAGCATCCCAATCCAACTCAAAGTATTCCTCTACTTTTCACTTGTATCAGCAAATAAAATTGCTTTATGCAGACTATTGTCAGCATTTAAAAATACTTGAAGAATCAAAATTCTTTTAATTTACCAAATAAGACCCTGATAGAGGAAAGGTAGGAAATTACATGGGCATTCCTTTGACTTGATAAATACACTGAACAAGAACGGGCACGAAAACAGAGTTTGAAAAAGCAGTCAGTCAATCACAACCATGGAAGTTGAAAGCCAACAGGTGATTGTGCCAGATTTTAATAAGGGCAAAGGAAAGCTAAAACATGTTCATTTTACTGTTTCAGAGATGATGGGAACTGCAGATGCTGGAGATTCCAAGATAATAAAATGTGAGGCTGGACGAACACAGCAGGCCAAGCAGCATCTCAGGAGCACAAAAGCTGACGTTTCGGGCCTAGACCCTTCATCAGAGAGGGGGATGGGGGGAGGGAACTGGAATAAATAGGGAGAGAGGGGGAGGCGGACCGAAGATGGAGAGTAAAGAAGATAGGTGGAGAGAGTGTAGGTGGGGAGGTAGGGAGGGGAAAAAACAACTGCACCTCCCAGTCGCAAACCATTTCCACTCCCCCTCCCATTCTCTTGATGACATGTCCATCATGGGCCTCCTGCACTGCCACAATGATGCCACCCGAAGGTTGCAGGAACAGCAACTCATATTCCGCCTGGGAACCCTGCAGCCATATGGTATCAATGTGGACTTCACCAGCTTCAAAATCTCCCCTTCCCCGACTGCATCCCTCAACCAGCCCAGTTCGTCCCCTCCCCCCACTGCACCACACAACCAGCCCAGCTCTTCCCCCCCACCCATTGCATCCCAAAACCAGTCCAACCTGTCTCTGCCTCCCTAACCGGTTCTTCCTCTCACCCATCCCTTCCTCCCACCCCAAGCCGCACCCCCCGCTACCTACTAACCTCATCCCACCTCCTTGACCTGTCCGTCTTCCCTGGACTGACCTATCCCCTCCCTACCTCCCCACCTACACTCTCTCCACCTATCTTCTTTACTCTCCATCTTCGGTCCGCCTCCCCCTCTCTCCCTATTTATTCCAGTTCCCTCCCCCCATCCCCCTCTCTGATGAAGGGTCTAGGCCCGAAACGTCAGCTTTTGTGCTCCTGAGATGCTGCTTGGCCTGCTGTGTTCGTCCAGCCTCACATTTTATTATCTTCATTTTACTGTTTCCCTGGATCACAACTCAAACTTTAATTGAGGTAGTTACCTACACAATGCCAATACAATTAGTGCCTTGAAACAAAATATTCCAAAGCAACTGAAGGAATTGAATCAGTTTGTTAGTTAAGGGTTAAATGTTCAACTTTACTATAAAAGGCAAGGGGAACTATAGATGTATAGTGCAAAGGCAAGTTAGGAGTATAGGGGTTGCGCCATCAGCAAATGAGTGTCTTGGGTAAAATGCAGGCATGGCTTATGAAAACTGTGGGGGAACAGGGTCAATAATGTAAGACACATGGGCAAAGAAATATGGGTATTACACACATATGTTGGAATATTTTTGTATAAAGCCTTGGAGTTGTCTGTAACTCTTCACAATTAGTTTTGCACTTCACATGATAACGTTGCATCTCCTTGTGTATGCATTAATTAAATGCTTGTAACCTGGTTCTTGGCTCTCAATTTGTCTGAGAACAAGAATACACCTCAGATTTTCTTTTTCCAACATGAACGTTTCTACCCTGTCTCCCTCAGTTACAGGAGTTAT
Source organism: Stegostoma tigrinum (assembly GCF_030684315.1). Taxonomy (NCBI): domain Eukaryota; kingdom Metazoa; phylum Chordata; class Chondrichthyes; order Orectolobiformes; family Stegostomatidae; genus Stegostoma; species Stegostoma tigrinum. The sequence continues at coordinate 53,031,435 of NC_081355.1, forward strand.
ATTTAAGCTCATCAGACAGTTCACCAGCTCAAATCTACAGTATGCAACCCCTCAACATTAATTGCTGCTGTAGCGCTTGAAAAACTAAGGCACCATTCCACTTCTGTACCAAGCGGTAACAAAACATACAAGAGTCAAATTAGACTGGAATAAAACATTTCATGAGCTCCACAAATTATGGTTCAACTTACCAACAAATACCATCTTTACTACCTGATGTTTCTTCACCTTCTTCGTATTTTTTAATTTCTTCGCTTTCTGCAGATTTCTCATCAGGGCCTTCAACTAGGGAATCAGCCACCACTCCTTTACGTCTCAGCTGCCAAAAGATACAGATTAAAACATTTACTCAATTACCTTAAGAAAGGTTGGTCCTCAATCCCTACTCATTTTCAGTCTCTCCCATCAGTATTATGTTTCAGATTGGGAAACCATGAACAGACTCTAGCCACTTTAAGGACTTAGTATCTTCAAACTCATATGTTATCCTTTCATTGTTTCCAAAAATAAAATAAAAAATCAGTGTCTGGGATAATTAGAATACATATTACAAAAGGCAGAAGGGGGACTGTGGGTGAAAGGCTGTTGGGCCCCATCAACCCACTCCTTGAAAGGGATTTTCTTGGATTAGTGGTTTACAGGAGCTGGAAGATATGAAGATCCATTTTTAGATGATTCCATAATTTTTCCTGTACTTTATGTGGACTGAATTCATTTTAATTCCATGCAATCTTTTTTGAAAACACAAATCATGCATCCTACATTTGTACAGCTTCAATTAGAGCCAATTAGCCAATCTGATATAATGCTAGACATAGATTCACTGAAGCCTTTAATTGGCAGATATGAAACTGATCAGAATATGTTTAAGAGTCCAATTTGCAAGATATCCAGGCAATTAGCAACAAAGCTGTGCCAGCGGGGGTAATGTCCTTATCTGTGCTATCAAAAACAGTTTGTAGAGCAGAGATAAAGGACATTATTGCAGTAAAGTACACATAACAGATCTAATACACAGATGTCAGTTACAAAACAAATCCTTGTTAAAAAATGGGATTCATTTGCTCTTAAATAGGACACAACATACTGATTAATCATATCCTTTACTTTAACATCCCTCACCCAACTTGAAAGCAAAACAAAAAATCTTCACAAAGCATAACCTTCAAGGATAAACTGAGCACCACCATACAGACAGATAAAAAAAATGAGGACAATAATTTCTGGCATCTTAGTGATGCTTACATCATCACGGACTGGAGGGACAGGGAGAGGGAGAAGACAGAAGAGTAAGGGAGGTGATTAGTAAAAAGAAGTCCTGTAAATGTCATTGGAATTCTGTTCAACTGGTAATAACTTGGGCACTCTCATGCTTTCTCAGTCAAACATGTAATGCAGAGGCGGGAATACTGCCCGAGTACCACTGTCTTGCTAAATGCCTGGAACAGTAAAAGCCAGGAAAAATAAAGAATGTAGAACATTTTAAATACAAAGGCAATTATTCAAATATTTCAAACAGACACACTATCATACCTTTGGCTCACGCTTGTTCCAAGGCATTGGAGCCTTTTTCTCCAAAACAGCAACAAAGAATCCTCCAGTATTTTGATGGTGAGGAAGTACCCTAATGCTGTAAAGAAATTCAGTTGTTATAGAAGGTAAGTGACACCTTAACGGGCTGATCTGGAAGAAAAGTACAATTATCATACAAGATAAATGTAGTATTGTCAAATGCATATAACCTTGTCAAAAGCAGGCTTGCAATTTTATTCTCTTTGCAACCAATATGCCAATAAGGAAAGGGACTTCAACTTTCCAAATATTGACTGGGAACACTATAGTTCGAGTACTATCGATGGGTCAGTTTTTGTCCAGTGTGTGGAGGGCTTCCTGACACACTATGTAGATAGGCCAACAAGGATGAGATGTGAAGGCTCAGTTAGGGCACTTGAGGGCTACGAGGTAGCCAGGAAAGACCTAAAGAGAGAGGTCAGAAGAGCCAGGAGGAGACATGAGGAGTTGTTGGCGGATAGGATCAGGGCTTTCTATAGGTATTTAAGGAATAAAAGAATGACGAAAGTAAGATTAGGGCCAAGCAAGGATAGTAGTGGTAAGTAGTGTGTGGAGTCAGATGTGATAGGGGAAGCGCTAAATGAATATTTTTCAACAGTATTCACTCTAGAAAATGACAATGTTGTCGAGGAGAATACCGAGATACAGGCTACTAGACCAGGTGGGATTGAGGTTCACAAGGAAGAGGTATTAGAAATCCTTCAGAGGGTGAAGATAGATAAGTCCCCTGGGCCGGATGGGATTTATCCTCGGATCCTCTGGGAAGCCACGGTGGAGATTGCCGAGCCTTTGGCAGTGATCCTTAACTCGTCATTGTCCACAGGAATAGTGCCAGATGACTGGAGGATAGCAAATGTGGTTCCCCTGTTCAAGAAGGGGAGTAGAGACAACCCTGGTGATTATAGACCAGTGAGCCTTACCTCAGTTGTTGGTAAGGTTATAAGGGATAGGATTTATAATCATCTAGAAAAGATGAAATTGATTAGGGATAGTCAGCACGGTTTTGTGAAGGGAAGGTCGTGCCTCACAAACCTTATTGAGTTCTTTGAGAAGGTGACCAAACAGGTAGATGAGAGTAAACCGGTTGATGTGGTGTATATGGATTTCAGCAAGGCGTTCGATAAGGTTCTCCACAATAGGCTATTGTACAAAATGCGGAGGAATGGAATTGTGGGAGATACAGTTTAGATCGGAAATTGGCTTGCTGAAAGAAGACAGAGGGTGGTAGTTGATGGGAAATGTTCATCCTGGAAACCAGTTACTAGTGGTGTACCACTAGGGTCGGTGTTGGATCCACTGCTGTTTGTTATTTTTATAAATGACCTGGATGAGGGCGTAGAAGGTTGGGTTAGTAAATTTGCAGATGACACTAAGGTCGGTGGAGTTGTGGATAGTGACGAAGAATGCTGTAGGTTGCAGACAGACATAGATAAGCTGCAGAGCTGGGCTGAGAGGTGACAAATGGAGTTTAATGCGGACAAGTGTGAGGTGATGCACTTTGGTAGGATCAACCAGAAGGCAAAGTATTGGGCTAACAGTAAGATTCTCAGTAGTGTAGATGAGCAGAGAGATCTCTGTGTCCATGTACACAGATCCTTGAAAGTTGCCACCCAGGTTGACAGGGCTGTTAAGAAGGCATACAGTGTTTTAGCTTTTATTAATAGAGGGATCGAGATCCGGAACCAAGAGTTTATGGTGAAGCTGTACAAAACTCTGGTGCGGCCGCACTTGGAGTATAGCGTACAGTTCTGGTCACCGCATTATAAGAAGGATGTGGAAGCGTTGGAAAGGGTGCAGAGGAGATTTACTAGGATGTTACCTGGTATGGAGGGAAGGTCTTATGAGGAAAGGCTGAGGGACTTGAGGCTGTTTTCATTAGAGACAAGAAGGTTGAGAGGTGACTTAATTGAAACAAAAAATAATCAGAGGGTTAGATAGGGTGGATAGGGAGAGCCTTTTTCCTAGGATGGTGATGGTGAGCACGAGGGGGCATAGCTTTAAATTGAGGGGTGAAAGACATAGGACAGATGTCAGAGGTACTTTCTTTACTCAGAGTAGTAAGGGAATGGAATGCTTTGCCTGCAACGGTAGTAGATTCGCCAACTTTACGTACATTTAAGTCATCATTGGATATGCATATGGACGTACATGGAATAATGTAGGTTTAGATGGGCTTGAGATCGGTATGACAGGTCGGCACAACATCTGTACTGTGCTGTAATGTTCTATGAATCATAAGTTTTGATACTTACATGCAGGTAAAAGGATGCTTATTATCCTCTTCTTAATTATCAGTATCTTTCAATACACTAGGCCTGACCAAAATATGAAATCCAAGCAATGTGCCAAGATAGATAAGGACTGCACACCAGTTCGAGGTGGGGACTCACCACCAAATGCTGGCCTAGTGACTTACATGCACATTGAGAAATAAACTACCCAAAAAATAATGAAGATTACAGTTTTTGCAATTTGAACATGGGCTACAGTTAAAAACTAAGATGCATGCTTAAAAGTTTACACAAACATGCTTTATCTCCCAGTTATGGGAACGTTATTAGGAAGACTTCTAAGGAAGAGTTATCTGCACTTGGAGAGACATGAATTAATTAGAGATAGTCACAGCATGGACTTATTGAGGAAAGGTCGCGGTCAAAAAACATGATCAAATTTTGAGATGGTAACCAGAAGTGTTGATCAGGGTCATGCATCTGATGTCAGCTACATGAACTCTAGGCAGGTTTTTGAGAAGGTCGCACATGGCAGGCTGGTCAAGAAAGTAAGAGCCCTGGTCTCCAAGGTAAAATGATACATTGAAAACAAAACTGGCAGGGGGCAGGAAGCAAAAGGTGATGGTAGACTAAGACTTCTGTGGCTGGAAGTCTGTTTCTAGGAGGGAGCATTAGAGTTCAGTCCTGGGACCTCTGCTGTGCCTAGTGTACGTTAGTGATTTGGACTTAACTGTAGAGATTATAATGCAGAAGCTCACAGCGGACTTAAAAATTGATAGTGTGGTCAGTAGTGAGGGGGACTGATACCCTCCTGTGGTTACGGCAATGGATTGGTCAGGTAACAGCAGTACAAATGGAATTCAGCTCAGAACAGTGCAAAAACACAGTCAGGAGAATTAACAAAGCAAGAGGTTATACTATGAATGTTAGGACCCTATAAGATACTTAAAGTAGAAGGGCAAGCAGCTAAGGTGGTCAAGGCAGCAATACAGGGTGCTTGACTTAATTAAATGAGGCACAGAATACAAAAGTAGTGAAGTTATGCTGGAACAATATAAAATGCTGGATGGGCAACGAATGGAATACTAGTTGTAGTTCTGGTCACCACATTATAGAAGTGACGTGATTGCACCATCCATAGAAGATGCTGCCCAGGCTGGTGTGTGAGAAATTCTGGTAACATTTAGGCAGTGTTTATACACACATTTGAGTTGATGATTAAGTGCAGGAAAATGAGATTAGCCCAGGCAGATTTTTGTTGATCAGCACAAATGTATGGGCCGAATAGCCTCATTCAGCACCGTAAACATCTACAAGTCAATGAATCACTTCAGTGAATGAGGCAGATTACTTTGGAAAGGTTAGCCATATTTTATTTTTCATATAGAATTTTCTTTGTTATGACTACGTGTTACAACAGTTTAAAATAAGAGCATTGATAAAGTTAACATGCCATAATGGAAGAAAACGCCTTCTGTATTTTGTAATAATGGGTTAATGATTTTATTAATCATGGACATCCAAGTTACTCCTCCAATCAATTAAACGAAAACACTCAATACGTGAATTAATGTTCCTCGAGGAATATCCACAATTCAGTTCAAATTTCTAGTTTAAATATTATATACATCATTGTAGTAATGTTACAAGAATTAAATACTACTAACCATCTTTCCAGATTCATTGCTTTGAGCTTCTCAGGGTCTTTGATTGGAAACATTGTGGGACGGATTTGAGTCTGTTTACTCTCTGGCACTTCTGACCACTCTGCATACCAATGTCCTTCCCTTGTCATTACCTGACAAAGTTTATAATCAAAGAATTAAGCAATGTTTAAGTATATTTAAAATACAATGTTTGTACCTTCACACTTCTTTCCACTCCCACCCTATCCTGCTGTGAGCCAAGATCAGCAATGTTTGTACTGCACCAGGGGAAAATGAAAACAAGGCAAAACACAGCTTGTAGAACAGTGAGTGAAGACTCCAATTCTAATTCAAAACTTTTCCAATGCTCTCCTTTCAGTTGTAAAATTACAAAGTTCCACACTTTTACTTTTAACTGAAAAGAAGCTTCAAGTGTATGTTGAAGGTTTTAAATGAATGATTCACAGCAGTTCTACATTTTAACAAGCTGACAGTTTAGAGAATTTTGAACAGGGGAAAGGTTGATGCAATGAAGAGTTACAGCACAAACAAATTACCTCCCATGATGTTAAGCCAGGCATTCTCTTCAACCCTGGCAACTCCGATGAAACATCAATTAATTCAAGAGTTCCTACAACAAATTAGCATTTTGTCAACTGTTTGGGAGTGCAAAGTTTTAGACCTCCACCCTGCCCAGTCTCTCAAAACAATTTATACGATTCTCATTACTCTCAAACCCATAATGAGATATGATAACAAAATGTGAAGCTGGATGAACACAGCAGGCCAAGCAGCATCTCAGGAACACAAAGTTGCTTGGCCTGCTGTGTTCATCCAGCTTCACACTTTATCTTGGATTCTCAAGCATCTGCAGTTCCCATTATCTCTAGTAATGAGATATGCCAGTTTTCTGAGGACTTGTAAGTTCCTAACCTAAATTAGAAGTCAAATTTAACTGAAAATAAGTCCTCAGTAGTTAACAGGTAATAAAACTTTGTCGTCTTAGGATTATTCTTTTTAAAATTACTGCAAAGTAGAAATCTTTTAAGGTATTCCTCCAGAGCAAGTATTATAAGTTACACGTATTATCATATATTAAAAGAATTATTTCACAGTTTTATTTTGAACACAATTGCTTTAATACAAACATTCAACTTACTCACCTTCACTCTTCCCAAGAATAGTTGCTATTACAGCTTCATTTTCAATAGGGTTCAGAGAACAGGTGGAGTAAACCATTCTGCCTCCAACTGCTAACTGCCCGACACCACGGATGGCAATCCTTTGCTGTAAGCTTAGGCATAACAGTTCACATAAGCCAAATAAATTGCTCTACAAAGTGTTTCAGTAAATCAGAACTAAACAGAAAGGAAATAAATAATTATAATAGATCATAAAACAATGCTAGTTTTGGTAAGATCAGCTTCTATAATACAAACCAAATATTTGAGGAAAGAAGCCAGACACTAAAAAATCCTAAGACAATTGGCTGAGTCCAAAATGCATTTCCTGTACAGACACACATCCACAATGTCAACAATTTCAATATAATTAATTTGTACTTATTAGATATGCACAAAAACTGATCTTCATTGCACCAGATAGTATCTGCACTCCAATGACTGGGTCTTTCATAAAATCTGTTACAATAAAAGACATGGCATCATGCAGCACAGAAATTACAAGACAAACAGTAAAAGCTCATACCAAAGACAGATTAAACAGTCATACAGCTGACAGATCATATCAATTCTTTTCAATGTCAAGTTTTGAATCATGGTGGACAATTAAACAACTAAACTGAGCAGGCAGCTTCGCAAGTATCTCCACCCTCAACATGGGGGATGCATCAATGCAGAAGATGGAAGGTTGTGCAACCACGAATAGCCACAGCCAGATGTGCTGAATCAATAATCTATCTCGGTCACCTCTTGAGGTAATCAGCATTACATGCCAGACTTCAGTCTTCCATGTGACATTACAAAAATAGTTGAAGTCTGAATCAACAATTTGCTGCTTACAGCAAAATGTATGGGTACTAACAACATCCTGGCAGAAATACTATTCTCCAAAACTAGCTGTCCCAGCACAACTACAACACCTGTATCTAGTAGACATTTTCATCAATAGACCAGATATATCCTGTCCATCAAAATATTTGAAATGTAACTCTGCCAGGTACCATTCCAGTTATCTCTTGATTACTGAAGTGATCAAAGGGGTCTTCATGTGGCATGTAGACAGCAATAACCTGCATACCCAACCACAATTTGGATTCTGCAGGGGCCACAAAGCCCCGATCTCATTACAAATTTGGCTAAACATAGACAAAACAGCTCATCTTCAAAATGTGGGCCATACTTAACATCAAGGTAGCAGATGATCTACAGCAGCATCTAGGGGAAATAATGAAATTTACGTGAATGGTAAAGAGGGTAAACTCTCCAATGGCTGGAGTCAATTGTGGTACAAATGAAGAAAGCTGTCATTGTAGGAGGCCAGTCAGACTGCATGAGACTGTCCTCAGGAACTCCTGCAGCAACATCCCAAGTGCAAACATCTTCAGGTGCTTTATCAATTAATGTCTCTGCCTTAAGGTCAGAAGTGGAATGTTCGCTGGTGATTATACAATGCTCAGCACCATTCACGACACCTATTGAGGAGCAATACAGCAAGATCTGAAGTATGCTAAAGTAAGCCATCCAGCCCTACTCTGCCATTCAATAAGATTGTAGCTTATCATTTAACTTAGTACTCTGTTGTCACTTTCTCCCCAAACCCTTTGAGCTCTTCAGTCCTAAGAACTTTACCTATCTTCTTCTAAACATCCAATTTTTTGGCCTCAACTGCTTTTTGTGACAGAGAATTACACAGGTTTCTCACTCCCTGAGTGAAGAAATTTCTCCCATCTCAGTCCTAAGTGGGATACACTTAGCCTTGAGCTGCTTTGTACCATCTACAAACTTGGAGGTATTATATTTAATTCCCTTGTCTAAATGATTAATACATATTGTGAATAGCTATTCTCCTAGCACTGAATCCTACAGTACCCAGTATTATCACTGGGCTGTTAATCCAGAGACCCAGATAATGTTCTGGGGACCTGGGTTCAAATCATGCCACATAGATGGTGGAATTTAAGTTCAATAAATATCTGTAATTAACAGTCTAACAATACCCAACCACAATTTGGATTCTGCAGGGGCCACAAAGCCCCGATCTCATTACAAATTGTCGATTGTCAGGAAAACCCATCTGGTTCACTTTAGGGAGGGAAACTGCCATCCTTCCCTGGTCTGGCCCACATGTGACATTAGACCCACAGCAATATGGCTGACTCTGAACTGCCCTCTGGGCAATTAGGGATGGGCAAGAAATGCTGCCTAGCTAGCAACACCCTCATCCCATGAATAAAGAAAAACAACTGTCTGCCACCTTGGTGAATGGTCTCTTTCAACACTGAAAGGATTCTGTGGACTATGGCAACTTTACATTTGCTATTAAATCTTTTTAATGGATAATAGATAACTACTGGTCTTTGTATCAGCACGTACCATTCCATAATGGATTGCAAACAACTTCATAAGCCATTCTTTCATGATCACGGGGACAAATACCTGGTGCTCTTTCCCAGAAAGAGCAACTAACAGAAGTCACTTACATCAGATAGACTGCAATGGCTTAAGAGAGTGACACTACTACCAAGTTCTCACAGGTAATACAAGGTGGACAAACACTGATGTCACCAGCAATGCTTACATCCCATTAAAAGAACAAAATATAAAAAAGCAATATATAAATTATTTTGACTTCAACATTTATGAAACATCAAGAATAATTATAGTAAAGATAAGCTGACTACACAGAGACTAAAGGCAAGGAATACAAACATAAAGTCATCATAGTCCTAATAACTAGAGAGCAGCCCTGTGGTTTAAGAGAAGAGGTACCACAGGAAGGGGCAAGGCTCAGAAGGAAAGTCCTTCATGATAATCTCAGCCAGTATAGGATTTGAACCCACGCTGTTGGCATTACTCTGCATTGCAAACCAACTCTCCAGCCAACAGAGCAAACCAACTGTTTTCAAGGGATTATAAAGTCCTCTATCAAAAGGAACATGCTGATAAATAGAGAAACATTTGTCATTTTTCCTAGATACTGGAATAGGGGACAAAGTTATGCTTATCAGGAGGCCAGTTGTGCTGGACAGCAAGCAGAACTGTACAATATTGCACCTTTAACTGCAGCCCCAGTACTGACCAATGTGGAACCCCATATATCACTGGATTTCACCAAAAAAAAACAAAAACCTTTTGCATACCACCACTCTACTAAATAACCATCTTACCTCATTGGTCTATTCTCAGTTAATTACTTGGGATAACATTAAACAGCTTCTGAAATCTGGAATCTCCAGCACTTCATCCTTTCTATGAAAATCACAAACTAGGAACAGAAGGTGGCAATTCAGTCCCTTAAGACTGCTCCACAATCCAATAGGATTAGGACTGATCTATTTTGCATCCAATTCCACATTCCATCTCCAATAACCTTTGAGTCCCTCAACTGACACTCTGGACAGCACGGTGGCTCAGTGGCACTGCTCCCTCACAGAGCCAGGGACCCGGGTTCGATTCTGGCCTTGGGGGATTCTGTGCGAACTCCGCAAAGATTCTCCCCATATTTGCATGAGTTTCCTCAGTCCACAGATGTTCAGTTTAGGTGGACTGACCATGCTAAATCGCCCATAATGTCTAGGGTGGGAGATAGAGTAGGGGTTGGGTCTGGGTGGGATGCTCTTTTGAGCATCGACCTTTGCTTTGAAAATATTAGATGACTGCACCTCCAACACGTTCTGAGCATGTTGCAAACTGGCAGAACAAAAAATTCTTCTCTGTTCAAAAAGGCCAACTCCTAATTTTAAAACAGTGCCCGTGTTTCCAACCTGAGAGGAGTGAACATTCTTTCGACATTATTCCACATAAATCAGTCATCTCACGTGCTACTGTTAACCAAATAGCAATGCACAGACCAACAAAAGACTTATTACTTGAGAAATAAAGAGAGAAAACAAGATGATGTCCTCAACTTAGAAGCTTTAACAGTCTTACCCATGCAACTGGAGGCTGTTGCTGGTTGTCCACTTCTGCCACACATCAATATTCTTTCTCAAGGTTGCATCACCACTGAAAAAAAAAGCACATTCTCAAAATTTGACAAGACAAGTTAACAGACAGACATTGCACAGGCTGTTCAAATTCAATGACTATACTTTCATGTTGCTGAATTTCCCTCACAGGACAAGCTAGTGCCATGAAATAGATATATGCAGTCCTTGGGTTGCATACAGGTTCTGTTCTTAAGTGTGCTTTCAGGTCGACTTGTATAAAAGTCAGAACACGATGCAGGACAATATAAAATGTTCATAATACAAGAGATGCTCTTAAGTTGGAGGTTTAAAATGATAGCTCTGTCCGAACGTTCTTAATTCGGGGCACCCCAAACATCAATTGACTGGATGCTGCAGCTCAATGAAAAACAAAGCCTCATACAAACTGTTCTGCACTACAGGAAGCTCACGCCTGGCAGTAAATTCCATGACAAAAATCCCTGATAAAGGAAACTCTCAGTACTCCCTTTCAGACTAAGTACTTTAAGAACTAAATTCAGCACTTTAAGCAGTCAAATGGTAAAAGTTCAAAATTCGGTGTCTGGTACAGATTAAATCGCTTTTCTTGACAGAATTCCACATTAAAGGGTTCCACAATAGCACAGCTTGAAAGGTTGGCTCAAAATAGAGAAATTCACCATTGATTATATTATATCTCATCGCGGGAGACAAAGCAAAAGTAAAGATATAGTCTCTGTAAGAGGAGAAAAAATCTTGGCTACTTTTACACAACTTTTCAACCACATTAAAGCGTATCTGAAGGAAACTATAAATCCACATTTTGAATATATAGACAGAGAAACAACTGGATTTTAACCTCCTTTTAAAATGCCTATTTCTGAGATTTTACTTGCATTCATCTCCTTCGAAACAATGAACCTACAATTGCGACAACAGGCCATTTAAGTAGATCCTTAATTTTTTGTAAAACTAATTATTTCTCAGAAGCACTAGTCATATTAGCATACATCAAATGCTCACAAAATTTTAAACTTTAAGTAACCTAACATTTACTGGTTCACCTTCAGAGTTTTATAACGCTTACGTCCAATTATGAAGCATAACTAAAAGGGCAAACTAGAGACAGACAAAATGCAGAGAATTACATTTCTTCCTTGTAATAATGAAGGAGAAAAGTGCAATCCGTAGATGAGGATTTTGAAAAGGATAATTATCAAACTACCATGAATCAGTATGGAAATTTCTATTTGCGAAAGGCATGCAGCCAGTTGTAGGATATTAAGCTGTAAATAAAAAGATAGTAACACATTTATGGCATTCACACCACTGTACCTGCATGGTACATCGCACAAAATCCTGTCATAGAAGAGGATGTTCCTTTGACCATCAGCGTCCGCCATCTGTAATCTTGGTATATTCGATGCATCATGATTCACCACCATAATACATGGGCTATGCAAGCGCTTTGACTGATGAACCAATAGGTAACACCGCTTGTTGTCAACATCATTAGCAATTACAAAACCCTCTTATAAAACAAAGAAACAAAATATTAGTATCAAATTCCGCGATTGAAATGTGACAGAGGAACAAAATACACGACATAAGTTGTGTGATCATGAAGAACTTGAGTACTGCTGAATAAATACATGCTGCTAAAGCATTCAACAGAACAATTGACATAACTACTAATTTAAGGGGAAACATTTATACTGTATGAGAGGACTGTGCTGACTGGTTGGCAAGTTCCATGGAAAATACATCAGTTAACGTTGACTGAGAGTTAATGGTCTGGTTTTGTTTGCATTTTAAGTCAGGCAGATTGATTTAAATTTTTAAGGGCACTTTCTCGACCAACGGTCACTTTTAAAGAATGCTACAGTTAAGGCAAAACATTTTGCCTCACACACAGAGTGATATGGTAGATGAATTTCAGTACTGGTACGATATCAAATAAAAAGTGTAAAAATTGCAGATTCTATACATCAGAAACAAAAACAGGAATTGCTGGAAAAGCTCCGCAAGCCTGAGAGCCAGAGAGAGAGAACAGTCACTGGACCAGAAATGTTAACAGATTTCTCTTTGCAGGTACTACCAGACTTGCTGAGCTTATCCAGCGACTTCGGTTTTTGTTTCTGTTATGATATCAAAGAGAGAGGCCACAACTTTCAAAGACTGACAGATCAAATCAAACAGATTAGAGAAACAATGATAGGCCATTCTGCCATTCAATGAAGTCTTGGCTGATCTGTGGCCTCACTCCATATTCCTGACTTTGGCCCATATCCCTTAATACCTATGCTTAACAAAGATTTATCAATCTCGGATTTAAAACTAATAATTGATCTAGCATCCACTGACATTTATGGAACACTTAAACATCTACTATCCTCTGTATATAGATGTGCTTCCTAACATCTCATCTGAATGGCGTGACCCTAATTTTTAGGTTATGACCCCAAGTTGAAAAATTCCCAACCAGTGGAAATAAGTGATCTTTATCAACTGTCTTTTCCTGTTAATATCTTGAAGGCTTCGATTAGATCACCACTTAACCTTCTAAATTCTAAAGAAAACAAGCCTAATTTGTGTAATCTCTTCTCATAACATAATCCCTGAAGTCCAAATATCATTCTTGTAAAGCTACATTGTACTCTGTCCAAGGCCAATATATCCTTCCTAAATTGTGGTGCCTGGATCTTCTCACAGCATTCAAAGCAGTCTCCAACCAGGATTTTGTACAACTTTTCAACTATTTGCAGCAAACAAGATATTGACCACAACCAACTAGTACACAGATACAAAATTCACAATAAAGCCTCCAGCTTCAGATGTGATTCTCTAATAGGACACCATTTAGAGAATAATCCCAATTATGCAAAGAAATACACTGACAACTAACTCAGGATTGCCAATTTGGTATACTTGTATGTACTGGATGCTAAATATATTAACACACAGCCTGATTTTTTGCTTACAGATGTACGTCACACCTGCTACAAATCAAACAGATAACAGCCATTAGTTGTTCAATCAGAATCAACCTGCTTGGTTTAAAATTTCACCCAAACCTAGCTGCTGTCATTCACCAATACCATTCATGCGTGCATTTTCCATGGAAACACCTCTACCATGCCAATCTGTACTCTCCTTTCACACAATATGAAATGATGGCTTTCCCTTTCATTTGCATCCTTGAGCAACGTACTAACGAGTACAAAACGTTAATAGAGTGTCCTTTAGAACAATACTTGAACTTCTCCCTCCCACCACGCAGAGTACGCAAATCGCAGTTAAACAATCCTTAATAAATGGCTCATAGTTCACTTTTTTCCATTCCATATCCCAGCCCTTTTACTGTCTTCATAAATTGCTGTAATATTAGTCTAGAAACAAAAAGGAAATTGACTTCAGCTTCATCTAGTGCAACATGACCTAGAAGACTGATGTTGAAACAAACAAATAAGTAGCCTTCTTTTTGCATTTATAACTCTTATTATAATCACTACTGTATGGGAGAAATCAGTAACAGAATTAGGGTGTACCCTTGAACCAAACAAGACAAAATTACAACTCATGGACTCTGCTCAATTGTTTGCCTTCTCAACAACGGCAAAGTTGATCTCCAACTTGCCAGAAAAATAAATCAATTTATTTTGTCTACAACCTAAATCTGTCCCTAAGTGCATTATCTGACTTATAATAAGACATGGTAATCAGTAAATTATTACAAATACAGTGTGCACATGCTCCGCAGTAATCTTTCCTTTCTGCATCTTCAACTCACCACTTCTCCATCAAGAATAATGAACAAAAATGGTAATATTCTTAATAGACTGAACATTAAAACTTAAACTGTTTTAGCAATAGCATCAAGCTGGAACATGCTTCTGGCAATATGTGTAGAGCAGATGAAGCCTCTCAAATTGTCATTAATAATAACTGTTGCTCAAAACCAATTTACATTCAACACTTCTTTGCAAAAACAATAAGCAATGATGACAGGAATCTTAAGTCACATTTTGCAAGAAATAAGGGAGGACAATATATTAGTAATTTCAATTAGACCAAATAAAATCAGGAAGATAATTCAACTAAGAATAATGAATATTTGCCATCTAGTTCTGCACAGTTGCATTAGTAGTAAACTTGTAAGTGCGTAAAATGAAAAGAGAGAAATAAAGTGCATTAAAAATGCACATCAATTTGTGTATAAACTTGTAAAAACAAAAGAGAAGACAGGGTCAGAAAACTTAACACTGTAACAAATAGTATTTTACATCTGGTTGCCTTTTTTGCCCATTGCTTTATAATTCAACATATTAGTACAGCAATTTCAGAGGGACATTTGAAATAGTAGAGACCTTGACACTGTAGAGTTTGAATGCCCTCCAGTCAGAAAAAAAAATTACCTGGAAAAGCAACATTCATGTCAGAATGCAGCATCTCAATCAGCTGAGCAGTCTTTGATCCGGGTGCTGCACACATATCGAGAATCTAACAAGGGACAACTTTGACTTGTTCACTCAATTTACATCATAATTCAACTTTAAGGATACAAACGCGTAAATAGTACACAATAATAAAATCCAACAATTTAAATTTTGAAAGGCCAAACACTTCAAATGGAGAATTAAATATTCATTGATAGCATTTCAATTGTTTTACCTGCGAAAGTAATACTTATTCTTATTTGGAAAATTGCATTAAGTTAGGAAAAATCATGTCGAAATAATCTCGGGAATAGACTGGGCTGAAAACAAAAGGGCTCAAAACATTTAGGTTCACGAATCACAAACTTACTTTTGCAAGGATTTACTTTTGCACTTCACTCATGCACATAATTTAAAGTCACTGATTAGGTATGAAAAAGTCAAATGTCGCTTTACTGCAATGAATTTTGAAGATGGAATTTTACAATTTGCCCAATTTTCACAAAACTCAAATCACAAACTAAATCAGTTCCATTCTAATGAAATGCATAAATTACATCTTGATGACCATGTCATTACAGAACAAATAAGATTACAGAGAAGTTTACAAACAGGAGGTTTAAGATCTGTTCTTTTCGACTTTAAGCAACAGCAACCACTTCTAACCTTAATCTCCCACATTTTGATTATTATACAGTTTTGTCCCTAAGCATTTTGCACATTTCCTTTACTACTAAAAGTTTGCTTTCACACTAAATAGTTCTGACTTTGATACCTCCAAAGCCTATATAAAGCACAAATTTTGTTTTAAAAACTTAAGAACTGCATTCACATCTGGGGAGGCTGCTCCTGCAACCACTGCACATGCACACTCAGAAAAATATATTAACGAGCATGACTCCAATTTCTCTAACCCTACTTTGGTTAATGCTATTTGAATTTTTCTCCGGGATTCCTCCATCTTTCAATTATGGACAGTTCCAAATATCAGACGTCACAGATGACTTGCAACCCAAACTTTCCGCGCACAAGTCCAGTATGTAAAATGGTGAAACTAAAAATTAGATCATTTGCAAACCAGCATCAATAAATACAACAGACAAGTCTGCAAGTTGTTTAAGTATTGCAAGAAGCCAGCTGGCACACTAATACATTGCATAGAGAAGCAACTACTTGGCTTTACCTCAACACAACTTCAGAAAACACTAGATAACGAAGTGTGGGGCTGGACGAACACAGCAGGCCAAGCAGCATCTTAGGAGCACAAAAGCTGATGTTTCGGGCCGAGACCACTACATGGCTATCTCAATGCTTGATGAACTTTACAAGCCTTTAATAGAATAAATACTTCTGCTTAACAGAGAGTCTACTTTCAAAGGCTCTGCTCATTTTCGTGGAACCATATTAGCTTATTCAAAGTACAAACTGGGCCACAGCTTCCGGTGACAAATGAACTAGGCTACAAAACTAATCCATGCAAACTCAACTAACATATTACAGTGCATTTCAGGGCCTCAGTACTGTTCTGCACTACCATTTTGATATTGACATTGTTAAGTAAATTTGGGTCAGTGCCTCAAAGGCAACAGAACAACTACACCCTCTAGTGATTTTCAATTTATTTGAAACACTGGCTTTAAATGAGTGATCTAACCTATTTTTGTACTACTCTGCATTGAATTGTCGTTCCTATATCAGAAATAACTATCAATTGTACCTTATGATGTGCCTTAATATCAAGCAGCAAAGGAGGAATCATACTGACAGCTTCCTGGCGACTGATATTCCCCTAGAAAAAGCAGAAAAATTATACAACTGGAAGTATATTATAGCAACAAAGCAGTACAATTCAAAATAAATGAGATGGCCCACAATTCAAACAATCAAAGACTGACTGATAAAGTATTTATCAGGATTAATTTGGACATGACATGGTTTTTACTTACACTATATGCACACTTAAATTTGTAATTTTATGAAGTCATAAATCTTATAAAGAAGGTAGCAACTGGCCCCATCATGTCTTTGCCAGTTCTTCAAAATAGCTGTTTAAATGTATTCCCTACACCTCAGTTTGTGACTGAGACATGTCTAATTATATTTCCAGTTGCTTTGTAAAATTTTCCATGGAAAGTGATTTACTGCAATTTCAGGTGGAACGTTATAGATTTTGACAACTGTGTAAAGAAATTTTTCCATATGCCCCAGTTTGCTGGCTAATATCTTGTCTAATATCTGACATTTGGTTACTGACCTATTTTCCAAAGCAAAGTTTTTTTTTCCCCCCCTATTTGCTCTATCACAATCCTTCATAATTTGCATTTCTCTCAAGGCCATATTTCATCATCTCTGCTATTTCATCAATAACTTGTGCTTATTGTATTACACATAAATATAACCATGTGCACAACGGTGGCTCATAAAATTGCCAGAAAACAAAATTCGACATAGGCTACACTCAGAAATATAAAGGCTACTTGCACCTGACACAGAGGTATCATGGTGCAAAGAGTGAAACTGATGATGCTGGAGGGATCAGAACTAACTGAATAGCTACAGAGATAGGCAGTCGCAAAGCCATGTAGAGATTTCAAAATAAAGATTTTAAAAAAAATTTAAAACTGAAACGGTGTTTAACCAGAAGACAACGCAGGTAAGAGTGTTGATGGGTGAATGGACTTACTCAAATCAGGACAGGAGCAGAATTTTGGATGACCTCATGTTTAAGGAGAGTTGAGCATGAGGCGCCAGCAAGTGTGCTGGAGCCTAGAGGTTACTAAGACATGAATGAAATAGGGTCAATCTCAGCTTCTCCAAATCTCTCAAATTAATGGAAGTCCCTTATCATTGGTGTCACGCTGGTAGACTCCCCTGTATCCTACTCCTGAAAATTGGCCACCAGTATTGTACTCCATACCCTAGCCAAAGCTTAATTAAATATTTGCAACAGGTTAATGGGCTTCCTTGCTTTTGTAATCAATATCCACTATTATAAAGCCAACTATCATATATTTATTTGTTTGTTTTAAAGTTATTTTCAGCAAAAGGGATGTTTGACAAAGACAATGTATCGTTGCATCTGTTGCAGGTATAAATGTATTCTGAATTCCTACGTGTGACATTAATTAATTTAAGCCATCTTCAAAGGGCGTTTTATAAACTACCTACTAACAGTGCGATTCAGGAAATGAATGTGCATGATGTTCAGAAGACAATGGTTACTCGTGAACAGAATTTGTTTAGGAATTAGAGGCAAAGTGGAGTGGTGGCTAGATGCTTTTCTGAATGTAGAGAAACATGTAGACGGTATCCTATATGCTTTCTTAACTGTATTTTCAACTTGCCCTGCACATCCTAGGCCCACTGATCATTTTAGGTTAAGTGCTCCCTATACTATTTTTCCCAAGTGCATTACTTTGTAAACATTTAATTGCATCTGCAAAGTGCCTTTCTACCTTACCCACATCCTCCTGAAGTGTTCCATTAACATGCTCATACTTGACTGGTTGCCAATTTTTGTATCATTTGTAAACCTGAAAGCTGTTCTTCCTTTACCCAAATGCAGGTCTTTATATATATAATATACAGAGCAAGTCAATAGTTCCAATACAAGTTCTGGGTAACCATACTGCATGTTTCTCTCCATCTTTTCCCTCCCTTTCATTTCAAAGAAATGAAGAAGAGCAAATAAATAGTCAAAGCAGTAACACAGCAATTGCAAAGAAGAGATCTGAAATTTGAGTTTATACTGTATTAGGTTCAAGATCTTTTGGACAGCACAGATTTAAGCGGACAATTACCAATCTAATTATTTCAACACCTTATTTGATTTAGAGTTTCTGCATATCGAAAAATGCAATAAACATAATAGCAATTTAATTTTGTTTCAGAGATAGTAGGAACTGCAGATGCTGGAGAATCTGAAATAACAGGGTGTAGAGCTGGACGAACACAGCAGGCCAAGCAGCAGGAAGGCTGACGCTTCGGGCGTTTTTTTTAAAGAAGGGTCTAGGCCCGAAACATCGGCATTCCTGCTCCTCAGCCTGCTGTGTTCGTCCAGCTCTACAGCCTGTTATTTCAGATTCTCCAGCATCTGCAGTTCCTACTATCTCTGAAACAAAATTAAATTGCTATTATGTTTATTGCATTTTTTGATATGCAGAAACAGCAGACAGAGGAGCAGGAATGCCGACGTTTCGGGCCTAGACCCTTCTTTAAAAAAAGGCCCGCCGACCCTTCTTTAAAAAAAGGCCCGAAGTGTCAGCCTTCCTGCTCCTCGGCCTGCTGTGCTCGTCCAGCTCCACATCTTGCTATATCAGCAATTTAATTTTGACTAGTCTATCTCGTTAAGATAAAGAATCAAGTATTTTAAGATTAACGTCTGTCTGTATTGTTAAAGTTTCCCCTAGCTGTGAAAATCTTTAGGTTTGAAGAAGAAAATGCATTTTCCATCATACTACAAAACAAAGTTGCAAATTATTAATTAGCAGATATAAATGTATTCTGAACTCCTACATTTGCGACATTAATTAAGCCATCTTCAAAAATAGAATTGCAATCCGTTAATACACCAAGAGAAACATTTGTGAAGTAAATTGAGAATCCTTTGCTTTGCAACTTTTGAAAATTTTCATCATTTTACTGCACTTTTGTCCCCCATGAATATGAATACTTACAGATTCTGTTTCACTAACAAGAAACTGATGGAACTTCTGCAAGACTGGTGACTTTCTCAGCATCTTCCTGCTAATGTTAATATGCCAAGCTAATTCACCTGGATACCTGCAAAAGAAATCTCAATTTAACCAAAGCTGTTGAAAAGTACAACTTCACTGTCACAAGCGTGAAGATTTCTTACCAGCTCAAAGGTTGTGGGGCCTCAATCTTCTGCCCATCCACCTCCAAGTCCTGCAATTCTTGGAAATACTTTGTTTTTAGACAATGCAAAATCTCTTCTGCGTGGCTTTACAAGCAAACATGAGGGGGAACAGAAGGAGAAAAGCAAAGAGAAAAATCAAAAATTCTGAACAAGCATCGTCATATGGCAAATATTTAGTTTTGTTCAAGAAAATCAGGTTTCACAGTGAAGGATGCTTAATTCCTGGCTTCCTTACAAGTTTTTGAAGCACATAATACGCAAAGGGTGCACACCAAACATAAATCCCTGGCTCAATAAAGTCTTCCATAAAACAAGCTAGAAAGTTTAAAATGGAAAATGACAGTTCCTTTAAAAAGAAAGGACAACCAGAGGTAGTGATACTTTCAAGAATCAATTCAACAATAATACTTGGGATAGAAGTGTGATTGAGCCAGTAATATGTCAGCAGCTGACATCTCCATTGCACATTTTACTACTGCATTTTAAAAACGATCTATACTGCTGTAAGAAAGCATTTCAATCTTGGGTAAAAATTACAAAACATTGTATTGTCACAATGCAAAAAAAATTCACACTTTTTTAAATGATAAAACAATCTTGATGCATATTGTTGCAAAGAAAAATATGCTTAAAGCAAAAACTTGTATTGCTTTGGCAATGTTCTCTCTCAATCTTTGCAATTACAAGGAAGAAGCTCTAAATAGAAGCATAATGAGAAGCTATTTCCATAATAAGACACTGGTAAGGGGAGAGCTCATGTAAATCTCCGAATTGTGCACATCAAAATGTCACAAGGAAGTGAAAGACTTCCACTTATAATGCACCTTTCATGGCCACACAGCATCTCAGAGAGCTATACAGTCCACTTTACAGTCAATTAAATACTTTTAAAGGGCAGCCACCATTAGAATGAAGGACATTGAGCAGCTACTTTCCTCACAGCAAGTGCCCACAGTATGGGAATGACCAGATTTTTATGATCAGTAAGGGATAGATATTGAACAAGACTTAGGATAACTCTCCTCTTATGTGTGAAATTATACCATAAAGGATTTTTCGTCCAACATCATGTCTCCCAAGCATTTGATACTGCCATAGCAATAGAACACTTTTGTGGGGTGCTGCTCTGCATTAATTAGCCAACGCATACTGTGGCTGAACTTTAAAAAAAGTAATTTGTTTAATGGAGCTTATAGATGACATTGAGATAACTAATAAAAAAAAAGAAACTTCTTTCTTTTCCTTACTACCAGTACGTTTGCCTGAATGAATACACTTGTCATTTGCCATACTCATTTTCAGACTCTTGCAAAATGATCCACAGCAATCCAAAATCCAAAACGATGTGGAACCCTCCCTATAGGGTTCCAGTACCTGGGCAACCAACACTGTAGCAGCTTTAACCAGATTGATATCCTTACCAAGGGACATGGAGCTGGATTGTCCAAATGGCAATCACACTCTGATCGCCATTCTGCTCCTTTTTTGTCCAAAAATTCCGACAGGAGACTCTCTGGGCTCCTCAAGGCACTGTTTTCTGAGAGTTAAATATCCAGAATTGCATACAGCCAATTTGAGAACTCATTTAAAAGCACTGACCTGTAAGCCAAGTGAGGGGTTAGGGTTCAAGGAGGGCAGGGTATAATGCTGGACAACAAAGTGGATGTTACGTGCAAGGCAGAGCTGGAATTTGTTGGGTCAGTATCCGCTGGGGTGGGGAACAAGGACTACGAGGTTAAATTTATTAGTTAACCAGGAACAGTCTAGGCTTTGTTTAATAGTCTAACTTTTCCTGAGCCGGTCCATGTGGATAAGGAGAATCACCAATTTGATTGGGGCAACACCAAGATCCTGGGACAAGCAAAGCAGAGACAGGCACTGGAGTTCCTAGAAGCCTGGTACTCCACGAAGAAAGCCAGCAACACACAGAACTCGACCCTGTATACACTCCACTGCAAAGGAAAACCGGAAGTGAAGTAATCCAGCTCAACAGACTCGAGTTTAAAAATCAGGCGGGAAAACACAACAGCACTTCATTGGAGGCTGCACTGATGATGTCACCCAGCAGGGTAATGAAACGTCTGCAGAACAAGAAACGAGCTCAGTGAGCCAACAAACCACAACATTAACTTCCCAATGTTTGATTAAATGTTATTGATGCTTTTGGCATTAAGAGTGACACTTCTCAAAGGAGGTTTCGTTTAGTTCTGCAGGTTTAGTTGTGCATCACCAGTCACTGGAAGTTGCCTTTGATTTATCCGTTACAGTGGTCTCACTGTTCGTTCTACCACAAATATTCAGGCTACTAATCCAGTTCTTTCTCACTCACCTTTTATACCCAGTTATCCGAATAGTAGCTGGCAATGCTTCTCTCATGGTTGCCATAAACTGATCCCATTCCCCCTCAGGAACAATCTTCTGTCTTTGGTAATATTCTTCATATAGTTTGTTTTCTTTAATAATCTCTTGGTAACCAGCTCCCCAACCCTGTAAATTAAGCAGAATATATTCAACTGTTAAATAAGTGCAACAATTTGGACCCATATATGATATAATTAAACAGATCTGCTACCTTGTACTCCATGGCATCAGGTCAGGGAGAGACAAAGAATTTCTATCTGATCACCACTTATCATCATCTTCCCATCACTGATGGCTCAGTACTCCTTCATATTCAAGTCATTTGGAAGAAATACGAGAAATATGCAGGGGCCAAGAAGCTACTTTGCTTGGAAACTCGAGCATCCATCAAAAGTGTACAGAAGCATGACTGACTATGCCAGGTCCCAAAGGGCACATGCAGGATTGAGCAACTGACAGACAATGAAGATCAAGATATGGAAGAAATTCGACTTGACATCTTCATCTCTATTTGTCTAAGATGCATGCATCCATCCACAAGAACGTTGGTAGGAATGTTGACTGCAGAGTTCTTAAAGAGACACAGGCTTGGGTTCTCAAACAGGATTCGGGCAGTACCATAGCTCAGTGGTTAGAACTACCGCCTCATAGCACCACGGACCTGGGTTCAATTCCACCCGTGGGGAGCTTTCTCCTTATGTCTGCAGTGGTTTTCACTGCATGCTCCGGTTTCCTCCCACAGTCCAAAGATTTGCAGGTTAGATGGATTGACCATGGTAATTTGCCCATAGTGTTCAGGGACGTGTAGGTTAGGTGCATTAGCCATGGGAAATGAAGGGTTTTGGGATGTAAGGGGATAGGTTGGGGTGGAATGTTCTTCAGAAGGGTTGGTGTGGACTTGTTGGGCTGGCTGAATGGCCTGTTTCTACATGGTATGGATTCTATAAAAGGAGAGTTTAGCGATCTCAATATTCGACACAAATGCACAAGATAAGGCTGAAACTTAAAATCATCTTCAGTCAGAATCAAAAGTAGATGATACATCTCATCTGGAGATTCCAATCATCAACAAATTCAGTTCACTCTGCATGGTATTTAGAAACAGCTGAGCATACTGAACACTGCAAAGAGGATGGGTCCAGGCAACAATCCAGCAGCAATGCTGAAGACATGCTCCAGAACTAACTACACCCCTAGCCAAGCTACTGAAGTACATCTGCAACACTAGCATCTATCTGACAAAATTGCCTAGATATACATCTTATAACACACAAATCGGGCACACTAGTTGACCATTCAACCCCGGAATCTACACCACTTGACATGACCATTGTTATGTGATCGTGACTTCAATTCTACCTTTACGCTGACTGCCGGTTAGTCAAGACTTGAAGTACTAAATAAAAACCGAAAGAACTGCGGATGCTGTAAATCAGGAACAAAAACAAAGTTGCTGGAAAAGGTCAGCAGGTCTGGCAGCATCTGTGTGGGAAGAAAGCAGTCAAAATTTCGGTCCAGTGACCCTTCCTCAGAACTGATGCTGTTCTAAGGAAGGATCACTGAACCTGAAATATTAACTCTTTTCTCCTTCACAGATGCTGCCAGACCTGCTGAGCTTTTCCAGCAAGATTTGAACTACCTCTGCCTTAAAAATATTCAATGAACCCTACCTTCACTCCTCTCTGGGGAAGATAGTTCAATACGCTCAAACCACTGTCCAAAATAATTCCTTCTTATCCCCATCTTAAATGGAAGGCCACTCATTTTTAAACGTGTCCCATCAGTTTAACCACATACCATCCTGCCCACAACTAGCAAGACAGCCAAACACCAACCCATTACCCAGCTCTTGATCAGCACAATTATGGACTGGTGTCACCAGCTATCAAGAGAATGAGACCTGTTCAACAATACTCATTTTGGACTGAACCAGGACCACTCAGTTCATGGCTTCATCACACGTTAGATCAAAACACGGAGAGACATGCTAAATTTCAAAGTAACAGATAATCATCCTTGACGCTGAGGCAGTGTTTCACATGGAAGCTCAAGACCTGGTAAGATTCGAGTTAACAGGAATTAAGATGGATTCACCTCTTGAATCTTCACTTTCTGGAATCGTACCTGTTCAAAGGAAGACAGTTATCACTATTAAAAACCAATTATCTCACTTCCAGGGCATCACTACGAGAGTTTCTAAGAGAAGATATTTTCTTATCAACCTGTCCAGAGATTTTATTACACACCTCTGGAGCAGATATGATTTAAATCCACGCCTGCTGCTAGTGGTAATATCCCTACCTCTGAGCCATGAAAGCACTTTAGAATTGAAGTCTAGGGAAGAAGCCAACAACACTGGCCAATTGAGGCACTAATTACATGACCTGGGCACTGTTAGTACCAGGTTGTAACCATCTGAGCTAACCAGCTACCACTTACAAAGTGATACTGCATCCAAGTGGGCAGAGGTAAGTCTTTAGCCTGCCTGCAGCATCAGCACTAAACTGTTGATCACAGCAATCCCATCTTCAGGTGCCTGAACTAGCTATTTTCTAATTGACTTCTTAGAGATGTTCTGACATTGCTCTCAAACAGATGGGACTTGAACCCAGGCTTCCTGATCCAGTAGCAGGGACACACTTGCTACACTTGCCCACACATCTCCTCCCTCACCCCCATCCCAGGCCCCAAGATGACATTCCACATTAAGCAGAGGTTCACCTGCACATCTGCCAATGTGGTATACTGCATCCACTGTACCCGGTGTGGCTTCCTCTACATTGGGAAAACCAAGCGGAGGCTTGGGGACCGCTTTGCAGAACACCTCCGCTCAGTTCGCAACAAACAACTGCACCTCCCAGTCGCAAACCATTTCCACTCCCCCTCCCATTCTTTAGAATGACGTGTTCATCATGGGCCTCCTGCAGTGCCACAACGATGCCACCCGAAGGTTGTAAGAACAGCAACTCATATTCCGCCTGGGAACCCTGCAGCCTAATGGTATCAATGTGGACTTCACCAGTTTCAAAATCTTCCCTTCCCCCACTGCATCCCTAAACCAGCCCAGTTCGTCCCCCCCCACCACTGCACCACACAACCAGCCCAGCTCTTCCCCTCCACCCACTGCATCCCAAAACCAGTCCAACCTGTCTCTGCCTCCCTAACCTGTTCTTCCTCTCACCCATCCCTTCCTCCCACCCCAAGCCACACCCCCATCTACCTACTAACCTCATCCCACCTCCTTGACCTATCCGTCTTCCCTGGGCTGACCTATCCCCTCCCTACCTATACTCTCTCCACCTATCTTCTTTTGTCTCCATCTTCGGTCCGCCTCCCCCTCTCTCCCTATTTATTCCAGAACCCTCACCCCATCCCCCTCTCTGAAGAAGGGTCTAGGACCGAAACGTCAGCTTTTGTGCTCCTGAGATGCTGCTTGGCCTGCTGTGTTCATCCAGCCTCACATTTTATTAGCAGGGACATAGCATTGTTTTTGGATCAGCTATTATTCTGGCTAGTGGGAAGTAGTTGGTAACTCTTACGATTTATGCTATTGAGATGGTAGGCTTTGGGGGCCTGAGCTAAACCTCAAGCCAGCCACATGCTGCAGAAAATACAGCCTGGGACTTTTTTTTGTATTCACAGCATTTTTACAGCAGTTCCAGTTAAGTTTCTGAACATAGGTGATCTGTGGGCTCGGAGTTGTTGGACCTCAGACACCTCAAGGTGCTGGAGCAGTACCACCAACACTGACTGCGCAAGATCCCAATAAGTCCCAATAAATTCCTCAAAGTAATGTCCAAGGCCCAGCTGCTTTCAGCTGTTTCAATTCCTTCCCTTCATTATAAAAAGGTTAGATGTGGTGATACTCGTTGACAATTGCACAATGTTCTGATTCCTTCACACTTTCTCAGATGGTAAAGCAGTAGTGCAGCAGGACTTGGATTCCATTCAGGATGGAAAGTGGCAAATAACATTTTGTCACACAATGCTTTTGCTAACAAGAAAAACCAACTACTTTCCCTTAACGTTCATTAGCATGACCAGCACCATATCCCTCACCATCATCATTGGTGATACATCGCAGACAAGGATGACTCTCTCCAACGCTCATGCTGACTCTGTAGACTAACGCAGCTTCTGCAGGCTCTACTACACTTGGGACAGAAGGTGGACGTGAGTCGAGAATTGGTGTATCAGTATATTTTTTACGCGGTTTTTGCCCAGCTTCTGCATTTTCGCCCAATGGCCCATCTCAAAGTACGCAACACCTTCCCAGCTCCTCCACTCTGGACAGTCTTGGGCCAGTGATTCCAAGGTGACTGGGAGAATGCTATAATTCACCAGTGAGGTCTTGAGGATATCACTGAAGCACTTCTTCTGTCTACCTGGGCTCACCTGCCACCTTGGAGCTGGGAGCAGAATACTGCTTGGGGAGTCTTGTGTCAGTCATGCCGGACAACATGCCCAGCCCAAAGTTAGTCAGTGCCTCAATGCTCAGACAGTTTGCCTGGTCATGGACGCTGGCATCGGTGCGTCGCTCTTCCAAGCAGGTTCACTGGATCTTGCGCAGTCAGTGTTGGTGGTACTGCTCCAGCGCCTCGAGGTGTCTGCTGTACATAGTTCAACATCTCCGAGCCCAGAGATCATCTATCATCAGAAACGTAACTGGAGCCGCCATTAAAATGCTGCGAATACAAAAAAAAAAGTCCGAGGCTGTATTTTCTGCAGCATGTGACTGGTTTGAGGTTTAGCTCAGGCCCCCAAAGCCTACCATCTAAAGATCATAAATCATAAGAGTTACCAACTGGTCACCACTTGCAGGAATAATAGCTGCTCCAAAAGCAAACCAGAAGTTTTGACTCCATTCAAGCCAAAAGGCACCCCCTTAACTGGCACCAATTCACTACCTTAAACATTCTCTTCCTCCACAGTGGCAGCCACGTGTACGTTGTGCAATTAGCCCCGCAACAAACCCACCAGGAATTTGCCAACAGCACCTCCCAAAACAGCAACATCAACCAAACGGACTTAGAAGGGACAGGAGGCACTCTACCCACTGCAAGTTGCACTCCAGGCCACACACCATCCTAACTCACGTTCTCTGAAATATCTCTGAAAAACACCGTTGGCATTGGGTATAAAAGCAAGAATTCCCACCCCAACAACGTTATGTTAACAAATGCGCTACAGGGAATACAGTGGTTCAAGGCGGCAGCTTGATACGAACCACATATCAAGGCCGACAGCAATCCACCATCTGCGAATGGGTAAAACCAGAAGTTAAAATAAAAACCATGGGGTTATTTGCATGGCCTTTCAGACGACAGTGACAAGAACGGTGCAAAACAGATTCAAATACCTGTGGGGCGAACAGGAGCTGGACTTAAGGCACATTTTTTAAACAGAATACATTAAAGAGGCCGAGCGGACTCAATACTTACAGGCTTGTTGTCAGTATCTGCATTCCTGTCTCGGTTTCTGGGTCTGTTTTTCCGTCTCCCCATACCGCGGACAATGGAGAAGAACCGAAGAAACGTGATTCTCACACACGGGCGCAGATGGAACTGAACTGGAGCAGGCCACAGCGGTCGCAAGAGTGGAGCACACGGCGGAAATACTGGAGCTGGATCCAAAACCGGAGTGGAGCACTCGTCGGAAAAACTGGAGCCGGATCCGCAACCAGCGTGTAGCACACGGCGGAAAGACTGGAGCCGGATCAGCACTGGAACACTGGACGGAAACCTCACTCGTTCAATCATTCATTCAGAAAGGTGGAGCCACTTCTGGTGCGTATGCGTTACGACAACAAAATGTAGCAAAAGAAATGATACAGTTGCAGTGACAGTCGGAACTGCAGATATTGCAGAATCTGAAGATAACAAGGTGTAGAGCTGGATGAACAGAGCAGGTCAAGCGGTATCAGGGAGCAAGAAAGCTGATGTTTCGGGCCTAGATCCTTCAAAAAATTCAGTTACAGTTGCAGTGGCAGGATTTCATATCTGGTAGCGTTCGCTATCCAAACTACTTTTTCATACTAAGATAATAAAATGTGAGGCTGGATGAACACAGCAGGCCAAGCAGCATCTCAGGAGCACAAAAGCTGACGTTTCGGGCCTAGACCCTTCATCAGAGAGGGGGAGGCGGGGAGGGAACTGGAATAAATAGGGAGAGAGGGGGAGGCGGACCGAAGATGGAGAGAAAAGAAGATAGGTGGAGAGAGAATAGTTGGGGAGGTAGGGAGGGGATAGGTCAGTCCAGGGAAGACGGACAGGTCAAGGAGGTGGGATGAGGTTAGTAGGTAGATGGGGGTGCGGCTTGGGGTGGGAGGAAGGGATGGGTGAGAGGAAGAACAGGTTAGGGAGGCAGAGACAGGTTGGACTGGTTTTGGGATGCAGTGGGTGGGGGGGAAGAGCTGGGCTGGTTGTGTGGTGCAGTGGGGGGAGGGGACGAACTGGGCTGGTT
The DNA here is from genome assembly GCF_030684315.1 of Stegostoma tigrinum. Lineage (NCBI taxonomy): Eukaryota > Metazoa > Chordata > Chondrichthyes > Orectolobiformes > Stegostomatidae > Stegostoma > Stegostoma tigrinum. The sequence goes on from NC_081355.1 coordinate 53,060,150, forward strand.
TAGGGATGCAGTAGGGGAAGGGGAGATTTTGAAACTGGTGAAGTCCACATTGATACCATTAGGCTGCAGGGTTCCCAGGCGGAATATGAGTTGCTGTTCCTGCAACCTTCGGGTGGCATCATTGTGGCACTGCAGGAGGCCCATGACGGACATGTCATCTAGAGAATGGGATGGGGAGTGGAAATGGTTTGCGACTGGGAGGTGCAGTTGTTTGTTGCAAACTGAGCGGAGGTGTTCTGCAAAGCGGTCTCCAAGCCTCCGCTTGGTTTCCCCAATGTAGAGGAAGCCACACCGGGTACAGTGGATGCAGTATACCACATTGGCAGATGTGCAGGTGAACCTCTGCTTAATGTGGAATGTCATCTTGAGGCCTGGGATAGGGGTGAGGGAGGAGGTGTGGGGGCAAGTGTAGCATTTCCTGCGGTTGCAGGGGAAGGTGCTGGGTGTGGTGGGGTTGGAGGGCAGTGTGGAGTGAACAAGGGAGTGGCTTGACAAGCGGAGGCTTGGAGACCGCTTTGCAGAACACCTCCGCTCAGTTCGCAACAAACAACTGCACCTCCCAGTCGCAAACCATTTCCACTCCCCCTCCCATTCTCTAGATGACATGTCCGTCATGGGCCTCCTGCAGTGCCACAATGATGCCACCCGAAGGTTGCAGGAACAGCAACTCATATTCCGCCTGGGAACCCTGCAGCCTAATGGTATCAATGTGGACTTCACCAGTTTCAAAATCTCCCCTTCCCATACTGCATCCCTAAACCAGCCCAGTTCGTCCCCTCCCCCCACTGCACCACACAACCAGCCCAGCTCTTCCCCCCCACCCACTGCATCCCAAAACCAGTCCAACCTGTCTCTGCCTCCCTAACCGGTTCTTCCTCTCACCCATCCCTTCCTCCCACCCCAAGCCGCACCCCCATCTACCTACTAACCTCATCCCACCTCCTTGACCTGTCCGTCTTCCCTGGACTGACCTATCCCCTCCCTACCTCCCCACCTATACTCTCTCCACCTATCTTCTTTTCTCTCCATCTTCGGTCCGCCTCCCCCTCTCTCCCTATTTATTCCAGTTCCCTCTCCCCATCCCCCTCTCTGATGAAGGGTCTAGGCCCGAAACGTCAGCTTTTGTGCTCCTGAGATGCTGCTGGGCCTGCTGTGTTCATCCAGCCTCACATTTTATTATCTTGGAATTCTCCAGCATCTGCAGTTCCCATTATCTTTAAGGCAGACAGGCCTGTTTGGATATAGACTCGGCAACTTAATCATACCGTATTTCCCACTACTTGCAAATGTTATGGCTTATGACGTTATGTTTTTAGAAACGAGTTGTAAATGTTTTGGAATCACATCTTATGGATATTTGTACTTAAGCCAGATTCCGAGTGACCCAAAAACAAAAGCTAATCAGCCCACTTACAACTTTGCACATGGGTATAAAGATGGAAATACATGCGTTCATTTACAGCTTTTGAAAGCACCGTACACCTTGGAGCACTTTATAGCCAGTTAAAATACATGTGAAGTGTAGACGCTGTGAGAATTCCACGAGGTAACATTGAAACACCTCAATCAATTTGTATTCTCAAACAGCAACGTGACAATCAGAAAATGCGTTCATGTTGATGTTGATGGAAGGATAAATATTCATCAGGACAACAGACTCGCTACTCCATTTTACAAATATCTTAACAGAGATGGGCTTCAGTTGAACATCTTATCCAAAAGACAGAGCCTCTGAAAGTACAGCACTGCTTTTTCAGCGGTTTTGTCTGTCCTTCAACATCAGTTGGTCTTTTTGTGGTCAAGTCTGGGCTATGAATTAAATCGAGATCCTCTTGATACAGAGGTGAGAGTGTTATTAAATCAATTTGAACTGATTTGTTTTGGATTCCTGTTTTAGAATTAGGTTTATTGTCAAAAATACCCACATGAGTACGGTGAGAAGTTTGCAAGTTGCCACTAATAGGACCAATGATAATGGGAACTGCAGATGCTGGAGAATCCAAGATAACAAAGTGTGGAGCTGGATGAACACAGCAGGCCAAGCAGCATCTCAGGAGCACAAAAGCTGACGTTTCGGGCCTAGACCCTTCATCAGAGAGCTCTCTGATGAAGGGTCTAGGCCCGAAACGTCAGCTTTTGTGCTCCTGAGATGTTGCTTGGCCTGCTGTGTTCATCCAGCTCCACACTTTGTTATCACTAATAGGACCAAGTTAGGTACAGGTAGTTCTCCTGTAACGCAATAGTTGCGTGCTTGTGTGAACTCGCACAATGGACAATCGTCATAGAAAATTGCGAATTATGGAAATCACTCCAGATGATTGCTATACCTATACAGCAGAAAGTTTGCATTATCTAAAGAGCATCCATTATTCATCAAATGCAGTACATCCAACTCACGTTAACAAAACATGCGTATTAGCAGAACTACCTGTACCAAGATACCTGGATACAGAATCTTAGGTACAAAGCACAAAAAGAAACAATGTTGAGAAGCTAAACATAACAGTCCTTCTTACTAAAATATAGAAAAACAAAGAAACACGATTAACAGTTCAACACCACAGTCGATCACCGCTTAGCCATGCTGGGCTCACACTCCTCATTCCATTCTGGACCTCATCCCTGCTACTGCCTTGGGCTGCATGTTCCTGCTCCTGCTACCATTTGCCTTGGGCTGCATGTTCCTGCTCTTTTTAATACACTATGTGTTATTTGTGTTCTTTCATATTCTGTTGTACATTTCCAATTTTCTTTACCCACCATTGACAGCCCTCACTTTGCTGTCTAGGACCTAAACTTTGGAATTCCTAAATCTCTACCCTCATTTATTCCATTCCACTCTTATAGGGAAGGATTGGGGCTTTTCTTCACCTGGATCATTCGAGGTTGAGGGTTGACCTTATAGAGGTTTATAAAATCATGAGAGGCATGGAAAGGTGAATAGCCAAAGTGTTTTTTATAGGGTGGAGGAATCCAAAACTAGAGGGCATAGGTTTAAGTTTAGTGAGGAAAGATTTATAAAGGACCTGAGAGATAGCTTTTTCGCGCAGAGAGTGGCACGTGTATGGAATGAGCTGCTGAGGAAGTGGTGGAGACAGGTACAAGTACAACATTCAAAAAGCATCCGGATGGGTATAAAAATAGGAAGGGTTTAGACAGATATAGGCTTTGCTGGCAAATGGTCAGATTGGGATGACTGGTAAGTGTGGACGAGTTGGACCAAAGGATCTGTTCCCGTGTTCTCTGACTCTAAGTATAGTCATCATATTTCCTTGTGGCTAACTCTGTTCCAGTCAATGTTTTAACGTAGCTTTGTTGGACCTGCGTATAGTCAGCAATGATGATGGAGCAGGACCAGATACAAAGAAACACGAGCCTTCCTTGAAAGGAAGACAAGAGTTGACTGAGAAGCTGAAAAGCAGAAAATTATATTGTTCCTTTGAATATTAATCATGGTGACATAAAAGTGGCCCTAAAAATACCTAGGTATCAAAGCTGGATTAGAGAAAATTGAGTACGGCTCTGGGATCCAAGGATTCACGCAATTATGTCGCCTTCAAAAACTGAGATCCTTTTTGGTAGATCCAGTAACAATGAGACTCTTCCACATGGTTGCCATTGAGGGTGTTATTCCTTTCGGATATCTCCCATGGTTCTTTTGTGTCAGGAAGGTAAAATATATAACGCTCAAAGAATGTCCAACGATGCAGAAAAAGTATTTGCTGAGATTAAATCTGCTCTCATATCATCTTAACAAACATAAAACATATCATGAACAACAAGAATCATGCTTTGTTTCAGCATTACTGTTGAATGTGTTCTGCCAAAAGGCCTCAGATACAGGACAAATTGGTTTTTCAAACTGGATTGATATCCTTGCAGGGAGATTTGTTAGTGCTGTTGGATGACTTCTCTAGGGAATAGAACCTGAGGAGTAATCTAAGTTAGAAGGAAGTTTAGTTGATAACAGAAAGTCAGAAGGATGCCAGGACAATTGGAAGAAACAAGCAGCATTGAGTATGCTTCAAATGCTGAATGATATGAGGAAGACAAAGTTAAGGTCACTCTACCTGAATGCCTATAGCATTCATGACAAGAGAGATGACCTGAAAGTACAAAGAGAGGTAAGTAGGTGCGATCTAATTGCCATTACAGAAACATGGCTATAATGTGATTGGACTGAGAACTGCATATTCAGGGTTATTTGATATTTAGGAAGAACAAACAAAAAGGAAAAGGCCGTGGAGTTGCACTAATAATAAGTCATGGGATCAGTACAGATGTAAGTGAGAATCTCATGTTGGAAGAACGTGTAGAGCAACAAAACAGCAACAGGCAACACATATTGACTGAAGTTATTTATTAGCCACTAAATGGCAGTGATAGTGGGATATGTTATTAATCAGAGGATGAGAGAAGCACGTAGCATGAGCAATGGGTGACTTCAATCTGCACATAGACTGAGTCAACCAATTCAACACTAAAGCTGTGGAGAATAAGTTTCTGGAAGATACAATTTTACATTATGTTCAAAAGTGAGGTAGTTTAATCTGATGCAAGGATGTTCAATTTGAATAAGGGAACCTAGAAGACTTGAGACATATGTTGGTTGAAATTGATTGGGAAAATACACTAAAAATATGACCATACAGATGCTTTGGAATAGTCTTAAAAGGGACTGTTACATAGCTTATGGCAACTATACATTTCTTGAAAGTGCAAGAACTCAAAAAGATCAGTCAACACTGGCTGACAAAGCAAGTCAAGGATTATGTCAAGTTAAAAGAAGCGATTATAGTGTTGCCCGAAATAACAGTAAATTTGAATTTGCAAGGATTTTAAAATACAACATGAGAACCAACAAACCAGTGAGACAATGGTAGCATAAAGTATGAACGCAATGTACTAAAAATAACAAAAATGGCCTATAAAAGCTCCTACAAGTATTTAAGAAGGAAATGCTTGTCTAAGACAATTGTGTGTCATTTTAGACAAACATTCACAGGAAAAGTCAGAACAATTAATAATGGAAAATATACAATGGCAGAGAACCTAAATCATTACATTGTGTCTATTTTCATGAAGGAAGATAGCATAAATCTCCAAGAACTAGAGATCCAAGTGGCAAGGGTGAATGAAGAGTTGAAAAGAATTAGTATTCCTACAAAGGCTTTAATTGGAACTTTAGCAGGTCTGAAAGTTGATAGGTGTCCGGAACCAGATCATCTACATCTCAGAATGTTGCAGGATACCGTAAGACCCCAAGACATAAGAGCAGATGTAGATCTTTCAGCCTATTGAGTCTGGTCCACCGTTCAATGAGATCATACTGATCTAATAATGCTCAACTCCACTTATCTGACTTCTCCCCAAAGGGCTTGATTCTCTTACTGATTAAAAGTGTTTATCTCAGCTGTGAGCATACTTAACAGGTCAGCCAGACATCTGCAGTAATAAAATTTCCACAAGTTCACTTACCCTCAAAGCTAGGGAACTTCTCCTTATCTGTCTTAAATGGGCAACCCCTTACTCTGATATTCTACCCTCTGATCCCAGACTCTCCCACAAGGAATGACACTCTCTTCAAATATATCCACTCAAGTCCCCTAGGAATCTTGTGTGTTTCAAGAAGGTCGCCTCTCATTGTTCTAAACTCCAAAGAATACAGGCCCAACCTACTTAATCTCTTATGTGACAACCCTTCCATAACTGGGATCAAGCTAGTGAACCTTCTCTGGACTGCCTGTGTATAACTTTTGGAAACAAAAGTGCTGGAAATCACAGTGGCCAAGGCAGCATCTCTGGAGAGAGAGCAAACTAAAATTTCAAGTCCACGTGAGTCCTCATCAAAACATCTGCGGAGAGAGAGCAAGCTAATGCTTCGAGTCTACATGACCTTTCATCTGAGCTAGTGAAGGGCTCTGACAAGAGTCATCTAAACTCAAAATGTTAGCTTGCTCTCTCCTCATGGATGCTGCCTGACCTGCTGTGATTTCCAGCATTTTTTGTTTTCAGTACAGATTCCAGCACCTGCTGTAATTTGCTCCCTCAAAATATCTTTTGTTTGTTAAAGAAAGGTCTAAATAATGCCTTGTAGTTTTAAAAAAACTTCCCAATTTTTTAACTCCATTCCCTTGAAATAAAGGCAAACAATTACCTTTCCTATTACCTACTGAACTTGTTTGCTGGGAGATGACTATAGAAACAGGGTGGTGGTGATGGGAGATTTTAATTTTCCCAACATTGACTGGGATTCACTCAGTGTTAGGGGTCAAGATGGAGCAGAATTTGTAAGTTGTGTCCAGGAGGGTTTTCTAGAGCAGTATGTATGTAGTCCTACTCGGGAAGGGGCCATACTGGACCTGGTGTTGGGGAATGAACCCATCCAGGTGGTTGATATTACAGTAGGGGACTACTTTGGAAATAGCGACCACAATTCTGTAAGTTTTACAATACTCATGGACAAGGATGGGAGTGGCCCTAAAGGAAGAGTACTAAAGTGGGGGAAGGCCGACTATACCAAGATTCGGCAGGATCTGAGGAATGTAGATTGGGAGAAACTGTTTGAAGGTAAATCCACATTTGATACGTGGGAGGCTTTTAAGGAGAGGTTGATTAGCGTGCAGGAGAGACATGTTCCTATGAAAATGAGGAATAGAAATGGCAAGGTTAAGGAACCGTGGATGACAGGTGAAATTGTGAGACTAGCCAAGAGGAAAAAGGAAGCATACATGAGGCCCAGGCGACTGAAGACAGGCGAAACTTTGCAAGAACATCGGGAATGTAGAGCGAATCTGAAGCGAGGGATTAAGAGGGCAAAGAGAGGACATGAGATATTGCTGGCAAACATGGTTAAGGAAAATCCCAAAGCCTTTTATTCATATAGAAAGAGCAAGAGGGTAACTAGAGAAAGGATTGGCCCATTTAAGGACAAAGAAGGAAAATTATGCACTGAGTCAGAGAAAATGGGTGACATTCTTAACGAGTACTTTGCATCGGTATTCACCAAGGAGAGGGACATGACAGATGTTGAGGTTAGGGATAGATGTTTGCTTACTCTAGGTCAAGTTGACATAAGAAAGGAGGAAGTGTTGGGTATCCTAAAAGACATTAAGGTGGACAAGTCCCTAGGTCCGGATGGGATCTATCCCAGGGTACTGAGGGAAGCAAGAGAGGAAATAGCGAGGGCTTTAACAGATATCTTTGCAGCATCCTTAGACACGGGTGAGGTCCCGGAGGACTGGAGACTTGCTAATTTTGTCCCCTTGTTTAAGAAGGGCGGCAAGGATAATCCAGGTAATTATCGACCAGTGAGCCTGACGTCAGTGGGAGGGAAGCTACTGAAGAAGATACTGAGGGATAGGATCTATTCCCATTTGGAAGAAAATGGGCTTATCAGTGATAGGCAACATGGTTTTGTGCAGGGAAGGTCATGTCTTACCAACTTAATCGAATTCTTTGAGGACGTGACAAAGTTGGTTGATGAGGGAAAGGCTGTTGATGTCATATACGTGGACTTCAGTAAGGCATTTGATAAGGTTCCCCATGGCAGGCTAATGGAGAAAGTGAAGTCACATGGGGTCCAGGGTGTGCTAGCCAGATGGATAAAAAACTGGCTAGGCAACAGGAGACAGAGAGTACTAGTAGAAGGGAGTTTCTCAAATTGGAGACCTGTGACCAGTGGTGTTCCACAGGGATCTGTGCTGGGACCACTGTTGTTTGTGATATATGTAAATGGTTTGGAGGAAGGTGTAGGTGGTCTGATCAGCAAGTTTGCAGATGACACTAAGATTGGTGGAGTAGCAGATAGTGAAGGGGACTGTCAGAGATTACAGCAGAATATAGATAGACTGGAGGGTTGGGCAGATAAATGGCAGATGGAGTTCAATCCAGGCAAATGCGAGGTGATGCATTTTGCAAGATCTAATTCAAGAGCAAACTATACAGTAAATGGAAAAGTCCTGGGGAAAACTGATGAACAGAGAGATCTGGGTGTTCAGGTCCATTGTTCCCTGAAGGTGACAACGCAGGTCAAAAGGATGGTCAAGAAGGCATATGGCATGCTTTCCTTCATTGGATGGGGTATTGAGTACAAGAGTTGGCAGGTCATGTTGCAGTTGTATAGGTTTGGTTCGGCCACATTTGGAGTACTGTGTGCAGTTCTGTTCGCCACATTACAAAAAGAATGTGGATGCTTTGGAGAGGGTGCAGAGGAGGTTCACCAGGATGTTGCCTGGTACGGAGGATGCTAGCTATGAAGGGAGGTTGAGTAGATTAGGATTATTTTCATTAGAAAGACAGAGATTGAGGGGGTCCTAACTGAGGTCTACAAAATCATGAGGGGTATAGACAGGGTGAATAGCAAAAAGCTATTTCCCAGAGTGGGGGACTCAATTACTAGGGGTCATGAGTTCAAAGTGAGAGGAGGAAAGTATAGGAGAGATATGCGTGGAAAGTTCTTTACACAGAGGGTGGTGGGTGCCTGGAACGCGTTGCCAGCGGAGGTGGTAGACGCAGACACGTTAGCGTCTTTTAAGATATATTTGGACAGGTACATGGATGGGCAGGGAGCAAATGGACACAGACTGTTAGAAAATAGATGACAAGTTAGACAAAGGATCTTGATCGGCGCAGGCTTGGAGGGCCGAAGGGCCTGTTCCTGTGCTGTAATTTTCTTTGTTCTTTTCTTTGTTCTTTGATATGATTGCTGCATTGGTGCTCATTTTCTGAAATAATTTAAATTCTGGAATGACCCCTGCAGATTGGAAGCCAGCAAATGTCACTCCACTATTTAAGAAGGGAGCAAGAGAGAAAATGGGAAACTATATGCAAGTTGACCTACAGGCCTCACATAAGTTGTCAGGAAAACGCTGGAATCTTTTATAAAGGATGTGATAAATCGACACTTGAATAAAAATGACCTGTTTAGGCATTATCATCGTGGATTTGTGAATGGGAAATCAAGTTCGATCAGCTTACAGAAGTTTTTTGATGATGTTACAAATAAAATTGATAAAGGGGAAATAATGGACATAGTAAACTTAGATTTTCTGAAGGCTCTTGGCAAGGTCCCGCATGCGAGATTGGTTAGCAAAATTAAAGCACATGGAATGGAGGTAATGTACTGAGATGGATTAAGGATTGGCTAACAGGTAGGAAAGAGAGAGTAGGAATGAATGAGTAATTCTTGCATTGGCAGGTGGTGATAAGTGGGGTACCGCAGGTATCAGTACTTGGACTTGAGCTGTTAACTATATGTTCAGATGTGGGGACCAAATGTAATATTTCCAAATTTGCTGCTAAAATAAAGCTAAGCTGTGGAGTGAGGGGAGATGTTTTTTGTGATGCAGTGGTAATGTCCCTAGCTTGAAACTAAAAGGCCCAGATTCAAGTCCCACCTGCTCCAGACGTGTGTCATAGCATCTCTGAATAGGTTTATTATAAATTGTCCACTAAGTTAGGCAGGAATGTGTGTAGTGAGGAAGATGTGAAACAGCTTCAGCAGGCTTTGCAAAAAGACATCGTGAGTGGTCAGTAACGTAGCAGATGGAAAAATGTGAGGTTATCTACTTTGGCAGGTGTTAACTATGTGTAGTACATTTCTTAAACGGTGAGAGGTTGGAAAGTCAAGATATAAGGAGAACAATATCTCCTTGTCAGAAGAGCACGCAAGGCGAACATGCAGGTGCAGCAATCTATTAAGAAGGCTAATAATGCGTCAGCCTTTATCACAGGAGAATTTAAGTTCAGTAGTATTAAGGTCTTGCTTCAGTTGTGTGGAAGCTTAGTTAGACTGTACCTGGAGTTTTGTGTGCAGTTTGATCTCTATACCTCAGAAAAGATATTATTCTCAAACAGAGTGTGCAGAAAAGTTTCTCTAGACTTGTAGAATTCATAGAATTGTACAGCACAGAAACAAACCCTTCAGTCCAACTCGTACATGCCGACCAGATATTTTAAAGATAATCTAGTCCCATTTGTCACCATTTCACACATATCCCTTTAAACCCTTCCTAATCAAATACTCATCCAGATGCCTTTTAAATGTTGTAATTGTACCAGCCTCCACCACTTCCTTTGGCAGCTCTTTCCATACCCACACCACCCTCTGCGTGAAAAAGTTCCCCTTAGTTCCTTTGTAAGTCTTTCGCCCCTCACCTTAAACCTATGTCCTCTAGTTTTGGATTCCCCTACCTTGGGAAGAAGACCTTGACTATTCACATTATCCATGACTCTCATGATTTTATAAACAACAATGTAGTCACCCCTCAGTCTCTGACGCTCCAGGGAAAATAGCCCCAGCCTATTCAGCTTCTCTCTATAGCTGAAACCCTCCAACCCCAGCAACATCCTTGTAAATCTTTTCTGAATCCTTTCACATGTCACAACATTTTCCCATAGCATGGAGGTCAGAATTGAATGCAGAATTCCAAAAGTGGCCTAACTTTGTTCCTAGCATTGCAAGACTTTCCCATGAAGAGAGAATGCACAGATTGAGCTTCTACAGTTTTGAAGAATGAGAGGTGGGGACAGCTGATGGCCCAGTGGAATGATTATTAGGCAAATAATTCAGAGACCCAGGTAGTGTTTAGGAGACCTGGGTTCAAATCCTGCCATGATAAATGGATGAATTTGAAGTCAATAAAAGTCTGAAATTAAGAGTCTAATGGTAACCATGAAACTGTTGTTGATTGTTGGGCGAAAATCCATCTGGTTCACCAGGAGTGGCCTACATGTGAATCCAGACTCACAGCAATGTGGTTGACGCATAACTGCCTTCTGGTACCCACATCCTGTGAATGAATAAGGGAAAAACCTAATTGAACCTGACAAAATATATAAAAGCATAGGCAGGGTTAATGCAGACAAGCTGTTTCCTCTGGTTATCAAGCCTAGAACCATGCAATTTACAAATTGCAAATGACAGAGGTGTATAAATAACCGAGATAAGGAGATTGTTTTTACTCAGATGTTAGTAAACCTTTGGAACTCTTTAGCCCAGAAACTTTGGACTATGAGTTCATTATCAGTAGAGTTTGATAGGTTTCTGATTTCCGAATGCATAAAGGACTATGGGGATAGTGTGGGTTAAAGTAATTGAAATGTCTGATCAACCATGATCATATTAATTGCCAGATGTCCATCCATTGCCTGATGGATTACATGGCCTCCTCTATTTTCTATGTTTGTCCATTTAACTCATTTGTCTCTCTTCCATAAGAACTTTAACAGAAGTGCCGTGAATAGTTAAGGACACGTACTCATGATGGCACACACTGACTAACCCTGACCAGTTTGTAGTAATCATTTTAACTCAGACACTTTACAATGTGAGATAGACAGATGGGACAAGACAGATGGGACAAGAGTTAGGGGGAGGCCTAATACAACATTATTGAAACTTTATCAAGGAACCCCTCTGGATTCATCAAGTTTGTAGCTTACCATCTTATCAGGAATAGATTTGATGTTCCTTGTTATATTTGGCATTGGCTGCCTTCCTGTCTAACACAGCCTTCCTGCGATTAACTCCAGGGCAATTATTTATCCTTGTGGCATAAGGCAGCCAGTTATCAAGCAGTTGTTCAAACAGTTTTGTTTATGTAGTATACAATCATTCTTGTCCTAATGGCTTTCAATTCTTGTATAACAGTTTTTCCTTATCCCTTAATAGTTTATTCTAGACTGTTATTCCAGATGCTTTCAATCCATTGAACAGTTATTAAAGTTCTGAAGTTTACACTATCACACCTCCTCTTTATTCATTATTTTAAAATGATGAACAAACATGAGTATAATTGGTCATTTCTCCCCACATCAGTTCATATCAAAGTTGAGTTGCTACACTGTGTACAATTTAAAAATGCATCTTTTAGTTATAGAGAACAGATATGCATAAACCAATAATCAATAAATGGTTTACAGAATGATAATCAATAAATAAATCACAAAAGTAGGGGAATAAGCATGAAAATAAAGAAAATAGGCTATTACTGTGAAATAACATAATGTAACACACATTGCAGTTTTAAGGTTATCATGTTTTAACAGAACTAATTTTCTTTTCAACTGCTGCATTTGTTGCTGGCGCCAACAGTGAAAGCTGATAGTAAGATATATCAAAGTACATAAAATAATAATAACGATGAGATGTAAAATAATACAAACCAAAGTGGCTGTGTATATATTACTCCCCAATTCCAGATAACATCTTAACGAGTATCATCTAATCTGTGTGCCTTTCTCAAAATCCTTTTTATTTCTTCCAAATGTCCCCCTTGCGGGGCAATATGAACCCCATATTTTTGCCAGTAAGACATAACCATTTCTTTGGTATAGTCAGAGTACATAAGTCTGATGCCCTAAAATATTATCCCATTTACGGTGTTGGATCTTTGTTTATTTAAGTGTGTACCAGATTTTTTAAAAGTCTGCCTCATGCCAATTGTGCCAATTTAAATACTGTAGTGTCTACAGAATTTGTGCTTTCCATATTATGTCTCTAGGTTTAATCGAGTGGATGGTGACTTTGAGGATATTGATGAAGTCTTCTAATTCTGTTTTGCTAAATCTACATACCTCTTACATCAACACAAACACAAAAGATAATGTAAATCATCTAATAAATGAGTTAGTGAGAATGTAAAATAAGTCTCTGAAAACCAAAAGGTAGCCCTCAATAAATCCCAAAAGGAACCCTTTGGTACAGACATATGTAATAGCTCAATTACAATCCAACATCTCTCCTACTCCCAATCATCTCCTTATCAATTTAGAAATGTCTTTTGAAAAGAATATTTGAAATTTGCATTGTCAAAAATATCACAGGCTGCTTATCCCTGCATTAAACATTTTTTTTGTATTTGAGCATAAGTGAAGATTTCCAGATACCAGTCAAAGTTCACAACCTTGACTGAAAGCGACACAGACTTGACTTTCCACAGAATTATTTAGCTTAGTGCCATTTCCTGCCCTCTTCCTGTAACCCTGCACATTGTTCCTTTTCAAATGTCAGTACAAATCCCTTTTGAATGCCTTGATTGAACAGGACCACACTCGCAGGCAATGCTTTCCAGACCAACTTGCTACATATAAAAGTTATTGCTTGTTTTGCCAATTATTTTTGTCTGTGCCATCTCGTTCTCAATTTTTCAAGGGTAGGCTGCAACTAATCTCTATTTGCTCTAAGCAGACAAATTTCCTGTCAGTCTGCTCCTTGTGGGAAAACAGTTCTTAACATGTCCAGTCTTGCTTTGTAATTGAAGTTATGGAATGTCACTCCAACTTGCTAGTTTTTGAGACTTACTGAAACGAGGCGAGGCAGTTAAGGGGCAGGCAGCCAGTTAATGAGAGTGGAAGCCACTGATTTAACAGTTTTACAAGTTAATCCCGTCCAGCCATGTTTCTCAAACACTTGCATAAACAGAGGTCAGTTTCAAGAGATAGCAGGAACTGCTGATGCTGGAGAATCTGAGACAACAAGGTGTAGAGCTGGATGAACACGTCAGGCCAAGCAGCATCAGAGGAAGTCTTCTGATGCTGCTTGGCCTGCTATGTTCATCTAGCTCTGTATCTTGTTATGACAGTTTCAAGAAAATGATAAGAGACATCATGGGAGTCTTTGTGAGCCAGGTAAAACTCCCACTGCGACTGTTAAAATGTCTTAATTTCTGAATCTAAAATCTGAAGCCACACCTCCCTATCTACAAGGGGAAAATCTCCTAGATGCCAGAAATCTAAACTACAAAAATAGTTTCAGGTGTACCCAGCAGAACCTGTGGAGAAAATTTCAGCTTGAAGGGCTGTTTTCATCAAAATTCACCTCTAAAGTCATAAAGCATTCCAACACAATGAGAGATCGTAGTTGTGAATGTAAACAGTTCATTCTTAACAATTAAAAAGAGATTCATGTTCCACTTATGAGCTGAATTTACATGTACATCATCTACGTGAATTTCCCTCCTTCTGCTTTCCAGAAGGCCACTTATCAGAGAGTGGTTGACATCAACCAATCAGCTGCCTCTGCCTTCACTAAGCCATTTAGAGCCAGCTTCCCCTAGTTCCAACCTGACCTATCTGTGAACTCTCAATTTTCTGCAGTTTCTCTCGTATTGACCCTATCGGGTGAAAAATCCTGGAACATGCTTGCAAACAGGTGATTTACTTACAGTCCAAGGACAGCTGACTTGAAGAAGGCAGCTCACTGCTATCTTCGAAGTTAAAGGTGCGCAATAACTACTAGTTTAGCCAGCAAGGCCCACAACCAATGAATGAATATCTATCCTGAAGCCTGCTCTAAGCATATCTTGTCGATCGGATCTACCTCTGTACCTTTAGACCTACTTCTGCTGAACTGCTGATGACTTTATTTCAGTTTCTGGATTGAATGTTGATCATATTGCTTATGTTTGTCTCAGGTCCTTCACGCCTTTCCATCAAATTTGTCCTCATCATGCTTCTCTGTGAATAAAATCAACCTTTAACCCTTACTATCCTTGCAATCTAACCCCAACCCTGTCACAGGTCCAAACTCATTTCCTTCTCCAAAGTAATAAAATGTGAGTCTGGATGAACACAGCAGGCCAAGCAGCATCTCAGGAGCACAAAAGCTGACGTTTCGGGCCTAGACCCTTCATCAGAGAGGGGGATGGGGAGAGGAAACTGGAATAAATAGGGAGAGAGGGGGAGGCGGACCGAAGATGGAGAGTAAAGAAGATAGGTGGAGAGAGTATAGGTGGGGAGGTAGGGAGGGGATAGGTCAGTCCAGGGAAGACGGACAGGTCAAGGAGGTGGGATGAGGTTAGTAGGTAGCTGGGGGTGCGGCTTGGTGTGGGAGGAAGGGATGGGTGAGAGGAAGAACCGGTTAGGGAGGCAGAGACAGGTTGGACTGGTTTTGGGATGCAGTGGGTGGGGGGCAAGAGCTGGGATGGTTGTGTGGTGCAGTGGAGGGAGGGGACGAACTGGGCTGGTTTAGGGATGCAGTAGGGGAAGAGGAGATTTTGAAACTGGTGAAGTCCACATTGATACCATATGGCTGCAGGGTTCCCAGGCAGAATATGAGTTGCTGTTCCTGCAACCTTCGGGTGGCATCATTGTGGCAGTGCAGGAGGCCCATGATGGACATGTCATCTAGAGAATGGGAGGGGGAGTGGAAATGGTTTGCGACTGGGAGGTGCAGTTGTTTGTTGCGAACTGAGCGGAGGTGTTCTGCAAAGCGGTCTCCAAGCCTCCGCTTGGTTTCCCCAATGTAGAGGAAGCCGCACCGGGTACAATGGATGCAGTATACCACATTGGCAGATGTGCAGGTGAACCTTGGGGCAACCAAGCGGAGGCTTGGAGACCGCTTTGCAGAACACCTCCGCTCAGTTCGCAACAAACAACTGCACCTCCCAGTCGCAAACCATTTCCACTCCCCCTCCCATTCTCTTGATGACATGTCCATCATGGGCCTCCTGCACTGCCACAATGATGCCACCCGAAGGTTGCAGGAACAGCAACTCATATTCCGCCTGGGAACCCTGCAGCCATATGGTATCAATGTGGACTTCACCAGTTTCAAAATCTCCCCTTCCCCCACTGCATCCCTAAACCAGCCCAGTTCATCCCCTCCCCCCACTGCACCACACAACCAGCCCAGCTCTTCCCCCCCACCCACTGCATCCCAAAACCAGTCCAACCTGTCTCTGCCTCCCTAACCGGTTCTTCCTCTCACCCATCCCTTCCTCCCACCCCCAGCCGCACCCCCAGCTACCTACTAACCTCATCCCACCTCCTTGACCTGTCCGTCTTCCCTGGACTGACCTATCCCCTCCCTACCTCCCCACCTACACCCTCTCCACCTATCTTCTTTGCTCTCCATCTTCGGTCCGCCTCCCCCTCTCTCCCTATTTATTCCAGTTCCCTCCCCCCATCCCCCTCTCTGATGAAGGGTCTAGGCCCGAAACGTCAGCTTTTGTGCTCCTGAGATGCTGCTTGGCCTGCTGTGTTCATCCAGCCTCACATTTTATTATCCTTGATTATGTCATCGCTTGCAATACCAAAATGCAAACTGCAGACTTTGTGATTCTGAAAGAGTGAATTATCCTTCTTGATGTGTCTGACACATTGGGCTGAATATCAATGTTTTATAGCTCGATCTGAGTTGTGTCGAGTTTTTTTGTGAGAGTTCACACTGTGAGTTCCCTCGCTGCATCTTACCCAACTTGCCTTTTCAATTGCCTACCACTTACAAAGGGCTTCTGCCACATGCAATTCCTGTCCCATCCTAGACAAACATAGGGAACAATAATGCAGTGCCAGGGAAGAAGAAAATCTGATCATGAGGACCATATGTAGTGAAAATGAATTGACTGTGCTGAAAGCAGCCCATGTCATGATAAGGCCTGGAGTGTGCAGTGGGTAAAGGACATGGAAGAAGATGTTATGGCCCTGAAATTCTTGAACCTGAGATTGACCCCTGAAGGCAACATAATCCCCAAGTGGAAAACATGATTCTGTTCGTTAATGTAGAGGAGATCACATTGTGAGCGTCAAATACAGTAGATTAAACTGAGTGAAGTGCTGGTAAATCACTACTTCATCTAGACAGTGTGTCTGGAGCCTTGTATAGTGAGGAAGGAGGAAGCAAAGGGACAGATGTTATGCTTTGTATGATTACATGCAGGTGGCGCTGTGGGAGTGTTGAAAGTGAAGAAGAAGTGGACCAGTGTGTTTAAGAGGGAATGGTCCTGAAGAAAGGCTGACAAGGGAGAGGAGAGGAAGGGTCTATGTCTCTGGTGGAGGTATCCTGCTGGAGGTGGCGGAAATGGCAGCTTATGATGCTTTGGCTGCAGATGCTGATGGGAAGTGAGGACCATGAACACCTATCAGTGTTGTAGGAGGTAAGCGAAAGGATGAGGGCAGAAGTGTGAGAAATAGCAATTAATAATAAGTAATAGTAAGTTGTCAAGACCAGTTTCCCAACTGACCAGACTGTTGAATTGTTAATGGATGCCAAAGGCGTAAGACTCCCTGTTGCAGTCAGCTGTTGATGACCTTGGCTACTGTCTCATCTGCCTGCTTCAGAATGGTGTACTGTCTCAGTGGTTTTGGGTTCAGTTCTTCGGTCAGGACCTCACTGATCATGTGAGCACAGTCATTGTTTATGGCTGGTGAATGTTTTTGGTGTGCTTCACCAGAATTGCCTGCGCTGCTGAATCATCTGTCATTTTGGTGAGTTTAATCCATAATTTCCCATGGCACAAACCCATTCTAAATACATGCCTGTAGCAACTCCTGCTGTGGCCTTATCAGCTATGGGCATCTGCCAGATGCAGCAGTTTGCTGGGTTGGACAACAAATTATTCCTCAGCATAAGGTCCGAGCCCAGGCTGTGTTCTGCCTCATGAGCATTGCTGGGTGGTGTTGAATCACATTTCCAATTAAAATACGAAAGGGTCTGTCTCTACTCTCTCCAGTAGCTGCCCAATAAAACCAGTCAGGACAAATTTCCGACATATGTGCCATATATTTAAATCACAGGATGTGTTAAGAATAGTTCTGGCTCCCCCGTGTCCCATAGGAACGCGATGGACTGACCTCCTACTTTCCCTTCCACCAGAGTTCACTCTATTCTGTCCCACTGTGGAGGAGTCTACCACTGGCACATTCTTAGAAGTGTATCCAGTTGAAGACATATGGGGCTATGTCATCTCCCCCATTTAATTTATAGGGGCTTGCCTCACCTGTCTCCCTCTAGCCATAAGGATGGGGATCTCTATTTCTTGTTTCTGTGGTCAGGCTTGCTCATGGGGTGTCCTACAATCTCTAACAAATGGCCTGTGCATCCACAAAATAACATTTTCCCTGCAGCAGCTGCTGCCTAGGACCACCCTACTGCAGGACTTTGCCTCTCACGACAGGAGGCACATACTGGGGACAGCTGTAACCACCCCTATTTCTGTCAATCCCTCCACCATACAGGATCTAGGGATTGGCCTGTTGGGGTATACACATTTGGGGTATGTGGGGTTGGGGTATGCAGAGTTAGAGTACACATGGTTTCGGCTATGCAGCGTTCAGGTATGCAGGGTTTGGGGCATGTGGGGTTTGGGGGCACATGGGATTTGATGCCACATTTCCCACATTCAGTTGGTTTATCTTGCATCCCTTGCTGTGCTTAGGGTCCTCTAACAGCTGCAACTCTTTCTCCCAGGCCTGGGTCATCCTTCGAAGTACCCAAGCCTCAGTGTGGGCTTCATTGCTGGGTGAAAATGCTCACCTACCTTCTTTACCACCTCAGTGGTGTGTGAAACAAGGGTTCCAGTCTCTTTGGCCCTTTGTGGCTTTGTTAGCATAGCTCTGTCCATGTCACCTGTGTCCACAGATGCCTGACAAATGCAATTGGGTGCTCTCTTTTCCTCTGCTTGCAATTATTCAATCCTTGCTAGCTTCTTCATGTCCTTCAAAATATCTCCTCCTATATTCTGAGGCCCAGAGAAAGCAGAATAGATAGCTGGACTCAGGTATTGTAAGATTAATTTCGCCTCTTCAGTGTCATCAAGCCTGGACAGGACACTATAGTGATGCGTGTGATCAAAGAATTCATTGGGTC